>NC_141879.1:590132303-590755517 GCF_056163025.1 Triticum urartu | reverse complement strand
AAATCTATTGATGATCCGAGGTCCCTCACTCTCGGTGAAGATGACAGCTGAAGGAGAGGGGATTAAATATATCTCCGATGGCCGATACTTCCTCAAACCCTAGCCAACTGTTGATCTCTAGCCAGCCCGCCTGGACCAGCTCAGGCTCAGAGTGCGACACTGCTTTCTTGCATCTTGCATGTGTGCATGGACGGACGGACGGGCAGAGAGGGAGGGACGTATGGGCCCGCCGCGCATGAAGAGCTGGGCCTTGGTTGGCTAGGCTCCAATGGGGGCCCATGCTAGCTATGGTGGGCTTGCTTGCTTACGGAGTGTAGCAGCTGGATGTATTTGGACGCTAGCCAGTGACTGGAGGCAGGTCCTTCCTTTTCCACTGTTCATTTGAATAGGAGGAATTGATTGTGTGTAGCTGCTGTCCTCTCGCAGATTCGATTTTCATAGCCTTCTGGTCCGATCCTAGAACTCTATGCGGTAAACTCTATGCAGTAGTAGTACTCCACTTGGTCTCCAACTTACTTGAGCAAATGAAAGGGACCCTTAGAAGATTAAAAACTTGCTGAACGCTGATAGTTAGTAGCTTAATTAGGCTTGACCATGAATGAATCACCATTGAAGACGCAGTCCTTCCCTTCAGGATCTTCTGAAAACGACGGACGGTCCATGCTTCATCACAGAATAAAAGAGAATGTATGGTCTGTGGAATAGCACGTAGTATTGTACACTTGAGTTCACTTGTTTTGAATCAAGGTCAATGATAGCCGGTAAGCCAGCTAACAAAACGCCTAGACGGTTGAGCTGGTACGTCGTCAGGCTGTTTCAACGCAGAAGAACAACCTTGTCAAAGGACCCTTTCTATGCTGATGCTCTCCCTGAAGGAAGTTCTCTCCATGCCTGTGTATACTATGGGCCTCTTTGATTCACGAGATTGAAAAAATGCTGGAATAGGAAAAATACAGGAAAACTATAGGATTGCAGGTGTAAAACAGAGGATTGAAAAACAGTGAAAAAGTAGAGGAATATGAAACAAATGAAGCGTTTGAAATGCAGGAAAGGAATGCATTATTTAGTAGAGAACCCATGCACCACTCCAAACTGGGCTAGACACAAGCCATACACATTCACTGGTACGCGCTCACGGAAAGCATTGGTTGAGTCATGCGAGGAATATGGTATTCAGCTTTGTCCCTCTTACCTCGGTCTTTATGTAAAAAAGAGGTCTGACTCAATGTTTCACTTCCTACAAAATCACAGGAAACCAACAGTGTTCCTCTAGATCGGAATAGTATTCCTCCGGACTGGTTCCTGCAAATCAAACGGCGCTACAGTAGCAAATCCTATGGAACGAGCATTCCTACGTTTTTCCTATCAAAAATCCTTTAAATCAAAGGAGGCCTATACAACGAAACCAATAGGAACTGAAGCATCGGTATATTCGTAGAACTAGGTTTCTTTGTTTGTACGTGCGCTCAACTAGGTCTTTGTTGATGCATGTTAAAAAAATCGTTCAAATTTGACTGCATAGTAAATCTTAAATTACCGGCTAGCTAAAGAAGCCAATGGTTGGTGGTCCGACGAACGAGCTCTGGGCATATTTGGGAGTTCAAACTGTAACCTGCTACTATATCTGTATTCTAGCGAGGGCTACTTACGAGCAATCCAAACTCTCGTCATCATCGATCTTCTTTCGCACAGATTTGTTCAACTCCTATGTATGATTAGACATATATATGGGTGAGCCCCCAACATGGATAGCCAGGTCCTAGAACTTGGACGGAGGCATAGGGCTACATACAATGCACATGGTCGAAGTCAACAGTTTAGCGACAAGGTCGAAGTATTAATATAATCCTTTGAAGCTTACCACGATGCCCCTTGTAAACGTATCAATAGTCGTCACGTGACTTCAAAACGTTTGAGCACTTCAACTTATTGCAAGTTAATGGAAAACATGATGGAAGAGTTGCGCTCTCGGGTACACACAGCCAGTGAGCTCTATATAGAGTCCTACCTTTTATTTTCGAAAGGAGGAGAAATCCCTAGCCTTTGCATCATTGTGATGCACACATCCAACTCGATCATAAAAGTATTTCTCTCAATAATATAACTCGAGCTCGAAGTAACAAAAAATGAAAGAAAATTGAGAATCCTAAAGACTCCTCTCGGCAATTTCTAGCATGCAGTAGTCATTAGGGTGCATCGTCCCAATTGATGAAGAGGAGGCTAAGAGATCAATAAAAAAGCCTGCCGTCCTCAGAAAAAAAGTAATGGTTGTCATCAAGTAGTCACATGGATAACGAGATGTGAGATAGATTTTGTCAACCGTTTTGACAAGCTTTGACTCAGACTAACAAAGGGATTCCTATAAATGTTCTGAATCGGATTAACTATAACATGTGGTTAATTAACTAATCAAGTGTCACGGACAATAGGTATTGACTGAGAGTCGTCCTCGACACATGCGGGGCCTACATGTTGGTGCACTGACGATGCATACTCATGACACGGTGGACTTTGATGTTGCCTTTTGCATGACTAGTTTGCCACTATGTTCAGAGCTTTTGTTGCCTAGTTCACGATGGCGTGGCTAAATTTCGAATCAGCCTCTAGCTCGAGTGTACTCATCGATCATGCATGCAGGCATATATTTGGATCAAGCAAATTCTCGCATGTAAATGTACCGAGTCTATGTAGTGTAGATTTGGTGCTATTAAGCCTCTATTGGCTATCGCACAGACTATCATCAAGCTGTGTGCGATGACAATATCACACACAATATGAAAGTTGAACCATATGCACAAAAAAGGAATATGTGCAATCGCTAACCCATCACGCACGATTGGTTAAAGACAACCATGTGTGATGTAGTGCACATGGTTTACTTGCGTGAATCGTGTGCGACGACTGAAATCATCACACACGATTGACACTCGTGAATTGCGTGCGACATGCTCCATGTAGCCGTCTTCGACTTCGAAGCAGGCTAAGAACACACAGACATGCTTCATGCTACTGACAACCACATCCACCGCTTAGTGCTCCTGCATCATGCCGACGTTGTGGCAGGCAATAGCCTAGACTAGGGCAATGTAACAACATGTAGCGGGAAAGTGGTCGGGCTCGATAGTTGGTTCAGCGATGGCGAGGGCCTGAGGTTCAATGCATTCGGCGTGACGATGAGTGGTGTCAGCTTGGCCGGCCAACATAGCACACGTGGGCTTCTTTCATCCCTGTAACACACCAAGCATCAGAGTTTTTTTTTGTGTTATTATCAACTTTTGACTCTCTTACAAACTTTTTTTTAAACGTTGTAACAAAGGTTCACCTAACCCTAGTTTACACTTGGATCGCAACACAACCAAGACAACCTGGCTCAAACTCTAGCTTAAATTTCCACAAAGGAAACTTCACTTTCTTTGTGGAGCTAGTTCACCCCAATACTTGAAGAGATTCTTCAACCCATATGGATCAAAGGAGTGGCATAATATTGCTATCTCCAATGCAATATTTCTTGCCACTTTGGGGAAATAAATCCAAGGAATACTTAGGCACTTGTAAAAATGATTTAATTAACTAGAGATGATCATTGTGCCTATAGTAAACTCTGGTAAAAACTATTGGCTCAATTAGGTCAAGGGAAGGTCTTGCTTTAATTGATGAAGCCAGTATGCCCTAGGTTGTTCTTGTGAAGGAACTACCATTTTGGTAGTTTTGAAAATTATAAAATAATTTGTGTAGCACCTAGTGATCAAACATGGCCAAACATCACCACACACTTGGTCACTCATAGCCACACCTTATCACAGGGCAAGGTTTACGTTTTTGCCCTACCATGCATGTTGGGAAGGAAGTGCAATCTAGAGGATCATATGGAGCTGAAATTTTGTGGAAAGATGCACCTTAGAAAGTGATCACTACTAGACATGGATACACAACTCGCCCCACAACACACTGCCTTGTATCAGGCCCACAAAATTGCTGTCAGTATGGAAAAGGAGGTGAATTCCAACACTGGTTCATGTTGGGACACACACACACACACACAAACTATTTGACCACTCACACACCTGCCGGATATGGTCTGGAAGCCTGTAGGCTACTGGTGCACACAGTGCTAGTGGTGACCATGTTCTGTGCATGCCAAATCGGTGCTCTGGCGCACACCCGATTGCCCCGCCCCCTCCCTCACCCACACACCACCATGGCCACACCCTCATTGTCAGACATGTTGCCATGAACCCCTACTGTAAATCTAGAAGTCATGGGAGCGAAGCAATCTTCCTCTATCGTCGTCGGTGTCACTGCATGGGCCCTGGCCGCTGCTCGTGACCCACTAGCATTGGAACCTAGCAACGACCTGACGTGCGTCCCCAAGATGGCATAGCACCCAGGTCCCTACACCACTATCGGATGTCCTCCTGTGCCTCAACGCCAGCAGGACATGCCTCGGACCCCAACAGCAACGCGGCATAGCCGCCATGGGTGCAAAGTTTTAGCGGCTATAAATAGCACGCCCCACAGCCTCCATAAATCACACCTCACCCCTCTTACCCCCTAGCACCCACACAGGCCCTGAGTTCAAACTCGCTCGAATTTAGGTGAGCTGCCGCACTTGGCCTCATGTTGTAGCCGTGCAATCTGTCCAATCTGGAGAAGAATTGAGGACATGAGAAGATGCAGAGGAGCAAGAGGAAGCCACTGGAGCCGTCTATTGGACCCAGGAGTGAAGATAAGTACTGAAGCCACCATTGACCGAGGAGCACTGTCACATGGAAGGAAGCCATCGTAGCCATCGTCGACCACCAAAGAAGCGAACGGTACAAGGAGAGGCGCCGCAAGGAGAGGAACACAACATTATGTAGGATCAAAAGTATGTCTAGAGGGGGGTGATTAGACTACTTGACCAAATAAAAATTCTAGCCTTTTCCCAATTTTATGTCTTGGCAGATTTTAACAACTTAGCACAAGTCATGCAATCAACCTACACATGCAAGTCTAAGAGTATAGCAGCGGAATGTAAAACATTGCACATGAAGGTAAAGGGAGGAGTTTGGAGGGAGCAAACGCAATGTAGGTGGTGCTATCATACATCCACGTTGATGGAGACTTCAACCCACGAAGGGTAACGGTTGCACAAGTCCACGGAGGGCTCCACCCACGAAGGGTCCATTAAGAAGCAACCTTGTCTATCCCACCATGGCCATCGCCCATGAAGGACTTGCCTCACTAGGGTAGATCTTCAAGAAGTAGGCGACCTCCTTGCCCATACAAATTCCTTGGTTCAACTCCACAATCTCGACGGAGGCTCCCAAGCGACACCTAACCAATCTAGGAGACGCCGCTCTCCAAAAGGTAATGGACGGTGTGTTGATGATGAACTCCTTACTCTTGTGCTTCAAATGATAATCTCCCCAACACTCAACTCTCTCTCACTGATTTGGATTTGGTGGAAAGATGATTTGAGTGGAAAGCAACTTGGGGAAGGCTAGAGATCAAGATTCAAATGGTTGGAATGGAATATCTTGGTCTCAACACATGAGTAGATGGTTTTCTCACAGAAAATGAATGCTGAAGTGTAGACACGTTGTGATGGCTCTCCTCTCTTATGAAGGAAGGGTGGAGGGGTATATATAGCCTCCACACAAAATCTAAACGTTACACACAATTTACCAAACTCGATGGGACCGAATCAGAAAACTCGGTCAGACCGATTTAGTTCAAAATGTGAACGTTAAGCTTTTCGGTGGGACGGATTTTATTGGGGTTAGGGCATAACGTAATCTCGGTGAGACCGATTACACAAACTCGGTGGGACCGATTTTGGTAATAAGCTAACCAGAGAGTTGGTCAGGTAAACTAGGTGGGACCGAATCGCTCATTTCAGTGAGACCGAAACGTTATGAAAGGGAAATAGAGAGTTTGCATTGCAAACTCGGTGGGACCGATCGCTCATCTCGGTTGGACCAAAACGTTACAAAGGGAAATAGAGAGTTTGCAATCCCATCTCGGTGAGACTGAGATCCCTATCTGTCGGATTTCGGGTTCCGGCAAAACCCTTAAGGTTCGAACGACGGGGTGCGCGCGAAGATCTCTCCCTCACTGATCACGACGTCAAACACTTCGCGATCTCTAGGCTAGGCACACTAACTCACAACACACGAGACACGAGATTTATACTGGTTCGGGCCGCCGTTGTGGTGTAATACCATACTCCAGTGTGGTGGTGGTGGATTGCCTCTTGGGCTGAGGGTGAACAGTACAAGGGGAAGAACAGCCTCCTGAGGTGAGGTGCTCTTGTGCTTGGTGAACTTGTGGTTGTGAGGGTGGATCCCCCTCTAACGTGGTGGCTAGTCCTATTTATAGAGGCCCTGGTACTCTCCTCAAATATTGAGCGGGGAGGGGGCCAACAACAGCCAATTTGAAAGGGGACAACTAGTACAACTTATCTGACAAAAGTAGTCTTTGCCTGCCAAAGGCTCTGGTGGTGACGCCGTCTTGGGCTCCATGATGACCTCCGTCCGGCCATCCTGCTGGTCTTGGTCTCGTTGCACCGATATGGAAACCTTTGCTTGACGCCTCGGTACTCTTTGTCTGTGCTTGCCTCCTTAGCACCAAAGTGAAAATAAGGACACTGTGCGCGCTGGCGCCCGCCTGGCTTTGGTCGTCATGGCTCACGTCACTGGAACCTCGCGAGGTTTATCTTGCCTTGATCTCTCCGCCCCTCGCGAGCCAGCCTGGTGAGGCCGCTCCCGAGGAGGTCTTGCGTCGTTCGCCTCGCGAGGCTTTGCCCCTCACGAGGGTTTTGAATGCTTGTTGGTGAAGATGGGCCGTACGGGCCCGCTTGCAGAGCCACGTCGTGGGAAGCAAGCAGGCGAGTCTGGGGACCCCCGTTCCCAGAACGCCGACAATAGCCCCTGAGCCCAAGGCGCGCTCGGGCTTGGCTTCGAGGCGAAGCCAAAGGGCAAGTGCGGAGCATCACGGGCCCCAATAGCCTGCGGCCTTGGTCGACACGTGGTGGTTGATTGGTCATGGGCGTCTCCGCTTCCCCACGTTGCCTCGGCAACTGCCCGATTTGACGAGTCCCTGCTGCATGCAAGGAAATACCATCATTACCTATGATCGTGGGGGGCGTTGGTTGGCCTTCTCCTGCTATAAATGGGAAGGGGGCAGAGCCCCCGTCGCCCATCTCTTCCTATTTCGCTCGCTTCTCCCCCTTTGCTCCATCGCCAATTGTGACACCAATGGCGCCCTCGAAGAGGTTCTTCGCCGCAGAGAAGGGGAAGGCCCCTCGCGAGGGGCCCGACTCTCTGGTGCCCAAGTGTGGACGCGGCCGTCCCCGCAAGCACACTGCGACCCCCGCCATGGCCCCCTCAGCCATGGCGGTGCCGCTTCGCGTGGCAGGGTTCGCTCCGGTCGTGGTAGTCCTGTTAATGAAGGGAGACGTGCCGTGGTCGCGCGGCCTCCCCAGCCGTGCTTCCACTCGGCAGAGGTGCTGCCGGAGTTCGTCGTCTGGTTGGAGAACCCGGCCGGCAACTGGCTTCAGCTCCCGCGCTTCTTCGCCGGCGAGCTGCTGGCTTCAGGTCCAGGCGGGCTCTGGCTATAGGCGGACGGCTGCTGCTGCAGGGCTTCCTGGGTCGCGGTTGAGGTCTCCGTCACGGGCAACATAGCCCTGGCCCACGGTTGGCAGACGTTTGCCCGCACGCGTGGCCTGGGCAGGCGGTGCACCCTCCATTTCAAGTATGATGGTGACGCGACCCTCTACGTGAGGGTGTTTGGGGAAGATGGTCGCCGCGCCGGGTGCTGCCCCGAGGTCAACGATGGCGAGGAGGTGCTCGGCCTTGGCGATAGTCGTGATGAGGATGAGGGCGAACGCGCCCTTGGGGCCGACCACGTCTCGTCCAGCTACGGCGGCTCTTTCTCTGGCGACAGCTCCAGCAGCGGCGGTTACGACCAGCCGCCACGCCTGCTTCGAAAGCGGCAGTGGGTCATCTCGCCGCTGCGCCTCCATGAAGCGGGAGGAGGGGTTTGGCTGAGCTCGGGACGACACCAAGAGCCTGCCCTCGCGGATCGCTGTAGGGGCACACGCCACTTTTGTTTCATTCTTCTTTTCCTTCGTGTACTGAGAGAGACAAGTATGGGGCCCTGCGGGGGCGCGCAACAACTATGATTTCCAAATTGTTATGTTGTGCTTGCCATTCCCGTGTCGCGTTGCAACATTCATGTTTCATATAGGTACGTAAGAAAAACTTAGCTTGACGTGCCTGGAGCAGTTTCCACCTTGCGAGGCGCACATTTCTCGGTACCTGGTAAGGAGGAACTGCAAAAATTTGTCAGGAGATCCAAGACCTGGTCACCGGGGCCGCTGGCCAGGGACCAGCTCTTCGTATCGTGGTACCTGTGGGGCACGGATTGAGAGAGGTGCGCCAGCTTGCGGGCTCAAACAAGGGTACCTCGCGAAAAATAGAAGATGGAAGCTCACGAGGGTTCCTGTTCAGCCCCCTCGCGAGGGACGCGAGAGAGAGTACAGGTCGACCAGAGAAATGAAGGCAGAAACAAAGGCCGAAAGCGACAGGACGAGACCAGCAAGAGACACCAGAAAGTAAATTTCAATTAAAAGAGGGGTGAGCCAACTTCGGAAAGCAAATGAAAAGCCGCATCCGGCACCTAGTCTAGTATTCATGTCTTCTCACCAGCGCAGACCTAAGTGCTGCCACTAAGACGTGGGAGGGAGCCCCCGAGGCCCAAGGGCGGCACTCCTGAGACTCCGGGACGTGTACAGGCCCACTCATTATTACGTGAGAGTGTCACGAGCGGAGACCTTCACAGGCACTGGGCCTTCTTCACAGGCACTGGGCCTTTCTTCATGGGTAGAACTTCCGGAGGTGCTGGATGTTCTAGGCGTTCTGGATGGGTACCCCGTCCTGTGTCTCCAGGTGCGCGGCGCCAGGCCTGGAGACATGGACGACCTTGAACGGGCCCTCCCACATGGGTGAGAGCTTATGCAGCCCTTCCCTGGAGAGCACCCGTCTCAGGACGAGGTCACCCACCTCGTGCTTCCTGGAGCAGACAATGATGAACGGTGGCTTTGCCACAAATACGATATCAACTACATGATTATGCAAAGCAATATGACAATGATGATGCGTGTCATAATAAACGGAATGGTGGAAAGTTGCATGGCAATATATCTCGGAATGGCTATGGAAATGCCATAATAGGTAGGTATGGTGGCTATTTTGAGGAAGGTATATGATAGGTTTATGATACCGACGAAAGTTGTGCGGTACAAGAGAGGCTAGCAATGGCGGAAGAGTGAGAGTGTGTATAATCCATGGACTCAACATTAGTCATAAAGAACTCACATACTTATTGCAAAAATCTATTATTCATCTAAACAAAGTACTACGTGCATGCTCCTAGGGGGATAGATTGGTAGGAAAATACCATCTCTCATCCCCGACCGCCACTCATAAGGAAGACAATCAAAAAATATCTCATGCTCCAACTTCGTTACATAACGGTTCACCATACGTGCATGCTACGGGACTCACAAACCTTAACACAAGTATTTCTCAAATTCACAACTAATTACTAGCATGACTCTAATATCACCATCTTCATATCTCAAAACAATCGTATGGAATCAAACTTCTCATAGTATTCAATGCACTTTATATGAAAGTTTTTATTATATCCCTCTTGGATGCCTATCATATTAGGACTAAATTTATAACCTAAGAAAATTACCATGATGTTTAGAGACTCCCAAAATAATATAAGTGAATTACGAGAGTTCACAAATTTCTATAAAATAAAACCACCGCCATGCTCTAAAAAGATATAAGTGAAGCACTAGAGCAAAGTTGCCTAACTCAAAAGATATAAGTGACGCACATAGAGTATTCTAATAAATCACGATTCATGTGTGTCTCTCTCAAAAGGTGTGTACAGCAAGGATGATTGTGGAAAACTAAAAAGAAAAGACTCAAATCATACAAGACGCTCCAAGCAAAACACATATCATGTGGTGAATAAAAATATAGCCTCAAGTAAAGTTACCGATAGACGAAGACAAAAGAGGGGATGCCTTCCGGGGCATCCCCAAGCTTAGGCTCTTGGTTATCCTTGAATATTACCTTGGGGTGCATTGGGTATCCCCAAGCTTAGGCTCTCTTGCCACTCTTTATTCCATAGTCCATCAAATCTTTACCCAAAACTTGAAAACTTCACAATACAAAACTCAACAGAAAATCTCATAAGCTCCGTTAGTATAAGAAAATAAATCACCACTTTTGGTACTATTGTGAACCCATTATTTATTTATATAGGTGTAATATCTACTGTATTATAACTTTTCCATGGTTCATACCCCCCGATACGAGCCATAGGTTCATCGAAATATGCAAACAACACATAGAAAACAGAATCTGTCAAAAACAGAATAGTCTGTAGAAATCTGGAAATTCCGAATACTTATGTAACTCCAAAAATTCTGTAATATTAGGAAGACCTAAGAAAATTTGTTTATTAATCTTCTGCATAAATAATCAGTATTTTATCACGCATCTGCTAAAAATGAGAATTTTTTCCTGAGCGCAAAAGTTTTTGTTTTTCAGCAAGATCGAATCAACTATCATCGTAAGCTATCCCAAAGGTCTTACTTGGCACAAACACTAATCAAAAAACAAAACCACATCTAACCAGAGGCTAGATGAAATATTTATTGCAAAACAGAACCTAAAAAGCAAAAAAAAATTGGGTTGCCACCCAACAAGCGCTATTGTTTAACGCCCTTAGCTAGGCATAAAATATGAATAGATCTCAGTATTATCATCTTTGGCTTTTATCTTTTTAATGGAATTATGCTCGAATCTGGGAGGTTCTTTGTGTTTCCCTTCATATTCAGAAATCTTTAGATCTAAAGCATCCAACCACTTATTGCAAAGAGTGATCAACATATTCTTGTGGTGAAGGTTTCCACTAACATTTTTGAGGGGTTCAAGAGATTTTTGCAAAATTTTCGTTACTTCACATAGTTTCTCAAAAACTCGAGTCCCTTCTTGAGTATGATGTAATCCCTTTTGTGGGGGTAGTATTCCTACTATTCCCTCTATAATCTCGTACGCAATGCTGGGATCAATTTCAAAAAAATTCCCTTTAGCAGCAAAATCCAAGAGTTGCCTATGGGACATGTTTAGTCCAACATAAAAATTGCGAAGTAAAATCTTGAAATCTCCCTCAGTAGTGCAATTATGATAGAATTCTATCATCCTATACCAAGCATCTTTTAAATTTTCTCCTTGTCTTTATTTGAAGTGGAGAACCTCAAAGTCAGGAGACAAATGAAGGGAAAAAGGACTAGCCATAGGAGCGAGAAAGGCAAACAAAGAAGATGAACGAAAGAGGGGCGAAGAAAAGGCAAATCTTTTCGAAAATCGTTTTTGAAGTGGGGGAGGGAATAATGTGATCGAGAGATGAGAGTTTATGATGGGTACTTGGTATGTCTTGTCTTGGCATTGATCTCCCCGGCAACGGCGCCAGAAATTCTTCCTGCTACTTCTTGAGCTTGCGTTGGTTTTTCCCTTGAAGAGGAAAGGGTGATGCAGCAAAGTAGAGTAAGTATTTCGCTCAGTTTTGAGAACCAAGGTATCAATCCAATAGGAGACAACGCACAAGTCACCGAATACCTGCATAAACAAACACCAACTTGCACCCAACGCGATAAAGGGGTTGTCAATCCCTTCACGATTATTTGCAAAGTGAGATCTGGTAGAGATGGATAAACGGTAATTAAAGCAATATTTTTGGTATTCTTAGTTTATGGAATGGAAAGTAAAAGATTGCAAAGGAAGTAAATAGGAAACTAAAATTGTATATCAGAAACTTATATGATGGAAAGTAGACCCGGGGGCCATAGGTCTCACTAGAGGCTTATCTCAAGATAGAAAATATTACGGTGGGTAAACAAATTACTGTCGAGCAATTGATCAAAAAGCGCAAAGTTATGATGATATCTAAGGCAATGATCATGAATATAAGCATCATGTACGCATCAAGTAGACCGACTCCTACCTGCATCTACAACTATTAATCCACACATCGACCCACTCCTGCCTGCATGTAGAATAACACATTAAGGGCGTGTTCGCTAGCCCTCTGTGGCTGGAAACTCCTCAACTCCATCTCCCATAATGAGCTGTCAGCTTCTCTCCAAATCGCCAGGAGTTAGCGATCCGTTCGACTAGGCAGCTTCTCTCCTGAGCGTATTAAAAAGGCTGGAAGCTTAGAGTGAGCAATTTTGGCCCATTTGGCTTTGATGTGGCCCGACTCGGGAGGGAATCACCATGGGCTTTCAACCCAATAAGGAAGGAAATTAGCATCAGCCGATCCCATCTGGATTGGAGACGACGACTGAGCAGGTAGACCACGGTGCCAGCCTGCGCCATCTCCTGCAGCACGGCTCGCGCGAGCTCGCAGACCCGCCGTTTTGGGTTTGTCCAGCGATAGCTCCACGAGCACCGGCACCGCACCAGTGCCGACGATATTGACGCGGTTCCGGCCGTACGGACGACAGCAAGGGCAGTCTGCAGACAGCTACCTTGCGGCCGAGCTCGTGCTGGTGGGGGCAGAGGAGGGCGAGAGCAGCGTGGCGACTACCTCCTCGCGGCAGCGTGCGACGCCTAGGGTTTGCTCGTCGGGAGAGGAATGGTGGTCGAGGCACTGTGTCGGGGCTCGGAAGAGGAATAGCTAGCAAACCGGTACGCTGCAAGTTCACTTTGCAGTGGCATGCACGCATAATTTCCCTGAACTCCTACTTCCTAGTTTTTGGAGAGCACCGGTTTTCCAACTCCTCGACTCTGCGAAATTTGCACTGCGCTGATCGCTAGCTTCTCTTGCCCATAGCTGGGATTTGGACCGTTCGGCTGCACTCCTCACATGGAGTTGAGGATTTGAGAAGCGGGAGGACTCCCGAACATGCCCTAAGTAAGATGACATGATGTATCGGGATAAAATCAAGTAATATGATGAAAACCCCATCTTGTTATCCTCGATGGCAACAATACAATACGTGTCGGTTCCCCTTCTGTCACTGGGATCGAGCACCACAAGATTGAACCCAAACCTAAGCACTTCTCCCATTGCAAGAAAAACCAATATAGTTGGCCAAACCAAATCGATAGTTCGAAGAGACTATCAAATCATGCATATAAGAATTCAGAGGAGATTCAAATAATATTCATAGATAAGCTGATCATAAATCCATAATTCATCGGATCTCGGCAAACACACCGCAAAAGAGTATTACATCGAATAGATCTCGAAGAACATCAAGGAGAACAAGGTATTGAGAATCAAAGAGAGAGAAGAAGCCATCTAACTACTAGCTTTGGACCCGTAGGTCGATGGTAAACTACTCATGCTTCATCGGAGAGGCAATGGTGTTGATGTAGAAGCCATCCGTGATCGAATCCCACTCCGGCAGGATGCCGGAAAAGGCCCCTAGATGGGATCTCACGGGTACAGAAGGTTGTGGCGGTGGAAAAGTGTTTTTGTGCCTCTCCTGGTTGGTTTGGGAATATTTGAGAATATGTAGGCGGAATAAGTAGGTCGGTGGAGTCACGAGAGGCCCACAAGGGTGGGGGGCGCGCCCTCCGTCCTTGTGGCCGCCTCGTGGTTTTCCTGACGTGCACTCCAAGTCCTCTTGATGTCTTCTGGTCCAAGAAAAAGCATCATGAAAGTTTCATTCCATTTGGACTCCGTTTGATATTCTTTTTCCGTGAAACTCTAAAACAAGGAAAAAACAGGAACTGGCACTGGGCTCTAGGTTAACAGGTTAGTCCCAAAAATAATATAAAATAGCATATTAATGCATATAAAACATCCTAAACAGATAATATAATAGCATGGAACAATAAAAAATTATAGATACGTTGGAGACGTATCAGGGACCCCATCGAAATGTACACAGAGGAGCATCGAACGAAGCCATAACAAAGTCATCTTCATCCACATCTTAGACGCCACAGATAACCCACGAGTTTAGGGGTCAGTTGTAGCCTCTTTCGATAAGTAAGAGTGTCGAACCCAACGAGGATCTAAAGGTAGAACAAATATTCCCTCTAGTTCTATCGACCAGGAGTACAACTCTACGCACGCTTTGCGTTCGCTTTACATAGAACAAGTGTGAAACTAGAAGTACTTTGAAGGTGTTGTAGGATAGGTTTGCAAGATAATAAAGAGCACATAAATAAAAGATAGGGGCAGTTTAGATAAAGAAAAAACTAAGTTTTAGTAGAGAGTTTTTTGTCACAAGAAATTTATTTTTCCCTAGGCAATCGATAACTAGACCGGTAATCATTATTGCAATTTTATATGAGGGAGAGGCATAAGCTAACATACTTGCTAGCCTTGGATCTTATGCACTTATGATTGGAACTCTAGCAAACATCTCTAACTACTAAAGATCATTAAGGTAAAACCCAACCATAGCATTAAAGTATCAAGTCCTCTTTACTCCCATACGCAAACAACCTACTTACTTGGGTTTAAGCTTCTGTCACTCTAGCAACCCACCATAAGCAAATCATGAACGTATTTCAAACCCTACAACAAGGATCCCTCACGCTTGTGTGACACGGAGAGCACCATAGGACAACACCAATAATAAAACTAACAGCTCAAACCAATCACGATCATCAATTAACCCATAGGACAAAATGGATCTACTCAAACATCATAGGATAGGCTTACATCATAGGGAAATAATATATAGTGTTGAGCACCATGTTTAAGTATAGATTACAGCGGTTAAAAGAGAGGTTACACCGCTGCATAGAGGGGGAGAGAGTTGGCGATGATGGCGGCGAAGTTGTTGGTGTAGATCGTCGTCACGATGATGGCCCCGGCGACATTCCGGCGCCACTGGGAGAGAGGGGGAGAGAGCCCCCTCCTTCGTCTTCTTCCTTAACCTTCCCTCTAGATGGTAGAAGGGTTTCCCCTCTGGTCCATGGCCTCCATGGAGGCGGAGGGGCGGGAGCCCCTCCGAGATTGGATCTTTCTCTCTGTTTCCTTCTGTTTCTGCGCTCCCAGATTCCGGCCTTTCACCGTTTCTTAAATTCCCGAAGATCCGTAACTCTGATTAGGCTGTAATTTTAACACAATTTTTATCCGGATATTAGCTTTCTTGCGGCATAAGAAGGTCGCCAACCTCCTTACAGGGTGACCACAAGGGCCCACAGTGTGCCCTACCCCCTGGGGCACGCCCCCTGCCTTGTGGCCCCCTCAGGCATCGTATCGCGTTGATTCTTTTTCCCAAAATTTACATATATTCCAAAAAAATCCGTAAGCTTTTATCGCGTTTGGACTCTGATTGATATGGATTTTCCGCAAAACAAAAAACATGCAACAAACAGGAACTGGCACTGGCACTGGATCAATACGTTAGTCCAAGAAAATCATATAAATTGTTGCCAAAAGTATATGAAAGTTGTAGAATATTGGCATGAAACAATCAAAAATTATATATATGAAGGAGACATGTCAGCCACCATTTCCATCTCCATGGCCACCATCACCACGATAATGCTTCCTTATCTAGTTCATACTTGTAATCGTGCATCTCACAAGGCATCTATTGTAGGACATATTTGCAGTCAACTAATCTTCAAGATGTGTTCTTCAATGTTTTCTTCTTGAGATCTGATCTCCATGTGTGAGTAGTTCGGTAAGGTATGGGTTGAGGTGTAGGACTTGTAACCCTCTTTATTAGTTGTAGGGATCAATGGAAGAGCTTTGAATTAACATCCTGTACGTGTGAAATAAATTTTTTTCGTAGATTTATCTTGTCTTGTCCGCGGTCTTCATCCCTGCAGGTGCCCAAGATCATGGAGATCGAGCCACGACAAGGCTAGGAGCAAGGAGAACAGGATGTCTTATGCAGAAAGCCAGTGATAATAAGGTTCAGTTCGGTAACATGGATCCAATCCTTGGGGATCCATGAGGTGTAGTCATTAAATACCCAAAACTCTTGTCTGATTTCATTATCTTAATTATCAAGGCAACCTTGCGTGATGGATAGGGCATGTGGTAGGACAACCGATTCTTGATGCAGGATTCTTGATCCTTTAACAATAGTTGTTGGGGAACGTAGCATGCAATTTCAAAAAAATCCTATGATCATGCAAGATCTATCTAGGAGATGCATAGCAACGAGAGGGGGAGAGTGTGTCCACGTACCCTCATAGACCGAAAGCGGAAGCGTTAGTTTAACGCGGTTGATGTAGTCGAACGTCTTCTTGATTCAACCGATCAAGTACCGAACGTATGGCACCTCCAAGTTCAGCACACATTTAGCTTGATGACATCCCTCGAACTCTTGATCCAACAAAGTGTCGAGGGAGAGTTTCGTCAGCATGACGGCGTGGTGACGGTGATGGTGATGAGATCCATGCAGGGCTTCACCTAATCACTACGATAATATGACCGGAGGAGTAAACGGTGGAGTGGGGCACCGTGTTGGGGAACGCAGTAATTTCAAAAAAAAAATCCTATGCACATGCAAGATCATGGTGATGCATAGCAATGAGAGGGGAGAGTGTTGTCCACGTACCCTCGTAGACCGTAAGCGTTAGTTTAACACGGTTTATGTAGTCGTACGTCTTCATGATCTAACGATCCTAGTACCGAAAGTACGGCACCTCCGCGATCTGCACACATTCTGCTCGGTGACGTCCCATGAACTCTCGATCCAGCTGAGTGTCGAGGGAGAGCTTCGTCAGCACGACGGCGTGATGATGGTGATGATGATGCTACCGTCGCAAGGCTTCACCTAAGCACTATGATGATATGACCGAGGTGGATTATGGTGGAGGGGGCACCGCACACGGCTAAGGGATCAATGATTAGCTTGTGTGTTCATGGGGTGCCCCTCCCCTGTATATAAAGGAGTGGAGGAGGGGAGGGTCCGACCCTCTCTATGGCGCACCCTAGGAGGGTCCTACTCCCACCGGGAGTAGGATTCCCCCCTTCCCTAGTTGGAGTAGGAGAGGAAGGGAAGGAGGAGTAGGAGAGAAGGAAAGGCCCCCCCAAACCTATTCCAATTAGGCCTCCTACCCAAGGGGGGAGCACTAGCCCCTTGTGGGCCGGTGTGCTTCCTTCTTATGGCCCATAAGGCCCATAACTTCTCCTGGGGGGTTCCGGTAACCTCCCGGTACTCCGGAAAAATGCCCGAACTACTCGGAACCATTCCGATGTCCAAACATAGGCTTCCAATATATCGATCTTTATGTCTCGACCATTTCAAGACTCCTGGTCATGCCCGTGACCACATCTGGGACTCCGAACAACCTTCGTTCATCAAAACACATAAACTCATAATACCGATCGTCACCGAACGTTAAGCGTGCGGAGCCTACGGGTTCGAGAACTATGTAGACATGACCGAGACTCACTTCCTTTCAATAACCAATAGAGGAACCTGGATGCTGATATTGGTTCCTACATATTCTACGAAGATCTTTATCGGTCAAACCGCATAACGACATACGTTGTTCCCTTTGTCATCGGTATGTTACTTGCCCGAGATTCGATCGTCAGTATCTCAATACCTAGTTCAATCTCGTTACCGAAAAGTCTCTTTACTCATTCCATAATGCATCATCCCGCAACTAACTCATTAGTCACAATGCTTGCAAGGCTTATAGTGATGTGCATTACCGAGAGGGACCGGAGATACCTCTCCGATACTCGGAGTGACAAATCCTAATCTCGATCTATGCCAACTCAACAAACACCATTGGAGACACATGTAGAGCACCTTTATAATCATCCAATTACGTTGTGACGTTTGGTAGCACACAAAGTGTTCCTCTGGTATTCGGGAGTTGCATGATCTCATAGTCATAGGAACATGTATAAGTTATGGAGAAAGCAATAGCAACAAACTAAACGATCATCGTCCTAAGCTAACAGATGGGTCAAGTCAATCACATCATTCTCTAATGATGTGATCCCATTAATCTAATGACAACTCATGTCTATGGTTCGGAAAGATAACCATCATTGATTCAATGAGCTAGTCAAGTAGAGCCAAACTAGTAACACTCTGTTTGTCTATGTATTCACACATGTACTAAGTTTCCGGTTAATACAATTCTAGCATGAATAATAAATATTTATCATGATATAAGGAAATAAATAATAACTTTATTATTGCCTCTAGGGCATATTTCCTTCAATCTCCCACTTGCATTAGAGTTAATAATCTAGTTCACATCGTCATGTGATTTAACACCAATAGTTCACATGTTTATGTGATTAGTTCACATCTCCATGTGACTAATACCCAAATGGTTTACTAGAGTCAATAATCTAGTTCACATCTCTATGTGATTAACACCCAAAGAGTGATCATGTTTTGCTTGTGAGAGAAGTTTAGTCTACGGGTCTGCAACATTCAGATCCGTATGTATTTTTCAAATTTCTATATCTACAATACTCTGCACGAAGCTACTCTAGCTAATTGCTCCCACTTTCAATATGTATCTAGATCGAGACTTAGAGTCATCTAGATCGATGTAAAAAGCTTGCATTGACGTAACTCTTTAAGACGAACTCTTTTATCACCTCCATAACCGAGAAATATTTCCTTATTCCACTAAGGATATTTTTAACCGATGTTCAGTGATCCACTCATGGATCACTATTGTACCCTCTTGCCAAACTTATGGTGAGGTACACAATAGGTCTGGTACACAGCGTAGCATACTTTATAGAATCTATGACTGAGGCATAGGGAATGACTTTTCATTCTCTGTCTATTTTCTGCTGTGGTCGGGCTTTGAGTCTTTACTCAACTTCACACCTTGCAACACAGGCAAGAATTCCTTCTTCAACTGTTCCATTTTGAACTGCTTCAAAATCTTGTCAAGGTATGTAATTGTTGAAAATATATCAAGCATCTTGATCTATCTCTATAGATCGTGATGCTCAATATGTAAGTAGCTTCACCGAGGTCTTTCTTTGAAAAACTCCTTTCAAACACTCTTTTATGCTTTCCAGAAAATTCTACATTATTTCTGATCAACAATATGTCATTCACATATACTTATCAGAAATGTTGTAGTGCTCCCACTCACTTTCTTGTAAATACAGGCTTCACCGCAAGTCTGTATAAAACCATATGCTTTGATCACACTATCAAAGCGTATATTCCAACTCTGAGAGGCTTCCACCAGTCCATAAATGGATCGCTGGAGCTTGCATACTTTGTTAGCACATTTTGGATCAACAAAACCTTCTGGTTGCATCATATACAACTCTTCTTTAAGATATCCATTAAGGAATGCAGTTTTGACATCCATTTGCCAAATTTCATAATCCTAAATGCGGCAATTGCTAACATGATTCGGACGGACTTAAGCATCGCTAAAGGTGAGAAGGTCTCATCATAGTCAACTCCTTGTACTTGTCAAAAAACCTTTTGCAACAAGTCGAGCTTTGTAGACAGTAACATTACCGTCAACGTCAATCTTCTTCTTGAAGATCCATTTATTCTCTATTGTGTGCCTATCATCGGGTAAGTCAACCAAAGTCCATACTTTGTTCTCATACATGGATCCCATCTCAGATTTCATGGCCTCAAGCCATTTTGTGGAATCTAGGCTTATCGTCGCTTCCTGATAGTTTGTAGGCTCGTCATGGTCAAGTAACATGACCTCCAGAACAGGATTACCGTACCACTTTGGTGCAGATCTTACTCTGGTTGACCTACGAGGTTCGGTAGTAACTTGATCAGAAGTTTCATGATTATCATCATTAGCTTCCTCACTTACTGGTGTAGGAATCACTAGATCTGATTTCAGTGATGAACTACTTTCCAATAAGGGAGCAGGTACAATTACCTCATCAAGTTCTACTTTCCTCCCACTCACTTCTTTCAAGAGAAACTCCTTCTCTAGAAAGGATCCATTCTTAGCAACGAATATCTTGCCTTCGGATCTGTGATAGAAGGTGTACCCAACAGTTACTTTTGGGTATCTTATGAAGATGCACTTCTCCGATTTGGGTTTGAGCTTATCTGGATGAAACCTTTTCATATAAGCATTGCAACCTCAAACTTTAAGAAACGACAACTTAGGATTCTTGCTAAACCACAATTCATACGGTGTCGTCTCAACGAATTTAGATGGTGCCCTTTTTAACGTGAATGCATCTTTCTCTAATGCATAACCCCAAAACTATAGAGGCAAATCAGTAAGAGACATCATAGATCGCACAATATCTCATAAAGTACGATTACGATGTTCGGACACACCATTACGCTATGGTGTTCCGGGTGGCGTGAGTTGCGAAACTATTCCGCATTGTTTCAAATGAAGACCAAACTCGTAACTCAAATATTTGCCTCCCCGATTAGATTGTAGAAACTTTATTTTCTTGTTATGATGATTTTCTACTTCACTCTGAAATTGTTTGAACTTTTCATATGTTTCAGACTTATGTTTCATTAAGTAGATATACCCATATCTGCTCAAATCATCTGTGAAGGCCAGAAAATAACGATACCCATCGTGAGCCTCAACACTTATCGGATCGCATACATCAGTATGTATTATTTCCAATAAGTCAGTTGCTCGCTCCATTGTTCCGGAGAATGGAGTCTTAGTCATCTTGCCCATGAAGCATGGTTCGCAAGCATCAAGTGATTCATAATCAAGTGATTCCAAAAGCCCATCAGCATGGAGTTTCTTCATGAGCTTTACACCAATATGACCTAAACGGCAATGCCACAAATAAGTTGCACTATCATTATTAACTTTGCATCTTTTGGCTTCAATATTATGAATATGTGCATCACTACGATCGAGATTCAATAAACTATTTATATTGAGTGTATGACCATAGAAGGTTTTATTCATGTAAATAGAACAACAATTATTCTTTGACACAGATGAATAACCGTATTGCAATAAACATGATACAATCATATTCACGCTCAACGCAAACACCAAATAACATTTATTTTAGGTTCGACACTAATCCCGAAGGTAAAAGGAGTGTGCCATGGTGATCTTATCAACGTTGGAATCACTTCCAACACACATCATCACCTCGCCCATAACTAGTCTTTGTTTATTTTGCAACTCCCGTTTCGAGTTACTACTCTTAGCAACTGAACCAGTATCAAATACCGAGGGGTTTGCTATAAACACTAGTAAAGTACACATTAGTAACTTGTATATCAAATATACCTTTGTTCACTATGCCATCCTTCTTATCCGCCAAGTATCTAGGGCAGTTCCACTTCCAGTGACCATTTACTTTGTAGTAGAAGCACTCAGTTTCAGGCTTGGGTCTAGCTTTGGGCTTCTTCACGTGAGTGGCAACTTGCTTGCCATTCTTCTTGAAGTTCCCTTTCTTTCCCTTGCCCTTTTATTTGAATCTAGTGGTTTTATCAACCATCAATATTTGATGCTTTTCTCGATTTCTACCTTCATCGATTTCAGCATCATGAAGAGCTCGGGAATCGTTTTCATCATCCCTTGCATATTATAGTTCATCACGAAGTTCCAGTAACTTGGTGATAGTGACTAGAGAACTCTGTCAATCACCTTTTTATCTGGAGGATTAACTCTCACTTGATTCAAGCGATTGTATTATTCAGACAATCTGAGCACACGCTCACTGGTTGAGCTACTCTCCTCCATCTTGTAGGCAAAGTACTTGTCAGAGGTCTCATACCTCTCGACACGGGCATGCATATTAAATACCAATTTCAACTCTTAGAACATCTTATATGTTCCGTGGAGTTCAAAACGTTTTTGAAGTCCCGGTTCTAAGCCGTAAAGCATGGTGCACTAAACTATCAAGCAGTCATCACACTGAGCTTTACCAAACGTTCATAACGTCTGCATCTGCTCCTACAAAAGGTCCGTCACCTAGCGGTGCATTAAGGACATAATTCTTTTGTGCAGTAATGAGGATAATCCTCAGATCACGGAGCTAGTCCGTATCATTGCTACTAACATCTTTCAACATAGTTTTCTCTAGGAACATATCATAAATAAAACGGGGAAGCTATTACCGAGCAATTGATCTACAACATAGATATGCAAATTGTAGAGACCAGACCTCAAACGGTCCAATCTCTGTGCTTCGGTGTCATCCCTGGATCAGTAATGCTGACACCACACAGTACTTGAAGGATTTATAACAGAGTAGCAATCACACACTTATTACATCGAGTGTCTCAAAAGAGAACTTATTACAATAAATATGGCTTAAGGCCATCTAATAACGATAACAGCGGAAGGCTTGGAAGATAAGTGAGTCCATCAACTCCAACGGCATCACTGAGTATAGAACCATGACCTAAAGGCACCTTACTCGTCGTCTGAAAAGTCTGCAACATGAACATTGCAGCCCGAAATGGGTCAGCACATGGAATATGCTGGCAATGTAACTCATAGAGAGCAATGAAAGAATAAGACTATACTACATGCATATTTGGCTTGTGGAAAGCTCTATGGTTACAGTTTTGCGTAAAGCCAATTTTTCCCTACTACAAAGGAATAAATTTTATTTAACTATCATGGCAGTTGTTAAACATTGAGAGTGTAGACACCCTCTCAATCCCAATTAAGCATCATCATTAAAACCCAACAAAATTAATTTAGAGTAACATGATGAGATTCACATGATAATCCAAGTACTAGATACTCAAGAAGTCCATAACCGGGGACATGGATAACCATGATTAGTTTATACACTCTGCAGAGGTTTGCGCACTTTTACCCACAAGACTCGATCTCCTCCGTTGGGATTCTCGCACTACATGATGTTTGAGAAACGGATGACCGAGACATAGTCTTTAAGAAGCGCTTGCACCTTACGAACGGGTAGACCGTACCAACCTACATCCCCTACATCTGCTAGTCTACCACTGTAAGAGTTCACACGACTTAGTCAACTATGCTAGAGCCCATAGTAGCTTGTGGCTGCACACGGAAGTTTCTAGTATGAATAATCTCATGATCCCTTTGAGCCTGGGTGGTGGTCCAAAAGAAAACAGGCAATCGCTGGAATACCCAGGTGTCTCAATCCACCCAGATGTGTGTTTAGGTTGCCACCTTAAATAAACCATTAATTTAATAAATCTCACATCTGTCATGGATACACTCACCCAATCCACGTCTACTAGCATAGCATGGCATAATAAGCAAACATAGAAGTAACTCCCAAAGGTTTGATAATAAAACAGGTAATAGGTACTACCTCATCTACTTCCCAAACCCACAATTTAATTAGATCCTAATCATGCAATGGTGTGAGGATTGATCTAATGCAATAAAAACTGGGTAGTAGGAGGTATGATCAAAGTGTTACTTGCCTTGCTGATGATCCGCAAAACCTAGCAATTCGAAGTAGCAAGCGGCGCACTCCGGGTACTCTATCGCAAACAAACAAGCATACAATAAGTATTCATCTAATGCACAGGTAAAACTAGAATAAGAGATCTAACCAGATAGTTCAACTTAAGAACTCCGGTTGGCAAAAAGAATCAAATCAAACGGAGCAACGAAAGACAAACGACGAAAGAAACAAGCTTCGTTTACTATTCTGGATCTAGGTCAAATTTTACAGAGGCAAAAACTTGTTTGAGTTGGTTCAACGGAAAGAGGGTTTCGAGACGAAACTCCAGGCGCTTGAATCACCTGATTCCGATAAACGAGCGAAAAGTTAAACTAGAACAAAAATCAGATCAGAAATCGCGATCAGAAATAATCGTGGAATAATCCGAGAAAAAGAAAAACGACGAACAGAATAATGAACGAACGCTCGTTTTCTGGAACTAAACGATGAACACGTTCGTTAAAATGAATGGACGAGCGAACGCTCGCTAAATAAATAAACCAGAAAAAACTGAACTATTTAAAAGAACAAAACTAGGGTTTTTTTAAAAAAACGAATCGTTTTTCTCAGAAAACCGGGTGGCGGGGCGGCTACCTCGGCTCGGTCCGGCGGGGCTCCGGCGGGGTTCCGAGTGGCGGTGGGCAGCAGCGGCGGCGGGGCGGCGGCAGCAGCGGCGCAAGTCGGCGGCAGGCGGCGCGCGGCGGCTGGCGACGGGGCTGCGTGCGGCGGCGAGCGGCGCAGGCGGCGTGGCTACGTGCGACAGCGGGCGGCGCAGGCGGCGTTGGCGGGACGGCACGACGACTCGGGCCTCCAGGGGGGCTCGGGTGGCTATTTAAGGAGGGAGGGGGCGGCCTTGCTTGGGGAGGGCGGTCTGCGGCGCGTGCCCGGCTCGGACTCCGAGTCTGGCGGCAGCTCAGCGAGGGAGGCGGTGGCCTGGCGGGCCGGCCTGGCTCGGCTAGGCCTTTGGCCCAGTCGGGCGCGGGGTTTTTTTAAACAATTTCGCCGAAACTAAGAAAAATTCTAGAAAAATAAATAAAAATCTAAAATTTCCAAAACAAAATTTCACCGTCTAAATAAAATATTTAGAACAGGATGAACATTTTCGTGCCCTAAATGCAATTTTTGAAAATGTACAATTTTTTCTAAATTCAAATAAAACCATGAAAAACTCCCGAATAAAACCTTATTTGATTTTTTTATTAAATCCTCAATATTTCTTTATTTTGGGAAAGTCATTTTATTCCCTCTCTCATATTTTGATAATAGAAGTAATTGAAGATAAAATAAATAAAATCAAATGATCCTATTATCAAAATTTGAGAAAACTCAAATATGAAAATAACAAAATCCCCAACTCTCTCCGAGGGTCCTTGAGTTGCGTAGAATTTCTAGGATCAACCCAAAATGCAAATAAATATGATATGCAGTGATGCCAGACGGATTACTGAAATGTAGTTTTACTAACGTTTCCTCATCGACTGCGAGAGTTTGTGGTGTTTGTTCTCGGACCAAAGAAACCAAACAAGCATACCTTTCCTTTAATGGAGTATCTTGTATCTATTGTATACCATTCCAAATTGAAAATTTGGGATGTTACAAACCTACCCCCCTTAAGATGAATCTCGCCCTCGAGATTCGGATTGGCTAGAAAATAGGTGAGGGTGGTCCTTCAACAAATCTTCCTCTCGTTCCCAGGTGGCTTCATCCTCCGTGTGGTGGCTCCACTGAACTTTGCAAAACTTGATAACCTTGCCGCGGGTTACTCGGCTGGCATACTCAAGAATCTTGACTGGTTTCTCCTCATAGGTCAAATCACTGTCCAGCTGAATCGCTTCCAGCGGCACTGTATCTCTCAACGGTATATCAGCCATCTCCGCGTGGCACTTCTTTAACTGGGAAACGTGGAACACGTCGTGAACTCCTGACAATCCTTCGGGTAATTCCAACTTGTAGGCTACTTCTCCCATACGCTCCAAAACCTTGTATGGTCTTACAAAACGTGGCGCTAACTTTACCTTAACTCCGAAGCGCTTAACTCCTCGAAGTGGAGATACTCGAAGATAAACTCGGTCTCTGACTTCGTAAATTGTCTCCTTGCGTTTAGAATTTGTGTAGCTCTTCTGCCTGGACTGGGCTACCTTGAGCCTATCGCGAATCAATTTCACCTTCTATTCAGACTCCTTAATCAGATCCGGTCCAAACAACCGTCGGTCTCCAACTTCATCCCATGACAACGGGGTTCTGCACCTCCTTCCGTACAAGGCTTTGAAAGGGGCCATCTTCAAACTGGATTGATAACTGTTGTTGTAAGAGAACTCTGCATATGGCAAATTGTCGTCCCAACTAGATCCATAATCTAGCGCACAAGCTCTCAGCATATCCTCCAAAATCTGATTGACTCTCTCGGTCTGTCCATCTGTCTGCGGATGGAAAGCTGTAATGAATTCTAGCCTGGTACCCAAAGTTTCATGCAACTGATTCCAGAACTTTGAGGTAAACTGGGTTTCTCTATCTGATACAATGCTCCTTGGAACTCCATGCAGACATACGATCCTGGTCATGTATATCTTTGCCAACTTGGCACTAGTATAGGTAGTCTTCACTGGGATGAAATAAGCTACCTTTGTCAAACGATCGACTACTACCCAAATCGAGTCATAGCCTCAACGCGTTTTGGGAAATCCAGTAATAAAATCCATGCCTAGCTTATCCCACTTCCATTCGGGTATCGGCAATGGATGTAGCAATCCCGCTAGCTTCTGATGCTCTGCCTTTACTCTTTGATATACATCACAAACTGCTACATACTCCACAATATCCTTCTTCATTCCGGTCCACCAGAAAGTATCCTTCAAATCCAGATACATCTTGGTATTTCCTGCATGAATCGAATATGGTGAATCATGGGCCTCTTGCAGAATCAACTTCCTGATCTCTGGGTCATTGGGCACATAAACACGGTCTTCAAACCATAAGGTCTCGTGTTCATCCTCACGAAATCCTTTAGCTTTTCCTTTGCTCATTTTCTCCTTAATAGAAGCAATCTCCTGGTCAGTCCTTTGAGCTTCTCTTATCTCATCCATCAAAGTGGACCGAATCTCCAATGCTGCTACATAGCCTCTCGGAACTATCTCCAAACATAGCTCACAAATATTCTCGGCTAACTCTCTTGGTAAATCTCCCGTCATTAGGGTGTTGACATGGCTTTTACGGCTCAATGCGTCAGCTACTACGTTAGCCTTTTCGAGATGATAATGCAATCTCATATCATAATCCTTGATGAGATCCAACCATCTCCTTTGCCTGAGATTTAACTCCTACTGCGTGAAAATGTACTTCAAACTCTTGTGATCCGTGTACACCTCACAATGGATTCGAATGAGAAAATGTCTCCAAGTCTTCAACGCATGCACTATGGCTGCTAATTCCAAATCATGGGTGGCATAATTTAACTCATGAGGCTTAAGCTATCGTGAGGCATAGGAAACAACTCTTCCTTCGTGCATAAGCACTGCTCCAAGTCCTCGACGTGAAGCGTCACAATACACCTCATAATCCTTGGTCTGATCTGGCACAATCAACACTGGTGATGTAACCAGATGTCTCTTCAACTCCTGGAAACTGGCCTCATACTCTTCAGTCCATTTGAACTTGGTATCCTTCTTCAACAACTTGGTCATAGGCTTCGCAATCTTCGAGAAGTTTTCAATGAATCTTCGGTAGTATCCTGCGAGTCCAAGAAAACTCCGGATCTCTCCAACTGTTGTTGGCGCTTCCCAATTTGTCGCAGTGTCAACCTTGGTGGGATCTACTGCTATACCTTCTCCAGATATAACGTGTCCGAGGAATCCAACTTCCTTCAACCAAAACTCACATATGCTAAACTGGAGATATAACGTGTCCGAGGAATCCAACTTCCTTCAACCAAAACTCACATATGCTAAACTTGGCATATAACTGATGTTCTCTGAGCTTTCCAAGTACCAAACGCAAATGCTCCTTATGATCCTCTTCATTCTTCGAGTAAACTAGGATATCATCAATGAACACTACGACGAACTTATCCAAAAAACTCCATAAACACTTTGTTCATCATGTTCATAAAATATGCAGGGGCGTTAGTCAGACCAAATGACATAACGGTATACTCATACAGCCCATACCTGGTGGTAAATGCCATCTTAGGTATATCCTGTTCTCGAATCTTCAACTGATGGTACCCTGATCGCAGATCGATCTTGGAAAATACCTTAGCTCCTTGCAATCGATCAAACAGATCATTGATCATCGGTAGTGGGTACTTGTTCTTGATGGTTACTTCATTCAATCCTTGATAATCAACAACCATCCTTAACGATCCATCCTTTTTCTCCACTAGAAGTACCGGCGATCCCCAAGGTGAAGAACTGGGGCGAATATAACCCTTATCCAATAACTCTTTAATCTGCTTCTTAATCTCCTCCAAATCCATTGCGGGCATCCTGTATGGTCTCTTAGATATTGGCCCTGTGCCTGGCAAAAGCTCAATCGAAAACTCAATATCTCTATCCGGTGGCATGCCTGTCAGCTCCTCTGGAAATACGTCAGGGAAATCCTTTACCACTGGTACTTCCTCCTGCACAACTCCTGTTAGGGAATTTACTTGAGTCCTCTTCGGCACATGCCGGGATACATACTTGATCCTTCTTCCTTCTGGCGTTGTAAGCAAAATTGACTTACTGGCGCATTCAATATTCCCTTCATACTTCGATAACCAATCCATGCCTAATATCACATCCAATCCTTGAGATTCCAATACTATTAGGTCTGAGGGAAATACGTAGTTACCAATCCTTAATGGTAACCGATCACACCATAGACTAGCCATATACTCTGCTCCAGGTGAGGTTACTAACATGGGTGACCTAAGGGCTTGGGTTGGCAATTTATACTTATCCAAAAATCCCCTTAAGATGTATGAATGCGATGCACCAGTATCAAAAAGGACGAGTGCAGTAAATGACTTAACCAAAAACTTACCGATTACTGCATTCGGCTGCTCTTCAACCTCCTCCATGTTAACGTGGTTCACTTGCCCCCTATTGAAAGGGTTCGGCTTCTTCCCAGAGCTTCCATTGCCATTTCCATTCTGGAATTCAGGACATTCATTGGCGTAATGTCCGGTCTTCTGGCACTTAAAGCAAGTGACTTGGCTCAGGTCTCTCTTGGCTGGGGTTGATGGGTTGGTACGGTTCTGGCCGTTGCTTCCTCCATTCCCATTACCATTCTTGGGGCCATTATGATTGTGCGAGCTACCTCCTCCATGGGTATGCTGAAAGTGTCCTCCCGGTCTAGGGGTAAAACGTGGCTTTTGCTGAGCTCCAGAATTGTACTTCCCTTGTCCATACTTCCTATTGCGGTTCTCAATCTGCTGCTGCTTCCCTTCAATCATAAGAGCACGATCTACCAACTCCTAGTAGTTGTTGAAGGTTGCTACCATCAACTGCATGCTCAACTCATCATTCAGTCCTTCCAGAAACTTCTCCTGTTTAGCCACATCCGTAGCAACATCATCTGGGGCATAACTTGCTAGCTTACTAAAGTCCTCCACCTACTGGCCAACTGTCCGTCCTCCTTGGCGCAAGTTGCGAAACTCACGCTTCTTCATGGCCATAGCTCCTACTAAAACATGGGCAGTATGGAAAGCTTGTTGAGACTGGTCCCATGTGATAGTGTCGATAGGGAAAGTGGCTATGAAATTCTCCCACCATGATGCTGCAGGTCCTTCAAGCTGATGGGCGGCAAACTTCACCTTTTCCGCATCTATGCATCCTGCCGTGGTCAACTCCCTAGCTGTCTTGCGGAGCCAATCATTTGCTACTATCGGCTCGATGCTACTAGAGAACACCGGCGGATTCAGCCTAAGAAAACGGGCTAAGTGATCAACAGGTAGTGGTGGTGGTGGGTTGTTGTTGTTGTTCCCCTGATTCTGATTCTGGACTAGCAACTGCATCAATGTGTTCTGCTGTTGGATCAACTGAGTGAGCTCCGGTGCGAAGGTAAATCCGGGGTCACGTCTTGGAGGCATCCGAGGGGTTTTGAAAAGATGAGGTTTAAGAATAGAGGGGATCTAAAGAGAAAACACTACCCATATGCACATGAGGCAAAAGCAAACAATTCACTTCATTCAATCAAACAAGGGCATACAATCGATCTAACTATCACAAAAGTGCTCGGACTACTATATTTACATGGGAGACTACTACTATTGTTGGGGTGGTCTACTAGAAATATTCTTCGGTTACAGACTCCATGATATCTGCTCCAGCTTCATCAACATAGTCATCATCACTATCATCTGGATCCGAGTCGGTGTCGTCGATGATGATGTAGTCTTCCGGGCGAATCTCCTTGGGTTCTTCGTCTTCTTCTACTGGTGTAGGGTCTCCCATAAATATTCCGATCTTCTTGATCAAGTCGTCATTCTTCTCCACTAGTACTTCGATTTCTTCTTCATAATCTTCACGTGTAGCCTTGAGTTCTTCCTCCAGTTCCTTGATTCTTGTTCTTGCCTTCTTCAGATCTATCATATCTGCACACATCTGATTCTCCTGACGTCGAATGTGCTGGTTTCGCTCCTGGATAAAAGCTACAATTGATCTATCCTTCTTGGTGCTGATCATCTCCCAATGCTCATCTCGGCGCCCACAAATCTGGTAGATAGTATCCTTCAGATCATTGCTGTAAACTTCTCCAATACGTCCCATGGTGATGTGCGCTGCCATGCTCTTTCCTAGACTCCGGGTTGGTGCATCAAAGGAAAACTCTATGGGCTCGGTGACTGGCATGAACCTCCTTCCTGGAACGTGAACTTGTATCATCCAGCGCTCCTCTTCAGGTAAAGTGGCGTTGTAGGTTCCGGTGAAGCTTGGTACTCCGATGTTCGGGTATCTAGTGACTTCCTTCAAGTGACGTCCAAAGGGTGTATCTTCATCCGGTTGTGTGAACTTGTTCCTTGCATCCGCCATCCTAAAAGAGTAGAAAAGATGATGAGTTGGAATGGGAAGAGTGAGTAGTGATCTAGGGCTTTAGCTTAGTGGTCGTGTCCTATAGTCAGCGTGTGCTCTGATACCATCTTGTAGCGACCAGACCTCAAACGGTCCAATCTCTATGCTCCGGTGTCATCCCTGGAACGGTAATGCTGACACCACACAGTACTTGAAGGATTGATAACAAAGTAGCAATCACACACTTATTACATCGAGTGTCTCAAAAGAGAACTTATTACAATAAATATGGCTTAAGGCCATCTAATAACAATAACAGTGGAAGGCTTGGAAGATAAGTGAGTCCATCAACTCCAACGGCATCACTGAGTATAGAACCACGACCTAAAGGCACCTTACTCGTCGTCTGAAAAGTCTGCAACATGAACGTTGCAGCCCGAAACGGGTCAGCACATGGAATATGCTGGCAATGTAACACATAGAGAGCAATGAAAGAATAAGACTATACTACATGCATATTTGGCTGGTGGAAAGCTCTATGGCTACAGTTTTACGTAAAGCCAATTTTTAACTACTGCAAAGGAATAAATTTTATTTAACTATCATGGTAGTTGTTAAACATTGAGAGTGTAGACACCCTCTCAATCCCAATTAAGCATCATCATTAAAACCCAACAAAATTAATTTAGAGTAACATGATGAGATTCACATGATAATCCAAGTACTAGATACTCAAGATGTCCATAACCGGGGACACTGCTAACCATGATTAGTTTATACACTCTGCAGAGGTTTGCACACTTTTCCCCGCAAGACTCGATCTCCTCCGTTGGGATTCTCGCACTTCATGGTGTTTGAGAAACGGATGATCGAGACATAGTCTTTCAGAAGCGCTTGCACCTTACGAACGGGTAGACCGTACCAACCTACATCCCCTACATCTGCTAGTCTACCACTGTAAGAGTTCGCACGACTTAGTCAACTATGCTAGAGCCCATAGTAGCTTGTGGCTGCACACAGAAGTTTCTAGTAGGAATAATCTCATGATCCCTTTGAGCCTGGGTGGCGGCCCAAAAGAAAACAGGCAATCGCTGGAATACCCAGGTGCCTCAATCCACCCAGATGTGTGTTTAGGTTGCCACCTTAAATAAACCATTAATTTAACAAATCTCACATCTGTCATGGATACACTCACCCAATCCACGTCTACTAGCATAGCATGGCATAATAAGCAAACGTAGAAGTAACTCCCAAAGGTTTGATAATAAAACAAGTAATAGGTACTACCTCATCTACTTCCCAAACCCATAATTTGATTAGATCCTAATCATGCAATGGTGTGAGGATTGATCTAATGCAATAAAAACTGGGTAGTAGGAGGTATGATCAAAGTGTTACTTGCCTTGCTGATGATCCGCAAAACCTAGCGATTCGAAGTAGCAAGCGGCGCACTCCGGGTACTCTATCGCAAACAAACAAGCATACAATAAGTACTCATCTACTGCACATGTAAAACTTGAATAAGAGATCTAACCAGATAGTTCAACTTAAGAATTCCGGTTGGCAAAAAGTATCAAATCAAACGGAGCAACAAAAGACAAACGGCGAAAGAAACAAGCTTCGTTTACTATTCTGGATCTAGGTAAAATTTTACAGAGGCAAAAACTTGTTTGAGTTGGTTAAACGGAAAGAGGGTTTCGAGACGAAACTCCGGGCGCTTGAATCGCCTGATTCCGATAAACGAGCAAAAAGTTAAACTAGAACGAAAATCGGATCAGAAATCGCGATCAGAAATAATCGTGGAATAATCCGACAAAAAGAAAAATGACTAACAGAATAATGAACGAACTTTCGTTTTCTGGAACTAAACGATGAACGCGTTCGTTAAAACGAACGGACGAGCGAACGCTCGCTAAATAAATAAACTGGAAAAAAACCGATCTATTTAAAAAACAAAAACTAGGGTTTTTCAAAAAACGAATCGGTTTTTCCCTGAAAACCAGGCGGCGGGGCGGCTACCTCGGCTCGCTCCGGCGGGGTTCCGGGCGGCGGCGGCGGGCAGCAGCGGTGGCAGGGCAGCGGCAGCAGTGGCGCGGGGCGGCGGGGCTGCGTGCGGCGGCGGGCGGCGCAGGCGGCGTGGGCGGGACGGCGCGGCGCTCGGGGCTCCAAGGGGGCGTGTGGCTATTTAAGGAGGGAGGGGGCGGCCTTGCTAGGGGAGGGGGGTCGGCGGCGCGTGCCCGGCTCGGACTCCGAGTCCGGCGGCAGCTCAGCGAGGGAGGCGGTGGCCTGGCTCGGCTGGGCCTTTGGCCCAGTCGGGCGCGGGGTTTTATTTTTAAACAATTTCGCCGAAACTAAGAAAAATTCTAGAAAAATAAATAAAAATCTAAAATTGCCAAAACAAATTTTCACCGTCTAAATAAAATATTTAGAACATGATGAACATTTTCTTGGCCCTAAATGCAATTTTTGAAAATATGCATTTTTTCCTAAATTCAAATAAAACCACGAAAAACTCTAGAATAAAACCTTATTTGATTTTTTTATTAAATCCTCAATATTTCTTTATTTTGGGAAAGTCATTCTATTCCCTCTCTCATATTTTGATAATAGAAATAATTGAAGATAAAATAAATAAAATCAAATGATCTTATTTTCAAAATTTGAGAAAACTCAAATATGAAAATAACGAAATCCCCAACTCTCTCCGAGGGTCCTTGAGTAGAGTAGAATTTCTAGGATCAACCCAAAATGCAAATAAATATGATATGCAATGATGATCTATTGTATAACATTCCAAATTGAAAATTTGGGATGTTACACAAATACTATCAGGACTAAGTTCATGATAAATTAAAGTTCAATTAATCAAATTACTTAAGAACTCCCACTTAGATAGACATCCCTCTAGTCATCTAAATGATCACGTGATCCAAATCAACTAAACCATGTCCAATCATCATGTGAGATGGAGTAGTTTTCAATGGTGAATATCACTATGTTGATCATATCTACTATATGATTCACGCTCGACCTTTCGGTCTCCAGTGTTCCGTGGCCATATCTGAATATGCTAGGCTAGTCAAGTCTAACCCGAGTATTCTGCGTGTGAAATACTGGCTTGCACCCGTTGTATGTGAACGTAGAGCTTATCACACCCGATCATCACGTGGTGTCTCGGCACGACGAACTATAGCAACGGTGCATACTCAGGGAGAACACTTATACCTTGAAATTTAGTGAGAGATCATCTTATAGTGATACTGCCGAACTAAGCAAAATAAGATGCATAAAAGATAAACATCACATGCAATCAATATAAGTGATATGATATGGCCATCATCATCTTGTGCCTTTGATCTCCATCTCCAAAGCATCGTCATAATCACCATCGTCACCGGCTTGACACCTTGATCTCCATTGAAGCATCGTTGTCGTCTCGCCAACTATTGCTTCTACGACTATCACTACCGCTTAGTGATAAAGTAAAGCAATTACATGGTGATTGCATTTCATACAATAAAGCGGCAACCATATGGCTCCTGCCAGTTGCCAATAACTCTGTTACAAAACATGATCATCTCATACAATAAAATTTAGCATCATGTCTTGACCATATCACATCACAACATGCCCTACAAAAACAAGTTAGACGTCCTCTACTTTGTTGTTGCAAGTTTTACGTGGCAGCTACGGGCTTAGCAAGAACCATTCTTACCTACGCATCAAAAACCACAACGTGGTATAGTGATTGCTTTTTGATATTCAGAAAGAACCATGTTCATTGAATCCGATTCAACTAAAGTTGGAGAAACTAGCCACCTGTGTGCGTAGCACGTCGGTAGAACCAGCCCTGTGTAAGTGTACGCGTAATGTTGGTATGAGCCGCTTCATCTAACAATACCGCTGAATCAAGAATCAACTAGTGACGGCAAGCAATATGTATATACCCACGCCCACAACTCTGTATTCTACACGTGCATATAACATCTACACATAGACCTGGCTCGGATGCCACTGTTGGGGAACGCAGTAATTTCAAAAAAAAAATCCTATGCACACGCAAGATCATGGTGATGCATAGCAACAAGAGGGGAGAGTGTTGTCCACATACCCTCGTAGACCATAAGCGGAAGTGTTATGACAACACGGTTGATGTAGTCGTACGTCTTCACGATCGACCGATCCTAGTACCAAAAGTACGACACCTTTGTGATCTGCACACGTTCGGCTCCATGACGTCGCACGAACTCTCGATCCAGCTGAGTGTCGAGGGAGAGCTTCGTCAGCACGACGGCGTGATGACGGTGACGATGGTGCTACCATCACTGGGCTTCGCCTAAGCACTACGATGATATGACTGATTTGGATTATGGTGGAGGGGGGCACCGCACACGGCTAAGGGATCAATGATCAACTTGTGTGTTCATGGGGTGGCCCCTCCTCCGTATATAAAGGAGTGGAGGAGGGGAGGGTCCGGCCCTCTCTATGGTGCGCCCTAGGGGAGTCCTACTCCCACCGGGAGTAGGATTTCCCCATTCCCTAGTTGGAGTAGGAGAGGAAGGGAAGGAGGAGTAGGAGAGAAGGAAATGCCCCCCCCCCCCAAGATTATTCCAATTCGGCCTCCTGCCCAAGAGGGGAGCACCAGCCCCTTGCGGGCTGGTGTGCTTCCTTCTTATGGCCCATAAGGCCCATAACTTCTCCCGAGGGGCTCCAGTAACCTCCCGGTACTCCGGAAAAATGCCCGAACCACTCGGAACCATTTCGATGTCCAAACATAGGTTTCCAATATATCGATCTTTATGTATCGACCATTTCTAGACTCCTCGTCATGCCCATGATCACATTCGGGACTCCGAACAACCTTTGGTTCATCAAAAGACATAAACTCATAATACTGATCGTCACCGAACGTTAAGCGTGCAGACCCTATGGGTTCGAGAACTATGTAGACATGACCGATACTCACTTCCGGTCAATAACCAATAGCCTAACCTAGATGCTCATATTGGTTCCTACATATTCTACGAAGATCTTTACCGGTCAAACCGCATAACAACATACGTTGTTCCCTTTGTCATCGGAATGTTACTTGCCCGAGATTCGATCGTCGGTATCTCAATACCTAGTTCAATCTCATTACCGGCAAGTCTCTTTACTCGTTCCGTAATGCATCATCCCACAACTAACTCATTAGTCAGAATGCTTGCAAGGCTTATAGTGATGTCCATTATCGAGAGGGCCCAGAGATACCTCTCCGATACTCGGAGTGACAAATCCTAATCTCGATCTATGCCAACTCAACAAACACCATTGGACACACCTGTAGAGCACCTTTATAATCACCCAGTTACGTTGTGACGTTTGGTAGCACAAAAAGTGTTCCTCCAGTATTCGGGAGTTGCATGATCTCATAGTCATAGGAACATGTATAAGTTATGGAGAAAGCAATAGCAACAAACTAAATGATCATCGTTCTAAGCTAACAGATGGGTCAAGTAAATCACATCATTCTCTAATGATGTGATCCCGTTAATCAAATGACAACTCATGTCTATGGTTAGGAAACATAACCATCATTGATTCAACGAACTAGTCAAGTAGAGGCAAACTAGTGACACTCTGTTTGTCTATGTATTCACACATGTACTAAGTTTCCGGTTAATACAATTCTAGCATGAATAATAAACATTTATCATGATATAAGGAAATAAATAATAACTTTATTACTGCCTCTAGGGAATATTTCCTTCACACCGCACATGGCTAAGAAAGAATTGATGTGCTTTGGGGTGTAACCTGCCCCCGTATATAAAGGAGGAGAGGGGAGGAGGCCGGCCCTAGGGGCGCGCCAAGTGGGGGGAAACCCACTAGGACTCCTAGTCCTAGTCGCCCCCTTCCTTCTTTCGTAGGGGGAAGGGGGAAGGAGAGGGATTGGTAGAAGGAAAGGGGGGCCGCGCCCCTCCCCTTGTCCAATTAGGACTCCCCATGGGGGGCGTGCTCCACTCCTTGTGGTTTGCCCTCTCTCTCCCCTATAGCCCATGTGGCCCATTACTTTCCCCGGGGGGTTCTAGTAACCCCTCGGTACTCCGATAAATATTTGAAACACTCCGAAATGATTCCGCTGTCTGAATACTATCATCCAATATATCAATCTTTACCTCTCGACCATTTCGAGACTCCTCGTCATGTCCGTGATCTTCCGGGACTCCGAACAATCTTCGGTCACCAAAACACATAACTCATAATACAAATCGTCATCGAACGTTAAGTGTGCGGACCCTACGGGTTCGAGAACTATGTAGACATGACCAAGAGACATCTCCGATCAATAACCAATAGCAGAACCTGGATGCTCATATTGGTTCCTACATATTCTACGAAGATCTTTATCGTTCAAACTGCAATGACAACATACGTCATTCCCTTTGTCATCGGTATTTTACTTGCCCGAGATTCGATCGTTGGTATCTTCAAACATAGTTCAATCTCACTAGCAGCAAGTCTCTTTATCGTTGCGTAATGCATCATCCCCAGCTAACTCATTAGTCACATTGCTTGCAAGGCTTATCGTGATGTGCATTACCGAGAGGGCCCAGAGATACCTCTCCGATACTTGGAGTGACAAATCCTAATCTCGATCTATGCCAACCCAACAAACACCTTCGGAGACACCTATAGAGCATCTTTATAATCACCCAATTACGTTGTGACATTTGATAGCACACAAGGTGTTCCACGGTATTCGGGAGTTGCATAATCTCATAGTCAAAGGAATATGTATATGTCATGAAGAAAGCAATAGCAATAAGACTTAATGATCATTATGCTAAGCAAACGGGTGGGTCTTGTCCATCACATCATTCTCCTAACGATGTGATCCCGTTCATCAAATGAAAACACATGTCTATGGTCAGGAAACTTAATCATCTTTGATTAATGAGCTAGTCAGGTAGAGGCATACTAGGGACACTTTGTTTTGTCTATGTATTCACACATGTATCGAGTTTCCGGTTAATACAGATATAGCATGAATAATAAACATTTATCATGATATAAGGAAATATAAGTAACAACTTTATTATTGCCTCTAGGGCATATTTCCTTCAGTCTCCCACTTGCACTAGAGTCAATAATCTAGATTACATTGTAATGATTCTAACAGCCATGGAGTCTTGGTGCTGATCATGTTTTGCTCGTGGAATAGGCTTAGTCAATGGGTCTGCAACATTCAGATCCATATGTATTTTGCAAATCTCTATGTCTCCCTCCTTGACTTGATCGCGAATGGAGTTGAAGCGTCTCTTGATGTGTTTGGTACTCTTGTGAAATCTGGATTCCTTCGCTAAGGCAATTGCTCCAGTATTGTCACAAAAGATTTTCATTGGACCCGATGCACTAGGTATTACACCTAGATCGGATATGAACTCCTTCATCCAGACTCCTTCATTTGCTGCTTCCGAAGCAGCTATGTACTCCGCTTCACACGTAGATCCCACCACGACACTTTGCTTGGAACTGCACCAACTGACAGCTCCACCATTCAATATAAATACGTATCCGGTTTGCGACTTAGAGTCATCTGGATCGGTGTCAAAGCTAGCATCAACGTAACCATTTACGACGAGCTCTTTGTCACCCCCATAAATGAGAAACATATCCTTAGTCCTTTTCAGGTACTTCAGGATGTTCTTGACCGCTGTCCAGTGATCCACTCCTGGATTACTTTGGTACCTCCCTGCTAAACTTATAGCAAGGCACACATCAGGTCTGGTACACAACATTGCATACATGATAGAACCTATAGCTGAGGCATAGGGAATGACTTTCATTTTCTATCTATCTTCTGCAGTGGTTAGGAATTGAGTCTGACTCAACTTCACACCTTGTAACACAAGCAAGAACCCTTTCTTTGACTGGTCCAAACTTCTTCAAAACTTTATCAAGGTATGTGCTTTGTGAAAGTCCAATTAAGCGTCTTCATCTATCTCTATAGATCTTGATGCCCAATATATAAGCAGCTTCACCGAGGTCTTTCATTGAAAAAATCTTATTCAAGTATCCTTTTATGCTATACAGAAATTCTATATCATTTCCAATCAACAATACGTCATCCATATGTAATATTAGAAATGCTATAGAGCTCCCACTCACTTTCTTGTAAATGCAGGCTTCTCCGAAAGTCTGTATAAAAGCATATGCTTTGATCACACTATCAAAGCGTATATTCCAACTCCGAGATGCTTGCACCAGTCCATAAATGGATCTTTGGAGCTTGCACACTTTGTTAGCACCTTTGTGATTGACAAAACCTTCTGGTTGCATCATATACAACTCTTCTTTAAGAAATCCATTAAGGAAAGTAGTTTTGACATCCATTTGCCAAATTTCGTAATCATAAAATGCGGCAATTGCTAACATGATTTGGACAGATTTAAGCATCACTACAGATGAGAAGGTATCATCGTAGTCAACTCCTTAAACTTGTCGAAAACCTTTCACAACAAGTCGAGCTTTGTAGACAATAACATTACCATCAGCGTCAGTCTTCTTCTTGAAGATCCATTTATTCTCTATGGCTTGCCGATCATCGGTCAAGTCAACTAAAGTCCATACTTTGTTCTCATACATGGATCCCATCTCAGATTTCATGGCCTCAAGCCATTTCGCGGAATCTGGGCTCATCATCGCTTCCTCATAATTTGTAGGTTCGTCATGGTCTAGTAACATGACTTCCAGAACAGGATTACCGTACCACTCTGGTGCGGAACGTACTCTAGTTGACCTACGAGGTTCGGTAATAACTTGATCTGAAGTTTCTTGATCATCATCATTAGCTTTCTCATTAATTGGTGTAGGCATCATTGGTACTGATTTCTTTGATGAGATACTTACCAATTCGAGAGAAGGTATGATTACCTCATCAAGTTCTACTTTCCTCCCACTCACTTCTTTCGAGAGAAACTCCTTCTATAGAAAGGATCCATTCTTAGCAACAAATATCTTTCCTTTGTGTGATAGAAGGTGTACCCAATAGTTTCTTTTGGGTATCCTATGAAGACGCACTTCTCCGATTTGGGTTCGAGCTTACCAGGCTAAAGCTTTTTCACATAAGCATTGCAACCCCAAACTTTAAGAAATGACAGCTTTGGTTTCTTGCCAAACCACAATTCGTACGGTGTCATATCAACGGATTTAGATGGTGCCCTATTTAACGTGAATGCAGTTGTCTCTAATGCATAACCCCAAAACGATAGTGGTAAATCGGTAAGAGACATCATAGATCGCACCATATCTAATAAAGTACGGTTACGATGTTCGGACGTACCATTACGCTGTGGTGTTCCAGGTGGCGTGAGTTGCGAAACTATTCCACATTGTTTTAAATGAAGACCAAACTTGTAACTCAAATATTCTCCTTCACGATCAGATCGTAGAAACTTTAATTTTCTTGTTAAGATAATTTTCCACTTCACTCTGAAATTCTTTGAACTTTTCAAATGTTTTAGACTTGTGTTTCATTAAGTAGATATACCCATATCTGCTCAAATCATTTGTGAAGGTTAGAAAATAACGATACCCGCCACGAGCCTCAACACTCATCGGACCACATACATTAGTATGTATTATTTCCAATAAGTCAGTGGCTCACTCCATTGTTCGGGAGAACGGAGTCTTAGTCATCTTGCCCATGAGTCATGGTTGTCAAGCATCAAGTGATTCGTAATCAAGTGATTCCAGAAGCCCATCTGCATGGAGTTTCTTCATGCGCTTTGCACCAATATGACCTAAATGGCAGTGCCACAAATATGTTGCACTATCATTATTAACTTTGCATCTTATGGCATTGTGGCACCCCACCTCAGAGAAACTGAAATGCCCCGTATTCCAGCCAAGATATCGAGATGAATTTTCTGGAATATGGCACTGCTTAACATAGAACAAATCAGCTCTTATTACAAAGGATAATGATACAAGTGTCTGATGTTACCAAGGATCACATCAGCACGGCGACACTATGCCTGCGATACTACACTTGCTCTATGCTAGTAGAAGAACAACTCGTAGTAGTGGAATACTTCTAGCAGCGGAACAACGACGAAGGTGGTGAACTCCACTCCGCAGGGACTCTGGCTGGGACATGATCTAGCTCGCACGCGCGGATACCTTGATAAGCAATTGTGACACCCCCGATTTGACCGTACACTAATCATACACACAAATGTGTACGATCAACATCAGGGACTCACGGGAAGATATCACAACATAATTCTAAAAATAAATAAGTCATCCAAGCATCATAGTACAAGCCATGGGCCTCGAGGGCTCGGATACAAATGCTCGATCATAGACGAGTCAGCGGAAGCAACAATATCTGAGTATGGACATAAGTTAAACAAGTTTCCATAAGATGGCTAGCACAAACTGGGATACAGATCGAAAGAGGCACATGCCTCCTGCCTGGGATCCTCCCAACTACTCCTGGTCGTCGGCGGCATGAACGTAGTAGTAGGCACCTCTGGTGTAGTAGGGGTCGCCGTCGACGGTGGCATCTGGCTCCTGGGCTCCATCTGCGACGTCCGAGAAGAAGAGGAAAAGGGGGGCAAGGGAGAGCAAAGCAACCGTGAGTACTCATCCAAAGTACTCGCAAGCAAGGATCTACACAACATATGCATTGATATCAATGAAAGGTGTAGTATATGTGCTACCTCTTGAGCACTGCGTTGGTTTTCCCTTGAAGAGGAAAGGGTGATGCAGCAAAGTAGTGTAAGTATTTCCCTCAGTTTTTGAGAACCAAGGTATCAATCCAGTAGGAGGCCACGCACGAGTCTCTCGCACCTACACAAACAAATAAAATCCTCGCAACCAACTCAATAAAGGGGTTGTCAATCCCTTCACGGTCACTTACGAAAGTGAGATCTGATAGATATGATAAGATAATATTTTTGGTATTTTTATGATAAAGATGCAAAGTAAAGAAAGCAAAATAAATGGAAAATGAAATAGCTTGTTGATGGAAGATAGAACCGGGGGCCATAGGTTTCACTAGTGGCTTCTCTCGAGAGCATAAGTATTACGGTGGGTAAACAAATTACTATTGAGCAATTGACAGAATTGAGCATAGTTATGAGAATATCTAGGTATAATCATGTATATAGGCATCACATCCAAGACAAGTAGACCGACTCCTGCCTGCATCTACTACTATTACTCCACACATCGACCGCTATCCAACATGCATCTAGAGTATTAAGTTCAAAAGAACAGAGTAACGCTTTAAGCAAGATGACATGATGTAGAGGGATAAACTCATGCAATATGATATAAACCCCATCTTGTTATGCTCGATGGCAACAATACAATACGTGCCTTGCTGCCCCTACTGTCTCTGGGAAAGGACACCGCAAGATTGAACCCAACTCTAAGCACTTCTCCCATTGCAAGAAAGATCAATCTTGTAGGCCAAACCAAACTGATAATTCGAAGAGACTTGCAAAGATAACCAATCATACATAAGAGAATTCAGAGAAGATTCAAATATTTTTCATAGATAAACTTGATCATATACCCACAATTCATCGGTCTCAACAAACACACCGCAAAAGAAGATTACATCGAATAGATCTCCACAAGAGAGGGGAGAACTTCATATTGAGATCCAAAAAGAGAGAAGAAGCCATCTAGCTAATAACTATGGACCCGAAGGTCTGAAGTAAACTACTCACACTTCATCGAAGAGTCTATGGTGATGATGTAGAAGCCCTCCGTGATCGATGCCCCCTCCGGCGGAGCTCCGGAAAAGGCCCCAAGATGGGATCTCACGGGTACATAAAGTTACGGCGGTGGAATTAGGGTTTTGGCTCCGTATCTGGTAGTTTGGGGATACGTAGGTATATATAGGAGGAAGAAGTACGTTGGTGGAGCAACATGGGCCCCACGAGGGTGGAGGGCGCGCCTGGGGGGTAGGTGCGCCCCCTACCTCGTGCCTTCCTGGTAGCTTTCTTGACGTAGGGTCCAAGTCCTCTGGATCACGTTCGTTCCAAAAATCACGTTCCCAAAGGTTTCATTCCGTTTGGACTCCGTTTGATATTCTTTTTCTGCGAAACTCTAAAATAGGCAAAAAAAACAGCAATTCTGGGCTGGGCCTCCGGTTAATAGGTTAGTCCCAAAAATAATAGAAAAGTGTATAATAAAGCCCAATAATGTCCAAAACAGGATATAATATAGCATGGAACAATCAAAAATTATAGATACGTTGGAGATGTATCAAGCATCCCCAAGCTTAATTCCTGCTCGTCCTCGAGTAGGTAAATGATAAAAACAGAATTTTTGATGTGGAATGCTACTTGGCATAATTTCAATGTAATTCTCTTAATTGTGGTATGAATATTCAGATCCTAAAGATTCAAGACAAAAGTTCAATATTGACATAGAAAACTTCAAGCATACTAACTAAGAAATTATGTCTCTTCAAAATAACATGGCCAAAGAAAGTTATCCCTACAAAATCATATAGTCTGGCTATGCTCCATCTTCACCACACAAAGTATTTAAATCATGCACAACCCCAATGACAAGCCAAGCAATTGTTTCATACTTTTGGTGTTCTCAAACTTTTTCAATCTTCACGCAATACATGAGCGTGAGCCATGGACATAGCACTATATGTGGAATAGAATGGTGGCTGTGGAGAAGACAAAGAGGGAGAAGATAGTCTCACATCAACTAGGCGTATCAACGGGCCATGGAGATGCCCATTAATAGATATCAATGTGAGTGAGTAGGGATTGCCATGCAACAGATACACTTAGAGCTATAAGTATATGAAAGCGCAACAAAAAGAACTAAGTGGGTGTGCATCCAACTCGCTTGCTCACGAAGACCTAGGGCATTTTGAGGAAGCCCATTATTGGAATATACGAGCCAAGTTCTATAATGAAAAATTCCCACTAGTATATGAAAGTGATAACATAGGAGACTCTCTATCATGAAGATCATGGTGCTACTTTGAAGCACAAGTGTGGAAAAAAGATAGTAGTACTGTCCCTTATATATATTGGGCCTTCCTTTTTTTAATTTGGCCTTTTTGGGGGGGACAATACTCTATGAATGATGATCATCACACTTCTATTTATTTACAACTCAATGATTACAACTCGATACTAGAACAAAGTATGACTCTATATGAATGCCTCCGGCGGTATACCGGGATAGAAATGATGCATGAGTGACTTGTACGAAAGAATTATGAACGGTGGCTTTTCCACAACTAAAATGTCAACTACATGATAAATCAAAGCAATATGACAATGATGGAGCATGTCATAGTAAACAGAACGGTGGAAAGTTGCATGGCAATATATCTCAGAATGGCTATGGAAATGCCATGATAGGTAGGTATGGTGGCTGTTTTGAGGAAGGTATATGGTGGGTGTATGATACCGGCGAAAGGTGCGCGGTATTGAGAGAGGCTAGCAATGGTGGAAGGGTGAGAGTGCGTATAATCCATGGACTCAACATTAGTAATAAAGAACTCACATACTTATTGCAAAAATCTATTAGTTATCGAAGCAAAGTACTACACGCATGCTCCTAGGGGGATAGATTGGTAGGAAAAGACCATCGCTCGTCCCCGACCGCCACTCATAAGGAAGACAATCAATAAATAAATCATGCTCCAACTTCTTCACATAACGGTTCACCATACGTGCATGCTACGAGAATCACAAACTTCAACACAAGAATTTCTCAAATTCACAACTACTCAACTAGCACGACTCTAATATCACCATCTCCATATCTCAAAACAATTATCAAGTATCAAACTTCTCATAGTATTCAACACACTCATAAGAATTTATTTTTATTAATCTTGAATGCCTATCATAATTAAAGAAAATTACCATGCTGTTTTTTAGGACTCTCAAAATAATCTAAGTGAAGCATGAGAAAACAATAGTTTCTATAAAACAAATCCACCACCGTGCCCTAAAAGATATAAGTGAAGCACTAGAGCAAAAACTATATAACTCAAAAGATATAAGTGAAGCACATAGAGTATTCTAACAATTTCTGAATCATGTGTGTCTCAATCAAAAGGTGTTTACAGCAAGGATGATTGTGGAAATCTAACAAATAAATACTCAAATAATACAATACGCTCCAAGCAAAACACATATCATGTGGTAAATAAAAATATAGCTCCAAGTAAAGTTACCGATGGAAGTAGACGAAAGAGGGGATGCCTTCCGGGGCATCCCCAAGCTTGGGCTTTTAGGTGTCCTTAGATTATCTTGGGGTGCCATGGGCATCCCCAAGCTTAGGATCTTGCAAATCCTTGTTCCATAATCCATCAAATCTTTTACCCAAAACTTGAAAACTTCACAACACAAAACTTAAAGTAGAAAATCTCGTGAGCTCCGTTAGCAAAAGAAAACAAAACACCACTTCAATATACTGTAATGAACTCATTCCTTATTTATATTGGTGTCAAACCTACTGTATTCCAACTTCTCTATGGTTTATAAACTATTTTACTAGCCATAGATTCATCAAAATAAGCAAACAACACACGAAAAACAGAATCTGTCAAAAACAGAACAGTCTGTAGTAATCTATAGCTAACGCAAGTTGTGGAACCCCCAAAATTTTAAAATAAATTGCTGGACGTGAGGAATTTATCTATTAATCATCATCAAAAATAATTAACTAAATAGCACTTTCCAAATAAAAATGGCAGCAATTCTCGTGAGCGCTAAATTTATGTTTTTTACAGCAAGATTAAAAAGACTTTCCCCAAGTCTTCCCAACGGTTCTACTTGGCACAAACACTAATTAAACACAAAAAACACAACCAAAACAGATGTTAGATAAATTATTTATTACTAAGCAGTATCAAAAATAAAGGAATAAAAATAAAATTGGGTTGCCTCCCAACAAGCGCTATCGTTTAACGCCCCTAGCTAGGCATAAAAGCAAGGATAGATCTAGGTATTGCCATCTTTGGTAGGCAATCCATAAGTGGCTCTCATAATAGATTCATATGGTAATTTAATTTTCTTCTAGGGAAGTGTTCCATGCCTTTCCTTAACGGAAATTGGAATCTAATATTCCCTTCCTTCATATCAATAATTGCACCAGTCGTTCAAAGGAAAGGTCTAACAAGAATAATAGGACACGAAGGATTGCAATATATGTCAAGAACAATAAAATCTACGGGCACATAATTCCTATTTGCAACAATAAGAACATCTTTAATTCTTCCCATAGGTTTCTTAATAGTTGAATCCGCAAGGTGCAAGTTTAAAGAGCAATCATCAAAATCACGGAAACCTAGCAAATCACACAAAGTCTTTGGAATCGTGAAAACACTAGCACCCAAATCACACAAAGCATAGCATTCATGATCTTTAATTTTAATTTTAATAGTAGATTCCCACACATCATAAAGTTTTCTAGGGATAGAAACTTCCAACTCAAGTTTTTCTTCATAAGATTGCATCAAAGCATCAACGATATGTTTGGTAAAGGCTTTATTTTGACTATAAGCATGAGGAGAACCTAGCACGGATTGCAACAAGGAAATACAATCTATCAAAGAGCAATTATCATAACTAAATCCCTTGAGATCCAAAATAGTGGGTTCATTGATATTTAAAGTTTTGACTTCTTCAATCCCACTTTTAACAATTTTAGCATCAAGATCTAAAGACTCCGAATTTTTGGAACGTCTTCTAGGTAAAGGTGGATCATATTTCGTACCATCATTATCAAGATTCATATTGCAAAACAAAGATTTAATAGGGGACACATCAATAACTTTTAGATCTTCATCTTTATTATCCCCAAAAGTTTCCGGCTTAGCGGTCATCTTATTAACTAAGGTGGCCTGCTTATGCGAGACTTCAGCTATTAACTTCTCAAGGTGAGCAATCTGAGATTTCAAACCATCAAATTATTTAGTCATATCATCGAGCTCTTTGTTCATAAAACACATAAAGATTTTTTGTTCCTTAAGCTCGTTTCTAAAGAAATTATTATGCTCAAATTGTAAGACCATAAAACTCCTGACGTTGCTTTCGATCTCTTCTAACCTTTTAAGGTGATGATCACCAAATCTAGGTAGATCCATTGTCACAAGCAAGCAATCCAACACACAAGCAAACAAGAGACGGGCAAAAAGAGGCAAATAGAGAAAGAGAAGGAGGACGGAGAGAGAGGGCGAATAAAACAGCAAGGGTGAAGTGGGGGAGAGGAAAACGAGAGGCAAATGGCAAATAATGTAATGCGGGAGATAAGGGTTTGTGATGGGTACTTGATATGTTGACTTTTGCAAAGACTCCCCGGCAACGGCGCCAGAAATCCTTCTTGCTACCTCTTGAGCACTGCGTTGGTTTTCCCTTGAAGAGGAAAGGGTGATGCAGCAAAGTAGCGTAAGTATTTCCCTCAGTTTTTGAGAAACAAGGTATCAATCCAGTACGAGGCCACGCACGAGTCCCTCGCACGTACGCAACCAAATAAAATCCTCGCAACCAACGCAATAAAGGGGTTGTCAATCCCTTCACGGTCACTTACGAAAGTGAGATCTGATAGATCTAATAAGATAATATTTTTGATATTTTAATGACAAAAGATGCAAAGTAAAGAAAGCAAAATAAACGGAAAATGAAATAGCTTGTTGACGGAAGATTAATATGATGGAAAATAGACCTGGGGGCCATAGGTTTCACTAGTGGTTTCTCTCGAGAGCATAAGTATTATGGTGGGTAAACATTTTACTGTTGAGCAATTGACAGAATTGAGCATAGTTATGAGAATATCTAGGTATGATCATGTATATAGGCTTCACGTCCGAGACAAGTAGACCGACTCCTGCCTGCATCTACTACTATTACTCCACACATCGACCGCTATCCAGCATGCATCTAGAGTATTAAGTTCAAAAGAACAGAGTAACACTTTAAGAAAGATAACATGATGTAGAGGGATAAACTCATGTAATATGATATAAACCCCATCTTGTCATCCTCGATGGCAACAATACAATACGTGCCTTGCTGCCCCTACTGTCACTGGGAAAGGACACCGCAAGATTGAACCCAAAGCTAACCACTTCAACATACTGTAATGAAATCATTCTTTATTTATATTGGTGTTAAAACTACTGTATTCCAACTTCTCTATGGTTTATAAACTAATTTACTAGCCATAGATTCATCAAAATAAGCAAACAACACACGAAAAACAGAATCTGTCAAAAACAGAACAGTCTGTAGTAATCTGTAGCTAACGCAAGTTGTGGAACCCCAAAAATTTTAAAATAAATTGATGGACGTGAGGAATTTATCTATTAATCATCATAAAAAATAATTAACTAAATATCACTTTCCAAATAAAAATGGCAGCAATTCTCGTGAGCGCTAAAGTTTATGTTTTTTACAGCAAGATTAAAAAGACTTTCCCCAAGTCTTCCCAACGGTTCTACTTGGCACAAACACTAATTAAACAAAAAAAACACAACCAAAACAGAGGTTAGATAAATTATTTATTGTTAAGCAGTATCAAAAAGAAAGGCACAAAAATAAAATTGGGTTGCCTCCCAACAAGCGCTATCGTTTAACGCCCCTAGCTAGGCATAAAAGCAAGGATAGATCTAGGTATTGCCATCTTTGGTAGGCAATCCATAAGTGGCTCTCATAATAGATTCATATGGTAATTTAATTTTCTTCTAGGGAAGTGTTCCATGCCTTTCCTTAACGGAAATTGGAATCTAATATTCCCTTCCTTCATATCAATAATTGCACCAGTCGTTCAAAGGAAAGGTCTAACAAGAATAATAGGACACGAAGGATTGCAATATATGTCAAGAACAATAAAATCTACGGGCACATAATTCCTATTTGCAACAATAAGAACATCTTTAATTCTTCCCATAGGTTTCTTAATAGTTGAATCCGCAAGGTGCAAGTTTAAAGAGAAATCATCAAAATCACGGAAACCTAGCAAATCACACAAAGTCTTTGGAATCGTGGAAACACTAGCACCCAAATCACACAAAGCATAGCATTCATGATCTTTAATTTTAATTTTAATAGTAGACTCCCACACATCATAAAGTTTTCTAGGGATAGAAACTTCCAACTCAAGTTTTTCTTCATAAGATTGCATCAAAGCATCAACGATATGTTTGGTAAAGGCTTTATTTTGACTATAAGCATGAGGAGAACTTAGCACGGATTGCAACAAGGAAATACAATCTATCAAAGAGCAATTATCATAACTAAATCCCTTGAGATCCAAAATAGTGGGTTCATTGATATTTAAAGTTTTGACTTCTTCAATCCCACTTTTAACAATTTTAGCATCAAGATCTAAAGACTCTGAATTTTTGGAACGTCTTCTAGGTAAAGGTGGATCATATTTCGTCCCATCATTATCAAGATTCATATTGCAAAACAAAGATTTAATAGGGGACACATCAATAAATTTTAGATCTTCATCTTTATTATCCCCAAAAGTTTCCGGCTTAGCGGTCATCTTATTAACTAAGGTGGCCTGCTTATGCGAGACTTCGGCTATTAACTTCTCAAGGTGAGCAATCTGAGATTTCAATCCATCAAATTATTTAGTCATATCATCGAGCTCTTTATTCATAAAACACATAAAGATTTTTTGTTCCTTAAGCTCGTTTCTAAAGAAATTATTATGCTCAAATTGTAAGACCATAAAACTCCTGACGTTGCTTTTGATCTCTTCTAACCTTTTAAGGTGATGATCACCAAATCTAGGTAGATCCATTGTCACAAGCAAGCAATCCAACACACAAGCAAACAAGAGACGGGCAAAAAGAGGCCAATAGAGAAAGAGAAGGAGGACGGAGAGAGAGGGCGAATAAAACGGCAAGGGTGAAGTGGGGGAGAGGAAAACGAGAGGCAAATGGCAAATAATGTAATGCGGGAGATAAGGGTTTGTGATGGGTACTTGATATGTTGACTTTTGCAAAGACTCTCTGGCAACGGCGCCAAAAATCCTTCTTGCTACCTCTTGAGCACTGCGTTGGTTTTCCCTTGAAGAGGAAAGGGTGATGCAGCAAAGTAGCGTAAGTATTTCCCTTAGTTTTTGAGAAACAAGGTATCAATCCAGTAGGAGGCCACGCACGAGTCCCTTGCACCTACGCAACCAAATAAAATCCTCGCATCCAACGCAATAAAGGGGTTGTCAATCCCTTCACGGTCACTTACGAAAGTGAGATCTGATAGATCTAATAAGATAATATTTTTGATATTTTAATGACAAAAGATGCAAAGTAAAGAAAGCAAAATAAACGGAAAATGAAATAGCTTGTTGACGGAAGATTAATATGATGGAAAATAGACCTGGGGGCCATAGGTTTCACTAGTGGTTTCTCTCGAGAGCATAAGTATTATGGTGGGTAAACATTTCACTGTTGAGCAATTGACACAACTGAGCATAGTTATGAGAATATCTAGGTATGATCATGTATATAGGCTTCACGTCCGAGACAAGTAGACCGACTCCTGCCTGCATCTACTACTATTACTCCACACATCGACCGCTATCCAGCATGCATCTAGAGTATTAAGTTCAAAAGAACAGAGTAACGCTTTAAGAAAGATAACATGATGTAGAGGGATAAACTCATGCAATATGATATAAACCCCATCTTGTCATCCTCGATGGCAACAATACAATACGTGCCTTGCTGCCCCTACTGTCACTGGGAAAGGACACCGCAAGATTGAACCCAAAGCTAAGCACTTCTCCCATTGCAAGAAAGATCAATCTTGTAGGCCAAACCAAACTGATAATTCGAAGAGACTTGCAAAGATAACCAATCATACATAAGAGAATTCAGAGAAGATTCAAATATTTTTCATAGATAAACTTGATCATATACCCACAATTAATCGGTCTCAACAAACACACCGCAAAAGAAGATTACATCGAATAGATCTCCACAAGAGAGGGGAGAACTTCATATTGAGATCCAAAAAGAGAGAAGAAGCCATCTAGCTAATAACTATGGACCCGAAGGTCTGAAGTAAACTACTAACACTTCATCGAAGAGTCTATGGTGATGATGTAGAAGCCCTCCGTGATCGATGCCCCCTCCGGCGGAGCTCCGGAAAAGGCCCCAAGATGGGATCTCACGGGTACATAAAGTTACGGCGGTGGAATTAGGGTTTTGGCTCCGTATCTGGTAGTTTGGGGGTACGTACGTATATATAGGAGGAAGAAGTACGTCGGTGGAGCAACATGGGTCCCACGAGGGTGGAGGGCGCTCCTGGGGGGTAGGCACGCCCCCTACCTCGTGCCTTCCTGGTAGCTTTCTTGACGTAGGGTCCAAGTCCTCTGGATCACGTTCGTTCCAAAAATCACGTTCCCAAAGGTTTCATTCCGTTTGGACTCTGTTTGATATTCTTTTTCTGTGAAACTCTAAAATAGGCAAAAAAACAGCAATTCTGGGCTGGGCCTCCGGTTAATAGGTTAGTCCCAAAAATAATAGAAAAGTGTATAATAAAGCCCAATAATGTCCAAAACAGGATATAATATAGCATGGAACAATCAAAAATTATAGATACGTTGGAGACGTATCAAGCATCCCCAAGCTTAATTCCTGCTCGTCCTCGAGTAGCTAAATGATAAAAACAGAATTTTTGATGTGGAATGCTACTTGGCATAATTTCAATGTAATTCTCTTAATTGTGGTATGAATATTCAGATCCTAAAGATTCAAGACAAAAGTTCAATATTGACATAGAAAACTTCAAGCATACTAACTAAGAAATTATGTCTCTTCAAAATAACATGGCCAAAGAAAGTTATCCCTACAAAATCATATAGTCTGGCTATGCTCCATCTTCACCACACAAAGTATTTAAATCATGCAAAACCCCAATGACAAGCCAAGCAATTGTTTCATTGTAACATCCCAAAATTCTAAATTTTGGAATGTTATAATAAATAGATAGATTGGATGGATTGTTTGATTGATTGTCTGAAAGTGAGTGAATTCGAAACTTTTGAAAGTTAAATGAGAGGGAATAAAAGGACTTTCCCAAACTTTCATTTTTGCATTTTATGATCTCCATGAATTCAAATTCTTTTCACCACAAAACCCTGGAGAGAAGATGACATGACTTCTTCCATTTATTTAAATGACAAGGGGTGTTGAAAATATTTGAATTTCATTTGAAAATATTTCCGAATCTGGAACTTTATGCAACTCAATGATTCTCATGAGAGAAGATAAAATGACTTCTTCAAATTATATGAAATATGAGTTGGGAGTTTCAAAGAATTAAATTCAAAGTTCTTTTGAATTTATTTTCAATTTGGAGTTATTTGAGTTTTATTCAAATTATTTTTCCCCAAAAATAAAATATATGGAAATTAGGGTAACATGATTCCATACAATAGAAAATTGGAGAAAAATTAATTTGGAATCATTTTGGTATTTTTAAAATGATTTTTGTTGCATTTTAATAGACCAGTAGCACTCTTTGATTTATCTGAATTTGTGTGGATTTTATTTGAAGTTATAAAAATGTCCATGTTATAGAAAATCTTTTTCTGAAAATTTTGATATATTATATGCCTATATAATATATATATTTCTATTTGTTTTATCCCTCTTTGTTTGTCTGAAAAAAAACACTCCCTCGCCGACCGGGCCGGCCCAGCCAACCGGCCAGGCCAAGGCCCAGCTCCGCGCCACCTTGCCCGTCGTGGCCGACCGGGACTCCACCGGAGTCCGGCGCTGACACGGCTCCGGCCGGCCCCTTCCCCACGCCACCGTGCCTCCCCTCCTCCTATAAAGCCGCCGCCGGACACCCCTCTCTCTCCCGCATCTCGCCGCTCGAAGCCGAGCCGCCGCCGCGCCGTTGCAGCCAACGCCCGCACTCGCCGGAGTTCAAGCTCCGACAAGATCCGCCGCCGTCGCCCCACACCGTCCCGTCGCCCTCGACCGGAGCTGCCGCCTCCCTCGTCTCCACCTCGTCGCCCCGCTCCTTCTGGTGGTGACGCCGAGCCGGAGAGCCACCGGAGCCGCCTCCCCGTTCAAACGCCGAAGCCGCCGCCACCGTCTTCCTCCCCGCCGACGTCGCCCGCCGCCGCGGTACCCCTCCCCACCTCTCGTCCGTTGGATTTAGATCTAACGGATTTGATCCGTTCGGTTTTTTTTCTAATCTAGCGAACGGTTCGTTCGTTAGCGTTCGTTAGCGAACGTTCGCTATATAGCCTTTTCGATTTATTTTATTTCTGCCAGGGACCCGTCTGTGATTAAAATTTTACAGATTGGCCCCTAGTTTTCAAATGACCATAACTTTTTACTCGTTAGTCCAAATCCAACGAAACCAACGCTCACGTCTTCGTTATGATCTCCTCTATCCGGATAAACAACTCAAACATGTTTTTGAAAAGTTTAAAATTTGAATTAGATCAGATTTGAATTCAAACTTCATTTGATCATAACTTGAGTTTCGTAGCTCCGTTTGAGTTGATTCTTTTTGCAAATCGAAGCTCTTGACCTAAACATTCTAATAAGGCCAAATTCACATAATTTTGGTACTGTTGGAAATTTTTTTATGTTGCAAGAGTTAATTGCTAGGTTTTGATGTTTTCCGAATCGTCTTCTTCGTTCTTCCCGATCTTTGGAGTGATTGCTTATGTGTGGTTACTATTGCTTGCTTACGATAGATTGACCGGAGTGTGACGAGTAGATCTATCAAGATTTTGAGTGCGAATCATCTTCATCAACATTGCAGGCAAGTTCACACTTTGATCATACCTTTTCTACAACCCATGTTTTATTGCATTAGATCAATCCTCTCACATTGCATGATTAGGATCTAATTAAATTGTGGGATGGGAAGTAGATGAGGTAGTACCTATTACCTGTATTATTATGAAACCTTTGGGAGTTACTTCTACGCTTGCTATTTATGCCATGCTATGCTAGTAGACGTGGATTGGGTGAGTGATATCCATGACAGGTGTGAGTTGATAATTTTAATGGTTTATCTAAGGTGGCAACTTAAACACACATCTGGGTGGATTGAGGCACCTGATGTCTATCAGGACTTGCCTGTTTTATTTTGGACCGCCACCCAGGCTCAAAGGGATCATAAGATAATTCATGCTAGAAACTTTCGTGTGCAGCCACATGCTACTATGGGCTCTGGCATAGTTGACTAAGTTGTACGAACTCTTACGGGGTGGACTAGCAGATGTAGGGGTTGTAGGTGGTACGGTCTACCCCACATGTAAGGTGCTAGCGCTTCTGAAAGACTATGTCTCGGTCATCCATTTCTCAAACACCATGTAGTGCGAGAAAACAAACGGAGGCGATCGAGTCATGTGGGGAAAAGTGCGCAAACCTCTGCAGAGTGTACAAACTAATCATGATTAGCCGTGTCCCCGGTCATGGACATCTTGAGTATCTAGTACTTGAATATCATGTGAATCTCATCATGTGACTCTAAATGAATAATGTTGGGTTTAATGATGTTACTTAATTGGGATTGAGAATGCTGTCAACCATTCTCAATGTTCAACAACCACCATGATAGTTAATTAAAATGTATTCCTTTGCAGTAGGGAAAAATTGGCATTACGCAAAAACCTTATAACCATATAGCTTTTCCATCAACCAATTATGCATGTAGTGATAGCCATTGTTCATCATTTTCTCTATGGTGTGAATTTGCCAGTACATTCAATGTACTAACCCTCTGTGGCTGCAACGTCTCATGTTGCAGGATTATCTTACGACGAGTAAGTGATACGTTAGGGTTACGATTTCTACACTCAACTTTGCCGTTGGTGTTCATGGGAATCCACAACCTTGTTGCTTCCGCTATATGGATTGAGGTAATAGTATTTACGTTACTTTATACATGTGATTTACCTCTGTTATAAATCCTTCGAGTACTGTGTGTGTCAGCATACCGATCCAGGGATGACACTTAAGCATAGAGACTTGACCCATTCGGGTCGGGTCGCTACATTCATACTTTTGGTGTTCTCAAACTTTTTCAATCTTCACGCAATACATGAGCGTGAGCCATGGACATAGCACTATATGTGGAATAGAATGGTGGTTGTGGAGAAGACAAAGAGGGAGAAGATAGTCTCACATCAACTAGGTGTATCAACGGGCTATGGAGATGCCCATTAATAGATATCAATGTGAGTGAGTAGGGATTGCCATGCAATAGATACACTTAGAGCTATAAGTATATGAAAGCGCAACAAAAAGAACTAAGTGGGTGTGCATCCAACTCACTTGCTCACGGAGACCTAGGGCATTTTGAGGAAGCCCATTATTGGAATATACGAGCCAAGTTCTATAATGAAAAATTCCCACTAGTATATGAAAGTGATAACATAGGAGACTCTCTATCATGAAGATCATGGTGCTACTTTGAAGCACAAGTGTGGAAAAAAGATAGTAGTATTGTCCCTTATATATATTGGGCCTTCCTTTTTTTAATTTGTCCTTTTTGGGGGGGACAATACTCTATGAATGATGATCATCACACTTCTATTTATTTACAACTCAATGATTACAACTCGATACTAGAACAAAGTATGACTCTATATGAATGCCTCCGGCGGTATACCGGGATAGCAATGATGCATGAGTGAATTGTACGAAAGAATTATGAACGGTGGCTTTTCCACAACTAAAATGTCAACTACATGATAATGCAAAGCAATTTGACAATGATGGAGCATGTCATAGTAAACGGAACGGTGGAAAGTTGCATGGCAATATATCTCAGAATGGCTATGGAAATGCCATGATAGGTAGGTATGGTGGCTGTTTTGAGGAAGGTATATGGTGGGTGTATGATACCGGCGAAAGGTGCGCGGTATTGAGAGAGGCTAGCAATGGTGGAAGGGTGAGAGTGCGTATAATCCATGGACTCAACATTAGTCATAAAGAACTCACATACTTATTGCAAAAATCTATTAGTTATCAAAGCAAAGTACTACGCGCATGCTCCTAGGGGGATAGATTGGTAGGAAAAGACCATCGCTCGTCCCCGACCGCCACTCATAAGGAAGACAATCAATAAATAAATCATGCTCCAACTTCTTCACATAACGGTTCACCATACGTGCATGCTACGAGAATCACAAACTTCAACACAAGCATTTCTCAAATTTACAACTACTCAACTAGCACGACTCTAATATCACCATCTCCATATCTCAAAACAATTATCAAGTATCAAACTTCTCATAGTATTCAACACACTCATAAGAATTTATTTTTATTAATCTTGAATGCCTATCATAATTAAAGAAAATTACCATGCTGTTTTTTAGGACTCTCAAAATAATCTAAGTGAAGCATGAGAGAACAATAGTTTCTATAAAACAAATCCACCACCGTGCCCTAAAAGATGTAAGTGAAGCACTAGAGCAAAAACTATATAACTCAAAAGATATAAGTGAAGCACATAGAGTATTCTACCAATTTCTGAATCATGTGTGTCTCAATCAAAAGGTGTTTACAGCAAGGATGATTGTGGAAATCTAACAAATAAATACTCAAATAATACAATACGCTCCAAGCAAAACACATATCATGTGGTAAATAAAAATATAGCTCCAAGTAAAGTTACCGATGGAAGTAGACGAAAGAGGGGATGCCTTCCGGGGCATCCCCAAGCTTGGGCTTTTAGGTGTCCTTAGATTATCTTGGGGTGCCATGGGAATCCCCAAGCTTAGGCTCTTGCAACTCCTTGTTCCATAATCCATCAAATCTTTTACCCAAAACTTGAAAACTTCACAATACAAAACTTAAAGTAGAAAATCTCGTGAGCTCCGTTAGCAAAAGAAAACAAAACACCACTTCAATATACTGTAATGAACTCATTCTTTATTTATATTGGTGTTAAACCTACTGTATTAAAACTTCTCTATGGTTTATAAACTATTTTACTAGCCATAGATTCATCAAAATAAGCAAATAACACACGAAAAACAGAATCTGTCAAAAACAGAACAGTCTGTAGTAATCTGTAGCTAACGCAAGTTGTGGAACCCCAAAAATTTTAAAATAAATTGATGGACGTGAGGAATTTATCTATTAATCATCATCAAAAATAATTAACTAAATATCACTTTCCAAATAAAAATGGCAGCAATTCTCGTGAGCGCTAAAGTTTATGTTTTTTACAGCAAGATTAAAAAGACTTTCCCCAAGTCTTCCCAACGGTTCTACTTGGCACAAACACTAATTAAACACAAAAATACAACCAAAACAGAGGTTAGATAAATTATTTAGTATTAAGCAGTATCAAAAAGAAAGGAATAAAAATAAAATTGGGTTGCCTCCCAACAAGCGCTATCGTTTAACGCCCCTAGCTAGGCATAAAAGCAAGGATAGATCTAGGTATTGCCATCTTTGGTAGGCAATCCATAAGTGGATCTCATAATAGATTCATATGGTAATTTAATTTTCTTCTAGGGAAGTGTTCCATGCCTTTCCTTAACGGAAATTGGAATCTAATATTCCCTTCCTTCATATGAATAATTGCACCAGTCGTTCAAAGGAAAGGTCTAACAAGAATAATAGGACACGAAGGATTGCAATATATGTCAAGAACAATAAAATCTACGGGCACATAATTCCTATTTGCAACAATAAGAACATCTTTAATTCTTCCCATAGGTTTCTTAATAGTTGAATCCGCAAGGTGCAAGTTTAAAGAGCAATCATCAAAATCACGGAAACCTAGCAAATCACACAAAGTCTTTGGAATCGTGAAAACACTAGCACCCAAATCACACAAAGCATAGCATTCATGATATTTAATTTTAATTTTAATAGTAGATTCCCACACATCATAAAGTTTTCTAGGGATAGAAACTTCCAACTCAAGTTTTTCTTCATAAGATTGCATCAAAGCATCAACGATATGTTTGGTAAAGGCTTTATTTTGACTATAAGCATGAGGAGAACTTAGCACGGATTGCAAAAAGGAAATACAATCTATCAAAGAGCAATTATCATAACTAAATCCCTTGAGATCCAAAATAGTGGGTTCATTGATATTTAAAGTTTTGACTTCTTCAATCCCACTTTTAACAATTTTAGCATCAAGATCTAAAGACTCCGAATTTTTGGAACGTCTTCTAGGTAAAGGTGGATCATATTTCGTCCCATCATTATCAAGATTCATATTGCAAAACAAAGATTTAATAGGGGACACATCAATAACTTTTAGATCTTCATCTTTATTATCCCCAAAAGTTTCCGGCTTAGCGGTCATCTTATTAACTAAGGTGGCCTGCTTATGCGAGACTTCAGCTATTAACTTCTCAAGGTGAGCAATCTGAGATTTCAAACCATCAAATTATTTAGTCATATCATCGAGCTCTTTGTTCATAAAACACATAAAGATTTTTTGTTCCTTAAGCTCGTTTCTAAAGAAATTATTATGCTCAAATTGTAAGACCATAAAACTCCTGACGTTGCTTTCGATCTCTTCTAACCTTTTAAGGTGATGATCACCAAATCTAGGTAGATCCATTGTGACAAGCAAGGAATCCAACACACAAGCAAACAAGAGACGGGCAAAAAGAGGAAAATAGAGAAAGAGAAGGAGGATGGAGAGAGAGGGCGAATAAAACGCCAAGGGTGAAGTGGGGGAGAGGAAAACGAGAGGCAAATGGCAAATAATGTAATGCGGGAGATAAGGGTTTGTGATGGGTACTTGATATGTTGACTTTTGCAAAGACTCCCCGGCAACGGCGCCAGAAATCCTTCTTGCTACCTCTTGAGCACTGCGTTGGTTTTCCCTTGAAGAGGAAAGGGTGATGCAGCAAAGTAGCGTAAGTATTTCCCTCAGTTTTTGAGAAACAAGGTATCAATCCAGTAGGAGGCCATGCACGAGTCCCTCGCACCTACGCAACCAAATAAAATCCTCGCAACCAACGCAATAAAGGGGTTGTCAATCCCTTCACTGTCACTTACGAAAGTGAGATCTGATAGATCTAATAAGATAATATTTTTGATATTTTAATGACAAAAGATGCAAAGTAAAGAAAGCAAAATAAACGGAAAATGAAATAGCTTGTTGACGGAAGATTAATATGATGGAAAATAGACCTGGGGGCCATAGGTTTCACTAGTGGTTTCTCTCGAGAGCATAAGTATTATGGTGGGTAAACATTTTACTGTTGAGCAATTGATAGAATTGAGCATAGTTATGAGAATATCTAGGTATGATCATGTATATAGGCTTCACGTCCGAGACAAGTAGAACGACTCCTGCCTGCATCTACTACTATTACTCCACACATCGACCGCTATCCAGCATGCATCTAGAGTATTAAGTTCAAAAGAACAGAGTAACGCTTTAAGAAAGATAACATGATGTAGAGGGATAAACTAATGCTATATGATATAAACCCCATCTTGTCATCCTCGATGGCAACAATACAATACGTGCCTTGCTGCCCCTACTGTCACTGGGAAAGGACACCGCAAGATTGAACCCAAAGCTAAGCACTTCTCCCATTGCAAGAAAGATCAATCTTGTAGGCCAAACCAAACTGATAATTCGAAGAGACTTGCAAAGATAACCAATCATACATAAGAGAATTCAGAGAAGATTCAAATATTTTTCATAGATAAACTTGATCATATACCCACAATTCATCGGTCTTAACAAACACACCGCAAAAGAAGATTACATTGAATAGATCTCCACAAGAGAGGGGGGAACTTTGTATTGAGATCCAAAAAGAGAGAAGAAGCCATCTAGCTAATAACTATGGACCGGAAGGTCTGAAGTAAACTACTCACACTTTATCAGAGAGGCTATGGTGTTGATGTAGAAGCCCTCCGTGATCGATGCCCCCTCCGGCGGAGCTCCGGAAAAGGCCCCAAGATGGGATCTCACGGGTACAGAAAGTTACGGCGGTGAAATTAGGGTTTTGGCTCCGTATCTGGTAGTTTGGGGGTACGTAGGTATATATAGGAGGAAGAAGTACGTCGGTGGAGCAACGTGGGCCCCATGAGGGTGGAGGGCGTGCCTGGGGGGTAGGCGCGCCCCCCTACCTCGTGCTCTCTTGGTTGCTTTCTTGACGTAGTGTCCAAGTCCTCTGGATCATGTTCGTTCTGAAACTCACGTTCCCGAAGCTTTCATTCCATTTGGACTCTGTTTGATATTCTTTTTCTGCGAAACTCTGAAATAGGCAAAAACAGCAATTCTAGGTTGGGCCTCCGGTTAATAGGTTAGTCCCAAAAATAATATAAAAGTGTATAATAAAGCCCAATAATGTCCAAAACAGGATATAATATAGCATGGAACAATCAAAAATTATAGATACGTTGGAGATGTATCAATATGTGGACTAAACTGCAGAATGCCAGAATAAGAGGGGGATCGCTAGTCCTATCGAAGACTATGCTTCTGGCAGCCTCCATCTTGAAGCAGTTGAAGAGAGTAGATGGTAAGTTAACCAAGTATCATCGCATAGCATAATCCTAGCTGGCGATTCTCCCCTCGTCGCCCTATGAGAGAGCGATCACCTGGTTCTATCTGGCAGTTGAAAGGGTGTGTTTTTTAAGTATCTGGTTCTAGTTTTCATAAGGTCAAGGTACAACTTCGGGTTGTCCTTTTACCAAGGGACACGGCTATTCGAATAGATAAACTTCCTTGCAGGGGTGCACCACATTTCCCAACACGCTCGACCCCCTTGGCCGGGCACACTTTCCTGGGTCATGCCCGGCCTCAGAAGATCAACATGCCACAACCCTACCTAGGCACAACAGAGAGGTCAGCACGTCGGTCTAAATCCTATGCGCGCAGGGGTCTGGGCCCATCGCCCATTGCACACCTGCACGTTGCGTACGCGGCTGGTGAGCAGACCTAGCAAACTCCATTACAAAGGAAGTTGTGTTACGCGGTCCAACCCGACACGCGCCACTCAGTCGCTGACGACAAGAAGGCTTCGGCTGATACCACGATGTCGAGTGCCCATAACTGTTCCTGTGTAGTTGGTTAGTGCATATAGGCTACTGGCCAGACTCAGATCAAATACCAAGATCTCGTTAAGCGTGTTATTTTGATGTAACCACGGACGCCGACCAGGGCCAGGCCCACCTCTCTCCTAGGTGGTCTCAACCTGCCCTGTCGCTCCGCCACAAAGTAACAGTCAGGGGCCGTTGGGAACCCAGGCCCACCACTACCAGGATGGAACCACCTGTTCTTCAGCCCCAACACCGGAATCACTTGCGGGTACTCTACGAGCCGACCCGACTTTAGTCACCACAAGTATCACATATTATGTACATAAGTATATACCCGTGATCACCTCCCGAGTGATCATGGCCCGATAGTATAGCACGGCAGACGGACAAGAATGTAGGGCCACTGATGGAATACTAGCATCCTATACTAAGCATTTAGGATTGCGGGTAAAGGTAACAATAGTAGTAATAAAGACAGGCTATGCATCAGGATAGGATTAATGGAAAGTAGTAACATGCTACACTACTCTAAATGCAAGCAGTAGAGAGAAGAATAGGTGATATCTGGTGATCAAGGGGGGCTTTCCTGGTTGCTCTGCAGACAGAAACGGACCCTCGAAGGTGAAGTAGTCGATCACTGGTTCAACCGCGGTGTCGGGGTCTACCGTAAAGAAGTAACGGAGGGGGAACACAATAAATAACAGAGCAATCAAAGCATCACAAAGCATAACATGGGAATACGCGGTGCTAGGGATGACCTAACGCAGTATTATGTGCTACCGGCGAAGGGGGGAAACATCCGGGAAAGTATTCCTGATGTTTCGCGTTTTCGGGCAGATGAACCGGAGGGGAAAAGTTGTATGTTCGCTATGCTAGGGACATGTGGCGAACGAACGGACCACGTGTTCAGATTCGTCTTGCTGTTCTGAGCAACTTTCATGTACAAAGTATTTTCATCTGAGGTACGGTTTATTTTATATGAAATTTCAAAGTTTTAAACAATTTATAGAGTTATTATTAATTTGAAATTAAATGGTTAAATTGCTACGGGCACACAGAAGTGTACCCAGCAAAGGCTTACAGGTGGGTCCAGTGGGTAGTTGACTGTTTGACTAGTCAAAGTTTGACTGGTCAACAGGGTGTGGGGGATCCACATGTCATTGGCACAGATCTTTCTTTTTTTATATTTTTATATTACACTAGGTTTAGTTTATCTTTCTTCTAGGGGGTTTTCTGATGACATAGGGTTAGGAATTAACCCATGGGGTTTTATTGCTAATGGGGGGTCTAACAGGGCCGGCCTATCTAGCAGAGAGCCCGTCGGCTGGGCTCGTAGAGACGGCGACCATGAGCTACACAACCGGCAGCAGGCGTGCGTGGGCGTGGCACGAGAAAGGGCCTCGCGGGCGGGGCGGCCAAGCTTCGGCGAGGGCAGCAGCGATGGGGAAGCAGCAGCAGAAGGCAGGGCGGACAGCAGCAGTTCAGTAAGCAGGAGCAAGCAGCGCGGGAGAAGGAGCAGTGCCGCAGTGCGGCACCAGCGGTGGCAGCAACAGCATATAGTAGCAGAAGGGGTTGTAGGGGGCGTAGCCAGGAGTGGTGGGGCGCGAACAGGACGGCCGGGAGGCGCGGGAGCGCAGCCACGGGCGGTGAGTGCACCGGGAGCAGAGCTCTGGCTATGGTGAACACGGACGAGCACGGGAGCGGCGGTAAAACGATACGGATCGAAGGGATAAGCGCGCGAATCGGTCGAGGGACTCACCCCGGTGCTCGTGGATGAGGTAGGGAGGTCGGGGGAGCTCGGGAGGCGGCAAATCCGACGACGAACGCCGGCGGCCGTGGCCGGGAAGACAACCAGATGGTGAGGTTGTGGAGGGCTCCAACTCGAACCGGAGGTTGTAGGCGATGCAGACGAGGCCGAAGGAGCGCTAGACCATAACCTCACGGGTCGGGCATGACTCTGGCCGCGGGAACGGCGGTGGCACGGCCATGGCCGGATCGGGTGCGCGCTACAGAAGGGAGAGGGACGTAAGGGGAAGGGGATCTGAGGGGTTTGGGTTTCGGGGGAGGGTGAGAGGGGGAGGGTGAGAGGGGGAGGGGAAGACCTTATCTGCGACGGGGAGCCACAGGATGGACGCGCGTGGCCATCCGCGGCCATGGATGGGGCGCGCATGTCCATGGAGCTCCTGGTGAGCAGGAGCAAGGAGGAGGTGGCAAGGTGGGCTGGGCTCCCGTTGTTGACCTAGAGCCCAATCCACATATAGTTTAGGTCTTTTCTTATTTTTCTTCTTTGTTTCTTTTATTTCTTCTTTGATTCATAAATTGTTAGGCCACCCATTCACTTTTGTAAAATGTGTGGCAGCTCTCAAATTTTAGTATGCAATTTACCTTACTTCCACAAAAAGTTTGGGAGTGGTTTGAAGTTGATTGCATTTTGATTAAAAGAAAATGACTCGAATGGGGCTGTTTTGGTACTGTTTTCATATCCAAGGCCATTTTAAACATCTCTAAAAACGTTGGTTAAGGCATAAAAATTATCTAGTGAATATTTGCAACCTAAGGAACATTTTCGAACTACCATTTTTAAAAGTATAATTTGACTTGCATTTTAAATTTGAATTTGTGTTTGGTTTGAAACAAAGTGAGGATTTGCAACTTAATTATGATGAGATGGCATCATTAGGCATGAGATTGCTGTAGCATGATACTGGGGGTGTTACAGCAATCAATCAAACATGGCATCACCTGCAATCTGGCATGACACGCCAGGTCAGTACATTGAATGTACTTGCAAGCTCACAACAACCAAAAGCATCAAGGCAAAACAACCACATAGCATTAGACAGGTTAATTAGATAACAACTAGTATGATATGAAAGCAACTGCTAAGCATGATATGAAACTAATACGATACTGATAAACCACCAACTCAGATCTCAATAGCCATCTCACTCTTGGCTATCCGGCCAAGCAATATACCATCTTGATCACCTCGTGATCCACCTGATCATCTCGTGATCAAATCACCCACATGCTCACCTCGTGACCATATTACAACTGAATGATCATCCTTGAGATCATCTCAACATCATCATCATCCTGCCAAACTGTTACTGATCACAATATCAACATATAAATCACCTATACGTCATTCTGTCATGTGAGTGTTGATCGTACGGTGTGACCTAGTACGAACTTGTGCCCATGACCAAGGACGCAGCTATCGATAGATTAAATAGACACTCTCTGCAGAGGTAGCGCACTTTACCCACACCAAAGAACCCATGGCCTCGCACTCCCATTCGGGTGGACCAACGGTGTTCTGACAAAACCGATCTACTGCCATGACACTCTCCCGACAACCCTGACCAAATCCCTTCTGGGCTAAGTCATGGGTGGCCCCGTGCCTACCAAAGGCATCAACGGCCACCGTTGTGGCAAAACAAAAACGTCCCAAACGGGGACATGTGCTCAAAACCAACCATAGGCACATAAGGCTTATGCCGTCCTACTTGATCAGGGTAGCGCCCGTGCATAACCTTCCCTCATTGGAGGCACCGGCGAGAGGCACGACAATAGACCACATTAGGGCCTTCCCCATAAAAGGCAAATGTGGTTGCACTGGAAAAGCCTGGTTAAGTGGCACCTAACCAACTTAATAACGGAATTTATCCCCAAAAACATAACAATGATGGCTGATACTCCAATAGCATCTATCAACCTGTAATCCAAGTCATAGATATATCCAACAATGTTAACTAATCCAAAGCATACTATCATCCTATCAAAATACTCTATCCAAAGAACTACTATCATGATAAATCCAAGAACAATAATACTGCTACTCCAATAGCAAGAACAAGCTATCCAACTAAGATCCACATGCAAGCATCATCTCCAAAATCATACTCCCAAAACACAATATCAACTAGCATCATGATGAAAAGTAATTGCAGCCACTAATAATCCAAAGGCAGCATGACATGCAAAGTAATACTGCAAAATGAAAATAATCATAACATGGGCTACTAATAATCCAATGGCAACATGTCATCCTCATAGGCTGCAAAATATTAATCCTAGAACTCCAAGCAACATCATGGCAATAGCAAGATCAAAATAATACTACGAGAAATGCCATGAACAAGATCACATGTAGCTAGAGCAATATTTTAAATAAGTTTAAATAAGTAAACCATGTCACTGCATTGCAATCATGCAAATGGAGGGTGTGGCTTGCCGGGGGTGGAGGGATTCATCGAGAAGAAGTGCGAGAAGCTCGCGGAAAGAATCGCCAGAAAACGTTCTCTCTCAGAGGGGGCGGAATAGGGGCAAGGGCATAATGGTCATTTTCAGAATGTTAACACATGGTGAAAATGGTACCAACAGAACGGGCTTGACGAGACGAAGAAGTGGGCTTTGGAATACCTCATTTGGAGTTAGGATCAAAAAGTTATGATTATTTTTCTGCTAGGGACCTATCTGTAAGAAAAACCTTTACAAACGGGCCCTTCACAGAAAAACAGAAGACGCCTTCCTGGAAATAGGCTTTCACTGAAGTGAAAACACATTTCTGCTTGAAGTAGAAGGGGAATGCGCTCTCGAAAAGCGAAGACGTAATCACGTGGATTACGCCTCCACTTATCTAGTGTGACAAAGGCGGGGCCAGCCTCTGCATTGATGATAGCGGGTCCCACCCGATCTCTCTCTCCTCCTGGCTCCCTTCTTCTTCCTCTCGACAGCGCAGGGGATGGACGAGGCTGGTCGGCCCCGACGAGAATTGCGGGCGGCTCCGACCACCATTCTCGGCTACCGACGAGCTTGGCGTGGAAACATGAACCCACCCAGTGGTGGCGCGGAGCTCAAGGAGGTTCGGCTTTAGTGCACCTTGGGCCGCGGTGGAAAGTTTCTTCGGGCGGTGATGAGGAGCATTGCACGATGGCGGAGGCGAGGAGCTGGGGTGATGGATCGATGTCTAGGTGGTCGAGTGGGACTCTAGTGGTGTCAGGAAGGATTGGAAGATCTCGGTTCACCGGAATTTAGGCTGGAGAGGGCGGCGGCCATGGGGGAGATGGGGGTCGAGGAGGAGCCCTCGAGCTTGGGGAAGAGGCTGGGCGGGGCTCTGGGAGGTAGGATAGGAGGATGGTGAGCTCAGGGGGTCTCGGGAGTGGCTTAAATAGCCGACGGGAGGGGTGGCCTAGCTGGTGTCATCGCGGACGCCTGGCCGGCGCTGCAGACGCATGTGATCGCACCCGAGCTCGGTGGTAGACGGCGGAGGAGGAACAGGGGAGGAGCTCATGGGGGCAGAGGAGGCCAACGGAGCATGGGGAGGAAGAAACGAACGCCATTAAAGCTCGGTTGGCCACTGTTTGCCCGTGGGCACGCGGGACGAGCGCCAATGAGGAGGTTTTCGGAGGGGCGGAGAGGTCCAGAGAGGTGGAGGCGATGAGAGGAAGACGCTGGACATGCTCACGCGCGTGAAGGCGACGAGGGGAAGAGGCACCGAAGTGCAAACGACGCCCTGGACGCGGCCGTTGCGCACAGAGCGCGTGCATTGCCATGCCAGCTATGCGGTCACCACGGGACAATGCACAGGGAGGTCACGAGGGGATTGCAAACCTTGTCTGGTGGCTAGTCCTTCCAGGGTGGAGCATTTATGAGACTATGGCTTAATCTGAGGTGTTGTGGTTGGGTTGGAAATAAGCTCTGAAGTTTTCTTTAGCAAAATTGGCTGCGCACTGTGATACGTCTCCAATGTATCTCTAATTTTTGCTTGTTCCATGCTGTTATATTATCAATCTTGGATGTTATATAATCATTTTATAGTTATTTATATCATTTTTGGTACTAACATATTGACATAGTGCCAAGTGCCAGTTGTTGTTTTTTCCATGTTTTTTACATCACAGAAAATCAATATCGAACGGAGTCCAAATGCCACGAAACTTTACGAAGAATTTTTATGGGCCAGAAGGAACACAATGGGCCCTGGTTGTTCCTAGGGGTGCCCCAAGGGGGGCACAACCCACCAGGGCACTCCAGGAGGCCCAGGCGCGCCCTGGTGGGTTGTGCCCACCTCGGGTGCCCCTGGACCGCCTCTTTGCTCTATAAATACCCCAATATTTCCAGAACCCTAGGGGAGTTGATGAAATATTCATCCAGCCTCCGCAGAGTCCAAAACCACAAGATCCAACCTAGACACCATCTCGGATGGGGTTCACCACCTCCATTAGTGCCTCTCCGATGATGCGTGAGTAGTTCTTTGTAGACCTTTGGGTCTGTAGTTAGAAGCTAGATGGCTTCCTCTCCCTCTCTTGATTCTCAATACAATGGTCTCTTGGAGATCCATATGATGTAACTCTTTTGTGGTGTGTTTGTTGGGATCGATGAACTTTGAGTTTATGATCAAATCTATCTTTTTATATCCATGAAAGTATTTGAGTTTCTTTGATCTCTTTTATGCATGATCTCTTATAGCCTCGTATTTCTTCTTCAATATTTGGGTTTTGTCTGGCCAACTTGATCTATTTATCTTGCAATGGGAAGAGGTGCTTTGTAGTGGGCTCGATCTTACGGTGCTTGATCCCAGTGACAGAAAAGGAACCGACACGTATGTATCGTTGCTACTAAAGATAAAACGATGGGGTATATCTCTACATAGATAGATCTTGTCTACATCATGTCATCGTTCTTATTGCATTACTCCATTTCTCCATGAACATAATACACTAGATGCATGTTGGATAGCGGTCGATGTGTGGAGTAATAGTAGTAGATGCAGGCAGGAGTTGGTCTACTAATCTTGGACGTCATGCCTATGTAATGATCATTCCCTGGATATTGTCATGAGTATTTGAAGTTCTATCAATTGCCCAACAGTAATTGGTTCGCCCACCGTTTGTTATTTTTCTCGAGAGAAGCCACTAGTGAAATCTACAGCCCCCGGGTCTCTTTCTCATACTATTTGCATTCGTGATATATTGTATTTGCCTATTATTTTCATATCTATTAATACAAAAACCGAAAAATACCTTGCCACAATTTATCCTTATTTATTTTATTTTGCGTTCGTTCTATCAATCTACTACAAATATATCTCATGATAATTTGCCTACCTGAGGCACCATATCTCGGAAGGGATTGACAACCCTTTAACACGTCAGGTTGCGAGGATTTGTTATATGTGTGCAGGGGATGTTTACATTGTGTTGCTTGGTTCTCCAACTGGTTCGATAACCTTGGTTCCATATCTGAGGGAAATACCTACCGTCGCTGTGCTGCATCATCCCTTCCTCTTTGGGGAAATACCGACGTAGCTTCAAGCGACCTCAAAAGGAATTTCTGGCGCCGTTGCCGGGGAGGATCTTCAACATATACCAGGTTCCTAATCACAAATCTCATCTCCTTGCAATTTACATTATTTGCCATTTTGCCGCTCATTTTCCTCTCCCCGACTTCACAAAAGTTTGTCGTTTTATTCGCCCTCTTTTTCTATTTGCCCTTTTCTTGCCGGATCTGTTTCTATGTGCGATCTTGTTTGCCGGTATTATCATCAGGGATAGTTCTTCCTCTATTGCGTGCACTCCCAAGAACGAGGTTCTCAACTTTAAACAAAGGGGAGGAGAAAATCTAAAAGATGCTTGGTATAGAATTTGCAATGCTCATAATATATCTATCTTTAAGCAATCTACTGTTGTTCTTTTGCATTGTTTTTATGTTGGTATAGATTCGTCCTTGATACGATTACCTGTGGAAATTTCTTGATGTGTCCTTATCTTGATGCTTTTAATGCTATGGGAAATTCAGTGGGCTCACCACCTCTCATGATTAATGAAACAACTTTGACTCTTGAGCATGTTATGCAAAGACTAGATGCTATTGAAAAGAAAATCACCGAAGATCATATGGAAATTATAGATAAAAAGATGCATAATTTTGCCACCAATATTGGGTCAAAAGCGAGGGATATTTTTAAGTTGTTAAAAGCAACAGGTACCATAATCCATGAAAGAATAGAAGAAAGCCCGTCTAGGATCGATAAATTAGAAGAATTTTTTAGTAATCTTAGCACGGCTTTCGTTTCCGCTAAAACTATCGAAAAAACTCCGATAAAAATTGGCAAAGTTACTCAAGTTACCAAGAACAAAGGGTGCAACTTCTAGTAATAGTAATAAAGAGGATCTTAAGATGATTAGTATTCACTTGGATTTTGTTGAAGTGATAAGAGATCCTTTTTGCAAGAATGAAATCTTTAAATTTATTCCTAGGAGTATTGTTATTGAAGATATTTATGCTAAATCTTTGAAGTATTCTAATTGTTTGATTGAAGAGTTGGACAAGGATGACAAAACTTAGATCCTTGCTTTATGCCTAGCTAAGGGCGTAAAACTATAGCGCTTGTTGGGAGGCAACCCAATGAATAAAATTTATTTTTATTTTTGTTTTCTGTTCTTATGTGTTAGCAAAATTATGCTACTTCTATGATTGTGTTTTTTGTGTTTTAATTAGTGTTTGTGCCAAGTAAAGCCTTTAGGGTCTTCTTGGGTGATAGTTGTTTGATCTTGCTGAAAAGACAAAAAATTTTGTGCTCACGAAAATAATTTTCATCTTTAAGCAGAGAGCGATAAAATACCCATTCCAATTGCAGTAGATCAATATACAAATTGCTCAGGACATCCTCATTTTTTAGATTTTTTAGAGTTACAGAAGTATTCGAAATTGTCAGATTGTTGCAGACTGTTCTGTTTTGACAGATTATGTTTTCTTTGTGTTGTGTGCTTATTTTGATGGCTCTATGGTTTTCTTTGATGAGTTTTTGCATTAGAAAAGTTGGAATACTGTATATATAATGCAAAAACAAAATATGAATTGGTTTGATACAACACTTATAGTAGTGATTTATTTTCTTATACTAACGGATCTCACGAAGGTTTTGTTGAGTTTTGTGTGATTGAAGTTTTCAAGTTTTGGGTTATCTTACGATGGATGAAGGAATAAGGAGTAGAAGATCCTAAGCTTGGGGATGCCCCGGTATCCCAAGATGTTATCCAAAAATGAGCAACCAACTAAGCTTGGGGATACCCCCGAGTGGCATCCCCTCTTTCTTCTAACGACCATCGGTATTTTACTCGAAGCTATATTTTTATTTGTCACATACTATGTGTTTTGCTTGGAGCATCTTGTATGATATGAGTCTTGGCTTGTTTTATTTTGTGTTTTAAGTCTTGATCCCTTGCTGGACACACTTATTTGAGAGAGCCAAAATTATGTCATGACTTGTTAGAATTGCTCTCTATGCTTCACTTAAATTTTTATGAGCAATGGACTTGCTCTAGTGCTTCACTTATATCTTTTTGACCATGGTGTGCTTAGTATTTTTGAAGAAATGCTCTCTTGCTTCACTTAAATTTATTTGAGAGTTAGTAAAATTTTGAAGAAATTCTCTCTTGCTTCACTTAAAATATTTTGAGAGAAAGAAAAATTATGCTCATGATCTTCACTTATATTTGTTTAAGCTTATGAAAAGCAACAAATGAAAATTAGTCCCAAAGTGATAGATATCCAAGAAGGATATAATAAAAACTTTCATGAAGACCATTGGACAAAATAAACTTGATTCTTAGTAATAGTTTTGAGATATGATGATGTGATATGTGAGTCATCTTGATGAGTAATTATGCTTTAGTAAGAATATTGGTGTTAAGGTTTGTGATTCCCTGTGCAAGCACGAAAGTCAATAGTCATGCAATGAAATTATATCCTACTTGTGGTGCATTATTCGGTATTAATTATGCTTAATGCTTGCTTATGAGATTATTCGTTTCTTGGTTGGTCGCTTCTCAATCTTTTGCTAGCCTTCATTTTTCACTAAGTATGATCTCTACTTGTGCATCAAAAACCCTTTAACCCAGTTTTGCCACATGAGTCCACTATATCTACCTATTTGCGGTATTCTTTGTCGTTCTAAGCAAATTTGCATGTGCCATCTCAAATTTTCAAAAATAAACTTCTGTTTTGTGTGTTCGTTTCGCTCGTGGAGCGATGAGGGTTGCTAATATTTTCCATGCTAGATGTGTTGTTCTCAAGATGAGTGTTTATTCACTTATCATTGCATGAGAGTAAGGCAAAGGTATTAGGGATGCCCAGTCCTGAAATGAAAAATGAATTTACTTTATGTTGTCAAAATGGTACTTGCTTCACAACCATCCTCTCTGTCCAGAAACTTGGAACAATTCTAGAGAAATCTTGGCTTAATGAATTGATCCCAAATTTGGTGGAGAGAGGTTTTATGGTCATGAGAATGCTCTGGTAAATTTTCAACCAACATTAAGCAATATAAAATATACTTGCTTCACAACCTGAAAATATTGACGGAAGCAAAGATTTGATCATGTTCTCACATAGATCAAGGGATGGAGCTTAAATTTAGAGGAGTGGGTTAATATGAGCACATTAAGGAGTATCCAAAATTTCAACTCATTTGGAAACTCCTAGCTAGTACTTCCTTCATAATGCCTTCTGTCTGACAGAAAGTTTGAAAATTTTCTAAGGAAGATTGGCTAGGCAAATAAAGTTCAATTTTGGCATGAGGCAATTATTTGGATGATATATCATTCCCAAAAAGTTGGGGAGCAATCAAGAAAGGATAGGTGGCACTTCCTTCATAGAAAGCCACTCTGGACAAAAGTGAAGAATAATTATTGGAGAATTATTTTTGGGCTAGGACAGGAAATTTTGGGCATATTTGAGCAATATATGACCCAAAGGAATTATGACAAATAGTTCGGAATTTTCTGATGGACAAAAATATAGGTTGCTTCACAACCTAGGGCACTTGAGGTTATTCCTTTAATAGAAAAGGAATTTTCCCAAAGAAAAATAATTATGGGGTTGGGCCAGGATGAAAATGGCATGGTCTTGGGATGAGTTTGAGAATGAGGAGTCACTTGGGGAGAGGAAATGATGATGATCTCCTGGGTTGCAAGGCCATAGATCCACTCCAAAAAGAAAAACAGAGCAAAAATCAAATAAATCAAAGGAAAAAAGAAAAGGGCCAAAAACCAGGCTGTTACATGCATCAATATTATGAATATGTGTATCACCACGATCGAGATTCAACAAAAATAGACCACTCATCAAGGGTGCATGACCATAAAAGATATTACTCATATAAATAGAACAACCATTATTCTCTGATTTAAATGAATAACCATCTCACATCAAACAAGATCCAGATATAATGTTCATGCTCAACGCTGTCACCAAATAACAATTATTCAGGTCCAAAACTAATCCCGAAGGTAGATGTAGAGGTAGCGTGCCGACGGCGATCACGTCGACCTTGGAACCATTTCCGACGTGCATCGTCACCTCATCCTTAGCCAATATTCATTTAATCCGTAGCCCCTGTTTCGAGTTGCAAATATGAGCAACAGAACCAGTATCAAATACTCATGCACTACTACAAGCATTAGTAAGGTACACATCAATAACATGTATATCAAATATAACTTTCACTTTGCCGTTCTTCTTATCCGCCAAATACTTGGGGCAGTTCCGCTTCCAGTGACCAGTCCCTTTGCAGTAGAAGCACTCAATTTCAGGGTTAGGTCCAGACTTGGGCTTCTACCCGGGAGCAGCAACTTGCTTGCTATTCTTCTTGAAGTTCCCCTTCTTTCCTTTGCCCTTTTTCTTGAAACTAGTGGTCTTATTAACCATCAACACTTGATGCTCCTTCTTGATTTCTACCTCCGCAGCCTTGAGCATTGCGAAGATCTCGGGAATCGTCTTGTTCATCCCTTGCATATTATAGTTCATCACGAAGCCTTTATAGCTTGGTGGAAGTGATTGAAGAACTCTGTCAATGACACTATCATCCGGAAGATTAACTCCCAGCTAAGTCAAGTGGTTATGGTACCCAGACATTCTGAGTATGTGTTCACTGACAGAACTGTTCTCCTCCATCTTGTAGGTATAGAACTTGTTGGGGACTTCATATCTCTCAACTCAGGCATTTGCTTGAAATATTAACTTCAACTCCTGGAACATCTCATCTGCTCCATGATGTTCAAAACATCTTCGAAGTCCTAATTCTAAGTCGTAAAGCATGGCACACTAAACTATCGAGTAGTCATCAGATTTAGCTTTCCAGGAGTTCATAACGTCAGCAGTTGCTCCTGCAGCAGGCCTTGCACCTAGCGGTGCATCAAGGACATAATTCGTCTGTGCAGCAACGAGGATAATCCCCAAGTTATGGACCCATTCCATGTAGTTGCTACCATCATTTTTCAACTTAGCTTTCTCTAGGAATGCATTAAAATTCAAGAGAACGGTAGCACGGGCCATTGATCTACAACATCGATATGCAAAAACTATCAGGACTAAGTTCATGATAAATTTAAGTTCAATTAATCATATTACTTAAGAACTCCCACTTAGATAGACATCCCTCGAGCCATCTAAATGATCACGTGATCCATATCAACTAAACCATGTCCAATCATCATGTGTGATGGAGTAGTTTTCACTGGTGAACATCTCAATGTTGATCATATCTACTATATGATTCACGTTCGGCCTTTCGGTCTTGGTGTTCCGAGGCCATGTCTATACATGCTAGGTGCTACCTCTTGAGCACTGCGTTGGTTTTCCGAAAAGAGGAAGGGATGATGCAGCAAAGTAGCGTAAGTATTTCCCTCAGTTTTTGAGAACCAAGGTATCAATCCAGTAGGAGGCTACACGCGAGTTCCTCGTACCTGCACAAAACAAATAAATCCTCGCAACCAACGCAAATAGGGGTTGTCAATCCCTATAAGGCCACTTACAAGAGTGAGATCTGATAGATATGATAAGATAATATTTTTGGTATTTTTATGATAAAGATGCAAAGTAAAATAAAGGCAAAGTAAAAAAGCAAAGGAAATAACTAAGTAGTAGGAGATCAATATGATAAAGATAGACCCGGGGGCCATAGGTTTCACTAGTGGCTTCTCTCGAGAGCATAAGTATTCTACGATGGGTGAACAAATTACTGTTGAGCAATTGACAGAATTGAGCATAGTTATGAGAATATCTAGGTATGATCATGTATATAGGCATCACGTCTGAGACAAGTAGACCGACTCCTGCCTGCATCTACTACTATTACTCCACTCATCAACCGCTATCCAACATGCATCTAGAGTATTAAGTTAAAAACAGAGTAACGCTTTAAGCAAGATGACATGATGTAGAGGGATAGACTCATGCAATATGAAGAAAACTCCATCTTGTTATCCTCGATGGCAACAATACAATACGTGCCTTGCTGCCCCTACTGTCATTGGGAAAGGACACCGCAAGATTGAACCCGAAGCTAAGCACTTCTCCCATTGCAAGAAAGATCAATCTTGTAGGCCAAACCAAACTAATAATTCGAAGAGACTTGCAAAGATAACCAATCATACATAAAAGAATTTAGAGAAGATTCAAATATTGTTCATAGATAGACTTGATCATAAACCCACAATTCATCGGTCTCAACAAACACACCGCAAAAAGAAGATTACATCGAATAGTTCTCCACAAGAGAGGGGGAGAACATTGTATTGAGATCCAAAAAGAGAGAAGAAGTCATCTAGCTACTAACTATGGACCCGTAGGTCTGAGGTGAACTACTCACACTTCATTGGAGGGGCTATGGTGTTGATGTAGAAGCCCTCCGTGATCGATGCCCCCTCCGGTGGAGCTCCGGAATAGGCCTCAAGATGGGATATCGTGGATACAGAAAGTTACGGCGGTGGAATTAGGGTTCTGGATCTGTTTCTGATCGTTTGAGGGTACGTGGATATATATAGGAGGAAGGAGTACGTCGGTGGAGCAACAGGGGGCCCACGAGGGTGGAGGGCGCGCCTGGTGGGGGTGGGCGCGCCCCCCTACCTCGTGGCCTCCTGTTTCCTTTCTTGACGTAGGGTCCAAGTCTCCTGGGTCTTGTTCGTTGAGAAAATCACGTTCCCGAAGGTTTCATTCCGTTTGGACTCCGTTTGATATTCCTTTTCTTCGAAACCCTAAAACAGGCAAAAAAAACATCAATTCTGGGCATGGCCTCCGGTTAATAGGTTAGTCCCAAAAATAATATAAAAGTGGATAATAAAGCCCAATAATGTCCAAAACAGTAGATAATATAGCATAGAACAATCAAAAATTATAGATACGTTGGAGACGTATCAAGCATCCCCAAGCTTAATTCCTGCTCGTCCTCGAGTAGGTAAATGATAAAAACAGAATTTTTGATGCGGAGTGCTACTTGGCATAATTTTAATGTAATTCTTCTTAATTGTGGTATGAATATTCAGATCCGAAATATTCAAGACAAAAGTTCATATTGACATAAAAATAATAATACTTCAAGCATACTAACTAAGAAATTATGTCTTCTCAAAATAACATGGACAAAGAAAGTTCATCCCTACAAAATCATATAGTTTAGTCATGTTTCATTTTCGTCACACAAGAATGCTCTCATCATGCACAACCCCGATTTCAAGCCAAGCAATTATTTCATACTTTCGTAATCTCAAACCTATAAACTTTCACGCAATATATGAGTGCGAGCCATGGACATAGCACTATGGGTGGAATAGAATATAATGAGGGGGTTATGTGGAGAATACAAAAGGAGAAAGTCTCACATCAACGAGGCTAATCAATGGGCTATGGAGATGCCCACCAATTGATGTTAATGCAAGGAGTAGGGATTGCCATGCAACGGATGCACTAGAGCTATAAATGTATGAATGCTCAACAAAAGAAACTAGTGGGTGTGCATCCAACTTGCTTGCTCATGAAGACCTAGGGCACTTGAGGAGGCCCATTGTTGGCATATACAAGCCAATTTCTATAATGAAAAATTCCCACTAGTATATGAAAGTGACAAAACAAGAGACTCTCTAACATGAAGATTATGGTGCTACTTTGAAGCACAAGTGTGGCAAAGGATAGTAACATTGTCCCTTCTCTCTTTTTCTCTCATTTTTTTGGGCCTTCTCTTTTTTTATGGCCTTTCTCTTTTTTTTATTCCTCACTTGGGACAATGTTCTAGAAAATGATGATCATCACACTTGTATTTATTTACAACTCAATGATTACAACTCGATACTAGAACAAAGATGACTCTATATAAATGCCTCCGGCGGTGTACCGGGATATGCAATGGACCAAGAGTGACATGTATGAAAGAATTATGAACAGTGGCTTTGCCACAAATACTATGTCAACTATATGATCATGCTAAGCAATATGACAATGATGAATGTGTCATGATGAAAGGAATGATGGAAAGTTGCATGGCAATATATCTCGGAATGGCTATGGAAATGCCATAATAGGTAGGTATCGTGGCTGTTTTGAGGAATATATAAGGAGGTTTATGTGTGAAAGAGTGTATCATATCACGGGGTTTGGATGCACCGGCGAAGTTTGCGCCAACTCTCAATGTGAGAAAGGGCAATGCACGGTACCAAAGAGGCTAGCAAGGATGGAAGGGTGAGAGTGTGTATGATCCATGGACTCAACATAAGTCATAAAGAACTCACATACTTATTGCAAAAATCTACAAGTCATCAAAAACCTTGGTACTACGTGCATGCTCCTAGGGGGATAGATTGGTAGGAAAAGACCATCGCTCGTCCCCGACCGCCACTCATAAGGAAGACAATCAAATAACACCTCATGTTTCAAATTTGTTGCATAACGTTTACCATACGTGCATGCTACGGGACTCGCAAACTTCAACACAAGTATTTCTCAATTTCACAACTACTCAACTAGCACGACTTTGATATTATTACCTCCATATCTCAAAACAATCATCAAGCATCAAACTTTTCTTAGTATTCAAAACACTCATAAGAAAATTTTACTAATCTTGAACACCTAGCATATTAGGATTTTAAGAAAATTACCATGCTATTAAGACTCTCAAAATAATATAAGTGAAGCATGAGAGATCAATAGTTTCTATAAAACAAATCCACCACCGTGCTCTAAAAGGTATAAGTGAAGTACTAGAGCAAAACTATATAACTCAAAAGATATAAGCGAAGCACATAGAGTATTCTAACAAATTCCAAATCATGTATGGCTATCTCAAAAGGTGTGTACAGCAAGGATGATTGTGGTAAACTAAAAAGCAAAGACTCAAATAATACAAGACGCTCCAAGAAAAACACATATCATGTGGCGAATAAAAATATAGCTCCAAGTAAAGTTACCGATAGAAGTAGACGAAAGAGGGGATGCCTTCCGGGGCATCCACAAGCTTTGGCTTTTAGGTGTCCTTAGATTATCTTGGGGGTGCCATGGGCATCCCCAAGCTTAGGCTCTTGCCATTCCTTGTTCCATAATCCATCAAATCTTTACCCAAAACTTGAAAACTTCACAACACAAAACTTAAAGTAGAAAATCTCGTGAGCTCCGTTAGCGAAAGAAAATAAAAGACCACTTCAAGGTACTGTAATGAACTCATTATTTATTTATATTGGTGTTATACCTACTGTATTCCAACTTCTCTGTGGTTTATAAACTATTTTACTAGCCATAGACACATCAAAATAAGCAAACAACACACGAAAAGCAGAATCTGTCAAAAACAGAACAGTCTGTAGTAATCTGTAGCTAATGCAAGATATGGAACTCCAAAAATTCTAAAATAAATTGTCGGACGTGAGGAATTTATCTATTAATCATCTGAAAAAAGAATTAACTAAATAGAACTCTCCAAATAAAATTGACAGCAGTTCTTGTGAGCGCTAAAGTTTCTGTTTTTTTACAGCAAGTTCAACAAGACTTTCCCCAAGTCTTCCCAACGGTTCTACTTGGCACAAACACTAATTGAACACAAAAAACACAATCAAAACAGAGGCTAGAAAAATTATTTATTACTAAACAGGAGCACAAAGCAAGGAATAAAAATAAAATTGGGTTGCTTCCCAACAAGCACTATCGTTTAACGCCCCTAGCTAGGCATAACAAGCAAGAATAGATCTAGGTATTGCCATATTTGGTAGGAAATTCTTCAATGAGGCATCTACCATCTTTAGGAATTTCTTTATTTTTATTAATTATCAAACTTCTAGGCACAAGATCGAATAATTCATTTGTAACAAATGGTTCCTTAATGATAGCAAAAATATTGGGATGAATACTTATAGATTTGAGATCCGCATTTTCCTTACTAGATGATTCACCCTTATTTTTAGGAACGTACATAAGCTTGGCAACTTTAGTGGAAGGACTTGGAGTGTTCTTTACGGAAGAAAAAGTGGTTCCCGAGTTGGCAATAATATTCTCAAGTTTATCGATCCTAACGGAATCGTGATTTATTTTCTCATTAACTATGGGTTCCTTTTCTTTAATATCTTTCAAAGTAACTCCTACTTTAGATCCATATTGAGAGATTCGGTTGTGGATCTTTTTATCCAAATTTTAAATTAACTCTATGGTAGCAACCTTATTTTCAATAATCTCAAGCCTTTGCATTACATGCTCCAAAGTTAATATAGTTCCATTAACCAAGAGAGGGGGTGAGCCAAATAAATCTAACATAGCATTATAAGAATCAAAAGTATGGCTACCCAAAAAGTTCCCTCCGGTAATAGTATCAAGAACATAACGATGCCAAGGAATAATGCCTACATAAAAATTGCGAAGGAGAACGGAAGTAGATTGCTTCCTAGTAGATTTATTTTGAGCATTGCAAATTCTATACCGAGCATCTTTTAGATTTTCTCCCTCCCTTTGCTTAAAATTTAGAATTTCATTCTCACGAGATAACGGAGAAGATAAGGGACTAGCCATAACGACAAGCAAACAAACTAACACACAAGCAAACAAAAAGCAAGCGGGCAAAAAGAGGCAAATAGAGAGGGAGGATAGAGAGAGAGAGGGCAAATAAAACGGCAAGGGTGAAGTGGGGGAGAGGAAAACGAGAGGCAAATGGCAAATAATGTAATGCTGGAGATAAGGGTATGTGATGGGTACTTGGTATGTTGACTTTTGCGTAGACCTCCCCGGCAACGGCGCTAGAAATCCTTCTTGCTACCTCTTGAGCACTGCGTTAGTTTTCCCCGAAGAGGAAGGGATGATGCAGCAAAGTAGCGTAAGTATTTCCCTCAGTTTTTGAGAACCAAGGTATCAATCCAGTAGGAGGCTACGCGCGAGTCCCTCATACCTGCACAAAACAAATAAATCCTCGCAACCAACGCAAATAGGGGTTGTCAATCCCTATAAGGCCACTTATGAGAGTGAGATCTGATAGATATGATAAGATAATATTTTTGGTATTTTTATGATAAAGATGCAAAGTAAAATAAAGGCAAAGTAAAAAGCAAAGGAAATAACTAAGTAGTAGGAGATCAATATGATAAAGATAGACCCGGGGCCATAGTTTCACTAGTGGCTCCTCTCGAGAGCATAAGTATTTTACGGTGGGTGAACAAATTACTGTTGAGCAATTGATAGAATTGAGCATAGTTATGAGAATATCTAGGTATGATCTTGTATATAGGCATCACGTTTGAGACAAGTAGACCGACTCCTGCCTGCATCTACTACTATTGCTCCACTCATCGACCGCTATCCAGCATGCATCTAGAGTATTAAGTTAAAAACAGAGTAACGCTTTAAGCAAGATGACATGATGTAGAGGGATAGACTCATGCAATATGAAGAAAACCCCATATTTTTATCCTCGATGGCAACAATACAATACGTGCCTTGCTGCCCCTACTGTCGCTGGGAAAGGACACCGCAAGATTGAACCCAAAGCTAAGCATTTCTCCCATTGCAAGAAAGATCAATCTAGTAGGCCAAACCAAACTGATAATTCGAAGAGACTTGCAAAGATAACCAATCATACATAAAAGAATTCAGAGAAGATTCAAATATTGTTCATAGATAGACTTGATCATAAACCCACAATTCATCGGTCTCAACAAACACACCGCAAAAAGAAGATTACATCGAATAGTTCTCCACAAGAGAGGGGGAGAACATTGTATTGAGATCCAAAAAGAGACAACAAGCCATCTAGCTACTAACTATGGACCCGTAGGTCTAAGGTGAACTACTCACACTTCATCAGAGGGGCTATGGTGTTGATGTTGAAGCCCTCTGTGATCGATGCCCCCTCCGGCGGAGCTCCGAAACAGGCCCCAAGATGGGATCTCGTGGATACAGAAAGTTACGACGGTGGAATTTGGGTTTTGGCTCTGTTTCTGATTGTTTGGGGGTACGTGTATATATATAGGAGGAAGGAGTACGTCGGTGGAGCAACAGGGGGCCCACAAGGGTGGAGGGCACGCCTGGTGGGGGTGGGCGTGCCCGCCTACCTCGTGGCCTCCTGTTTCCTTTCTTGACGTAGGGTCGAAGTCTCACGGGTCTTGTTCGTTGAGAAAATCACGTTCCTGAAGGTTTCATTCCATTTGGACTCCGTTTGATATTCCTTTTCTTCGAAACCCTAAAACAGGCAAAAAAACAGCAATTCTAGGTTGGGCCTCTGGTTAATAGGTTAGTCCCAAAAATAATATAAAAGTGGATAATAAAGCCCAATAATGTCCAAAACAGTAGATAATATAGCATGGAGCAATAAAAATTATAGATACGTTGGAGACGTATCACTAGGCTCGTCAAGTTTAGCCCGAGTATTCCGCACGTGCAAAATTGTCTTGCACCCGCTGTATGTGAACGTAGAGCTTATCACACACGATCATCACATGGTGTCTTGGCACGACGACCTGTCGCAACGGTGCATACTTAGGGAGAACACTTATACCTTGAAATTTTAGTGAGGGATCATCTTATAATGCTAGCATCGTACTAAGCAAAATAAGATGCATAAAGATAAACATCACATGCAATCAAAATATGTGACATGATATGGCCATCGTCATCTTGTGCCTTTGATCTCCATCTTCAAAGCATCATCATGATCTCCATCATCACTGGCTTGACACCTCGATCTCCATCGTAGCATCGTTGTCGTCTTCCCAACTATTGCTTCTACAACTATCGCTAACGCATAGTAATAAAGTAAAGCAATTACATGGCGATTGCATTTCATACAATAAAGCGACAACCATAAGGCTCTTGCCAGTTGCCAATAACTTTTACAAACCATGATCCTCTCATACAATAACCTATATCACATCATGTCTTGACCATATCACATCACAACATGCCCTGCAAAAACAAGTTAGACGTCCTCTACTTTGTTGTTGCAAGTTTTATGTGGCTGCTGCGGGCTTCTAGTAAGAACCGTTCTTACCTATGCATCAAAAACCACAACGATGTTTCGTCAAGTTTGTTGTTTTAACATTCAACAAGGACCGGCCATAGTCAAATTCCATTGAACTAAAGTTGGGAGAAACAGACACCCGCCAGCCACCTGTATGCAAAACAAATTGCATGTTTGTTGGTGGAACCGGTCTCATGAACATGGTCATGTATGGTTGGTCCGGGCCGCTTCATCCAACAATACCGCCGAATCAAAATAAGATGTTGGTGGTAAGAAGTATGACTATGATCACCCACAACTCTTTGTGTTCTACTCGTGCATATCATCTACTCATAGACCTGGCTCAGACGCCACTATTCGGGAACGTAGCATGAAATTTCAAAAAAATTCCTACTATCATGCAAGATCTATCTAGGAGATACATAGCAATGAGAGGGGGAGAGTGTGTCCACGTACCCTCGTAGACCGAAAGCGGAAGCGTTAGTTTAACGCGGTTGATGCAGTCGAACGTCTTCTCGATTCAACCGGTCAAGTACCGAACATACGGCACTTCCGAGTTCAGCACAAGTTCAGCTCGATGACGTCCCTTGAACTCCTGATCTAGCAAAGTGTCGAGGGAGAGTTTTGTCAGCACAATGGTGTGGTGATGGTGATGGTGATGTGATCTACGCAGGGCTTCGCCTAAAGGAGGAGAGGGGAGGAGGGGGCACCGCACACGGCTAAGAAACAATTGATGTGCTTTGAGGTGCCCCCCTGCCCCCGTATATAAAGGAGGAGAGGGGAGGAGGCCGGCCCTAGGGGGTGCGCCAAGTGGGAGGAAACCCACTAGGACTCCTAGTCCGAGTCCCCCCCCCGCCCCCTCCTTCTTTCAGAGGGGGAAAGGGGGAAGGAGAGGGAGAGGGAGAAGGAAAGGGGGGTCGCGCCCCCTCCCCTTGTCCAATTCAGACTCCCCATGGGGGGCGCCACTCCTTGTGGGCTGCCCTCTCTCTCTCTCTTCCCTATGGCCCATGTGGCCCATTACTTTCCCCGGGGCGGGGGTCCGGTAACCCCTTGATACTCCGATAAATATCTGAAACACTCTGAAACCATTCCGGTGTCCGAATACTATCGTCCAATATATCAATCTTTACCTCTCGACCCTTTCGAGACTCCTCGTCATGTCCGTGATCTCATCCGGGACTCCGAACAATCTTCAGTCACCAGATCACATAACTCATAATACAAATCATCATCGAACATTAAGCTTGCTAGAGACCATCACTTCAAGAGAATCTTCCCCTCGTGGGTTCGATTACCCAGGGTCACCTCTCGGGAAATTGGTGAGGGATACACTTTTTGGTTCCATTACCTGATCACTAAAAGGAGGTATCAAGCCCTTTTTCTAGCACCATTGCGGGGAAGGAGTTTAGTAATCCTAGTCTTTGTGTTTAGAGGTTTTGTTAAATTTAATTTTTTTGTTTTTGTTTTTTACTTTTATGTTTTTATTTAAGTTTTATTATCATTGCTAGTCTTGTCAGTTGAGAAAAACAAAAAGATCATGGCTCATAATCTTGCAAGTTTTGCTACTCCTAGCAACAACTTCATGTGTGAACCAATAGCACAACTTGAGGTTGCAGCCGCTGAGTATGAGATCGAACCGACCTTAGTTTCCATGGTTCAACAGGACCAATTTGGAGGCTCTGATTCTGAAGATGCAGGTATGCACTTGCATAATTTTACTGAATTATGCAACATGACACGCATTAGAGATTATGACCCTGACACTTTGAAGTTCCATCTATTTCCTTTCTCTTTGAGAGGAAAAGGAAAAGAACGCCTTCTAGCTCTACCTAGAGGTAGTATTACTTCTTGGCTTGATTGTCGCAGAAATTTTTGATCTAAATTTTGTCCACCTGCAAAAAAATATGCAATTACATTCTCAGATTAGAGGTTTCAAGCAGGAAGAACGTGAGCCACTAGCGCTTGCGTGGGATTGAATGACAGGAGCTATGAGGAATTGCCCTAATCATGGAATGGAGGAGTGGTTAATTCTTCATATGTTTTATAATGGTTTAAATCAAATGTCAATAACTATGCTTGATACAGCTGTAGGAGGAACAATCGTGGGAAAGCCCATAGATGATGTCAAGAAATTACTTGACGGTATGTAAGAAAACCATGCCAAATGGCATGTTGGAAGACCCACCACCAAGAGGGTGAACATGATAGAATAAAGTAGCACGGAGTTGACAGCCAAACTTGATGGACTTATCTCCATGATGAAAGGTAAATTAGAGGGAAATGTGAATGCCATCGCTAACAAAGAAAACTAGTGATGTGACTTTTATTGCCCATAATAGCTATTATCTCAAGTGGAAAAATAATGGTTATGCTCCTACACTCCCTTATCCTAGTAATGGAGGAGCATCAAATAATTTTAATGGAGCTAATGGCAGCAATAGAAGTACTCATGAAGAAACTCTTAAAATTTTATTGCCAGTCAAACTAAGCAGAATGAAAACTTCAAGAATACCTTGAAGAATCATGATAACTTACTTGGTCAATTGACCAGTAAGGTTGTTGGACTAACAAATGATGTGCAGATACTTGAAGGAATATTCAAGAATATGGAAGCACAACTCGCTAAAATTGCAGAGAGCCAAACATTAATCTTAGCCAAGATTGCAAGTAAACCGAAACCTAACTCGGTTGAAGATGTTAAAATGGTGAGAATCAACAAAGAGAAGACCAAAGAACTGGACACAAGCCATCTTCCAGAGTATAATTATGCCATTGCAGATTTTGTGAATATGATATCAATGAAGTACCCACTACCCGAGGTAACTAATAATGAAGCATATAATGTCTTTGTTGAGCAAGTTGCAACCAAGGTACGTGAACTTGATGATGAAATAAAGAAACTTTACAGTAAGTTACCAGGTAAGCAAGAGGATGCTTTTGAGCCTACTATAGAGATTGAGATTGGATTGAATAAATTCATTGCTTGATGTGATCTAGGGGCTAGTGTTTCCACTATCCCCAAGTCTGTTTATGATTGTCTCAATCTAGGCCCTTATGCTACTATTGAGATTATAGTGAATATGGCTAATTCTACTTTTACTCAGGCAGTAGACATTAAGCATGGAGTTATAGTTCAAACTAATGATTGCCCTGTCATGATTGATCTTGTGATAGTAGTGTGACACCCCTGACTTAATCGTGCCCTAATCATACACGCAAACGTGCACAATCAACATCAGAGACTCGCGGGAAGATATCACAACACAACTCTAGACACAAATAAAATAATACAAGCTTTATATTACAAGCCAGGGGCCTCGAGGGCTCGAATACACAAGAGTCAGCGAAAGCAACAATATCTGAGTACAGACGTAAGATAAACAAGTCTGCCTTAAGAAGGCTGAGCAAAATATCGAGAACTGGATCGAAAAGGTGCAGGCCTCCTGCCTGGGAGCCTCCTAACTACTCCTGGTTGTCGGCGATCTCCACGTAGTAGTAGGCTTCGTCGGGGTAGTAGTAGTCATCAGTGGGATCGGTTGGCTCCTGGGCTCCGTCATCTAATCGCAGCACTCGGGTAGATGATAAAAGGGGTAGAAAAGCAACCATGAGTACTCATCCAAATTTCTCGCAAGACTTACATCAGATCTATACTAAGTATGCATCGGTATCAAAGAAATTGGGCTATATCTTTGGACTAGACTGCAGAAATGGCAGAATAGAGAGGAAGGCCTAGCCTATCGAAGACTAGCATCTTGCAGCGTCTTGCAGCATTAGAAGAGTGCAGATTACCATTAACATGAAGTAGTAAGTATGTTGTAGTAATGCCCAGAGATCCTTCTGCGACTCCTTGCAAGAAAGCAATCCTAGAGCCATCATATCCATTTCATGTCTCCCGTATCCAGTTCTAGTTGTATAGATAGGGATACAACTCTGAGTGTCTGTTACCATGGACACGGCTATTCGATAGTTATGACATTACTCATGGCATGATCATGTACATAGGCATTACGTCCGTGACAAGTAGACCAACTCCTGCCTGCATCTACTACTATTACTCCACTTCGAGAGCGCTTCTATGCCCGCCTCTCTACATATTAAGTTCATAACAAACAGAGTATTGCATGGAGTATGATTACATAATATAGATAGAATAAAACCAAGCAATATGATTGAACCTCGTCCATTTCTCCTTAGTAGCAACAATACAATACCATGCCTTGCTACCCCTTCTGTCATGAGGTGAGGACACCGTAAGATTGAACCTACTACTATGCACCACTCCACGGATGATCTACTCATCTACTTGGCCAAAGAAAACTCATAGCTCGGAAAGCATTACTTAGCTATAACAAGCACAAATAATAAAGGTCAAAAAATATTCAATTAGTTTCAATGAATAATCTAATCATAAACCCACAATTCATCGGATCCCAACAAACACACTGCAAAAGAAGATTACATCGTGTAGAACTCCGAGGAGACCATTATATTGAAGATCAAAGAGAGAGAAGAAGCCATCTAGCTAATCACTATGGACCCGTAGGTCTGTGGTAAACAACTCACACATCAAGGGAGGTGTAGCAAGAACTTCCGTGATGATACGTGTTTGTCACAGTAGGTCACATTTTCTCTCATGCATGTACATCCATGATGATTTTATTGTTGGAAATATGCCCTAGAGGCAATAATAAATTGGTTATTATTATATTTCCTTGTTCATGATAATCGTTTATTATCCATGCTAGAATTGTATTGATAGGAAACTCAGATACATGTGTGGATACATAGACAACACCATGTCCCTAGTAAGCCTCTAGTTGACTAGCTCGTTGATCAATAGATGGTTACGGTTTCCTGACCATGGACATTGGATGTCGTTGATAACGGGAGCACATCATTAGGAGAATGATGTGATGGACAAGACCCAATCCTAAGCCTAGCACAAAGATCGTGTAGTTCGTATGCTAAAGCTTTTCTAATGTCAAGTATCATTTCCTTAGACCATTAGATTGTGCAACTCCCGGATACCGTAGGAGTGCTTTGGGTGTGCCAAACGTCACAACGTAACTGGGTGGCTATAAAGGTTCACTACAGGTATCTCCGAAAGTGTCTATTGGGTTGGCACGAATCGAGACTAGGATTTGTCACTCCGTGTAACAGAGAGGTATCTATGGGCCCACTCGGTAGGACATCATCATAATGTGCACAATGTGACCAAGGAGTTGATCACGGGATGATGTGTTACGGAATGAGTAAAGAGACTTGCCGGTAACGAGATTGAACAAGGTATCGGGATACCGACGATCGAATCTCGGGCAAGTATAATACCGCTAGACAAAGGGAATTGTATACGGGATTGATTAAGTCCTTGACATCGTGGTTCATCCGATGAAATCATTGTGGAACATGTGGGAGCCAACATGGGTATCTAGATCCCGATGTTGGTTATTGGCCGGAGAGGTGTCTCGGTCATGTCTGCATGGTTCCAGAACCCATAGGGTCTACACACTTAAGGTTCGATGACGCTAGGGTTATAGGGAAAGTATGCACGTGGTTACCGAATATTGTTCGGAGTCCCGGATGAGATCCCGGACGTCACGAGGAGTTCCGGAATGTTCCGGAGGTAACGATTGATATATAGGAAGTATGGTTTTGGCCACCGGAAGTGTTCCGGGCATCACCGGTAGTGTACCGGGACCACCGGAGGGGTCCGGGGGTCCACCAGGTGGGGCCACCAGCCCCGGAGGCCTACATGGGCCAATAGTGGGAAGGGACCAGCCCCTAGGTGGGCTGGGGCGCCTCCCACCAAGGCCCAAGGCGCCTCCAAGAGGGGAAGGGGCAAACCCTAGGGCAGATGGGCCCTAAGGCCCACCCCAGGTGCGCCTCCCCCTCTCCCCCTTGTGGCTGCCACCCAGATGGGATCTGGGGGCTGCCGCCACCCCTAGGGAGGGAACCCTAGGTGGGGGCTCAGCCCCTCCCCTCCCCTATATATACTTGAGGTTTGGGGGTGCCCAACACACGCGATTCAATCTCCCTGTTGGTGCAGCCCTACCCCTCTTCCTCCTCGTCTCTCGTAGTGCTTGGCGAAGCCCTGCTGGAGTCCCGCGCTCCTCCACCACCACCACGCCGTCGTGCTGCTGCTGGATGGAGTCTTCCCCAACCTCTCCTTCTCCCCTTGCTGGATCAAGGCATAGGAGACGTCACCGGGCTGTACGTGTGTTGAACACGGAGGTGCCGTCCGCTCGGCACTAGGATCATCGGTGATTTGAATCATGACGAGTACGACTCCATCAACCCCGTTCACTTGAACGCTTCCGCTTAGCGATCTACAAGGGTATGTAGATGCACTCTCCTTCCCTTCGTTGCTAGATTACTCCATAGATTGATCTTGGTGATGCGTAGAAAATTTTGAATTTCTGCTACGTTCCCCAACAGTGGCATCATGAGCTAGGTCTATGCGTAGTTTCTATGCACGAGTAGAACACAAAGCAGTTGTGGGCGTCGATTTTGTCAATTTGCTTGCCGTTACTAGTCTTATCTTGATTCGGCGGCATCGTGGGATGAAGCGGCCCGGACCGACCTTACACGTACTCTTACGTGAGACTGGTTCCACCGACTGACATGCACTAGTTGCATAAGGTGGCTAGCGGGTGTCTGTCTCTCCCACTTTAGTCGGATCGGATTCGATGAAAAGGGTCCTTATGAAGGGTAAATAGAAATTGGCATATCCCGTTGTGGTTTTCGGGTAGGTAAGAAACGTTCTTGCTAGAAACCTATAGCAGCCACGTAAAAACTTGCAACAACAATTAGAGGACGTCTAACTTGTTTTTGCAGCATATGCCTTGTGATGTGATATGGCCAAAAGGATGTGATGAATGATATATGTGATGTATGAGATTGATCATGTTCTTGTAATAAGAATCACGACTTGCATGTCGATGAGTATGACAACCGGCAGGAGCCATAGGAGTTGTCTTAATTTATTTATGACCTGCGTGTCAACATAAACGTCATGTAATTACTTTACTTTATTGCTAAAGCGTTAGCCATAGTAGTAGAAGTAATAGATGACAAGACAACTTCAAGAAGACACGATGATGGAGATCATGGTGTCATGCCGGTGACAACGATGATCATGGAGCCCCGAAGATGGAGATCAAAAGGAGCAAAATGATATTGGCCATATCATGTCACTATTTGATTGCATGTGATGTTTATCATGTTTTACATCTTATTTGCGTAGAACGACGGTAGCTTAAATAAGATGATCCCTCACTAAAATTTCAAGAAAAGTGTTCCCCCTAACTGTGCACCGTTGCGAAGGTTCGTCATTTCGAAGCACCACGTGATGATCGGGTGTGATAGATTCTTACGTTCGAATACAACGGGTGTTGACGAGTCTAGCATGTACAGACATGGCCTCGGAACACATGCAATACACTTAGGTTGACTTGACGAGCCTAGCATGTACAGACATGGCCTCGGAACACGGAAGACCGAAAGGTCGAGCATGAGTCATATAGAAGATATGATCAACATGAAGATGTTCACCGATTTTGACTAGTCCGTCTCACGTGATGATCGGACACGGCCTAGTCGATTCGGATCATGTTTCACTTAGATGACTAGAGGGATGTCTATCTGAGTGGGAGTTCATTAAATAATTTGATTAGATGAACTCAATTATCATGAACATAGTCTAAATTGTCTTTGCAAATATGTTGTAGATAAATAGCTCACGTTGTAGCTCCCTGTTTCAATACGTTCCTAGAGAAAGATTAAGTTGAAAGATATTGTAAGCAATAATGCGGACTAGGTCCGTAGTCCGAGGAGTGTCCTCACTGCTACACAGAAGGCTTACGTCTTTGATGCACCGCTCGATGTGCAAACCCCTACAACGTCGTCTGTGGATGTTGTGAACACCTGGCAGACACATCCTGATGACTACTTGATAGTTTAGTGCACCATACTTTACGACTTAGAATCGGGATTCCAATGACGTTTTAAACGCCATAGAACATATGAGATGTTCCAAGAGCTGAAATTGGGATTTCAGGCTCATGCCCGTGTTGAGAGGTGTGAGACCTCTGACAAGTTCTTTAGCCAACAAGATGGAGGAGAATAGCTCAACTAGTGAGCATGTGCTCAGAATGTCTGGGTGCTACAATCACTTAAATCAAGTGGGAGTTAAACTTCCAGATAAGATAGTGATTGATAGAGTTCTCTAGCCACTATCACTAAGCTACTAGATCTTCATGATGAACTATGACATGCAAGGGATGGAGTTGATCCTGGAGCTGTTCGCGGTGCTTAAGACCGTAAAAGGTAGAAATCAAGAAGGAGCATCAAGTGTTGATGGTTTAACAAGACCACTAGTTTCAAGAAGGGAAAGGGCTAGAAGGGAAACTTCATGGATGGCAAACCAGTTGCCGCTCCAGTAAAGGAACCCAAGGTTGAACCCAAACCCGAGACTAAGTGCTTCTATTGTAAGGGGAACGGTCACTGGTAGCGGAATTACCCAAATGCATGGTAGATAAGAAGGCTGGCAACTTGAACAAAGTATATACGTGTTATTAATGTGTACCTTGCTAGTACTCCTGGTAGCACCTGGGTATTGGATACCGGTTCAGTTGCTATTACTGGTGACTTGAAGCAAAAGCTACGGACTAAACGGAGACTGGCTAAGGGCGAGGTGACGATGTGTATTGGGAGTGTTTCCAAAGTTGATGAGATCACCATCGCACGCTCCATCTGCCTTCGGGATTAGTATTGAACCTAGATAAATGTTATCAGGTGTCTACGTTGAGCATGACTATGATTAGATCATGTTCATTGCAATACGGTCATTCATTTAAGTTAGAGAATAATGGTTATTCTGTTTACATGAATGATACCTTTCATGGTCATGCACCCTATGTGAATGGTTCATTGAATCTCGGTCGTGGTAATACACATGTTCACGCCAAAAGATGTAGAGTTAATAATGATAGTACCACTTTCTCGTGGCATTGCCGCTTAGGTCATATTGGCGTAAGATGCATGAAGAAACTCCATGTCGATGGATGTTTGGAGTCACTTGATTTTGAATCGCTTGACACATGCGAGCCATGCCTCATGGGCAGGATGACTAAGACCCCGCTTTCAGGTACAATGAAACGGGCAAGTGACTTGTTGGAAATCATACATGCTGATGCGTGTGATCCAATGAGAATTGAAGCGTGCGGTGGATATCGCTATTTTCTCATCTTCACTGACAATTTGAGTAGATATAGGTATATTTACTTAATGAAGCACAAGTCTGAAACGTTTGAAAAGTTCAAGCGATTTCAGAGTGAAGTTAAGAATCATCATAACAAAAAGATCATGTTCCTACGATCTGATCAAAAGGGGATTTCCTGAGTTATGAGTTTGGCAATCACTTAAGACATTGTGGAATTGTTTCACAGTTGAAGCCACCTGGAACACGATAGGGTAATGGTGTGTCCGGACGTCGTAATCGAACCTTATGAGATATGGTGTGATCTATGATGTCTCTTACCGATCTACCATTTTCATTTTGAGGTTATGCGTTAGAGACAGCTGCATTCACTTTAGATAGGACACCGTCTAAGTCCGTTGAGACGACACCGTATGAACATTGGTTTGGCAAGAAACCAAAGTTGTCGTTTCTTAATGTTTGGGGCTGCGATGCTTAAGGCTTCAGCCAGAGAAGCTCGAACCCAAAGCAGACAAACACATCTTCATAGGATACCTAAAGGTGAAAGTTGGGTATACCTTCTATCTCAGATCCGAGGGCAAATTGTTTGTCGCTAAGAACGGGTCCTTTCTTGAGAAGGAGTTTCTCTCGAAAGAATTGAGTGGGAGGAAGATAGAACTTGATGAGGTTGTCGAACCTTTATTTCAACCAGAGAATGATGCAACACAGAAAGATGTTTTCTGTGGCACCTATGTCTGTTGAATAGGAAGTTAATGATAGTGATCATGAAGCTTCAGATCAAGTTGCTATTGAACCTCGTAGGTCGACAAGGATATGTACTACTATTGAGTGGTACGGTAATCCTGTCTTAGATATCATGTTGTTAGACAACAATGAACCTACGAGCTATGGAGAAGCGATGGTGGGCCCGTATTCCGACAAATGGTTAGAAGCCATGAAATCCGAGATAGGATCCATGTATCAGAACAAAGTATGGACTTTGGTGGACTTGGCCGATGATCGGCAAGCCATTGAGAATAAATGGATCTTTAAGAAGAAGACAGACATGGACGGTAATGTTACCGTCTATGAAGTGCGACTTGTGGGAAAGAGTCTTTTCACAAGTTCAAGGAGTTGACTACGATGAGAATTTCTCACCCGTAGCGATGCTTAAGTCCGTCGGAATCATGTTAGCATTAGCTGTATTTTTCGATTATGAAATCTGACAGATGGATGCCAAAACAAGTTTTCTTACCAGTTTCCGTAAGAAAAGTTTGTATGTGATACAATAAAAGGTTTTGTCGATCCTAAGGGTGCTAAAAGGTATGCTTGCTCTAGCAATCCTTCTATGGACTAGAGCAAGCATCTCGGAGTCAGAATACATGCTTTGATGGAGTGATCAAAGCTTTTAGGTTTATACAATGTTTGCTAGAAACTTGTATTTACAAGAAAGTGAGTGGGAGCACTACAACATTTCTGATAAGTATATGTGGATGACATATTGTAAGATCTGAAATAATGTAGAATTTCTAGAAAGCATAAACGGTTGTTTGAAGAGTGTTTTTCAAAGGAAGACCTGGATAAAGCTGCTTACAAATTGGGCATCAAGATCTATAGAGATAGATCAAGACGCCTGATGATACTTTCAAAGAACGCACACCTTAACATGTTTTTGAAGGAGTTCAAAATAGATCAGTCAAAGAAGGGGTTCTTACCTGAGTTGTATGGTGTGAAGTTGAGTAAGACTCAAAGATTGACCACGGCAGAAGAAAGAGGAAGGACGAAGGTTGTCCCCTATGCTCTTGTCATAGGCTCTATACGGTATGCCATGCTGAGTACCGCACCTGATGTGTGCCTTGCCACATGTCTGGCAAGAAGGTACAAAGGTGATCTAGGACTGGATCACTAGATAGCAGTCAAAATTATCCTTAGAGGAATAAGGAAATGTTTCTCGGTTATGGAGGTGATAAAGAGTTCGACATAAAGAGTTACGTCGATGCAAGCTTAACACCTATCCGGATAGCTCTGAGTAGAGATACCGGATACGTACAATGGAGCAATAATTTGGAATAGCTCCAAGTGGAACGTGGTAGCAGCATCTACGATATAAAGTTTTGCGAAATACATAGGGATCTGAATATGGCAAGACCCGTTGACTACAACCTCTCTCACAAGCATAACATGATCAAACCCAGAACTGTTTGAGTGTTTATCACATAGTGATGTGAACTAGATCATTGAGTCTAGTAGACTCTTGGATGTTGGTCACATGGCGATGTGACCTGTGAGTGTTAATCACATGGCGATGTGAACTAGATTATTGACTCTAGTGCAAGTGGGAGACTGTTGGAAATATGCCCTAGAGGCAATAATAAATTGGTTATTATTATATTTCCTTGTTCATGATAATCGTTTATTATCCATGCTAGAATTGTATTGATAGGAAACTCAGATACATGTGTGGATACATAGACAACACCATGTCCCTAGTAAGCCTCTAGTTGACTAGCTCGTTGATCAATAGATGGTTACGGTTTCCTGACCATGGACATTGGATGTCGTTGATAACGGGAGCACATCATTAGGAGAATGATGTGATGGACAAGACCCAATCCTAAGCCTAGAACAAAGATCGTGTAGTTCGTATGCTAAAGCTTTTCTAATGTCAAGTATCATTTCCTTAGACCATGAGATTGTGCAACTCCCGGATACCGTAGGAGTGCTTTGGGTGTGCCAAACGTCACAATGTAACTGGGTGGCTATAAAGGTTCACTACAGGTATCTTCGAAAGTGTCTGTTGGGTTGGCATGAATCGAGACTGGGATTTGTCACTCCGTGTAACGGAGAGGTATCTCTGGGCCCACTCGGTAGGACATCATCATAATGTGCACAATGTGACCAAGGAGTTGATCACGGGATGATGTGTTACGGAACGAGTAAAGAGACTTGCCGGTAACGAGATTGAACAAGGTATCGGGATACCGACGATCGAATCTCGGGCAAGTATAATACCGCTAGACAAAGGGAATTGTATACGGGATTGATTAAGTCCTTTACATCATGGTTCATCCGATGAAATCATCGTGGAACATGTGGGAGCCAACATGGGTATCCAGATCCCGCTGTTGGTTATTGGCCGGAGAGCTGTCTCGGTCATGTCTGCATGGTTCCCGAACCCGTAGGGTCTACACACTTAAGGTTCGATGACGCTAGGGTTATAGGGAAAGTATGCACGCGGTTACCGAATGTTGTTCGGAGTCCCGGATGAGATCCCGGACGTCACGAGGAGTTCCAGAATGGTCCGGAGGTAAAGATTGATATATAGGAAGTATGGTTTTGGCCACCGGAAGTGTTCCGGGCATCACCGGTAGTGTACCGGGACCACCGGAGGGGTCCGGGGGTCCACCAGGTGGGGCCACCAGCCCCGGAGGCCTACATGGGCCAATAGTGGGAAGGGACCAGCCCCTAGGTGGGCTGGGGCGCCTCCCACCAAGGCCCAAGGCGCCTCCAAGAGGGGAAGGGGGCAAACCCTAGGGCAGATGGGCCCTAAGGCCCACCCCAGGTGCGCCTCCCCCTCTCCCCCTTGTGGCCGCCACCCAGATGGGATCTGGGGGCTGCCGCCACCCCTAGGGAGGGAACCCTAGGTGGGGGCGCAGCCCCTCCCCTCCCCCTATATATACTTGAGGTTTGGGGGTGCCCAACACACGCGATTCAATCTCGCTGTTGGCGCAGCCCTACCCCTCTTCCTCCTCGTCTCTCGTAGTGCTTAGCGAAGCCCTGCTGGAGTCCCGCGCTCCTCCACCACCACCACGCCGTCGTGCTGCTGCTGGATGGAGTCTTCCCCAACCTCTCTTTCTCCCCTTGCTGGATCAAGGCGTAGGAGACGTCACCGGGCTGTACATGTGTTGAATACGGAGGTGTCGTCCGTTCGGCACTAGGATCATCGGTGATTTGAATCACGACGAGTATGACTGCATCAACCCCGTTCACTTGAACGCTTTCGCTTAGCGATCTACAAGGGTATGTAGATGCACTCTGCTTCCCTTCGTTGCTAGATTACTCCATAGATTGATCTTGGTGATGCGTAGAAAATTTTGAATTTCTGCTACGTTCCCCAACATTTATGACAGAATCAAGATAGTCATACATGTGCTGTCGTAGAAGTGCTTCATGATAAAACTCAAATTATCATCAGGGAAGTGTCCACTTCCATGACGATAAATGGTGCATCATGGAAGTGCTTTCGTCAAGGGTAACCAACACGTGTCATCCACCGTAACGGGTCTCCGTTAAGCTATCGGGTCCGGTTTTGGATCCGATAATCCGTTAACAACCACGACCAATGGCAATTTTCCACGTGTAAATTTCTCATTGGCCGAAGGAACCACGTGCCAACTCCATTTTGGTACAGATGTCAACCGTCCAGTGGATAGGAGGCGCCTATGATTCGAAGACACGTGGCACGGTGCAACAGTGGCCCATTTAGGTTAAAAAGGCCGGCCCATTTGACTTGGTCAAAACTTAATGAGCCAGCCCATCAAAAGCATGTTAACGACCTGTGCGCGTATAGCCCATTTACGGCCCGTTATGGCCTTTTCGAATTCAGCCCATTAGCGTCTTCTGGGTAGTCCAATATCATTCGAGCCCGTTATCACTTCCGGCCCATGTATGGCCCATAACGTCTTTCGGCCCATATGAGGCCTTTTGTTTCTTTAGGCCCTTTAACAACCCGCGGTGACTTTGGCCCATAATAAACAGTAACTTGCTTTATACCCATTACAGCCCATGATTCAGTTGGTTTTCAGCCCGTGGTATCTTTCGACCTTCTAAGGCCCATATATTCTCGGGCTCATTTCCGGCCTTCGATTACTTGCAGTCCGTTACTGGTCTGTTCTGCTAATGTGCCAAATTCGGCTAGTGGTTATAGTCAGCCCGTTTTGTGGCCTGTTAACCCTTTGGGCCTTATTCATCCTATCGTGTATTACGGGCCCGTTAACGACCCATTAAACTTTCCCTGGCATGTGTCCTGTTAATGTTCCATTATGGCCTAAGCCCATAAACAGGTTGTTCAAATCCGTGTTCAAATAGTGGTCCACGATCATTATGGCCCATGGATCCTGAGGCCCGTAAGAGGCCCATGGATCCTAAGGCCCGTAAGAGGCCCAATGATCCTACGGCCCGAAGGAGGACCATGGATCCTACGGCCCGTAGGATGGGCCATGGTCACAATGACCCATATGTGGACCATTGTTATTGCGGCCACTAGGAAATTGAGGAAAAAGAACTGGAGAACTACAAGCAAACAAATAAATTATACTATAAGAAAATAAATAAGCAAGCAACTAACGCTAGGATATTACGACGATTACACAGATTACATCCACTGGGCATTAAAGTTCGTCACCAGTGCAAATATAGGGAACAAAGTAGCATATTACATACACTGGTTGTCAAAATTAGCGACCAGTGCAAATAAACGCCGCAGCAAAACAAGTTTAGAAGTAAAACCACTTCAGAAAAGTTCAAGAAACAATATCTTGGGTACCCACCATGCTGGCAAGAAGCTTAGCAAGCTTGTTAACTTTCTCTTGTTTGACGCTTAAATCCTTCAGCGCTTGCTATTGCACCAGAAAATATGCATCTGAATTCTGCATGAACTTTCTCAGTTCTTCGGCATCGTGTCGCAGCACATCTGATCAATGTCTTTCAACTTTAAGTTAAGTCTTAAGAAGCCGAACGGATTCAGGCAGCAAGTTCGAAGAGTTTGTGCCAGCAATAGTGGCCAGTAGCTCGAACACTACATCAAGACAGGACTTTGGGATTGTTTCACTGTCTTCAATATAATTTTTATCATTTTTCTTAGAGACCAACATGGATGTCTCACTATTTTAAACCTTATATGCATTACTTCCTTTAAGAATTGCAGAAATTTATATATAGCTAATAAAAACAGGAGTCCTTAATAAGCATAGTACAAAGATACAAGCATCAAACTAACATGCAGCCACACACTTATTGTGTAATCATCAAGGCAATCTATGACTTAACATGGAAAAGCTACAGACAGAAAAAAGTTATGCTTTAGTATTCCACTACACAAAGCAAAAGCTACAGCGGCCTATGTAGCTATAGCCATACAGTTTCTCCGCCTTGATTGTTTCTTTGCAATACACAAGCAATTCGTATATGATTAGTTGGCGCCCATGGCCATGGCAGAGCAGTGTTGTTTGTTGGTACTACTCCGTCTCCCTCCCTATCTCTATCTCCAACCCTTTCTCTCTCTAGGTGGGGGCACGGCATGCATGTCGCTAGCGCAAAGCGTATGCAGTGGAAGCTTGGCTTGGCGCCATCTAAGCTAGCCTCTTCTTCTCTCTGATCTAGTTCTCTCTACTTGGGTTTGTTTGGTACATGGTACATACATGTGCGTTAGTTCAATCATTATGAAATCTGTTTATTTAATTTTTTTATGAGATTTGAGATAGTACATCTGATCAAATATTTGTTTTGTCTTTTACTTGACTGTGGGGAGAAATACTGACATGTATCTCAGCTCTCCTATAGGAAAATACTAAGCTATTGTTTTTCCTTTGAAATATAAAGGGTATGAACCAATCCAGCATATAGTAATCTATTTCTACAAACCAAATGGATCTAGCAGAAATTTTCCTATAGAAATCCTATCATATAGAATTCCTGCAAAATTACTATGAACAAAAGATGACCGAGTTGCATGCACTAGAGGCAAAGTTGCATGCATTGGTGCAAGGTATGGCGCTGGCAACTCAACACTTTGATGTTCCTATTCTGGTCTGGTCGGACTCCTCAGAGGCATTGACGGCCCTAACCGGTGACAACTTGTCCCGCAAAGAAAAAAGATTAAGCACGAGCAAAATAGAATAGCAGATCGGTTGACTTTGTATAGTCGTACCAAGGCCGCGTTCGGCTCCTCTCCGCTCCCTGGACCGCGCTCCCGGAACGGACGAGTCTGTATCTAATTTTCTGGGAGCGGGTAAAACCGAGCTCTACAACTCCACGGAATCAGCTCCACGGAGGGATTCCGAACAGGGCTCAGAAGTATGGTTAAATTGTGGACCAACGTGTACAGAGAAACTCTTGCCTCTCGGAATGTAACCCTACTCATATGAAATAAAGCTTAAGGTAAGAAAAAAAGACCGAGTCATAGGGTAACTGTTTCGATATACTGTCACTGATTTTCTTGCTGGCATATGCTACTGCATGCTGGGTGACATAAATTTTCGTCTGTGGTCAATTAAAGTATTGCAGGGGATATTTGGTTCCCATACTTCCACGGGAATAATAAGGGAAGGAGAGAATTCAAGCTTCCAAGTCCCAAGGTTTATTTATGAATGAATCACCATTGACTGACTAGACATCCTAGCATGCAGCACCAGAATGAGTAGTATCCACACTCCTCTTCTTCCCCTTCCAAACCTTTTGCTTTTGTTCATACGCACCACCAAAACTTTTCCCCTCTCCCTATGCTGTCAGCCAGGTGATCCTCCCTCATCTCCCTCCCTCCCCCATCCCTCTCTCTCTCTCTAGTGAACTTCCCTTTCGTCCTCTACAGCCTCATTTACACCTTTAGGGCTACTACACGCACACACAACACCTTTATCTCCTTCTCTCTCATCTCTCCCACTCTTCTTCTTCTCTTGGTGCTCTCTCTCTCTATTTATATTAACTGCCATTTCCCATCCACACCCTGTCTCTCCTATCTCCAGCTCCACCGTACCACCAGTCGATCCATCCATGGGGGATCCCTACACCAATTTCTTGAGGGGCTACGGCCTCCGCTACTCCAACGCAGCGGCTTCTTCCTCTTCCCCCTTCCCCAGCTACACCTCCTACCTCCACCACCCACCTCCCTCCTCCCCTCCGATCAGGGAAGCCCTCCCCCTCCTCAGCCTCGCGCCTTCCTCCTCAACCTACCACCCCCATCAACACCACGATCAAGAAGATCACAAGGTCATGACCACCGCCTCCTGCAGCAGCCAGGCAGAAGCCGCCGATCAGGCAGCCGGGGAGGTCACCGTGGCCCTGCACATCGGCCTGCCCAGCCCCAGCCCCTCCGATGCAGCAGCCGGCAGCGGCAACCACCACCAAGAAGAGGCAGCGGCTGGAGGAGTAGCTGCTGAGGAGAGAAGCCAGCAGCTGCAGGAAGAAGGGCAGGAGGAAGGGGAAGGGGAGGAGGAGGATGGCAGCACGATGGCGCTGGGGGTGGGGTGCGCGTCCCTGGGGATAGGTAGGCTCACAAAGGGGCAGTACTGGATCCCCACCCCGTCCCAGATCCTCATTGGTCCCACGCAGTTCTCCTGCCCCGTCTGCTACAAGACCTTCAACAGATACAACAACATGCAGGTGAGGTGATCCATCTTCGAATTGCCTTGTGCATGCATCGGATTTCAATTTTTGGTTCTGATCCTGTCTGGTCTTGATAGGGGGATTTTAGTTGATTTTGTTTTGGATGTTTATGTTGTGAACTTCCTTTTCTCTTTCCTGTGCGTGAATTGGAGCAGTGCATGCATCTCTGGCTTCCTTTGTCCTGTGCAAGGTGCAGTGGCGGTGGATCTAGGACGAAGTGCCGCTGCTTCTTATCCAACCTCTCTCTCTCTCTCTCTCTCGCTGACGTATCTTATTGATTTGACTGAACCGGGAGGGAAGTAGAGAGAGGCCATGCACTCTGTCTGCCGTATCTCGTTGATTTGACTGAACCGGGAGGGTAGTGGGAAGAGGGAAGAGGGAGGGGCATGCAGTAATGGCTCTGGGACGGCCATTGACATGGAGAACTCTGAGCTCCTATGCTGGCTACTGGCCAGTACTAGGACTGACCGATCTTGGAGTTTGCGCTTGTTTTGCCTTTTCAATTTGCAGCGGGCTGGACGCGCAGCGCAGAGAGAGAAAAGGGGAGAGATCTGGGAAGAAAGATCTAGCAGAAAGGCATCTTTATCTTTCCCTGATCAGTTCCTTCAAGGTTACACAGATCGGTGTGCGTCTCAAGCCAACGCCGGCCACAGGCTCCTCCTCCTCTCTCCCCTTCTCTGCACTCTCTCTGCAAGAAACCCCACCACGAGCAGTGCCCTTCAGTCTCACACAGTCCATTGCTCAACATCCCTTTTGCTCTCTCTCCCCCTAATTGATGCATCTATGCAGCTAGATACTGGTAGCTAGAGAGAGAGAGAAGAGAGAGATGGTCCCTTTGCACCTTAAATTATCCCCCCATCCCCCGTTGCCTCAAGCACGTGAAGACGGAGAGCCATCACTTCGTCTTGCACCTTCGTAGCTCTCTCCCTCCTGACTAGCCACAGTGCGTGCAGCGGCAATGCCGCTCGATAGCTCCGATCGAGCCGCTGTGCACACGCAACGAACACTCTGCGGTCCGCACCAGCAAGCACCACTCCGTGTCCAATTTGTCCATGCATGCATGTGTAAGCCATTACAACTCTGTCTGTCTGTCTCATGTCTGATCCATCAGTTGCCATGGACGCTTGCGCTTGCAGATGCACATGTGGGGCCACGGGTCGCAGTACCGGAAGGGCCCGGAGTCGCTGCGGGGGACGCAGCCGACGGCGATGCTCCGCCTGCCTTGCTACTGCTGCGCGGCGGGCTGCCGGAACAACGTCGACCACCCGCGCGCCCGCCCGCTCAAGGACTTCCGCACCCTGCAGACCCACTACAAGCGCAAGCACGGCATCAAGCCCTTCATGTGCCGCAAGTGCGGCAAGGCCTTCGCCGTGCGCGGCGACTGGCGCACCCACGAGAAGAACTGCGGCAAGCTCTGGTACTGCGCATGCGGGTCTGACTTCAAGCACAAGCGCTCCCTCAAGGACCACATCCGCGCCTTCGGCCGCGGCCACGCGCCCTGCGGCATCGACTGCTTCGACCTCGACGACGACGACCGCGACCCTTCCTCCGAGGTTGACCACACCGTTAACACCGCCGCCGCCACCACCACCAACGGCGCCGGCAGCGACCGTCGCCATTGGAAGGCCAATTAACCGATCGAGCCGGTCCATCTCTAGGGCTACGGCCTACTGGGTAAGTATATATGCATGTGAGCTGAGGTGTGGGAGCGCAAGCTATTACTGGCAGTACGTACTATCTGTATACCTGAAGCTTGCAGGCAGGCGTATATAGTTGATAGTGCGAACAGTGAAGGGTGCGTTTTAATTTTGAAAGAAAGATGGATTATACATTTGCAGCTGGATTAATCAAGGGATCGATCGGTGCATGTATGGTTATGACTTATGAGAGAGGTGAGTGAATTTCTAATTGTTTGGGTATATAGCCTACCCTAGCTAGCTTCATTGTATGTGTAGACTTTGATTTGGTATATGGTGATACAGATTATCAAATATTAATTCAAAATTTCAAAGAAGTTATCATGCATGCATGAATGCAATGGCCACAGGCTTACTGGCTTATTACTGCTACTCACTCCGTCCCAAAATCAGCGTCGTTGATTTAGCACACAAATGTAGTACAAAGTTGTTCTAAATTAGCGGCACTTATTTTGGGATGAAGGAGTACAAATTAAGTCTTGACATCTTTTGTGTTCATCTGATGTTTATAACTAATTTTATTGTTTTTAGCACTAGTTGTGGTATATTGGAGTCTTGCATGTTTGTGATCATGCTTTAATTAATTTGAAATGATTGGAAGTTGAAAGTCTAGTTATCTATAAGTTTTTTTCCCCTTAGATACAAGAAGTGATTTACTATCGTTCTATAATTGAAGCATACAAAAGCTAATTAAGTTATCGATAAACTGATATGCGTACTTTGTGTTTCCCATTTCTAGTTTAAGGCCCATGTTATCTATTAACATGGGATATTTCCAGCTTCCTGATATTTCTAATTTCCATGCGGACCATCTTTTTGGACGAAATTATGCATGTTAAATTCTTTATTGTTAAAATTTCCTCAATAGAAAATGGCTGCAAAACTAGTATTCGCCCCGTCCGTGCATGTACCAAGATTTATATTTCACTTCAAGTTTATTCAACAATATAAAATTTGATACAACTCTGGTATTGCTGGAGATATCGATTTTGTATCAAAGATGTATGATGAAAAGCACGCATGCCTGGTCATCCCCGATTATCATGCATTCACTTGATGTTGTCTTGTGTAGATAAAAGTAGTCAAGAAAAGGAAGAATCAAAAATATCTAAGGAAATCTTTATGTAGTAATATAAGCAATGGACATAATTCTTTCTTCTTCCTTCTTTCAAAGGACTTCATAATCTAGCACGCACGAGAAAAAAGAACTGTGATTTCTTTTGAAAACTAACAATCAAAATGAAACAATTGTTGTAGGTAGTACAAATTCTTTTTGCAAAAAAAGGAGTATGTAGTACAATTCTGTTTGAGAACTTGAGATCCGTTGTTTTTGGCATACTTGGCCTGTAGCTAGGAGCCTAGGACTATTGCTTGTCTACATCCTCCTAAGAATAATTTACAGAAACCCGCAGAAAAAAGAATAATTTATATAAGTTCACCCAGTAAATGTATATAGTTCTGCAGTGGATGTCTTGTATGATCCTAGAATGACATTTGTATCAAAGGTATTTTTGCACTCTGAGGGGAAAAACATTTCCTTCCTCTTGGATCATAGGGTCGTACCAGAGGAATTTCAGTAGATATGAATTTTTCCTACATGTTTTGGAGGAAACCAAACATTCGAGGTCCAACCTCATGGAAAAAAGTCTTTGAAAGTTCCAATACATCATGCGTCTTCTCTTTCCCTTCTCTAAGGGAAAATAGTGGTTACACCCAAGTTCGGTGCACCCACACAATGAACAATAAAATAAAAACAAATGCAAAAAGAAAAAAGAAAATCTGAAACACATAATCTCAGAATTCCTGTGTTTTATAGAGCACTGAAATGCTTCTACACAAGAATTCATGCATTTTTATTACATGTAGAATTCAACATACCATAAAACTCCAATCATGCATTTTCTCTATTATACCTATGTTTTTGGTATCCTGTGTGAGCTTTTGAACTTTTCCTATATTATTGCAAGACTGAAGTAACTATCATGTAGTCTTATATTTTTCTACAAAAAGTGCATATGCATTGTGAAAATGCAGACATATTTCCTCTTTGGATTACAAAAATTTGAAAACTAGTAATATGAAAAACATAGGATTGAGATGTCACATACCATGAAATCCTGCATGATTTGAAAACACAGAAGTTCTGCAATATGTGTCTTTGGTTGACGCAGGAATTTTAGAGTTGATAAGAGAGGGTAGAGAGAGATAGAGTTGGAGGGGTGCTCTTTGTAGGAATTTTGGAGGATTTGATCCTACGGGTTTTACCTATGAAAGCCCTTTGTATCATGGGATTCGAGCTACCAACTCCCATGGAATCCTTTCCTATGCACCATTCCATACGAATCTCAGCATTAGCTGAATCTTCATTCTAATTTTTCTTCAGAAGTCCAATGCACTTCAAATTTATCTTTCTATACCCTCTCTATCAATCCCCTAGAGTTATCGTGTTTGCTTCATGTGCACTATCCAAAGTTAGATATTGCAGAATTTGTGTGTTTCTAAATCCTGTAGGATTCCATGGTATACGTGACACCACAATTAATCCTACATTTCTCCTATTCCTCCATTTTTCTTCCTGCAATGCAAAGAGGCCCTAAAGAGCATCGGACTTTTCAACGAAACATTAAAATGAGGTTTGAGCTCATGTTGAGATTCCTATGGAACGGGGGTCATAGGAACAAATTCCATATGAATTTGGTATCGAAATGGCTTCCATAGGAAAACAATCCTTCGGATTGATATCGTCCAAAAATTATTCAATCCAAAGTGGCCTTAAAGGAGAAAACAAAAGGGAATAGCTAGCTAGATATAAGCTGTGTATATGCTCCATCTCTTCCGTGCATGCATGCAGCCTCCTGGTGGATCGCAATCCATGAGAATCTCATAGCTAGTTTTGCTTTAATGCTCTCTCATCTTTTGCATAAAGACAATGCTAGGCTTTATCTCTTTGAGCACCCTCCCCTAAGCCGAGAGAGAACCCTTTCAAGGATGTGTGTGAAGCTCATGATGTTAGCTTTGCCCCGATGGCAAATGCAGTGTGCTTTCAGCTAGTTAAGAATCACGAGACATGGAACTGTATACCTATCCATGTCCATGTCCAATTTGCATGGGTTAACATGAGAAAGTTAGAGAGAAGAGGCAAAGATAGCATGATTGCACAAACCTAATTAATGGCCTATATCTGCTGAACTATGCCTTTGTCCTAGTACAGTTTCTTTAATCTTGGCCCGCCGCTGATTACAGATGCAATGATCAAAGTAACAAAAGAGGTGCTTAAAGTTTGCTCTTTTCCTCTTGCCTGTTACCCATAAGCTTTAGCTCTTTTTTTAGCCTTTAGTTTGGCTACCTTTTCCAGGTTTATACATCAGCTAATTTTCAAGATAAAAAAATTCGGGTAGACAGTAGAAACTATCTACTATCGCTTTAGTCGATTAATATTGATCAAATAAATTAATCTTAATATTTTGTTGGTGGTGATGCTAATAATGGTCTATTAGCTTGTAGCATTAGTCCAAGCTGTAATGTTGGTCTATTTGGTAATGATGATTTTTCAGTAGAATATATGCTGTTCAAATGATGGTTTCATAGAAATGATTCGTACTAGATTAACTGTATATTCACATAGTGGAGACCTGTTTACTTGTCAGACATATGACGCAGCCAATGCCAACATACAGTTTTAAGCGTCATACATGACATGGTCCATGATAACCCTTTGTTTGTTAGCTCTCAGCAGTTTCTTTCTTATAGTCGACTGCCTGCAGCAAGCCTGCATATCTTGTACTGCTCTAGATCAATGTTTTACGTAGCTTTAACCCACTTGGGTTGTCTCTGTACTCTGTTAATCCCTTCTGATCAATGAATTTGGCAAGCTTTGCCAACATTCAAAAAAAAGATTGTTTTACGTAGCTCATTCTTTTCTGAAGAAAATAAAGCCTCCCCGGCCCATTTACATGTGCATATTATTGACGTACTACGGTCCCAGAGGAAAATTAAGCTAGCATACTAGGTATAGAACCTGGCAGAACAATGGAGAACTATATATATGATGGCAAAGAAAAGCTAATTGAGTTCGGACCTCAACTATAAATTATGTTTTGGCTAATTATTATCATACTTTCTTGAAAACTAAATGACACCCCACATATTGCTGGTCTGGGGATGTAAAGTATTTCAATAAATCTAGTTGTATGGAACATGAATATTTTGATTAATATTATGAGTACTGAAACTAAAGTTATATATTATTTATTATTTAATCATTCCATTTTTTTAGAAATTGAATTCCAAATATATATTATACAACTAGTATAAAAAACGAAAGCATTTTCCCATGCAGCCACCGGTACCTTTTAAGTGGACATGTTTGCATGTTGGGAGAAAATATTGGTAGGGATCACATATTTAGATATACTAGAAGATAACCCGCGCGTTTCCATGAGAATACTGTTATAAATAGGTAGAGTGATGATGTGGTTAAATAGGTTGATGAGGTGAATATCTATGAGGATTAATTATAGTGAGATAGCAGTAAAGATTGCATGGTTTTGTTGATGTGGAAGGGACACATGCATTGGGAAAATAGGTAGCAAGATGGCAAGTTGATGACGTGGCATACACGGATGGTTTGTTAACATGGAAATCTTACATGTATAGGAAAATTGGGTAATGAGTTGTAATTATTCAAAAATAGAGAATACGATATCATCATAGATAAAAAATGATTAAACATTAATATTTCCTCATACAATATGGTTATGTTTTGACAGGGTCTTTCATTTAACTGCCAATTAGCGGACTAGGAAACTTTAGTGGTGTTCGCCCTTGAGAACTTTACCTACTTTCCTTGTACGGACAGGGTCATTTTTTGTCCCTTGGTTATTGTGATAATTCAAAAGGAAACAAAAATGTCTGAAAAACTCACAATAACACATCTATGTTTTATTTCTGAGCAAAATAACACATCAATATTGATGATTCTCTTTAGAAAATATGGTAAATATAGTTACCAATTTGGTGAACCCCCTTAGATTATTTGTTGTTCCATAAGATTGCACTTTTTTACACATCTTGTTTAGTTTTCAAATTTTGGGATACTTTCAAAAAAAAAAATAGAGGCCGGGGGTTATCCATCTTTTCGAAAAAAAATTGCATACTAGAGACTAGGCAAAGTCAACAAGGACATTCTAAAACAGCGGAGAGGGTACCGCTACTACAAACTACGTCGTCATGGTCTTCAATACTGTCCAAATCAATTACTACCAACCTCTTGCTTATTTATTACGCTCTCAAAAAATTGCTAACCTCTTGTTTATGGATCCTATACAAATTAGGAAAATTCTATTTTTTTGAAAGTATCCGAAAATTCGGAAAACTATCATTTGTGTCCCCATTTATGTCCCTTAGGGGCATCTCCAAGAGTGCTCATTTGTGTGCCCATTTATGTATTTGGGAGGGTTTATCTAACTTAAGTCACCTAACTTAGCAGTGAATAACAAGTGGGCCATCTTTCGATGGGGCCTACACGCCAGCCACGGCGAAGTCAAGTAACTTAAGTCAAAGGATTTTGTCTCCGAGGGTATGGGGGAAGTAGCTGACCCTAAGAGTGTTGCTAACAATATAGTCAGTTGTTGGCTATATGATGTTGTGATGTCTTTTATAGCCAATTTAATAGTCAACATATATAGTAGTTTAGCTAAAAAGAAATGATACTTTAATTTATTGACACATGACCCCCAAGGGCATCCGATGCGGACCCTCAAACTGCCCCTATATGTCATTTCCGGGAGTCCGGACACTTTTTATTCATTCAAAAAGTTGGCCTCTCTCTCTCCTTAACCGTGACATGCACATGCATAGAAGGAATGCTTGTTGCCTGTCTGACTGACGATCCTAGTGCGATAAAAGGCTTTCCCGTGCGTTATCTACCACTCTACTTGCTCATTAGCTTGTTTCCCTCAAGACCAGTCACTAGATTCTTTCACCGTGATCAAACAGCAGTAAGCAGCTAGCCCTGCAGCGGAAGGGGGAAATACCATGATGAAAAAAAATACGCTCCCTCGAAAGTGCTAGTACTTATTAATTTCTCTGTCTCATCGCTTCCCTTGTTGAGCGCAACAGGTGGGCACTTGTACCTTGTCAATGCCGACCCCTTCTGTTCCCATGCTTGTTTCTTCTTCCATGGTCAGTCTGCCCGCACCCCAGGCACAACGCGCTGGTCTCAGACGGAGAGAGAGGGGGGGTCCCAAGGTATAGTTGTTGTCACTGCACCGGGGCGCAGTTGTATGCGGCTTTTCAACGTTCTGCTGCCTCTCGGCGGCATTGATGCAAGGGATGGCAGCGAAGGAGCGGCTTTATTATTAATATTCTTGCTGCTGCTGCTGCTTCCTGTTGAGCTCTGCAAAATGTAGTAAAAACTCAATGTAGCTTCGCCTGTGACGTGATGATTCGTTTCCTCAAAAATTGAATAGTTTGTTTTTAGCGCGACAGGTGGAACCCTCGCCTGCTGATGAGATCTTAAAAATCAAATGATTAATTTGCTCGCTTTAAGGAATAGGAAACATTGTAATAGTGCCAAAAATGCTCTTAGGGCATCTCCAACAACAACTCCTAAATTACCTGCCGTATCCGTTCGTAGACAGGGGGGCTAATCCGCGGACACGGATGCGGGAGGCCACCATCCAACCATAGCCGCATACATCCCTTTCCTCATCTTTTTTAAGTCCGCACGATCAAATAGCCGCATGCAAATGATACAAATGTTCAAATAGCCGCATGCAGCAGTAGTTCAAATTTAAAAAAGTTCAAATATTACATCCCAAGATTATTGTCCCCTTTAACCGCCCACTGATACTCAATCAGATCTTCCTTCAGCTGCTCATGAGTTGGTTGATACCGAATTTGTTGATTTGAATAAACTCTCCAAATGTGGCCGGATTCTGGTCTGAAAATTGAATAGGATCACCCATGTTCTCAAATTTCAGAGCTACAACAGCATCATCACCCTCATTCTCTACGACCATGTTATGTATGATCACACAACATCTCATCACCTCCCACAAGGTCTCCAGATCCCATTGTTTAGCAGGTCCACGAACAGCTGCAAAATGGGTCTGCAGAACTCCAAATGCCCTCTCGACATCCTTTTTAGCTAGCTGCTTCTTGTATTTGGGCAAAGTGAGCCTTTTTCTGGCCAACTGGGTTAGAGATGGTGCTGACAAAGATAGCCCATGGAGGATAGATACCGTCAACCAGATAGTAGTTCATGTTGTAGTCATGTCCATTGATGGTATAGTGGCAAGGATGAGCTTTTCCTTCAGTCATCCTCACAAACAACGACGATTGCTGCAACATTGATGTCATTGTGAGACCCGAGCATACCAAAAAAAGTGTGCCAAATCCAAAGGTCTTGTGATGCAACTACTTCAAGATTGATGGTGGGCTTCTTAACATGACCCTGATTTTGCCCTTGTAAAGCTTTCGGGCAGTTATTCCATTTTCAATGCATGCAGTCAAGAGATCCAAGCAAACATAGCCACCCTCTTGCTTGTGAGATTGCCAAGAACCTCTTCGGTGTTTGCCACAGTTGGTTCTCTCAGGTACTGAGGTCCGAACACCTCGACTATGGCAGTTGCAAACCTAACCATGGCATCTCCTCATGTGCTCTCAGACATCTGTAGGTACTCGTCCCATGGATCAACGGTCGTGCCATATGCAAGCATCCGGAGTGTGGTCGCGTACTTCTGGTAACCAGGGAAGCCAATTATTCCCACAGCGTCCTTCTTCAGGATGAAGTAGTCATCGTAGGAGCAGACGCCATGGTACAAATGATCGAAGACAATCTTGCGCATCCGAAAACGCAGGCGAAATGGTCAGCGAATAGTGCATCAGGGGCAAAGTAGTCGGCCATCAGTGTTAAATGTCTGCGTGCCCTGTTGCGGTTGAACACTTGATGACCCTTGATCGAGCCCTTGAAATTGAGAATATGCTCCTCTGCATGCTCCATGTCTTCAAGGACCGCCTGCATCACCGTCTCACCTAAGTACTCCTCCTCGTCGGACGACTCAACATACTACTTATATATGTACTCCAAATCGGAATCCATTGCTAGAAAGAAGAAGGGAAAAAATGTTTTTGGCTCTGGTGATTCATCGAACAGTTGTGGTCATGGTGAGCATAGCAGTAACGTATGGTACCTGGCGGGTGGTCGAAGGACAGGGGTTGAACGGCAACGGAGGAGAAACGGGATGGAGCCCTGCTGGAGCGCTGGAGGTGACAGAGAAGTAGAGTTCCTGTAGGGGTGTGGCGTTGCGGCCGAGGCGATGGAGCGGCGGCGAAGGCAAAAGAGAAAGAAGGAAGGAGGAAAATAGGGAGGATGAAGTTGTGGGCTCCGGGAAGGGTTTTGGATGGGCCGGGGGTGTCGGAGTCATACGTTTCGAGTATCCGGACTCCTGCAAACCTTCCCCATGTTTATCTCCAGTTTGCGAAAGAAAACGCGTCTGGACCACCCCGCAGACCGATACAGTCTCGCGTTGGATAGCTTTCGCAGTCCAGACAGCATAGTCCGGAGGGGTGCGGGTGGTTTGCGGGTCCGTCTTGGAGATGCCCTTATATTATGGAGATGCCCTCATATTGCCCTTATTTCTGCATGACACTATCTCATCAACATATGTACGTGTAATTATACATAAATGCTTCTGCCTCTTCTTATGAGTTGTATGCATAACCCAGGAACTTGGACTTGTCTTCAGTTGTCCAACATGTATATATAGATGTAGGAGTGTGGAAACAGAATCACCACACATGGTTCCAGTAGTTCTGAATTTGTTTTTCTAACATGTGGGCTATCAGCTTTTATAAGTTATGAATCAAATTATGCATGTGATTTGAACAGCATGGTTCCAGCCGCAGTCATTATGAATAGTAAAATAATAATAATAATGTCACAAAAATAACTAGTTCTAACATGTGAAGTATCAAGTATCGCGAAGAAATGACACCCGTGGTATTCTAGGCATAAATGAAAATTTTTTATGATAAAAAATGTGATGTTTAAAGTAATTTGCAGATCTAGTTTTATTTTGTTCGCTAAAGAATACCACGGGTGTCATTTCTTCACCAGATGTCACACGTGAGTAGAACAGTTGACCAAATTTGATAACCTAAAATTTTACAAATGTTTGAATTTTTTACTATTTTTTGGATTTTATTCATAATGTATGTTTGTGGAAGCATGTTCACCACAGTATTTTTCCTAAAGGTATGTGCGTATAAAATTTATAACTTAAACATGACAGTATGTGACCTCTACAAAAATGACAAAATGTAAGTTACAGTAACATGTACTGTTTATTGGTACATGCATATGTCATTTTTTTACCGGTCGCACACAGTCATATGGAAGTTCCAAATTGTACTTCTTTCTCTAAGTGATTTAGTTTATATATTTCTGAAATATATAGTATATTTCCTTTGTTCCAATATATGAGGTGTAGTATTATTATTTTTTAAATCCAGAACTCTCTGGCTTTGACGAAGTTTTACATTAAAACTATCAATATATATAATATCATTAGATTTATCATGAAATATAGTTTCCATATTTTGTTTACTTGGTATTTTAAAAAATAGGTCTTACATTTTAGAACAAATGGAGTACATTTCTCAGCCTATAAGAATTTAAGGTACAAATGTCCTGGGATAAGAAAATTCCTTCTAATATATTGGTACGCAGATCTCCTGAGCTCTGGAAAATGCATCACGTCCTCTGGGTAAATTTTGGGGATTACCATGTCATTCTTCACTGCAATTATTAATGTCAGTTATCATGCGGGCAGCAACAAGACACATAGGCTACGGACACAGAGGACTGTCAAAAAACTAAGGATTCGTTTGACAAATCACAACAGGCTAGAATCCGTACTCCGTCTCCGTGGGCGTGGTCATGGGGATGTAGCCAGTGTCATTTTCACAGAGCGGGAGGGGATATCACCAAAATGACCTGGGCAGCAAGTACAACCCTTGTGAGCTTTGATGGGAGCACGCGTTTTTTTTCATCGTAATACAAGTTTTATTCATATAATAAAGATCAAGTTACGAACCACATAAACACGACCTATAACAAAACTAAAAAAGACAGAAGACTTTTTTTCCAAAAAAAAAGGACAGAAGACTTTAGCTTTTGCACAAAGGACTATCAACCAAGAAAACAAAGCACAATCAAGACCGAAGAATCCATTGAGCTTGACGCCAACGCCTGTCACCTGCCTCCAGCACCACCGCAGCAACAATCAAGAGAAAATGTGACAAGTCACCTCTCCAACCGAGCTTGATGCAGCTCTGTCGCTAATATGCAGCTTTCGAACCTTCAAAGTAGCCTACCAAAGACGAAGCCATTGTTGTTGAAAGAATCTGGCTGGGGGAACACCCGGACACTCCATCTGATTTCTGATCTGGCACCCCCGCTCGAAAATAATGTCGGGGAGGAAACCATACATGCCTGCCAACCACGAACCCACCACATAACCATACGCGGGCTTCGACAAACCTACTGCCTGAACAGGCCACTGATGGTGCCCTTCACCAGCCCAGGCCGGGACTCGTCCATGCCTGCCTCCGTCGCTGCCCAAAGGTGTTCGGCCGTTTGCCGGGTCGAGGCTCCTACACGCACGCCTCCATTTAGTGAGGTACGGATTCATCACTCCGAAGGATCATGGCGAATAGCTCGGATGAGTTTGTTTACAATAACATCACATTCATCATTTGAAGAATCATTCGATAATGAGGATGTTGTGGTTGCTACTTTGGTCCACAATGGGTATATTTTGAGCCAGCGCCCATTGTTTAGGGGATCGATCCCGGGCCATGCTCCGGGGTTCAATCGTAACAGAGAAAACGGCTATTGCCTACTCTACAATGATTATTTTGAGCTCACAGAACCACTATTCTTTGCCAAGATTTTTTGGCGACGCTTTCGGATGGCGAGACATTTGTTAGCCGTATTCGGGAGGGAGTGATGGGGTATGATGATTAATTCAGATGCAAGTAAGATGTCCTTGAAAAGGTTGGCTTCTCCTCTTATCAAAAATATACTGCAATTGTTCGGATGCTTGCATACAGAATTCCCGGTGACTTGTAGGTGAGTATGTCCATATGAGTGAATCCACATGCCTTGAAGCACTATATAGGTTCTGCAAAGTTGTGGTTGCAATGTTTGGCCTGGATTACTTTAGAGAACACATGCTACAGATACACCCCGTTTGTTAGCAGTCAATGAAGCGAGAGGCTTTTCGGGAATGCTTGGAAGCATATATTGTATGCACCGAGAGTGAAAGAACTGTCTATTTGCTTGAAATGGGCAATATAAGGGACATATTAAAGCTTGCACAGTAATACTTGAAGATGTGGCATCACAAGGTCTCTGGATTTGACACTCTTTTTTCCAACATGGCAGGTTCTTACAATGTCATCAACGTGCTTCAGTGATCTTAGGTGTTCGCGGAGCTTTTGGAAGGCAACTCTCCAGATGTCAACTTTGAGAGCATTGGCCACCAATACAATAAGAGATACTACCTAGGTGATGGTATCTATCCTGAGTGGTCAACTATTGTTAAAACAATCTCCGAGCCCCAAGAAGATAAGAGGGCTAGGTTTGCCAAAGAGAGTGCTATAACGGATGTGAAGTGTGCTTTTGGCGTGCTCCAATCTCAATGGGCTATTGTTCAGCACCCTGCTAGAACATGGATCACTCAAAAGATATGGGAAGTTATGATAATTTGTGTGATCATGTATAATATGATCGTAGAGGATAGGCGTGTTGACAACTCGCAGACCAAGGGTGGGATTACCGGTGTAAAAAGACATTGAGCCTGAGTATGGAGCGGCTGGCGGGGGCGTTCGCGCTGAAGATCACTTGTGCGGCTGGCCTTGGAATGTGACTTTTGTTGATTTGGAACAAGGAACGGGCAGGCAAGGTCGCGGGATGCACGGGGTCCGCCGGCTTGGCGGATACACGACCCTTGCGCTCCTCTGTGGCTGCTGTGTCCGCGTCCAACCGGCATGGCCCGGAACTGATGCATGTGTGCGCGCGTTGGCATGCGTCGATGTTCTGATTTATTCGAGATAAGAAAGAGAGCGTGGGTGGTGCCTACAATGGAACGTATAACCAATTTTAATTACTTAACCCTAACCAAAGAACTCTGTGCGCATTCCTTGGACGTCTATTGATCAAGCGCACAGTGTTGTCCTGCAGTAGCAGTTTACTATTTCTGCGCTTGTGTAAAAAAGAAAGAAATCCTATAATGGACCAAGCTTTGAGCGGTTGATCTCAACATTTTCCTTGTCGGGGGATGCTCCACAATTCCATTATTCTACTTTTGAGACGAGATAGATTCTCAGTGATCTTGGCAAAGAGCCAAAGAGGCTTGAGCGAGAAGAAAGCGTGTGGGCGACATGGGGATCAAAGACAAAAGCAAAAGATGAGGAAAAGAAGAGAGAGAAAGAGCATTTCTTGGCCTCTTCTCCCTCCCTATCTCCTCCTCTTTATATCACGCAAGGACCATGGAGGATTGAATGAAAAGAAAGAAAGCCAGGGTACGTGGAGCACACGGCCGAGATCCTACTAGCGACGAATCAAATCATGGGATCACGTAGGCAAGTTAGGTTGTGTATGTGTAGGACGATGCAGGTTGCGCTAGCCTGGAGACCGGAGGAGCTAAAAACATCGAGGCTTATATGCCTAGGGTGGTATCCAATCCAATCCACCAAAGCGCGCTCATTTTTGAAAGCAAAAGCTGTGTGTACCAGTATTTTTCGAAAAGACATGACCTACCTAGTGGGATTGGGCAGCGAAACGTTTCCTCCCCCACCAACTTTTGCAGTTCCGTCAATAATTTTTTTATATTTCATTTTCTGGCCAGCCCTGGCGATGTAACTTTGTGGCTCGGTGCGCCTCTCACTATTTTTATTTAGAAAGAAACACCGATTACAACATAGAATTACAAACACACAAACTCACGCACATGCTCACACAACGCCTACTGGAGACTGATTCGGAGTTGCAGAGCTTTAAGATTGATGATGAATTCACCACCTATGCCTTGATATAGATGAAAAAACCGCCTCCTATAAAAAGAATAATCATCGTCAAATATAGGTTATTTCCACCGTTCCTTGCTTTGGTGAACTCGTGGAAAATTCTGAACACCAAAAAAGCACCGAAAGCACCACAAAGCAACACAGATTGATAGTTGGATAGAACTGAACTTATAATTAGTTTTCATGTTACCTAGAGCTGGTATTGGATAATTTTGCATTCTGTACTTGATTTGTAAATATTTTTTTAAATTATTATTAATGAAATACCGTAGAACAATTGTCGATTGGGGGTGAAATATCCCGATGTGCAGCAAGGGTAAATTTCCAGGCTTAATGGGAATTGTTAAGAACATGTGAATTGAGCACATGTAGACCTTGTTCCTTTTAAAACGAGGTTTAGACCCGACGTTAAATTAATAACACTTACAACATTCAACCATTCAACACAATGTAACACAGAAAACAGAAAACAAGAGGATACAAGGTGCTGAAGAATAACCCCACGTATTACACCTAGCAGATCAATTGGCGTAAAATGTAGCAAAAAACTTAGATTCAGCCAAGAAATCAAAATTGATCGGAAAATTGGAGCAAGGAATGAAGCATCTCACTAGAGACTAGACGTCAATGGAGGTCATGCCATCTCCATCACTCGGGGTGTCAGGCATAAAAAAACCACTCAATGCCATTGCCCAAGAGGTGTTGCACCATCGGTCGATGAAGACGATCACCCTCGAGTTTGGATGGAAATTGACGTTGAAACCCCAAAGGGAGGTCTCCGAGCATAAGCACCTCGGTGTACCTAGCTCAACTTGAGTGCACCACCGACGAGGCCACGGATTCGGTCACGAGAAGAAGAAGCTTCTAAAGAGTGAGGTCGCTGTAGAGAGAAACAAAGGAAGAAAATGACATGTCCGAAGATGAGAGTGTAGATCAGTCTCGTTGGAATCGGCATCATGTCCATGCCGCCCATGTTGTATTTCTGCAACCGGTGGAGCAGAACCTTTTCCCATCCCCTCCCATGAGAGGGGGTCCACTAGTCAGCGAGCATGCAAACACGAACCAAGCGACAAACACCCTAAAGAAATTGCGAAGAAACATTGGACCAAACAGATGCAACACAAATAGAGACCCCTTCAACCATGTTGTCATCGCACGCCCATCAACCATGCCATAATGCTTATGCATGCCCCCTCTCAATACTTATACCCTTCTCACAAAATGAAGGCAGACATGGATTTTTACTCGAGGACAAAAAAAGGGAGAGGGGAAGGTACCTCAACGACGCCTATGAGGAGGGAGACGATACTCGCATCCGTTGTTGCCATTGTAGCCGGAACCTCAAAAGATCTCTCCCAGTCTGAGCCCCACCTTATGCGGCCCAACCATTAGCAGGTACGAGCCAGATCCGACAAGATGGAGATTGTTGAGGAAGAGCGGATGGTGACCTTCCGATCTACCCGCAACCCGCATAGTCGGGCCACCCACCACGACCGACTATGAGCGCCGACTTGCACTCGCCACCCACATGATCAAGATAGGGACGTAGCACCCGCGCGCGCAACTTGCTGCAGAGCCGACGTCGTCTCACCTCCCAAGGCCGCCTCACCCCCACACGGGAATGGATCAGCAACATCCTCGCCGCCACCATCCTTGTTGAAATGTGCGACCGAAAATAGCATGGGAGCATTATTAGAGAAAACCCTAGTAGTAACGCGGGTTTTGATGCTATCAGTAGTGCGGGTGGCCGCGCTACTACTACGGCGCTACAGCTAACAGTTAGTAGTAGCATGGTCTAACCCAGCGCTACTACTATTAACTATATCAGTAGTACTTTTTTGGCACGCTCTACTATTAAGTAGCTGTAGCACTTTTCTGTCCCTGCACTGCTGTTGTATCTTTCATTTTTTTCTGCTTCCTATTGATGTAGAACAGTACCCCGTTTCAATATACTGCAATTTCATATATACCAGATAACAATATCATTCACCACAATACCATATAGTCATACAATATCATTAAGCATTATAGGTACTCATATATAGTCAACATGCATCCTCATATGAATATAGCATATATGATAATCAGTACTAGGTAGTCTTACAGCCACACATATATAGCAGTTCTACTAGGTATAGTCATACAGCCACACACACATATGTAGTTCTAGATGATATAGACGACGATCATCATCCTCAAGCTTGGGCGGTGGGTGTTCCTGATAGTAATTAGGATGGTCTATCCAACACAAAGATTCTTACCAACGAGGAAGCTCTTCCACCCAACCGAGCTTAAGTGTGTGCGACCGTTCGTGTCCATGCTGTACGTACAGGTGGTGACAGAGCCCCTTGCGGTAAGGCGTATTCACCTTATTCATCAGGCTCGATACCACAACTCACAGATAGGCTCTTTGACAATTTCTGAATAAGAAAAACATATCAATTAATAAGTAGCCTCGCACATACTCTTGCAAATATATTTCTACTAAGTATAGATTTCTATACTATCAAAAGACACAGTACTACACATTTCTACTAAGCATGAATTCTACTAATAAGTATGGATTGTCTACACTATTAACAGTTCCTTGGATTCTACACTAATAAGCATGTCATCGGACTCTACACTAAAGCATATCATCGACTAGATTCCACACAGCATATCATTGGACTCTACACTAAGCATATCATCAGATTAACTAAGCATATCATCGGATAATTTGCATTTGTAAGTATAACAATAAAGCATATATATATTGTCAAATTACTACAGTAAGTATAACATACCATATCATGCCGATCAACCATGGTACTTGTCAGGCAGGTCACGAATGGCACCCTGACAAAGTCATCACGTGGCGGAATTATGTCCCATAGGTTGCACACCTCCTCCTCGCTCAGCCTCATTCTTTGAGCATAGATGGCTTCATGAAGTGGGTCCTCATCATCTTCATCAAGTGGGTCCTCATCATCTTCATCATCTTTCTCCTTGTTGATATAAATGACAGTCAGCTTGGATCTTTCTACTCTGAAGGAGAAGCTGATCAACTCACCACCAGTAATACCCATGCAGGCGAGGAAACGGACCCATCCATCTCCTCCAATCTGCGATATATTGCGTCCTTTCTCGACCTCTATAGTGTAGGGCCCTCAGGAGCCTCAAAGGTCACGGTGTCTCTGGTCAGCTTGTTGAATTTCAACCTCACATTGCATTGGACGATCTGTGTAAAAAAGCAAAATGACATAATGCATTAATGCCAACACTAAAAACAAAATAGTTGTTACAAGTTTCATATAATTTCTTACCGCTGCATGATGAAAACTCGGCTGGAAGTAGATGTCGAACAGCTTGCCAGTTGCAAGGCTGCTGGTGCACCTTGACTTGCATGGTCAACATGTTGGTGGTGGTGGTCGCGCCATTTTCCTAAAGCAATATGAGCAAAGATGAACGATCCATTTCACAGGAAAGAAAAACAATAAAATAAAGTTCTCAATGCATCGATCTTAATCGGAAAACAGAATATTCAGGCTTAGTAACTAAAATTAACATATAAGATGATATGAGGTTAGCAACAGACATTACATATAACAAGAACTGCCATGCTACTGTTTTCAATCTTCGTTGTCTATCTTGTGCATATAAAAAATTCAAAAAACACTGTTATGCCATCTCAAAAGTCACAAATGTGTTATGCCATCTAACCTAAACTAAACAACAAGATATCTCAACACAAGCCAAACTGAATATATTCAGGTTTATATGTGATATTAACAATAGGATCTAGAGATGTTGGAATTAACCCAATCAAAAAACAGTGGTACACTAACTTCAATATAGCATAAAAAACAAGTACTGTGAGGAACACAAGAACCACAACTAAAGCAGAGCATCGATATGCTAGCTATAATCCCTAAAAACTTGGATCAGTCAACAAGCTAGCATTAGTACTAATTAAATAAGATCGATGGATCTAACAACCACATGTAGCAACTTAGCATGGGATGATCATTAAGCTCAACATGCAAACCAACATAGCAAACTAGCTAGCATCGATAAACTCTAATGCTAGACACCGCACTCTCAACATCTCTCTCGTCACCGCACTCCACGGCCGTCGCCGTCACGGCAGACAGCAACAGAGCCTGCAACCCCTACGTGCAATTCACACCGGCCAGCGTGTCCCCCTCCACGGCCTCGTCATCGGAGTGGGGGTGGCAGCGGAGGTTGGGGCAGAAGGGGGAGTGGGGGAGGTGGCGGAGTTGGGAGCAGTAGGGGGAGTGGGTATAGGCGGCCGGCGACAGCGCGCGGGCGGCGAGAGGGGGAGGAGCATTACCTGCGGCGGGAGGTGGCGCGCGGTGGTGGCGTCGGGCGGAACCCTAACTGCAGCAGCGATGGGAGGAGGAGATCGATCGAAGTGAGGGGTGCGTGGGGGGTGGTTGGGGAGGTTTTCTTTTGGTATAGTAGTAGCGCTAGGTATGGGCCGGCGCTACTGCTAAGCCCACTAGTTGTAGCGTTGGTGGGCAGGGCACACTACAACTAAGTGGGCTTTCGTTCTGGCCCTGCGGCCCATGTAACAGCAGCGCGTAGCGTGCTTTGCGACACGCGCTACTGCAAATTACCAGTAGCATGGGGTTCCTAACAAACGCTATTGCTAAACTTCTATGTATAAGCATTTTCCTAGTAGTGGAGGGGTGGTGGTGCGCTAGGATTTTGACGCCGCCCGTGTCACCCTCAGCAAAGCATCGTGGGGCGAGCGTGTTTTTCTGGTACCACATAGGCAAGACATATACTCCCTCCGTTCCTAGATATAAGTCTTTTTAGACATTTCAAATGGACAACAACATACGAATGTATATAGACATATTTTAGAGTGTAGATTCATCCATTTTGCTTCGCATGTAATCATTTGTTGGAATCTCTAGAAAGACTTATATTTTGGAACGGAGGGAGTACTCAACAGTTCATGATAGAAAAAAATCCTAATAGAAAATTTACATTGTTTGCACACTAAGAGCAACTCCAAACGGACAGCGATTTCGTCCACTTTTTGTCCGTTTGGGTCGGCCGCCCGCCCTGTTTTTGATATGGGTCGGCAGCGCGCCCAACGCGTCGACCCATATGTGCTGGCGTGGCCGGCTGGCCGCCCCATTTTACATGATTTGCATTCAACATATTGTCAAATGAAAATGTTTCACATAGCCCAAATAAATAGTATAGTTTTACAAGCCAAATACAAATAAAAATGTTTCACATAGTTTTGCAAACGAATAAAAGAAGATACATTTATTGGTTGCCAGCATGAGCCCACATATGCTCAACCAAATCATTTTACAGTTGCACGTGAGTTTCCCAATCACGCATGTCTTCATGAAATTGAGTGAACTGCTCAAATGTTGCTGCTACTCCATGCTCAGGCACAACATTCTCACCCTGAAACTGAAAGCCTTGATCGTACAGACGTTTCGGGCGCTCATCTTCTACGATCATATTGTGCATGATCACACAAGCAGTCATCACCTCCCATAGTTTCTGCGTGCTCCAAGTATTAGCAGGATTCCGAATGATGCCCCATCGAGATTGCAAAACACCAAAGGCACGCTCGACATCTTTTCTAGCACTCTCTTGCTCTTGAGAAAATCTTTTCCTTTTCTCTCCGACGGGGTTGGGTATTGTCTTGACAATAGTGGTCCACTGAGGATAGTTACTGTCACCCAGATAGTACCCTTTGTCATAGTTGTTCCCGTTGACAGTAAAGTTCACTGGTGGGTTGTTGCCTTCTGCAAGCCTAGCAAACACCGGCGAGCGCTGAAGCACGTTGATATCATTGTGTGATCCAGCCATGCCAAAGAATGAGTGCCAGATCCAGAGATCTTGAGACGCCACGGCCTCTAGTATGATAGTGCAAGCCCTGACATGTCCCTTATACTGCCCTTGCCAAGCAGAAGGGCAGTTCTTCCACTCCCAGTGCATGCAGTCTGTACTGTCAAGCATCCCCGGGAAGCCCTGCTGGCATTCATCGCCAACAAATGGGTTGTATCTTCAGCTATCGACTCTCTCAAGTACTCAGGGCCAAACACAACAATAACAGCCTTGCAGAACTTATACAGAGACTCTAGGCATGTAGACTCGCTCATACGGATGTACTCGTCAATGAGATCACCGGGCACTCGGTATGCAATCATTCGGATGGCGGCAGTGCATTTCTGATAAGAGGAGAAACCAATCTTGCCGACGGCATCCTCTTTGCACTCGAAGTAGTCATCATAGCCGACCACTCCCTCTCTAATACGGTTGAAAACATGCCTACTCATACGGAACCGGCGGCGGAATTTGTGATGTTTGAACAACGGGTTTGTTGTATCAAAGTAGTCCTTCCAGAGAAGGAAATGCCCGCTCTCTTGGTTGCGATTCAACGCTGGAAGGTGGCCCGGAATGGAGCCACGGAACAACGGCCGCTGGCTGTTGAGGTGGTGATGGACCAAAACGACAGCCAATATCTCCTCCTCCTCGTCGGACGATGAATCGTCGGAGTCGCAAAGGAAATTGTGGAAAAAGAACTCGTCGGCGGGGTCCATTTCGTACCTTGGCAAACTGTCGAACAGCTTGCGGGCGTCGACGTTGGAGACGGCCGACGAGGGGAGTCGCGGAGCCCACAGACAAGCTAGCTGCCATGCCGACATCCGACGAGTGTGACGGCGTCCGAAGAGCGTGCCGGTCAGATGTGGCAGGGGCGGCGAGGCGGCTTCTGAAGGAAATATGCCCTAGAGGCAATAATAAAGTTATTATTTATTTCCTTATATCATGATAAATGTTTATTATTCATGCTAGAATTGTATTAATCGGAAACATAATACATGTGTGAATACATAGACAAACAGATTGTCACTAGTATGCCTCTACTTAACTAGCTCGTTGATCAAAGATGGTTATGTTTCCTAACCATAGACATGAGTTGTCATTTGGTTAATGGGGTCACATCATTAGGAGAATGATATGATTGACATGACCCATTCCGTTAGATTAGCACCCGATCGTTTAGTATGTTGCTATTGCTTTCTTCATGACTTATACATGTTCCTATGACTATGAGATTATGCAACTCCCGTTTACCGGAGGAACACTTTGTGTGCTACCAAACGTCACAACGTAACTGGGTGATTATAAAGGTGCTCTACAGGTGTCTCCGAAGGTACTTGTTGGCAAAGTTGTCAGAATCGCGATTCTGTTATACGATTCTACGACTTTACGATCCAAACTAACCCCTATGATTCTATGATTTTAGTTCTTAGAATCTATGTTTCTACGATTCTGATAGTGAAGATTCTACGATTTGCGATCCTACCATCGAAGCTCCGATCCGATTCAAAATCGCGATTCTGACAACCTTGTTGGGTTGCATATTTCGAGATTAGGATTTGTCACTCCGATTGTCAGAGAGGTATCTCTGGGCCCTCTCGGTAATGCACATCACTTAAGCCTTGCAAGCATTGCAACTAATTAGTTAGTTGCAGGATGATGTATTACGGAACGAGTAAAGAGACTTGCCGGTAACGAGATTGAACTAGGTATTGAGATACCGACGATCAAATCTCGGGAAAGTAACATACCGATGACAAAGGGAACAACGTATGTTGTTATGCGGTTTGACCGGTAAAAGATCTTCATAGAATATGTGGGAGCCAATATGAGCATCCAGGTTCCGCTATTGGTTATTGACCGGAGGCGTGTCTCGGTCATGTCTACATAGTTCTCGAACCCGTAGGGTCCGCACGCTTAACGTTTCGATGACGGTTATATTATGAGTTTATATGTTTTGATGTACCAAAGGATGTTCGGAGTCCCGGATGTGATCCCGGACATGACGAGGAGTCTCGAAATGGTCGAGACATGAAGATTAATATATTGGAAGCCTATGTTTGGATATCGAAAGTGTTCCGGGTGAAATCGGGATTTTACCGGAGTACCGGGAGGTTACCGGAAACCCCCGGGGACTTAATGGGCCTTAGTGGGCCTAGGTGGAAGAGAGGAGAGGCGGCTAGGGCTGCCCCCCCCCAAGTCTGAATAGGACAAGGAGACCCCTGTGACGCCCCCGATTTGACCGTACACTAATCATGCACGCAAATGTGTACGATCAAGATCAAGGACTCACGGGAAGATATCACAACACAACTCTACAAATAAAATAAGTCATACAAGCATCATATTACAAGCCAGGGGCCTCGAGGGCTCGAATACAAGAGCTCGATCATAGACGAGTCAGCGGAAGCAACAATATCTGAGTACAGACATAAGTTAAACAAGTTTGCCTTAAGAAGGCTAGCACAAACTGGAATACAGATCGAAAGAGGCGCAGGCCTCCTGCCTGGGATCCTCCTAACTACTCCTGGTCGTCGTCAGCGGGCATCACGTAGTAGTAGGCACCTCCGGTGTAGTAGGGGTCGTCGTCGACGGTGGCGTCTGGCTCCTGGACTCCAGCATCTGGTTGCGACAACCAGAATGAAAGGAAAAGGGGGGAAAGGGGGAGAAAGCAACCGTGAGTACTCATCCAAAGTACTCGCAAGCAAGGAGCTACACTACATATGCATGGGTATCAAATGGAGTAAGGGTATCATATGTGGACTGAACTGCAGAATGCCAGAATAAGAGGGGGATAACTAATCCTTTCGAAGACTACGCTTCTGGCAGCCTCCGTCTTGCAACATGTAGAAGAGAGTAGACTGAAGACCTCCAAGTAGCATCGCATAGCATAACCCTAACCGATGATCCTCCCCTCGTCGCCCTGTGAGAGAGCGATCACCGGTTGTATCTGGCACTTGGAAGGGTGTATTTTATTTAGTATCCGGTTCTAGTTGTCATAAGGTCAAGGTACAAGTCCAAATCGTCCTGTTACCGAAGATCACGGCTATTCGAATAGATTAACTTCCCTGCAGGGGTGCACCACATACCCCAACACGCTCGATCCCATTTGGCCGGACACACTTTCCTGGGTCATGCCCGGCCTCGGAAGATCAACACGTCGCAGCCCCACCTAGGCACAACAGAGAGGTCAGCACGCCGGTCTAAACCTAATCGCACAGGGGTCTGGGCCCATCGCCCTTAGCACACCTGCACGTTGCGAACGCGGCCGGAAGCAGAACTAGCCCCCTTAATACAAGAGCAGGCTTACGTTCCAATCCGGCGCGCGCCACTCAGTCGCTGACATCACGAAGGCTTCGGCTGATACCACGACGCCGGGATACCCATAACTACTCCCGCGTAGATGGTTAGTGCGTATAGACCAAATGGCCAGACTCAGATCAAATACCCAGATCTCGTTAAGCATGTTAAGTATCCGCGAACGCCGACCAGGGCCAGGCCCACCTCTCTCCTAGGTGGTCTGAACCTGCCCTGTCGCTCCGCCTCAAAGATCCACTCGCGGGTGCTCCTACAAGCCGACCCGTCTTTAATCACCACATGTATCATGTATAAAGTATATAGTATATACCCGTGATCACCTCCCGAGTGATCACGGCCCGATAGTATAGCACAGCAGACGGACAAGAATGTAGGGCCACAGATGGAAATACTAGCATCCTATACTAAGTAAGTAGGATTGCAGGTAAAGGTATCAACAGTAGTAGTAAGGACAGGCTATGCATCAGGATAGGAATAATGAAAACAGTAACATGCTACACTACTCTAATGCAAGCAGTATAGAGGAGAGTAGGCGATATCTGGTGATCAAGGGGGGGCTTGCCTGGTTGCTCTGGCAAGAGAGAGGGATCGTCAACTCCGTAGTCGTACTGGGTAGCAGTGGCGTCGGTCTCGGTGTCTAGCGAGAGAAGAGGGGGAGAAACAATAAATATTTAAGCAAACAGATGCATAGCGATGCATGACATGACAAGTAGCGGTGCTAGGGGTGCTCTATCGCGGTATGAGGTGATACCGGTGAAGGGGGGAAACATCCGGGAAAGTATCCCCGGTGTTTCGCGTTTTCGGACAGGTGAAATAGAGGGGGAAAGTTGCGTGTTCGCTATGCTAGGGATGCGTGGCGGATAAACGGGCTGCGTATTCAAATTCGTCTCGTCGTTCTGAGCAACTTTCATGTAGAAAGTATTTTCATCTGAGCTACGGTTTATTTTATATTAATTTTAAAATATTTAAATCATTTTTAGGATTTATTTAATTAATTTAATCAACATTATCCAGAATAGTGTCTGCTGACATCATCATGACGTCAGCATGACGTCAGTAGTTGACTTGGTCAACCAGACAGGTGGGTCCCGTTCGTCATACTCTGTTTTAATTAACTAAGAGTTAATTAGGTTAACTAGTGATTAGGTTAATCTAATTATAATTAATTAACTTAATTAATTCCTTAATTAATTAATTAATTAATTTTATTATTATTATTATTATTTAATTCTTTTCTTCCTTTTTTTTAATTAAAACGTTCTAGGGCGGTGGGGGCCCTTGTCAATGGCCCATAGGCCTATCGGGTCGGGCGTGCAGGCGACGAGCGCCACCCGAATGGGCACACGCCCATGGGCGGCCAGATCCGGCGCAGCGCCGGAGCAGGGGGAGGCCGGTGGCCACGGCGCTCCATCGGCACCCTGCGGCGGCAGCAGGCGAGCAGGGGCCGCGGCGCTGAGCAGCAGTAGCATTAGGCAGCAGCAGTGAAGCGGCGATGAGCATCGACGACGGCTCGTAAGGGAAGGGCCGGTCAGCTCCGGCGAGCGACGGGGCCGGGCCGACCACGCGACAGGGGGAAGAGGCCACGGGCGCGGCCATGGCCAGCCAGGCGCGAGGGGGGGCAAGCGGGCGCGGCCTGGGCGTCACGGGGAGGCCGGAGATGGCGATGCGGGGCCAGGGCACGGCAGCTGCAGCAGTGGGAGGCGCGGGCGCGGGCGCGCGGGCCATGGCTGGCGGGAATAGCGGCACGGGGCGCGCAGGGAGGAGGCTCGCGGGGCGTGCGCGGGGTGGAGGGGGCTCGGCCCGGCGAGCGGTGGGCAGCGGCAGCAGAGCAGAAGCGGGGGCGGCGCGGGGCAAGGTCGCGGTGGGCAGCGGCAGCAGCGCTGCGGTGCGCGGCGAGCACGAGGCCACGGCACGGGGCGGCGAGCGGCCCGGAGCGTGAGCTCCGGCACGCGGGCGCAACCGAGCTGCGCGGCCGGTGAACGGAGAGAGAGGAGGGGCGCAGCGACAGGGGTAGGAGGAGGGCGGAGGCCATGGCCTCACCGGGCTTGGTAGGGTCAAAGGAGCGGGCTCGGGGGAGGGCAGTCCGGCGGGGGAGGGCTCCGGGCGCCGGCGTCTGCGTGCGGGGGCGAGGGGATCGGGAGTTCCCGATCCAGATCCAGGGGGGTGGTGCGAGTGGGGTGGGGGTGAATGGGGGAGTGGGGGGTTACGGTTAGGGTTTCACCCCCTCCTAGGAATAAGGTAGAGGCGGGTCGGCCGGCTGGGCCAGGTGGGCCGGCCTGGCCGGTGAGCTGGGCCGCCTGGCCCAGTTGGCCAGGGGGGCCATTTTATTCTTTTTTTTGCTTTTGTATTTTCTATTTGCATTTCTGTTTTTAAACCTTTTAAACTATTTAGACATTTTATAAAAATGTGTTTGCTGCCCCATAATTACCTGTGTAATATTTGGCAACCACCGAACATTTTTGTTTCAATTTTTGAAAACTTTTATTGCCGACATTAATTTTAATTTTAAATTTGAAGTTGACGCGGTTTGAACTAACAGGCGTTTAGCAACAGTAATCGGGATGATATGGCATGATTAGCGTGGGATTTCTGTAGCAAGATTATCCGGGCGTTACAAATCTCCTCCACTACAAGAAATCTCGTCCCGAGATTTAGGAGGTAGAAGGAAACAGTGCGGGGTATTCATCACGAAGACGATCCTCGCGTTCCTAGGTGGCTTCGTCTTCAGAGTGATTCGACCACTGGACCTTGACGAACTTGATCGCCTTCTGACGTGTGCGGCGTTCAGCTTGGTCAAGAACGCGGACCGGATGCTCTTTATAGGAGAGGTCTTGTTGCAATTCAAGCACTTCATGATCCACTGCTCGGATTGGGTCCTTGAAGCAGCGTCGAAGCTGCGACACGTGGAACACATCGTGAACCTGAGAAAGGTTCGGCGGAAGCTCCAGTTGATATGCCACCTTTCCACGCCTTTCGAGAATAGTGAAGGGACCGATATAGCGAGGAGCTAGCTTTCCCTTGATCCCGAAGCGGTGTGCACCCTTCATTGGTGTAACTCGAAGATAAGCCTTTTCGCCAGGTTGATAGACCATGTCTTGGTGATGACGGTCATACTGACTTTTCTGACGTGACTGAGCAGTCTTGAGATTCTCGCGAATAATGCGAACTTGTTCTTCGGCCTGTTGGGTAATATCCGGACCAAAGAGTGGACGCTCCCCAGTTTCTGACCAGTTCAGAGGGGTTCGACACTTTCGTCCATATAGCACTTCGAAGGGGGACATCTTCAGACTAGCTTGATAGCTATTATTATAAGAGAACTCGGCATATGGAAGAGATTCCTCCCATTTCTTGCCGAATGATATTACACTAGCTCGAAGCATGTCTTCGAGAACTTGGTTGACACGTTCAACCTGTCCTTGCGACTGAGGATGAAATGCAGTACTGAACGACAGATGAGTTCCCATAGCTTCTTGGAAACTCGCCCAAAACCTTGAAGTGAATAAACTGCCACGGTCTGAACTGATAACCAGTGGGATACCGTGAAGTGAAACAATTCTGGCCATGTAGAGAGTAGCAAGCTGACTAGCAGTGATTGTCTCTCTGACCGCCAGAAAATGGGCAACTTTGGAAAGCCGGTCAATGATGACAAGAATAGCATCATTACCTTTCTGAGATTTGGGAAATCCAGTGACGAAGTCCATTTCAACGTGGTCCCATTTCCATTCAGGAATAGAGATAGGTTGCAGAGTTCCAGCAGGCCTTTGATGCTCTGCTTTGATTCGGCGACAAACGTCACACTCAGCAACATAACGAGCAATGTCCTGCTTCATATTAGACCACCAGAATCTTTGACGAATATCCTGGTACATCTTTGTACTAGCAGGATGGATGGACAGAGGCGTATCATGGGCTTCTTGCATAACCCTTTTAGTCTTATCCAGGTTTTTCTTCGAACATGGTACCACTAGGCGGCCTTTGAAATACAAGGCGCCATCGTCGGCGATCGTGAAGAATGAGGGCTTTCCTTTTTTGAGGTCGCGCTTAATCTTGAGGACTTCATCGTCACATTTCTGTATCCATTTGATGGTGTCCACAAGATCTGGTTTCGCAACCAGGGTATTGAGAGAACCCTTGGAAACAACATGGAGGTTCTGTTTGGGGAAACCTTCGGGAGGGGGAGCGAGTGATCCCGGGGGAACAATATGGAGGTTCAGCCTTCTAAATTCTTCGACAAACGAGGGCTGAACTTTGTGAACCTGGAGGTGGTTGCAGTAAGACTTGCGGCTCAGGGCATCAGCCATTACATTAGCCTTGCCGGGGGTATATGATATATCCACATCAAAGTCTGCAACAGTCTCCATCCATCTTTGCTGACGTAGGTTCAAATCTGGCTGAGTAAACAGATACTTCAGACTTTGATGGTCGGTGAAGATCTCGCAACGATTACCGAGGAGGTAATGTCGCCACTGCTTCAGTGCATGAATGACAGCAGCAAGCTCGAGGTCGTGAACTGGGTAGTTTTCTTCGTGAGGGCGCAGTTGACGAGAGGCATAAGCAATCACTCTGCGCTCTTGCATTAGGACACAGCCTAATCCTTGACGGGAAGCGTCGCAGTAAATGACGAAGTCCTTCTTAGTATCAGGTGGAGCAAGTACAGGGGCTGAAGTCAACTTGTCTTTGAGCGCCTGGAAACTTTCCTGACACTTGTCTGTCCAGTCAAACTTGACACCCTTATGCAACAAATTAGTCGGAGGTCTGGCAATCTTGGAGAAGTTCTCGACGAATCGACGGCAATAGCTGGCGAGGCCGAGAAAACTTCGGACTTGCTTCACATTCTTCGGAGGAGTCCAATCGAGAATAGCCTGAACTCGTTCAGGGTTGACGGCAATACCATTCTTGGAGATGACATGCCCAAGATAGGTTACTTCGGGGAGTCAGAATTCACACTTGGAATACTTAGCATACAGTTGATGCTCTCGAAGCTTTTCTAGCACCAGACAAAGATGTCTAGCATGTTCTTCCTCGTTCTTGGAAAATACAAGGATATCGTCCAGATAAACCACGACGAACTTGTCGAGGTAATCCATGAATATATAGTTCATCAGACGAGAGAAGGTGGCGGGAGCATTCGTTAAGCCGAATGACATGACGGTGTACTCGTATGATCCATACCGAGTCACGAAGGCGGTTTTTGGGATGTCCTCCTCACGAACACGGATCTGGTGGTAACCCAACCTCAAGTTGAGTTTTGAGAACACTGATGAGCCAGCCAGTTGATCATAAAGATCATTGATCCGAGGAAGAGGGTATTTATTCTGAATGGTAGCTTGGTTTATAGGACGGTAGTCTTGGACCAATCGGTTTGTCCCATCCTTCTTCTTAACAAAGAGAGAAGGTGCTCCCCAAGGAGAGCAACTTGGGCGAATGAAACCTTTGACAAGAGATTTGTCGATTTCCTCCTTAAGCTCAATGAGTTCATGCGGCGGCATCTTGTAGGGTCGTTTAGCTATAGGGGTAGTGCCGGGTTTCAAGTCGATGATGAATTCGACAGCTCTAGCAGGAGGAATCCCTGGAAGTTCTTCTGGGAAGACGTCTTGGAATTCACGAACGACGGGAATGTTTTCAATGCCCTCGAGTGGTGCAGCGTTCAACGCGTTCAAGGCATAAAGTCGTGCCTCGGCGTTCTGAACTAGATGAGCTTGGTAAGCTATTATTTCGTCAGAAGGGTGTAGCAGATGGACGACCTTAGTGGCACAAACTATAGAAGCAGTATGCGCTTTCAACCAATCCATTCCCAGAATGAGGTCGATGCTACAGGACTTTAGTACGATGGGGGAGGCAAGGAATTCCAGTCCTTCAATTTCAACGGGAACGTTGTGACTAACCATAGAGGTTTGACACTGGCCCGCAGGGGTGTGTACCACAATCGCAGTGTTCATCTCTTCGTATTTGATGCCATGCATGAATGCAAACTCAGCTGATATGAAAGAATGTGATGCTCCTGTATCAAATAAAACAGATGCTGATACTGAATTTATGAGGAGTGTACCCATCACGGTAGCAGGCTGGTCTAGAACTTCATTGAGATCAACATGGTTGGCATGAACACGACCATAAGACTTGGCACTGTTGTTGCGAGGCTGGTTGCTTCCACGGCCAGTTGCTGGGAGGGACAGTTGATTCTGGTTCTGATTGCAATCCCTAGCACGGTGACCTGGTTGTCCACACTTGTAGCAGAGACCATTATTGGGAGTGGGAACATGAGCTTGTGGTGGTGGAGCTGGAAGTCTTGTCTGCCTAGTTGGAGGAGCAGGCAGACGAGGTGCAGCATAGGTCTGCCTTGGGGCAGGTGCATTTGGCTGGTACATACTGTTGGGAATCCATATCTTACGCTTCTGTGAAGGCGGGCCCGAAGATGAGCCCGTGTCACGGTTGCGCCTGTGAGAGCCCTGATATTCTTGCAGACCAGTTTCGACATTGATGGCCTTGTTCACCAGGGTGGCGAAATCAGCAAAGTCATGCACTAGAAGTGCGAGCTTGATGTCAGCTTGAAGGCCATCACGGAACTTCTCCTGTCTGCGTGCATCAGTTGCAATGTCTTCTTCAGCATAGCGGGACAAGTCAAGAAACTCCCGCTGATAAGCTTCAACAGTCTTGCTGCCTTGGGTGAGGTTGCGGAATTCACGCTTCTTCCGGTCCATGACTCCCTGAGGAATGTAGCGAGCACGGAAGGCAGCTTGGAAGTCTGGCCAGGTGATGATTGTTCCAGCTGGCAGAGTACGCCTGTGGCTGTCCCACCATTGAGCTGCGGGTCCTTTCAGGAAGAAGGAAGCAAAGGTGACATAGCTGGAAAGGGCTACATCAGCAGACTCCATCTCATAGGTGATGTCACGGAGCCAGTCATCAGCATCCAGAGGCTGAGTTGAGCTGCGATACACGGTTGGGTTGAGGCGCATGAAATCCTGCAGAGTCACTTGGGTTGGCGGCTGGTTCATATTGGGGCGAGGAAACTGAGCCATAATATTCTCCATGAACTGACGATTCAGCTCAAACTGTTGCATCATCCCAGCCATGTACTCAGGCGGTGGTGGGGCGTTGCCACCACGACCACGACCACCTGGTCTAACCATCCTGCTAATATTTAACAGGGGTAGTTCAGCATTGAGGAATTGTAAAAACAAGAATCATTCATGATGAAACATGCACAACAAACGTAGCACGATAGATACTACATAGTAGTCGGCATATCTTACAAAAGAGATCATGCATAGAGTTCGTTACACAGTGTTTAGTACATAGGCTAAGACATCATAGGCGACACACAGGCTCGCGGCGAATGCAGCTAACACTAATAAGCAAGTCTACATCAGTCCCATGCGGTACTGCGGAGGTAGGTGTAGCCCGATAGCTGGTAGTGACGCGAAGGGAAGACCTCCACGCGAGTAGCCTGGGGTCCACGGATACTCTGGTGCGGAACCCGATGCGCAGGTGGCAGGAGAGGACCCAATGCAGGAGAGTAGCCTCCCACATCTGGCCAGCCGACGCCCTGGGGCATCACGGTCCGGGCAGGGTAGATCGCAGAACGCGACAGATCACCAGAGCGGACAGAGGGGTGCAACAGCGTCAGAGCACGATACAGGTGCTGACGGGTGGTGTACAACTCGTGGCGAAGAGCCCGGTTATCTCTAGCCAGCCCATCAGCATGCAGAACCAGGTTCTGATGGTAGAAGGGCTCTCGGGTGACAGTGGAGTAGGCAGCAGTGTAGTATCCCTCCGCGCCAACATCGGATGCGATAGCAATGTGCCTGAAGGGGGAGGTGTCCAACTCCTGATACTCTCCACGAAGACGTGTCAGAGCAGCATAAGCAGCATCGTGGACCGCCATGTCGATGGTCACTCCAACACCATGAGCAGTGTGCAGCACGGTAGTGGAGTCATACTCCCGAGAGTAGAGGTGGACGATGGCACGGTACTGCTCCTGGTTGAAGTCCTGATACTCCTCATAGACGGTGTACTCAGGGTGCCAGTGATAACCCAGATAGGTCATCATCTCAACTAACACAACAGGTGATCCTGAGGCACCAATGGCCCTCGTGTGGCGCACGACCTGCCTCGTGGGTTCCATCTGAAAACAAAGATGTTTTCACAGGAGTCAAATGACAATGTGGATAATGTTCAAGTACTACTCTAAAGAATAACTAGGGCTTATCCAACTTTGGGGTGAATGTCGTAACGGGATTCTAGTGTCAGAGTTAGTAAATTCGTTTAACCCGAGCAGAAGAGAGTTCAGAGTCCCAGAGTAAAGGTCGAGGAGTAAAAGATCCTAGTACCACCCGATGGCGACGTGGGCCCGTAATGCACACAGCCAAGTTAGTAAAAGTTTTTGCAATGTCTAGACTCGACTTCGGCCAAGGAGTGTGGAAGGGGGGTTCCTACAGGCAGTCGGCTCTGATACCAACTTGTGACGCCCCCGATTTGACCGTACACTAATCATGCACGCAAATGTGTACGATCAAGATCAAGGACTCACGGGAAGATATCACAACACAACTCTACAAATAAAATAAGTCATACAAGCATCATATTACAAGCCAGGGGCCTCGAGGGCTCGAATACAAGAGCTCGATCATAGACGAGTCAGCGGAAGCAACAATATCTGAGTACAGACATAAGTTAAACAAGTTTGCCTTAAGAAGGCTAGCACAAACTGGAATACAGATCGAAAGAGGCGCAGGCCTCCTGCCTGGGATCCTCCTAACTACTCCTGGTCGTCGTCAGCGGGCATCACGTAGTAGTAGGCACCTCCGGTGTAGTAGGGGTCGTCGTCGACGGTGGCATCTGGCTCCTGGACTCCAGCATCTGGTTGCGACAACCAGAATGAAAGGAAAAGGGGGAAAAGGGGGAGAAAGCAACCGTGAGTACTCATCCAAAGTACTCGCAAGCAAGGAGCTACACTACATATGCATGGGTATGAAATGGAGTAAGGGTATCATATGTGGACTAAACTGCAGAATGCCAGAATAAGAGGGGGATAACTAATCCTTTCGAAGACTACGCTTCTGGCAGCCTCCGTCTTGCAACATGTAGAAGAGAGTAGACTGAAGACCTCCAAGTAGCATCGCATAGCATAACCCTAACCGATGATCCTCCCCTCGTCGCCCTGTGAGAGAGTGATCACCGGTTGTATCTGGCACTTGGAAGGGTGTATTTTATTTAGTATCCGGTTCTAGTTGTCATAAGGTCAAGGTACAAGTCCAAATCGTCCTGTTACCGAAGATCACGGCTATTCGAATAGATTAACTTCCCTGCAGGGGTGCACCACATACCCCAACACGCTCGATCCCATTTGGCCGGACACACTTTCCTGGGTCATGCACGGCCTCGGAAGATCAACACGTCGCAGCCCCACCTAGGCACAACAGAGAGGTCAGCACGCCGGTCTAAACCTAATCGCACAGGGGTCTGGGCCCATCGCCCTTAGCACACCTGCACGTTGCGAACGCGGCCGGAAGCAGAACTAGCCCCCTTAATACAAGAGCAGGCTTACGTTCCAATCCGGCGCGCGCCACTCAGTCGCTGACATCACGAAGGCTTCGGCTGATACCACGACGCCGGGATACCCATAACTACTCCCGCGTAGATGGTTAGTGCGTATAGACCAAATGGCCAGACTCAGATCAAATACCCAGATCTCGTTAAGCATGTTAAGTATCCGCGAACGCCGACCAGGGCCAGGCCCACCTCTCTCCTAGGTGGTCTGAACCTGCCCTGTCGCTCCGCCTCAAAGATCCACTCGCGGGTGCTCCTACAAGCCGACCCGTCTTTAATCACCACATGTATCATGTATAAAGTATATAGTATATACCCGTGATCACCTCCCGAGTGATCACGGCCCGATAGTATAGCACAGCAGACGGACAAGAATGTAGGGCCACAGATGGAAATACTAGCATCCTATACTAAGTAAGTAGGATTGCAGGTAAAGGTATCAACAGTAGTAGTAAGGACAGGCTATGCATCAGGATAGGAATAATGAAAACAGTAACATGCTACACTACTCTAATGCAAGCAGTATAGAGGAGAGTAGGCGATATCTGGTGATCAAGGGGGGGCTTGCCTGGTTGCTCTGGCAAGAGAGAGGGATCGACAACTCCGTAGTCGTACTGGGTAGCAGCGGCGTCGGTCTCGGTGTCTAGCGAGAGAAGAGGGGGAGAAACAATAAATATTTAAGCAAACAGATGCATAGCGATGCATGACATGACAAGTAGCGGTGCTAGGGGTGCTCTATCGCGGTATGAGGTGATACCGGTGAAGGGGGGAAACATCCGGGAAAGTATCCCCGGTGTTTCGCGTTTTCGGACAGGTGAAACAGAGGGGGAAAGTTGCATGTTCGCTATGCTAGGGATGCGTGGCGGATAAACGGGCTGCGTATTCAAATTCATCTCGTCGTTCTGAGCAACTTTCATGTAGAAAGTATTTTCATCTGAGCTACGGTTTATTTTATATTAATTTTAAAATATTTAAATCATTTTTAGGATTTATTTAATTAATTTAATCAACATTATCCAGAATAGTGTCTGCTGACGTCATCATGACGTCAGTAGTTGACTTGGTCAACCAGACAGGTGGGTCCCGTTCGTCATACTCTGTTTTAATTAACTAACAGTTAATTAGGTTAATTAGTGATTAGGTTAATCTAATTATAATTAATTAACTTAATTAATTAATTAATTTTATTATTATTATTATTATTTAATTCTTTTCTTCCTTTTTTTTAATTAAAACGTTCTGGGGCGGTGGGGGCCCTTGTCAATGGCCCATAGGCCTATCGGGTCGGGCGTGCAGGCGACGGGCGCCACCCGAATGGGCACACGCCCATGGGCGGCCAGATCCGGCGCAGCGCCGGAGTAGGGGGAGGCCGGTGGCCACGGCGCTCCATCGGCACCCTACGGCGGCAGCAGGCGAGCAGGGGCCGTGGCGCTGAGCAGCAGTAGCATTAGGCAGCAGCAGTGAAGCGGCGACGAGCATCGACGGCGGCTCGTAAGGGAAGGGCCGGCCAGCTCCGTTGAGCGGCGGGGCCGGGCCGACCACGCGACAGGGGGAAGAGGCCACGGGCGCGGCCATGGCCAGCCAAGCGCCAGGGGGGGCAAGCGGGCGCGGCCTGGGCGTCACGGGAAGGCCGGAGATGGCGATGCGGGGCCAGGGCACGGTAGCTGCAGCAGTGGGAGGCGCGGGCGCGGGCGCGCGGGCCGTGGCCGGCGGGAATAGCGGCACGGGGCGCGCAGGGAGGAGGCTCGCGGGGCGTGCGCGGGGTGGAGGGGGCTCGGCCCGGCGAGCGGTGGGCAGCGGCAGCAGAGCAGAAGCGGGGGCGGCGCGGGGCAAGGTCGCGGTGGGCAGCGGCAGCAGCGCTGCGGTGTGCGGCGAGCACGAGGCCACGGCACGGGGCGGCGAGCGGCCCGGAGCGTGAGCTCCGGCACGCGGGCGTAGCCGAGCTGCGCGGCCGGCGAACGGAGAGAGAGGAGGGGCGCAGCGACAGGGGTAGGAGGAGGGCGGAGGCCATGGACTCACCGGGCTTGGTAGGGTCAAAGGAGCGGGCTCGGGGGAGGGCAGTCCGGCGGGGGAGGGCTCCGGGCGCCGGCGTCTGCGTGCGGGGGCGAGGGGATCGGGAGTTCCCGATCCAGATCCAGGGGGGTGGTGCGAGTGGGGTGGGGGTGAATGGGGGAGTGGGGGGTTACGGTTAGGGTTTCCCCCCCTCCTGGGGATAAGGTAGAGGCGGGTCGGCCGGCTGGGCCAGGCGGGCCGGCCTGGCCGGTGAGCTGGGCCGCCTGGCCCAGTTGGCCAGGGGGGCCCTTTTATTCTTTTCTCTTTTTTTGCTTTTGTATTTTCTATTTGCATTTCTGTTTTTAAACCTTTTAAACTATTTAGACATTTTATAATAATGTGTTTGCTGCCCCATAATTACCTGTGTAATATTTGGCAACCACCGAACATTTTTGTTTCAATTTTTAAAAACTTTTATTGCCGACATTAATTTTAATTTTAAATTTGAAGTTGACGCGGTTTGAACTAACGGGCGTTTAGCAACAGTAATCGGGATGACATGGCATGATTAGCGTGGGATTTCTGTAGCAAGATTATCCGGGCGTTACAACCCCCCCCCCCCCTTGCTCCTTTATATACAGGGGCAGGGGGCACCCCATTGACACAACAATTGATCGTTTGATCTTTTAGCCATGTGCGGTGCCCCCCTCCACCATAGTCCACCTCGATATTGCTGTAGCAGTGCTTAGGCGAAGCCCTGCATCGGTAGAACATCAACATCGTCACCACACCGTCGTGCTGACGAAACTCTCCCTCAACACTCGGCTGGATCGGAGTTCGAGGGACGTCATCGGGCTGAACGTGTGCTGAACTCGGAGGTGTCGTACGTTCGGTACTTGATCGGTCGGATCATGAAGACATACGACTACATCAACCGCGTTGTGCTAACGCTTCCGCTTTCGGTCTACGAGGGTACGTGGACAACACTCTCCCCTCTCGTTGTTGTGCATTACCAAGATCTTGCGTGTGCGTAGGAATTTTTTTGAAATTACTACGTTCCCAAACAGTAGCATCCGAGCCAGGTTTTATGCGTAGATGTCATATGCACGAGTAGAACACAAGTGAGTTGTGGGCGATATAAGTCATACTGCTTACCAGCATGTCATACTTTGGTTCAGTGGTATTGTTGGATGAAGCAGCCCGGACCGACATTACGCGTACGCTTATGCGGGACTGGCTCTACCGACGTGCTTTGCACACAGGTGGCTGGCGGGTGTCAGTTTCTCCAACTTTAGTTGAATCGAGTGTGGCTACGCCCGGTCCTTGCGAAGGTTAAAACAGCACCAACTTGACAAACTATCGTTGTGGTTTTGATGCGTATGTAAGAATGGTTCTTGCTAAGCCCGTAGCAGCCACGTAAAACTTGCAACAACAAAGTAGAGGACGTCTAACTTGTTTTTGCAGGGCATGTTGTGATGTGATATGGTCAAGACATGATGCTAAATTTTATTGTATGCGATGATCATGTTTTGTAACCGAGTTATCGGCAACTGGCAGGAGCCATATGGTTGTCGCTTTATTGTATGCAATGCAATCACCCTGTAATGCTTTACTTTATCACTAAGCGGTAGCGATAGTCGTGGAAGCATAAGATTGGCGAGATGGCAAACGATGCTACGATGAAGATCAAGGTGTCGCGCCGGTGACGATGGTGATCATGACGGTGCTTCAGAGATGGAGATCACAAGCACAAGATAATGATGGCCATATCATATCACTTATATTGATTGCATGTGATGTTTATCTTTTATGCATCTTATCTTGTTTTGATTGATGGTAGCATTATAAGATGATCTCTCACTAAATTTCAAGATAAAAAGTGTTCTCCCTGAGTATGCACCGTTGCCAAAGTTCGTCGTGCCCAGACACCACGTGATGATCGGGTGTGATAAGCTCTACGTCCATCTACAACGGATGCAAGCCACAGTTTTGCACACGCAGAATACTCAGATTAAACTTGACAAGCCTAGCATATCCAGATATGGCCTCGGAACACTGAGACCGAAAGGTCAAGCGTGAATCATATAGTAGATATGATCAACATAGTGATGTTCACCATTGAAAACTACTCCATTTCACGTGATGATCGGTTATGGTTTAGTTGATTTGGATCACGTGATCACTTAGAAGATTAGAGGGATGTATTTCTAAGTGGGAGTTCTTAAGTAATATGATTAATTGAACTTAAAAATTTATCATGAACTTAGTACCTGATAGTATCTTGCTTGTCTATGTTTGATTATGGATAGATGGCCCGTGCTGTTGTTCGTTGAATTTCAATGCGTTCCTTGAGAAAGCAAAGTTGAAAGATGATGGTAGCAATTACACGGAGTGGGTCCGTAACTTGAGGATTATCCTCATTGCTGCTCAGAAGAATTACGTCCTGGAAGCACCGCTGAGTGCCAGGCCTGCTGCTGATGCAACTGACGACGTTAAGAACGTCTGGCAGAGCAAAGCTGATGAGTACTCGATAGTTCAGTGTGTCATGCTTTACGGCTTAGAACCGGGACTTCAACGACGTTTTGAACGTCATGGAGCATATGAGATGTTCCAAGAATTGAAGTTAATATTTCAAGCAAATGCCCGGATTGAGAGATATGAAGTCTCCAATAAATTCTACAGCTGCAAGATGGAGGAGAATAGTTCTGTCAGTGAACATATACTCAGAATGTCTGGGTACCATAATCACTTGGCTCAGCTGGGAGTTAATCTTCCGGTTGATAGTGTCATTGACAGAGTTCTACAATCACTGCCACCAAGCTACAAGAGCTTCGTGATGAACTATAATATGCAAGGGATGGATAAGACAATTCCCGAGCTCTTCGCAATGCTAAAGGCTGTGGAAGTAGAAAGCAAGAAGGAGCATCAAGTGTTGATGGTCAGTAAGACCACCAGTTTCAAGAAGGGCAAAGGGAAGAAGAACGGGAACTTCAAGAAGAACAGCAAGCAAGTTGCTGCTCAGGAGAAGAAACCCAAGTCTGGACCTAAGCCTGAGACTGAGTGCTTCTACTGCAAGCAGACTGGTCACTGGAAGCGGAACTGCCCCAAGTATTTGGTGGATAAGAAGGATGGCAAGGTGAACAAAGGTATATGTGATATACATGTTATTGATGTGTACCTTACTAGAGCTCGCAGTACCACCTGGGTATTTGATACTGGTTCTGTTGCTAATATTTGCAACTCGAAACAGGGACTACGGATTAAGCGAACACTGGCAAAGGACGAGGTGACGATGCGCGTGGGAAATGGTTCCAAAGTCGATGTGATCGTAGTCGGCACGCTACCTCTACATCTACCTTCGGGATTAGTATTAGACCTAAATAATTGTTATTTGGTGCCAGCGTTGAGCATGAACATTATATCTGGATCTTGTTTAATGCGAGACGGTTATTCATTTAAATCAGAGAATAATGGTTGTTCTATTTATATGAGTAATATCTTTTATTGTCATGCACCCTTGAAGAGTGGTCTATTTTTGATGAATCTCGATAGTAGTGATACACATATTCATAATGTTGAAGCCAAAAGATGCAGAGTTGATAATGATAGTGCAACTTATTTGTGGCACTGCCGTTTAGGTCATATCGGTGTAAAGCGCATGAAGAAACTCCATACTGATGGACTTTTGGAACCACTTGATTATGAATCACTTGATACTTGCGAACCGTGCCTCATGGGCAAGATGACTAAAACGTCGTTCTCCGGAACTATGAAGAGAGCAACGGATTTGTTGGAAATCATACATACAGATGTATGTGGTCCGATGAATGTTGAGGTTCGTGGCGGATATCGTTATTTTCTGACCTTCACAGATGATTTAAGCAGATATGGGTATATCTACTTGATGAAGCATAAGTCTGAAACATTTGAAAAGTTCAAAGAATTTCAGAGTGAAGTTGAAAATCATCGTAACAAGAAAATATAGTTTCTACGATCTGATCGTGGAGGAGAATATTTGAGTTACGAGTTTGGTCTACATTTGAAACAATGCGGAATAGTTTCGCAACTCACGCCACCCGGAACACCACAGCGTAATGGTGTGTCTGAATGTCATAATCGTACTTTAATAGATATGGTGCGATCTATGATGTCTCTTACAGATTTACCGCTATCATTTTGGGGATATGCTTTAGAGACGGCCGCATTCACGTTAAATAGGGCACCATCGAAATCTGTTGAGATGACGCCTTATGAACTGTGGTTTGGCAAGAAACCAAAGTTGTCGTTTCTGAAAGTTTGGGGCTGCGATGCTTATGTGAAAAAGCTTCAACCTGATAAGCTCGAACCCAAATCGGAGATTTGTGTCTTCATAGGATACCCAAAGGAGACTGTTGGGTACACCTTCTATCACAGATACGAAGGCAAGACATTCGTTGCCAAGAATGGATCCTTTCTAGAGAAGGAGTTTCTCTCGAAAGAAGTGAGTGGGAGGAAAGTGGAACTTGATGAGGTAACTGTGCCTGCTCTATTGGAAAGTAGTTCATCACAGAAACCGGTTTCTGTAACGCCTACACCAATTAGTGAGGAAGTTAATGATGATGATCATGGAACTTCAGATCAAGTTACTACTGAACCTCGTAGATCAACCAGAGTAAGATCCGCACCAGAGTGGTACGGTAATCCTGTTCTGGAAGTCATGCTACTAGATCATGATGAACCTACGAACTATGAAGAAGCGATGGTGAGCCCAGATTCCGAAAAATGGCTTGAGGCCATGAAATCTGAGATGGGATCCATGTATGAGAACAAAGTATGGACTTTGGTTGACTTGGTCGATGATCGGCAAGCAATTGAGAATAAATGGATCTTCAAGAAGAAGACCGATGCTAACGGTAATGTTACTGTCTACAAAGCTCGACTTGTTGCAAAAGGTTTTCGACAAGTTCAAGGGATTGACTACGATGAGACCTTCTCACCCGTAGCGATGCTTAAGTCTGTTTGAATCATGTTAGCAATTGCCGCATTTTATGATTATGAAATTTGGCAAATGGATGTCAAAACTGCATTCCTGAATGGATTTCTAGAAGAAGAGTTGTATATGATGCAACCGGAAGGTTTTGTCGATCCAAAGGGAGCTAACAAAGTGTGCAAGCTCCAGCGATCCATTTATGGACTGATGCAAGCCTCTCAGAGTTGGAATAAACGCTTTGATGGTGTAATCAAAGCATTTGGTTTTATACAAACTTTTGGAGAAGCCTGTATTTACAAGAAAGTGAGTGGGAGCTCTGTAGCATTTCTAATATTATATGTGGATGACATATTGTTGATTGGAAATGATATAGAATTTCTGGATAGCATAAAGGGATACTTGAATAAGAGTTTTTCAATGAAAGACCTCGGTGAAGTTGCTTACATATTGGGCATCAAGATCTATAGAGATAGATCAAGATGCTTAAATGGACTTTCACAAAGAACATACCATGACAAAGTTTTGAAGATGTTCAAAATGGATCAAGCAAAGAAAGGGTTCTTGCCTGTGTTACAAGGTGTGAAGTTGAGTAAGACTCAATGCCCGACCACTGCAGAAGATAGAGAGAAAATGAAAGATGTTCCCTATGCTTCAGCCATAGGCTCTATCATGTATGCAATGCTGTGTACCAGACCTGATGTGTGTCTTGCTATAAGTCTAGCAGGGAGGTACCAAAGTAATCCAGGAGTGGATCACTGGACAGCGGTCAAGAACATCCTGAAATACCTGAAAAGGACTAAGGATATGTTTCTCGTTTATGAAGGTGACAAAGAGCTCATCGTAAACGGTTACGTTGATGCAAGCTTTGACACTGATCCGGACGATTCTAAATCGCAAACCGGATACGTGTTTACATTGAACGGTGGAGCTGTCAGTTGGTGCAGTTCTAAACAAAGCGTTGTGGCGGGATCTACATGTGAAGCAGAGTACATAGCTGCTTCGGAAGCAGCAAATGAAAGAGTCTGGATGAAGGAGTTCATATCCGATCTAGGTGTCATACCAAGTGCATCTGGTCCAATGAAAAATCTTTTGTGACAATACTGGAGCAATTGCCTTGGCAAAGGGATCCAGATTTCACAAGAGAACCAAGCACATCAAGAGACGCTTCAATTCCATCCGGGATTTAGTCCAGGTGGGAGACATAGAAATTTGCAAGATACATACGGATCTGAATGTTGCAGACCCATTGACTAAGCCTCTTCCACGAGCAAAACATGATCAGCACCAAGGCTCCATGGGTGTTAGAATCATTACTGTGTAATCTAGATTATTGACTCTAGTGCAAGTGGGAGACTGAAGAAATATGCCCTAGAGGCAATAATAAAGTTATTATTTATTTCCTTATATCATGATAAATGTTTATTATTCATGCTAGAATTGTATTAATCGAAAACATAATACATGTGTGAATACATAGACAAACAGATTGTCACTAGTATGCCTCTACTTAACTAGCTCGTTGATCAAAGATGGTTATGTTTCCTAACCATAGACATGAGTTGTCATTTGATTAACGGGGTCACATCATTAGGAGAATGATATGATTGACATGACCCGTTCCGTTAGCTTAGCACCCGATCGTTTAGTATGTTGCTATTGCTTTCTTCATGACTTATACATGTTCCTATGACTATGAGATTATGCAACTCCCGTTTACCGGAGGAACACTTTGTATGCTACCAAACGTCACAACGTAACTGGGTGATTATAAAGGTGCTCTACAGGTGTCTCCGAAGGTACTTGTTGGGTTGGCATATTTCGAGATTAGGATTTGTCACTCCGATTGTCGGAGAGGTATCTCTGGGCCCTCTCGGTAATGCACATCACTTAAGCCCTGTAAGCATTGCAACTAATGAGTTAGTTGCGGGATGATGTATTACGGAACGAGTAAAGAGACTTGCCGGTAATGAGATTGAACTAGGTATTGAGATACCGACAATCGAATCTCGGGCAAGTAACATACCGATGACAAGGGGAACAATGTATGTTGTTATGCGGTTTGACCGATAAAAGATCTTCATAGAATATGTGGGAGCCAATATAAGCATCTAGGTTCCGCTATTGGTTATTGACCGGAGACGTGTCTCGGTCATGTCTACATAGTTCTCGAACCCGTAGGGTCCGCACGCTTAACGTTTCGATGACGGTTATAATATGAGTTTATATGTTTTGATGTACCGAAGGATGTTCAGAGTCCCGGATGTGATCCCGGACATGACGAGGAGTCTCGAAATGGTCGAGACATGAAGATTGATATATTGGAAGCCTATGTTTGGATATCGGAAGTGTTCCGGGTGAAATCAGGATTTTACCGGAGTACCGGGAGGTTACCGGAACCCCCCGGGGACTTAATGGGCCTTAGTGGGCCTAGGTGGAAGAGAGGAGAGGCGGCTAGGGCTGGGGCGCGCGCCCCTCCCCCCAGTCCGAATAGGACAAGGAGAGGGGGCGGCGCCCCCTTCCTTCTTCTCCTCCACTCCTTCCCCCTCCCAAGTCCTAATCCAACTAGGAAAGGGGGAGTCCTACTCCTGGTGGGAGTAGTACTCCTCCTGGCACGCCTCCTCCCTGGCTGGCCGCACCCCCCCCCCCTTGCTCCTTTATATACAGGGGCAGGGGGGCACCCCACAGACACAACAATTGATCGTTTGATTTTTTAGCCGTGTGCGGTGTCCCCCTCCACCATAGTCCACCTCGATATTGCTGTAGCGGAGCTTAGGCGAAGCCCTGCATCGGTAGAACATCAACATCGTCACCACACCGTCGTGTTGACGAAACTCTCCCTCAACACTCGCCTGGATCGGAGTTCGAGGGATGTCATCGGGCTAAACGTGTGCTGAACTCGGAGGTGTCGTACGTTCGGTACTTGATCGGTCGGATCGTGAAGACGTACGACTACGTCAACCGCGTTGTGCTAACGCTTCCGCTTTCGGTCTACGAGGGTACGTGGACAACACTCTCCCCTCTCGTTGCTATGCATCACCAAGATCTTGCGTGTGCGTAGAATTTTTTTTGAAATTACTACGTTCCCAAACAGCTTCTTGATCACAGGCGGCTGTGCGGTGGGGGAAGCGGCGGTGGGAAGCAGTTTGCTCCCCAGCGGCAAAACGGCGGCGGAGGGCGAGGGGGGGGGGTGACGTTGCTGGGTGGATGTGTAGGCGGCCGTAGCTGGAAGAGTTGCCGGAAAAAAATGGGCGGCGGCGTCGGCGACGAAGGAGGCGGAAGGGTTGCTTGTTGGCCGCAGGGTGAGACGGGAGGCCAATGTGCCACAGACCAACGGGCCCGGGGAGAGGAATAGGCGAGCGCGCGCGCGTCCATCGCGTGTCCGCGTCGAAGTAAATCCGGCTTAAAAATGGGTCGGGAATGGGTCGTCCGCGGACGAAAAACGGACGCACGTTCGTTTGGGCCAGCGCGTTAGGGGCGCCTTTTGTGTCCGCACTGACCTAAACGGACGGCCACGGATGAAATGAGTCGCCTCGTTAGAGTTGTTCTAAAGTCCCAAATGGGTTTCCTGGAAAAAAAAAGTGCCAAATGGGTTCATTTCAGAACCGTTGAAGACCTGGATTCCCACATCGCGGTCATCCTTATGTGCAAGCTAGCTGATGCGTGCTTTAGCCGCACGGAAAACGGATTGCATGGACCGCGTTGGATACCATATTGCCAATGTACTATCCTAGGACGTTGAGAGGTTGGTGCCTGTCTACGTAGCCTTTTATTTAGAGAATAGTCTACGTATACGTAGCTGCTGCTACACCTTCTACGTCCAAGATCCTGACCGGACATACCTGGGGGAGGATTTGGAGAGGGACAGAGCCGACGCCAGAAATGGTTTTTCCGACGGATTCTTGCCAGCAACATAAAAATGTAGGGAGCATGCAGCTTGTGGACGTTTCGGCCCTTTGGGCTGGTAGTGCCGAATTTGGGCCTTTCTCTATCTCCCAAGGCTTCGGATCGTCGGCTTAATTAGACAGGCTTTCATTACAACCTACTGGGCCTAGTACCTACCACCCTGGGCAGATGGGCTACATATAGGCTCGTGGACACTTCCTAAAAAAATGTTCGTGGTCACTAGACGAAAATCGGGAGCAACTAGTGATTTCGACGAAAATTTGCAAGAACGGGAGGAACAAAACATTTGCAAATGGCGAGAGAACACAGCAGGATGAAACAACTCGATTCACATATAATAGGATTACTATCAAACAGAAGCTACATATAATTAATAAATATGGCACGAATCAGATCAGATTAATAATAATAATAATAATAAAATAAAAACAGCGCCGCATCGTTCACGCCCATGCATGCATGCAAGCGCGCGCGTGCCACCAATGCGACGCTGCCCCCTCCTCCCCCTCTTCTCCATCATCACAGCAGCAGCAACCTAGACCGAACGAACAGAGACAGACGACGCCGCGTCAATCAGTGGTGGAGGTAGTAGGCGAGGAAGGAGACGACGAGCGCGACTGGGGCGGTCACGGCGGTGGAGGCAGAGGCGCCGCTGGCGGCGGGGCCAGGGGCGCCGCCGGGGGCGCCGGGGGCACCGGTGGGCGCCTCGGAGGCGAGCACCGCGGTCGCCGAGGCGGCGACAACAAGAGCGGCGAAGAACACCTTCTTCATCTCCATCGATTGGGTACGTACGTACGGCGCGGCGGAGGTCGGCCGGGCGAGCAGGGGAGCGGCCGGTTTATTCCTCTCCGATCGAGCAGCGAGCGAGACCGAGTTTATTAGCTGGGCTCTTGATTAGCTTAGCCTTGGCGAAGCAAGGGGGCATGGGTTTTATAGTACGGGGCGGTTGGGCGCGAGCGGTTCGGAGCGGGATTAGGTCGAGTGATTGTCTAATTTGGTGTGGGTTACAGCTAATTGTGGCTGGAGATCGGGGAGGGCGCCGCTGGACACGGCTGTTGGTGCCTAATTTCGTGCGGTCTTGTGAAGAGAGGTTTGCGGCGGATGCGTTGTCGGAGAATGTATGCGCTGGATCCGCCGGACGCCAGTGCGGATTACCAGCGAGAAGTAATCATCAGTCAGTGTGTATATTGCGATGGAAAGACTAGCCCGATCGATCAGGGACGGAAAAGCTAGCTTTGATGCAACGAGAGTGTACATCTTTTCTGAGGCGAAATGTGATGGTACAGCTATGCAAGGCTGAGGGCATCTGGAAGAAATTATTGGTTCCATATAACGAGACGTCGTCCGCTCAGGGCCCGCTAGCTCTCCCCTTGAAGCCATGACTCAGTTATTACACGCTACATCATCTCAAGCCATGCATTGAAGGGGCTTGAGAAGATGTGGTCCGCTCATACCCCTGTATAGTCTTTTTTTGAGATCATACCCCTGTATATGTTAGAATAAGTTGTGTAGAGATAGGAGAGTAGTTTTAAACTTGTAATCTTCTCTCTTATCTCTTCTTCTGTTTTCTCTTTCTGTAACCGATTGAGTCGATCCTGATCTCTCTCTCTCGATCGATCTCTACTTTGTAAGCCACTGCATGTCTCTTATATATATAATGCGGCCCAGACGAAGGGTTCTACACTTCCTCAATTACTTTACATGGTAACAGAGACTCTTCCTCGTTAGATCAGGAAAGATCGCATCTAGCTACCTCTTCGACCGAGCGAGATGCCCACCACCTCCGCCGCCATGACGGCCAGCACCGTTGGTGCGCTCACCACCTCATCATCCTCCGCTTTTGCCTCCTTCTCCACCTCCACCAACACCTCTCTCCTCGGATCACCACCCTACGAGAAGCTCATGAGGGGTAACTTCCTGCTTTGGAAGGCCATCGTGCTGCCCCAGATCAAGGGCGCACAGATGGAGCACCACCTCGACGCGCAGAGCCCGCCACCGCCGGCCGCGCTCACTATCACCAAGGACGGCAAGGATGAACAGGTCCTCAACCCCGCACGATCCCTCTGGTACGCGCAGCAACATCAGCTCCAAGGATTCTTGATGGGATCTCTGTCCCGCGAGATCCTGGCACAGGTCGCAACGCTCTCGACGCCGGCCGAAGTATGGCATGCCATCCATGCCATGTTTGCTGCCCAAAGCCAAGCTCAAGCAATCAACACCCGCATTGAGCTCACGAATCTTCAAAAAGGTAACATGACAATGGCTGAATATCTTGGAAAAATAAAGAGTCTTACAGATGAAGTAGCTTGCACCGCCGCCGCGCTCTCCGATCCGGAGATCGTATCCAAGATTCTTGCCGGCCTCGACATGGACTACAACCCTGTGGTCTCGGCTCTTGTTGCACGGGTGGAGCCCATCACGGCTCAGGAGCTGTATAGCCAGCTTTTGAGCTTCGACGCTCGCCTTAGTCTCCTCCACGGCACCAACGTTCGACAGTCCTCCGCCAACTCTGCCTCCTGTGGTCGTGGCCGTGGGCGCGGTCACCAGGGGCAACGAGGCGGCGGGCGCGGGCGCGGCAACAGCGACTACACCAACAACAGCGGCAGCAGCGGCTACAACAACAGGGCAGGGGGTGGTGGCTTCAACGCCAACAACAGCCGCCGTCCCCCTTCCTCCCGTGCGAAACCTCGCTGCCAGCTCTGCAAGAAGGCGGGCCATGAAGTTATGGACTGCTGGCATCGGTACGATGAGAACTTTGTTCCTGATTCCCGTAACGTTGCTACTGCCATGCGTGAACAAGGAGGAGAAGGGGTTTGGTATGTTGACTCTGGTGCAACGGACCATGTCACAAGTGAACTAGAGCAACTCGCCCTCCATGAATAGTATCATGGCAACGATCAAATTCACACTGCAAGTGGTGGAGGTATGGATATTCAACACATTGGTCAAGCTTTTATTAATTCCCCTACGCTTAAACGTGATCTAATCCTAAAAGATGTTCTTCATGTTCCTCAAGCCAACAAAAATCTTACATCCATGTCTCGTTTAGCCAATGATAATAACATCTTCTTTGAAACTCACCTCGTTACTTTTTCATAAAGGATCGGGCAACGAGGGAACTCCTCCATCACGGTAGATGCATTGGAGGTCTCTACCCCATCACATCCGGAGCACTTAGTCGCAAGCGTCGTCAAGTCCACTCCGCCATCAAGCCCTCCTTGGCCAGATGGCATCAAAGATTAGGGCATCCGTCATCGCTCATAGTTCAACAAGCAGTCAATAAAGGCAATCTCTTATTGTCCCATAGTTCAGTTAATGAGTTTGTTTGTGAAGCTTGTCAATGTGCCAAGAGTCACCAACTCCCTTATCCCAAGTCGAATAGTGTATCTCATGCTCCTTTGGAACTTATATTTAGTGATGTATGGGGTCATGCCAGAGATTCTTTTGGCAGAAAAAAATATTATGTCAGTTTCATTGATGACTATAGCAAGTTTACTTGGATTTATTTGCTCAAGTACAAATCTGAAGTTTTCTCTGTGTTTCAAGAGTTCCAAAAACTTGTTGAACGTCACTTTGATCGGAAAATTTTGACAGTCCAAAGTGACTGGGGAGGGGAGTATGAAAAACTCAACTCTTTCTTCCGTAGCATAGGCATTGAACATCATGTATCTTGCCCTCATGCTCACCAACAAAAGGGCTCCGCTGAGCGAAAACATCGCCACATTGTTGAAGTTGGTCTCTCACTTCTTGCTCATGCATCTCTGCCTCTCAAGTATTGGGATGAAGCATTCATCACTGCCACCTATCTGATAAATCGCCTCCCTAGTAAAGTCATTGCCAACACCACTCCATTGGAGCGTTCGTATCATCAAAAACCTGACTACAACTCTCTCAAAATATTTGGGTGTGCTTGCTATCCCAATCTACGTCCATACAATCGCCATAAACTCGAATTTCGTTCTACTCAATGTGTGTTTATTGGCTATAGCAATCTTCATAAAGGTTACAAATGCTTAGAGGTTGCAACCGGGCGCATCTATATTTCTCGCGACGTTGTTTTTGATGAGACCCTTTTTCCGTTCGCCAAACTTCATCCTAACGCCGGAGCCCTTCTCCGTGCTGAAATAGCACTCCTTTCCGATCACGGGGGTGAATTAAAAAAACTGACCATGTGCAAAATTCCGTTGAAAATAGTGGTTCTGATGATGTTTGTGCAGAATTGGGCCATGATTTTATGTGTGCAGGACAAGACAGGAACGGCATAGAGCACGAGGCGGATTCACCTGGCAGCAGCAGCAGCGCGCGATCCAACGCTGATCTGCCTGCCAGTCCTACCTCTACCGTCGAGCGATCCGACGTAGATTGGCATGCAGCCAATCAGGTGGACGCCAGCGTGGGTTCCCCCACTCCCGAGACGGTTGTGGCCGACAGCACGCTCCTGGTGGACCCTGACAGCGGGGCCAGCCCACGCGCGGAAGAAATCCCGTCTTCACGTGATGTGCGCGGTACCGAGCCAGCCGTCGACAGCGCCGTCAGCGGGGCGCCTGCGGGGTCAGGATCGCCCTTGGATCACGCGCCTGGATCCTCTGCAGATCCTGCGCGGCTATCCTTCTTGGATCAGGAGCCAGGATCTTCTGTGCCTGGCTCTACAACATCTCCTGCGCCTGGATCTTCTGTGCCTACAGCATCTACAGTACCAGAACCTCCTCGTCGACATACTCGATCACAGTCAGGTATTGTTAAAGAAAAAGAATATACTGATGGTACGGTCAGGTATGACAGAGTAAAGCGTGCTTTTCTTAGTCACATTGGTGAACCAACTCATTTGCATGATGCTCTTACACACAAAGAATGGAAAGAAGCTATGGATCATGAATATGATGCACTCATGAAAAATAAAACATGGCATTTAGTACCACCAAGGCAGGGTCACAATGTCATAGATTGTAAATGGGTATACAAGATAGAGAAAATCTGATGGAAGCATAGACAGATACAAGGCTAGACTAGTTGCCAAAGGTTTGAAACAGAGATTCGGTATTGATTATGAAGATACTTTTAGTCATGTTGTTAAGTCAGCTACTATTCAACTTGTACTGTCTATTGCTGTTTCCAGAGGTTGGAGCCTACGCTAGCTAGATGTTCAGAACGCGTTTCTTCATGGTGTTCTTGAGGAAGAAGTGTTCATGCGGCAACCACCAGGATATGAGGACCGAAGTACACCACACTATGTATGTAAGTTGGATAAAGCCTTGTATGGTTTGAAACAGGCCCCGAGAGCTTGGTACTCAAGGTTGAATATGCAGCTACAACAACTTGGGTTTACATCATCTAAAGCAGATACCTCATTGTTCTTTTATCATAGAGATAAGATCACTATATTTGTGCTTGTCTATGTTGATGATATAATTGTTGCTAGTTCAAGTGCACATGCTACCACTTGTTTGCTTAAGGATTTGAAGTTGGAATTTTCTCTCAAGTACCTAGGTGATCTTCATTATTTTCTTGGCATAGAATTTAATCAGATAAAGGATGGTATACTTCTTACACAGGAAAAATACACCAATGATATACTCAAGAGAGTGGGATTGGACAAATGTAAACCTTTAAGTACAGCAATTCCAACTTCAGAGAAACTTACAGTTGAAAGTGGAGAGGCACTTGGACCGGAAGATGCAACAAAATATAGAAGTGTTGTTGGTGCTTTACAATATTTGACTCTTACTCGTCCTGATATTTCTTACTATGTCAATAAGGTATGTCAATATTTACATGCACCTAGAACAACTCACTGGACTGCAGTAAAAAGGATTTTAAGGTACCTCAAATATTCAGAAGGTCTTGGACTTCAGATTACAAAATCATTGTCTCTACTTGTTACTGCATATTCTGATGCAGACTGGGCAGGATGTGCTGATGACAGGAGGTCCACAGGTGGTTTTGCTGTGTTTCTGGGAACAAATCTTGTGTCATGGAGTGCAAGAAAATAGGCTACTGTCTCTAGATCAAGTACAGAAGCTGAGTATAAAGCACTAGCTAATGCTATAGCTGAGGTAATGTGGATACAGACTTTGCTATATGAACTTGGAATCAAAGCTCCACAGGCTGCGAGGTTATGGTGTGATAATATTGGTGCCACTTATCTCTCAGCTAATCCTGTTTTTCATGCACGGACCAAACACATTGAAGTTGATTTTCACTTTGTCAGAGAAAGAGTAGCTCGAAAGCTACTTGATATTCGTTTTATACCAACTGGTGATCAACTTGCTGATGGCTTCACAAAACCTCTCACTACAAGAAGGTTGAATGAGTTCAAGAACAATCTTAACCTTGGAAAAGTTCATTCGGTTCAGATTGAGGGGGAATGTTAGAATAAGTTGTGTAGAGATAGGAGAGTAGTTTTAAACTTGTAATCTTCTCTCTTATCTCTTCTTCTGTTTTCTCTTTCTGTAACCGATTGAGTCGATCTTGATCTTTCTCTCTCTCGATCGATCTCTACCTTGTAAGCCACGACATGTCTCTTATATATACAATGCGGCCCAGACGAAGGGTTCTACGCTTCCTCAATTACTTTACAGTATAGTCATGTAGCTTAATAACAAGCAGGGTGCATTATATAACGCACTGGAATAGCGAAAATAGTACTACGTTCTTTTTTCAAAACTGGTAGTATGATTATTAGTTCCACACGCCTCAAACTTCTCTTTTCTTTCTCAAAGCAAAGGCAATATAGTTAATATGAGCCTAAATTAAAGTCATTGAAGGGCCCTTCGCCTCTCTCGCCATTGTCCATGCAACTGGGTTTCCTAGCCTCCCGTCGGCACGGGCGTCTCCGGTGGCCTTAGGACCATGGAGGCACGGTGGATCTTGGCCCTTCCCGCTAGAAAGGTTCATGCCTTGTTTTTAGGTGATTTATTAAGGTCGATTAGGATTTGTCTCCTGCTCAGGAAGGTGAGACGACGGCGGCTGCCTCATCAAGATGAAAAAAAAAGGTCCTCTCTGTCTAGCCCCCCTCCAGACGGTGCGTCTAGCGTCATCGGAGGCGTGTGGGGCCGTGTCTTTGATGTATCTCATGGGATTCGATCAACGTTGGTTTTCGATGGATCTCCGTGGATCCAATCTTTTTTTGCCTTCATTCATGTGTCTTCAGTTGAATCCTTTCGATCTACGCTTCTCTTCATCGACGGCAATTGTTGTTCTCAGGCGTTGATGTATAGGGCCTTAGCATGATGATTGCCCGACTATTTACGACAACAAGTTTTTGCCCGGCTCCGGTAAAGGAGGGGCCATAACAGCGACGCGTCTTCGTCTCACTCCAGTGATTGTTGTTGCCGCTGAGTGGTCTACGTATCTAGATGTACTTCACGACAGATGATGAATAGGTCGGAAGTTCTCCCGCCAAAAAGGCAAAGGCTATATATGTGTGTTGGATTTGTCTCCCTTGCAGCCATGAGTTGTGGGTGCAACTACTCCACGGGATGGCGACCAAATGCATGCTACCGCCAATGCTATAGGTGACCTATTGCGAGAAATATTGTAGCGTCGCGTCTGGTGCTCGACTTCGGTTCGTCTTAGTGGGCCTGCCCAGTATAAGCTTCTATGGACCGGTATAGAACTGTTACTTTGTCTAAAAAAAGATCTGTTACAGAAACTTTTTATCTATGTGTTTTTTCAGCGACTTTCTTTGGATTTTATTGGTATTTTAATCTTTTATTTGTTATTTTTTAATACATGTCCATTTTCTTTCAATGCATGTTGTATATTTTTTATATATGTTGAACATTTTTCAAAGATATGATGAACAATTTTCATATTCATTTATCCAAATACATGTTAATCATTTTTCTAAAATAGATGTTGAACATTTTCTTGAAATGTCACAATTTTTTTTTTGAAATGCATAAACACTCTCTAAAAAACTTTCATGAACAGTTTTTTTAAATGTCATAACTTTTTTGTGATTGGTACAAAACGCTGTTTTTGAATTACTCGAATAATTGTTTTACATTGTATTAACATTTTTAAATACCACAAACATTTTCTAAAAATTGCGGGACTAGATGTTTTACACTGCTTTAATATTTTTAAACTCGTGAGGAACGTTTAAGCAAATTATTTTGAAACATATAATACTTTTTACAGTATTTTTCAATGAAAACAACAGTACAAAACAGAAAAGGGGAAGACAAAAAAGAATAATAATAAAACTAACGAACCTAACGCTTCTGGGCTGGTCCATCGTACGCCCTGCTTGAGACGAGGCGGCCGTTGGTCTCGCTCAAAGCGCGGCCTAGACGCGCCCGCACGCTCCTATGGTCTCGAAACTAAAACGGACCGGCATCCACGTATGCTTTAACAATTTTACCGTGGGTTTCCTTGGTGTTTTTATCATAGCTTTGAAAAATGTTCATCATATCTTTGAAAATGAATTTTAAAAATGAATATCTTTATATGATGAACTATTCAAAGATATGCTAGGAAATAAAAATACCCAAAAATGTATAGTCAAAAAATGGATGTCAATTTTGAACAGTGTTCATGAGTATTTAAAGCGCTGGGAGAAGACACAGGAAGCCTGTTTGGGGTTTAGGGTTTAGGGGGCCTGATTTTTAAAATTTTGATTATTTTTTTCTAAATTACACAATTTGGGACTTCAAAAACGTTCTGAAAATTTTAAAAAATTTGATTCTTTAATTAAAATGTTTAATAAATCATAAAATATTTGTGGATTCTAAAAAACCGTGAATTTGTAAATTAATGTTTGCTTATTCGAAAAATGATCGATTTTTTTAAAATAAAAATTGGGAAACTAAAAAATGGTCACGATTTTTTTTTAAAATCTCATGTATTAAAAAAATTAACATAATTGAACAAAATTTCGTCAATTCAAAAAACATTCATGAATGAAAAATATCCTAAATATTCAATATTGTTCGTGACTTACAAAATAGTTTATTCATTCATAAAATGTTCACTGATTCAAAAAGTGAGCATGCATTTCAAAAAATGTTCGTTAAATCAAAAAATGTTCGTGGATTTCAAAAATTGTTCAACCAATTTTAAAAAAAATGTTCGTCGATTCTAGAAATGTTCGCCAATTTAAAAAGCTGTTTAGAAAAATGTTAACAATTTTAAACAAAAATGTTTGCGAATAGTATAAAATGTTCTTGATTTTAGAAAATGTTTGAAAATTTGTTAAAGTGTTCATGAATTTGATAAATAATGATTTCGAGTATGTTCACGAGTTAAAAAAATGTTTATGATTTGAAAAATAATTCATGATTTCCCGAAGTTGAAAGTGACAGTGTATCTTGGGGATGTAGCAAAACGTGTTCTTAGTCATTGGAGAATATGAATTTTTTTCATGTTGCAACGCATGAGCGCTTTTGCTAGTAAAACTAACGAACCTAAGGCTGCTAGGCCGGTCCATCATACGCCGTGCTTGAGACATGGCAGCCGTTCGTCTCGCTCAAAGCGGGACCTAGACGCGTCCGCATGCTACTCTCTGCTCGAAACTAAAACGGACCGGCATCCACATATGCTTTAACGCTTTTACCGTGCCGGGGGGGGGGGGGGGGGGGTTTACTTGGCGCTTTTTATCAGGAAAAAAATCATATTTGATTTAAAGATATGCTAGGAAATAAAAATACTCAAAACTGTATAGTCAAAAAATGTCTGTCAATTTTGAAAAGTGTTCACGATTATTTAAAAATATTTAAGAATTTATGAAATATTCGTGGATTTGAATAATGTATTCGTCTAATTTTTCCATGTAAAATTGAAAAATATTTGTGGATTCAAAAAGGATCAAGAGTTTAAAATATGTCTGTGAATTTAAAAAATGTTTGTGGATTTATAAACATACGTTGGGAAATTGAAAACACTTGCGAATTTTTAAAAATGCACACTAATTTGTCAACATGTTCATGAATTTGACAAATGTTCATGGATTTATTGATTTAGAAACATACGTTGGGAAATTTAAAACACTTGGGAATTTAAAAAAATGCACACTAATTTATCAACATATTCATGAATTTGACAAATGTTCAAGTATTTACTTTTCTGCATAATTTCAGAAAAATACAAAAAATTGAAAAATCATAGATTAAAAAAATCTTTACAAGTTTAAGAAATCATTCATTAAATTGGGCAAGTTCATGAATTTAACATTAGAGAAGGAACAAAAAAACCAAAACCAATACCAAAATATTATATGGATAAATAGTCAGACAAAATCCACAGGAAAAAGAAAAAGGGACAAAATGTTTTTAAAACCAGATGAAACTTTCTAAACCAGAAGGAGACTGAAACTAGCCGGCACAATGGCGTGGGAGGTACCCATATCCATATGATCGACAACTGACTCCATATGCATATATTAGGAATAGCGCACTGCGGTGTGGCTTCACTCAGGACCTAAGGTACCTGCTCTTTGTGATGCAGACTTAGGGGGTGTTTGGTTCAGGAATTTTTTAGTTCCAGAGACTAGAAAAAGTTCCTAAAAAGTCCCTAAAAACCAAACGGGAGGGACTTTTTCTATAGGGACTAAAAAAAGACTTTACTATATAGTCTTTTTTGATTAGTCCCTGGGACTAAAAAAAGTCATAGGACTTCTGAACCAAGCACCCGCTTAGCCGCTGCTTGATTTATAAATTCTCTTTGCCCCGCAAAAAATAAAAAATAAAAATTTGTTGCGTGTGATACCTCCGCAGAAAAAGATGGGCCTCGACGGAACGTCGTACGACGCGAGGCGCTCTCGAACGCACTTCACTATCCCTGTCGGAGAAAAAATTCACGAAGCTGAAAGATAGAGGGCCCACTTCTGAGACAGCCGCAACGCACTATGCTGCACGCATGACTGGCTGCCGCCGTCGGCTTCGGGGTTTGCGTAAGTTTCACGGGCAGCCCACGCTGACCGTCAGGAAGACACGCAGGATACTCTGCATCGCCGAGCTACCACCATGCTAGGCTTAGAGCATTACTAATAGAACTCTCAAACCCTCAAATCTTTTAAGCAGTTTTAAGAGTTGAGAAATATCATTTTTTGACATTTTTAAGAGTTGAAAAACAAGGACAAATATTAGAACCCTCAAACCCAACCTTTAAACTGCTTTAAGGATTGGATTTGAGGATTCTAGTCTCTACCTCGACCTCAACCTTTAAATCTATCATTTGACATCTCACAATTTATGATAACAAGAACACAATCAACTTTTAAACAAACTACCAAATGACAATCATTGATGCATGGTTTAATAGTTTACATCACAAAATCATAATCTTCCTCCTCTCATTGGCACCATCACCAAAAAGTTGCACCTCGGCGCCATCTCCTAGACCACAAGCGGGCTTCATCAAGCATCTCCATCGGCACCGGTGGAGTCGTACACACCGCCATCACCACAACTATTTATCGGAGTGTCACCTCGAAAAGTAGAGGACGCAACACGGAACATCCTCTTCCTCTCCGCGATGTCCTCCTTGTAGTCCTTCCGCCATTGCAATTGGTCTTCATCCATGCCCTTCTTGGACATCATCATGTGCTCTTTCTCTTTCACCATGAGTTTTTTCCATACCTTTGCCTCTTTGAGCTTGATCATCCTCTTCTCCAATTCGGTCTTGCGCTTTGCTTCTTCACGTTTTGCTTCAACTTGTGCAAGCTTGACCTCTTTCTTTTTCTCGGTGATAAGAAGCTTCGTCTTTAATGTCTTTGTTGTCAATTCCTCTCTTGCCTTCATCATGTGGTCCATCTTCTCCCTTAGGCTTGACGCCTCTTCTTCCATCTTCACCCTTAGCTTGCCCTTCTTGGTTCCCTCGGGCTTGCCCAAGTTCCTCTCCTCCTCATCTTCACTATCATCCATCCTTAGCATTGTCGACTTCTTGGGTGCAGTCTCTTGATCCCTCAACTTCCACTTGTCAAAGATTTGAAGAATTGACCAAACATGCTTAAATGGGAATGGCTTGCCCTTGGAAGCGGCCATCTCCTTGTACCTCATGCCGGCAATTGTCTCCTATCAACCACACATAAATCACATAAGAACCCACCAATAGCATAGTGCACACACATAATCAAAATAGTGAAGAAATATGTACTCACATAGTCACTCTCCACGGTTCCACTAGGTGATGCATCTATCACTTGGTCCATGGCCGTACTCCAACGAGAACAAGCGGGCTTGATCAACTCCCACCGGCCTTGAAGCGACCGGAAAGAGTGATGGAAGAACCCACTATTCTTCGGCTTGATCTTATAATAGACGTCCTCGATCCTTTGCCAATACCGTTTACAGGTTTGATCGGTGCCGGTGGTTGCATCCATTCCCACAGCTGCCCAAGCACGAACCAAGAGGACATCTTCCGCCTCGGTGTAGTTTGTCGACCGCGCGTGTGGGCGGGAAGCGGCGGTGAATGCCTCCTCCCCTATCTCGGCCACCTCCTCCTCGTCATCCCCTACATCCTCCTCATCTTCCTCCTTCTCCTCCAAGTCGTCACCAACCCTAAAGGGGTCTAGAGGCGGAGCTCCGAGGTCCACCTCCGCGTTTTGGAGGAGGTCCATGAACGAGGATGGGTTTGCCATTTCTTCGAACACCTTGTGCGCGGCGGGAGAAGGTTCGGCGACGGCGGCCGCCGCGGGCTTCTTCTGCGCCGCGGGCTTCTTCCGCGGCTTGGTCACGGTCGGGGACGAGCCGGCGACCTTGGAGGCCACCCCTCGCGGCCCATGAGAGGCCGACTTCGACCGGCTCTTCTTGGTGGCCGGGGCGGGCGGCGGGGAGGCAGCGAGGGCGGGCGCCGGTGCGATGACGGTAGTCGGGGCGGTGACGGTGGTCGGGGCAGCAGGAGGTGGTGCGAGGCCCGCCCGCCGCCGCTTGGCCCCGACGTGGGTCGCCGCCACCACGTCGGCCACGGTCGGTTGGGCGGGGGCGGGGGCGGGGGCGGGCGCCGGGGCGGGCGAGGCGGGCGGGACGGGCGCGGCGGGCGGGGGCGCGACAGCGGGGGGCCCCTCCATGGCCGGCGCGGCAGGAGGCGGCGGGAGGAGGAGGCGGTTGGCTCCCGCGCGAGCGAGGAGCGAGCGAGGAGGAAGAGTGCGGGTTAGGGGACGATTTTCCTCTCAACTCCTACTTCTACAGATTGCAAAGTGGTTTAAGGATTGAACCTCTAAATTTTTTTACGGGTTTAAGAGTTTAGAGGTTTTAGTCTACGGCGTTTTCTTGACGAAAACTATAAAAAAAACGGTTATTTTTAGGGGTTTTGAGGGTTTGAGAGCTCTACTAGTAATGCTTTTAGGAGGCCTTGTGATTCCCTATAGCAATGATAAATGAAATGTCTTACCAAGGAATCACGTGTCAGTCTGCCAACAACAATCTGCGTGTCAGGATTCAGAAAAGTGCCATGAATAATTGCTGCAATAGCTGAAGTTTTAAATACGTGTCTAGTACCGGCCCGAAATCCCGAAAGTGGCCCGGGCTATTGCGTGCATCTCACAACTCAGAAGCTCTGTATAAATCGTGCTTGGCGTATAAGTTGTTTTCGCCTGCGCCGACAAAGAAAATTGCAGAAAAAAATGGCAAAATGACACATACGTTTTGTCCGAAAAATGACACAAAGTGTCAGTGCTGCGTGTTGACAAGCATCATAGAGCCGGAGGGGTGGAAAACATGGAAGAGATTGATGGATGGGGCAAACATGAAAATAGACAAATTCGATCCTTTTCTGAAACTTTGGCACAAAAAGGACTTGATCTTAAAATATTTCATAAAATTGCCGTTTTTATGATGCCCGGGTCTAAGGTGTCGTGCTAGGACAGTGGCGGAGTTACGGAACCACAATAAGGAGGGACGACTGTTGTTGAGCCTTGTCAGGGAAGGTCAGACTGCCATAATACACTATTTTCCTAGCAAATAATCATTTGTTCATATGTATATTTGGCTTAAATCAACAATGGCACCTGTATCTTCGTCACTATGCTCAACACCACAACATCGTTAATATAGGTAACCGCACTATCTAGCATGACTCCTGGGCTAGGGCGTCATGCTATATAGCACGGCCCTCCAGCCCGGGGAGTCATGCAAAGAGGGTGAGATTGTTTAAAGTATTCAAATTCGGTTTATTTTATGTCAAAATTTAAAAAACAGTTAGATTTATCTATTTTTGCGGGATAAAACCATCTACAGTGGGGCGCCTCAACCCTTCTCAAATCCCCGGGCGGACGATTTGGTCACTGATCAGTCATGAAATTTTGACTCAAATGGGCCGCAGACGCCCGAGATGACCGACACCTCTCATACTTAGCTCAAATATAGGGCGGATACGGTGGCGCCCGGATGTGCCCTGATGCGTCCGCCACGTCGGCCCCGGTCCATGCTGGTCCACCCGACCTCACATATATTCCTCCACATCCGCTCACCACACCAAACCATAGCCACTTCGCTCCACTTCCCTCCGTCACCCAAGCTCATCTCCGGCGATCTCCTACCGTCTCCAGCATGGCGGGCAGCGGATCTGACTCTGACCAATCCGGATCCGTCGACTAGGATGTCATCCCGTGCTGGTTGGAGGAGGCAATGGCCGTCCGCATTACACTCCGTCTCTCCAGGGAGGACAGCGTCCGACAGACAGCAGGGTCTGTCCGGTGCGACTCCATAGCGTCGTTTCATTGGGTGCTTGGATCCTCTGGGGCTGGATCATTGTGGTCCTGGCAGCCAGAAAATCTCTCCTTCTCGATCACCGGTAGAGCAGAGTATGAGTCCCACCGGGACTGGAGTGCCCACCGTGGGAAGAAGAGGATAAGGGCCGCCGAGGCCCGTATCGCTGCCGACATGGCGGCGGCAGAGGCGACTGATGCCACAACGCGGGCGGTCGCAGAGGAGGAAGCCATCCATGCCCGCATTGTGAAGAAGCGGCAGTGAAGGAACACGTGTGCCCTTGCCCGAGAGGATAATCGGGTGATCCATGCCATGGCTGGACTGTCACCGAAGAAGGACAACGACGACGAGGACAACTTCGGTGATAAGCAGATTCGATTCGATCTGTACTGCGTCTTTAATCGGTACTTCCGCGACAAACACGGCAAAGGCGCTCGGAAGGGAAAGGGCAGCCGTGGGTAATCTTCTTCATCATAGTCAAGCATATTAAATTTTGGTAGTCCGATGGCATGTTTAATGATGTAGAGCCGGACGATATGTGTAATGCATCGATATAGTTGCATGAGTTTGTATGAATTTAACATATGATAATTAAGGTGTCCGATCGTGAGGCGTACGTCCTCTAGCGTTTGAGTGTCGGATTTGCCGGCTGTTGATGCTCTAAATGGGGTCGTATGACGTGATGCTCTTCAAAATTTCTACTCCGTACTACACAGAGACAAGGAATGGCTCAATCACTCATGTTTCGGCTAAAGAACAGAAAGGGCCCGTGCATATGTATTTTTCCAAGTTCAGAATGCAATCAAAGCTTGCGCAATCGCGTTCAGCTTCGGCGACCGAAAGCAAGGACCGGAACACGTACCCGAGCAGAACGCGGAAAGGATACACGTAGCCGACTTGATCATGGCCACGTGTGCAACACTAGTCCAACTAAAGAATGCGATCCAGCCACGCATACACGGATAAACACTGCGCGTGGGGACCACGAACGACTGGTTTGACGGGCGGTGGGACCCAGGTTTACTGAACAGAGTGGCTGACAACCTGCCGCATCATCAGCGTCACAGCGTGGCCACGCCCAGCAGCTGCTCCGTCTCCGACCTGCGTTGTGCAGCCCCACGGCTAGCTCGAGTCTCCTTTTACCTGGCGCTGCTGGGCATCGGACGGGGCTGTCGAATGGAAACCCAGAGAACCGATAGACAGTGAACCGTAATCACGAACAGTGTATCTTTTTCATTGATATATAGTTATGCTTCTATGTAAATTGAGGGGATGCAACCAGGTCAGAGGATGCGCTTCGTTACATACAGATGCACTCCGTGCTCTCACCGCGCGTTTGGCAAAATTTGGAAAGGGAAATGAGAGTTTAATGTAGAGAGTTGTATTGAGATTAGACATGTGATGAGTTGTTTTATTTCCAATCCCTTCTTTGACGCATGATGAAAATTATGTGTGAGAGTTTAAGGAGAAACTGTATTTCCGTATTTGGTTCGTGGGAATTGACAAGGAAATAGATAAAGAAAATTAACGCAAGTTACGGTGAAGGGTTAAGATTGACTCATTAAAACAATTCCCTTCCAACTCTCACCCCCTCGTCTGTTAATAAAACGGTGGGAGTTAGAGTCTCAAATCCCGTGACTATTCCTTTATAAACTCCCAATTCCTTATAAACGACTGTTTTTTTTTAATACCTCTGACGAACCGAACCAAGCAGTCTAATCATCCTTGCCCGTCCCCCTCTTTTGTCAACCGTTGAAAGAGCATAGCCCAGGAATGAATCATATCGATCCAAGGTTGCAAGGAAAGAAGAAAGGTAAACCAGACCATATGAATCTTCTGATGAAGTCAATCAGAGAGGACGGTTAGGTTCTTTGTTGCCTCATCTGCTTAGCTTATAGAATTACACGGTTTATCACAATAGACATTCCAAACAATGGTTGGACGATCAATACCATCGAACTATTCCATTCCACTGCTGAATGACGGAAACGGAAGCTTTTTCTTACTGATGGACTGATCCTGGGAGTTTAGACTGACGGTTAGATGGTTGTTCGCTTGTGTGCTTATTTTCCTTCCCCACTCAAAAACAAGTGTTACAGAATGTTCTTCAATTCAAATAAGTATGATCCCGTCCATCCTTCCAGAGCTAGGCACCTGCTTCAGAATGAGAATCTTCGACAGAGATCGTTCCTTCAGTTTAGCAATCAATTAGATTCATACTGACTTAGCTTGAAGCATGGCTTGCCGTTTCGAGGCTCGATGCTACTCTTGGGAACATTATTGATACGTCGACTTTCAAGCATCTCGTAGTTGAGCGGTACTGCCATCAACAGTACCAAGATGGAAAGGGACTGCTGAACATGGATAGAACGAGAGTCGAACTCGCATGTCTCTCTTTTCCTGTTAGTTAGGAAAGAAAGCCGATATAAACAGCTCCATATTAGCGAATTGCCTCTGACTACTACTCCCAGGCTGGTCAAACTATAGGATTCCCATTCACTTAGTAAACTTATTGGACAGATGGGTCAACCACTTGACCGAGGGGAGTAAGGTTCGTCACCACAGTCTCGATAGAAGGTCGACTTTAAAAACAAAGCGAAGACAAAGCAACGAATGAAAGGAAGGACGGCTCGCTTCGCTTTACAACCAGGGCGGGTCTCGCTGTCGGATCAATGCGCAGGACGCACGATCTACAAACAACAATAGAGAGAGCCAACCAAGAACGAAAGAACCTGGAAACAAACCCGCGAGCGAATACCAAACAGAGTAAGAAGGAGGAAGGGCCGAAGGCGGCTTACTAAGCGAGAAGGCTCCAAGCAATAACGCATTAGAAGGGAACTTGCTGCTTTGCAACCTAAGTGGTATGGCTAAGCTTACTCATCAAGGGACGATAGATAGAGCTGCTCTTGTTGCTAATGGAGAAAGATTGGAGTGAAGTTTAGTATGCTTTCTAAGATCAGAGGAGGAAAAGAATGAAGGTGTGGGCGGGAAGGAGGAGGCAAGGCCCCCTCAATGTGTATTCGAGTACTCATTACGGAACCACCGATTGATCCGATTAGACTTCCCGCGGGGTAGCGCGGGGAACTTGCTGAATCAACTCCTTGGAATCGGAGGCCTGACTGAGGGTCAATCCAATGGTAACCTCAACCTAGGAATGCCTGTTTCACTTCCTTGACAGAGCCAACTGAGATGCTCTGTCTCGATGTTGACCTAACATGGATTGATTCTAAATTATGAATCAAAAATCCTGATCTCGCAAAGGATCCGCAATAGCTGTGTGTACTCGAGGACTCTTAGGGAAAGAAAAGCACTTTTCTCTCTCAGCAGTTAGACCGGCTATGGGTGGGTTGGTTATATACTGCGCCTTCCTTCTCCGAACCTTTTGGTATGTATTGCCCCCTAACTATAGATCAGATCTACCGGACCAGAAACTCAATTCCGCACTGCTGCTGAGTCGTCGGACTTATCCACCTCAGGGATTCATGGAATTTCCGTTTTTGAATTGCATTGGGGGAAATCTACCAAAGCTAGGCAGATAGATAGACTCATTTCCCGCTACTAAGGGAGAGCAAGAAACTAAATCAAATGATTGTTTTTTTCACCAGTGCCCTTTTTTTGCGGGTACTAAGAGTCCTCTCACTACCAACCAGCAGACATCATCATCTGGCTGGGTCTTGCCGGTATCATGGAAACAACAACTAACTATGGCTCTTGGCCTAGACAACGTCCTAGGTGTAGGGGAGATCAAAGATTTGAAGTCTCGTACCCCTTTAATTCCCATTCCCTAGCTCTAATTACCTCCAACCAAACATGCTGCCAGGGAATGCGACGGCTAACCAAGGGAGGTTCTTCTTAATTAGCACATGTTAATTACTAGTTTGTAACACATTTTCCTAATCTTCGTTTGTTCATTAATCATCATCTTTAAGAGAGTCTCCTTAAAAGCTTCCATGGAAAAAATGAGTATACTATTTAATATGTTATCAAAACTCCTACAAACATAATGGAAAAATAAGAAGGAAATGAGGCGACATAATAATAGTTATTGTCTCATTTTAAAAAAATACGGGTTTAAACATTATACTAGACTAGAAAGGTTGAGCGTGCTTCGTTGCGCCGTTAGTGTTGTTAGGGTTTCATAATTCTTGTTTGTTATTTGGTTTGGCGCGTGGGGAAGATGGCGTGTATTTTTCCTTCTTATAATGCGACGTTTTGGTGGGCTTTCTTGACAGTGTGGTTCTATATTATTTGCTAACCAATTTATACTTATGTGAGAAAGTTTTTTGTGTTAGTGGCCGCATGTATCTGTACTAATGCTAACGCTAATAATATAAAAAGGGCGAGTTGCGGATATCCACCATATCTCATCCGTGCAACTGCATCTATCCAACGGTCTATGTCGCTCCGGTGTTTATCGTAAACATATTTAGCATCCTCTCCTAGTTAGTAACAGACCTACTATAATCGATATCTAATTAATTAGGGATTTCTATATTCATACCCCTCATTCCTTAGTTTTGCTTAGTTTTGCCCCTCCCATCTAATATTTCTCACTTTTCCCATCCACTACTTAGCCCACCATCACGAATGCCCAAATGGGGGCTTGCCGTCAGGTCAAAGCAGTTGACTGTTACTTGGCTCACTTACCGACACATGGGAGCCTTGTGACCGTCTCCCAAAGATATGGTTGTGCAGCCTCAAAAGAGGTTCATGCTAGCTTGGTCACATGGCAGCTCAGTACCCACCCATGGCCTCTCCGGTCTGTCCATTGTAACCAGGGCCAACAAAGGTGAAGGGTGTAGCCAAATCTTTCAAGGTCCGCAATTCCAAGGCCGTCCAAACGTCTTGAGCGACAGACAATCTTTGAGTTAACCAGGGAGTGCCCTCCGGATGTTTGCGCTTGGTCCTCTTTATGCTAGAGAAAGGAACGAATGATTTTATCAATTTTTCACAGGATCCTTTTAGGCCGGCTGAGAGTGGCAATGTGGAAGGTTGCCATGGCCGTGAGAACTGATTTTGCCACGGCGACTCTTCCCAGCTTGTTTAGCACCTTTCTTTTCCAACTCAGCAATCTACCCACAATCTTGTCAATGAATGGTCAAAGGTCAAACCTTCAGAGCCGACAGAAGTGTAGTGGTAGCCTGAGGTAACGGCCCTGAAAACTGGAAATCTTTGGAGGGAATACAGAGAGAATGCCTGGAGGTCAATGCCATCGCACCATATCGGGAAAATTTCGGTCTTTGATCGGAGAGAAATCAAGGCTATAAAATCACACATAATAAATCTCAGAAAAGACTCAGTAACTTTCAATGAATAATCTGATCATAAACCCACAATTCATCGGATCCCAACAAACACACCACAAAAGTTTACATCGGATTGATCTCAGATGAGATCATTATATTGAAGATCAAGATCAAGATAGATAGATAGATAGATAGATAGATAGAGAGAGCTACTTCCTACTAGCATGGACCCGTACGTCATGTGGGAACTACTCACACATCATCATGGAGGCAGCTAGGTTGATGAAGATGGCCTCCGTGATGTATTTCCCCTCCGGCAGAGTACTGGAAAAGGCCTCTAGATGGGATCGCGGAAGAACAAAGGCTTGCGGCAACTGAATAATTGTTTTGGGACTTGGTATGGAGGTTTATGGTGTTGGGGAACGTAGTAATTTTAAAAAAATTTCTACGCACACGCAAGATCATGGTGATGCATAGCAACGAGAGGGGAGAGTGTTGTCTACGTACTCATAGACCGTTCGCGGAAGCGTTATATCAACGCAGTTGATGTAGTTGTACGTCTTCACGTCTGACCGATCCAAGTACCGAAAGCACGGCACCTCCGAGTTCTGCACACGTTCGGCTCGGTGACGTCCTTGCCTTCTCGATCTAGCAAGAGGGGCGAAGTAGTAGATGAGTTCCGGCAGCACGACGGTGTGGTGACGGTGTTGGTGAAGAACAATCTCCGCAGGGCTTCGCCTAAGCACTACGAAAACTATGACGGAGGATAAAGTAGAGGGGACGGGGTTGCCGGCACACGGCTTGGTGTTTCTTGATGTGTCTTTGGTGCTAGCCCTGCCCCTCTATTTATATGTTGAGCCCTGGGGTCGAAACTTGGAGCAAAAGCCTCCTCAAAGTCGGTTTTGCCCGAAAGGCAAGAGTCCCACTCGGACTCCAGGACCAAATGCCACAATCCTTGGCGTCTGGCCTAGACACCATGGGTATAGTTCACATCACCATGTGATTAATACCCATAGTTCACATCGTCATGTGACCAACACCCAAAGGGTTTACTAGAGTCAATAATCTAGTTCACATCGCTATGTGATTAACACCCAAAGAGTACTAAGGTGTGATCATGTTTTGCTTGTGAGAGAAGTTTAGTCAACGGGTCTGCAACATTCAGATCCGTATGTATTTTGCGAATTTCTATGTCAACAATGCTCTGCACGGAGCTACTCTAGCTAATTGCTCCCACTTTCAATATGTATCCAGATTGGGACTTAGAGTCATCTGGATGAGTGTCAAAACTTGCATCGACGTAACCCTTTACGACGAACCTTTTGTCACCTCCATAATCGAGAAACATATCCTTATTCCACTAAGGATAATTTTGACCAATGTCCAGTGATCTACTCCTAGATCACTATTGTACTCCCTTGCCAAACTCAGGGCAAGGTATACAATAGGTCTGGTACACAGCATGGCATACTTTATAGAACCTATGGCTGAGGCATAGGGAATGACTTTCATTCTCTCTCTATCTTCTGCCGTGGTCGGGTTTTGAGTCTTACTCAACTTCACACCTTGTAACACAGGCAAGAACTCCTTTTTGACTGTTCCATTTTAAACTACTTCAAAATCTTGTCAAGGTATGTACTCATTGAAAAACTTACCAAGCGTCTTAATCTATCTCTATAGATCTTGATGCTCAATATGCAAGCAGCTTCATCGAGGTCTTTCTTTGAAAAATTCCTTTCAAACATTCATTTATGCTTTGCAGAATAATTCACATTATCTCTGATCAACAATATGTCATTCACATATACTTATCAGAAATGATGCAGTGCTCCCACTCACTTTCTTGCAAATACAGGCTTCACCGCAAGTCTGTATAAAACTATATGCTTTGATCAACTTATCAAAGCGTATATTCCAACTCCGATATGCTTGCACCAGTCCATAGATGGATCACTGGAGTTTGCATATTTTGTTAGCACCTTTAGGATTGACAAAACTTTCCTGTTGCATCATATACAACTCCTATTTAATAAATCCATTAAGGAATGCAATTTTGTTTATCCATTTGCCAGATTTCATAAAATGCGGCAATTGCTAACATGATTCGGACAGACTTAAGCATAGATACGAGTGAGAAACTCTCATCGTAGTCAACACCTTGAACTTGTCAAAAACCTTTTTGTGACAATTCTAGCTTTGTAGATAGTAACACTACTATCAGCGTCCGTCTTCCTCTTGAAGATCCATTTAATCTCAATGGCTCGTCGATCATTGGGCAAGTCAATCAAAGTCCATACTTTGTTCTCATACATGGATCTCATCTCAGATTTCATGGCCTCAAGCCATTTCGCGGAATCTGGGCTCATCATCGCTTCCTCATAGTTCGTAGGCTCGTCATGGTCAAGTAACATGACCTCCAGAACAGGATTACCGTACCACTCCTGTGCAGATCTCACTCTCGTTTACCTACGAGGTTTTGGTAGTAACATGATCTGAAGTTACATGATCATTATCATTAGCTTCCTCACTAATTGGTGTAGTAGTCACAGGAACAGATTTCTGTGATGAACTACTTTCCAATAAGGGAGCAGGCACAGTTACCTCATCAAGTTCTAATTTCCTCCCACTCACTTCTTTCGAGAGAAACTCCTTCTCTAGAAAGGATCCATTCTCAACAATGAATAACTTGCCTTTGGATCTATGATAGAAGGTGTACCCAACATTTTCTTTTGGGTATCCTATGAAGACGCACTTCTCCGATTTGGGTTTGAGCTTATCAGGTTGAAACTTTTTCACATAAGCCTTGCAACCTCAAACTTTAAGAAACGACAGCTTAGGTTTCTTGCCAAACCATAGTTCATACGGTGTCGTCTCAACGGATTTAGATGGTGCCCTATTTAACGTGAATGTAGCTGTCTCTAATGCATAACCCCAAAACGACAGTGGTAAATCGGTAAGAGACATCATAGATCGCACCATATCTAATAAAGTACGGTTACGACGTTCGGACACACCATTACACTATGGTGTTCCAGGTGGCGTGAGTAGTGAAACTATTTCACATTGTTTTAACTGAAGGCCAAACTCGTAACTCAAATATTTTACTTCTGCGATCATATCGTAGAAAATTTTATTTTTGTTACGATGATTCTCCACTTCACTCTGAAATTATTTGAAATTTTCAAATGTTTCAGACTTGTGTTTCATCAAGTAGATATACTCATATCTGTTTAAATCATCTGTGAAGATCAGAAAATAATGATACCTGCCGCGAGCCTCAATATTCATCGGACCACATACATCAGTATGTATGATTTCCAACAAATCTTTTGCTCGCTCCATTGTTCCGGAGAACAGAGTCTTATACATCTTGCCCATGAGGCATGGTTCGCAAGCATCAACTGATTCATAATCAAGTGATTCCAAAAACCCATCAGTATGGATTTTCTTCATGCGCTTTACACCAATATGACCTAAACGGCAGTGCCACAAATAAGTTGCACTATCATTATTAACTTTGCATCTTTTGGCTTCAATATTATGAAAATGTGTATCACCACGATCGAGATCCAACAAACCATTTTCATTGGGTGTATGACCATAGAAGGTTTTATTCATGTAAATAGAACAACAATTATTCTCTAACTTACATGAATAACCGTATTGCAATAAACATGATCCAATCATATTTATGCTCAACGCAAACACTAAATGACATTTATTTAGGTTTAACACTAATCCCGAAAGTATAGGGAGTGTGCGATGATGATCATATCAATCTTGGAACCATTTCCAATACACATCATCACTTCACCCTTAACTAGTCTTTGTTCATTCTGCAACTCCCATTTCGAGTTACTATTCTTAGCAACTGAACTAATATCAAATACTGAGGGGTTTCTATAAACACTAGTAAAGTACACATCAATAACATGTATATCAAATATACCTATGTTCACTTTGCCATCCTTCTTATCCGCCAATTACTTGGGGTAGTTCCGCTTCCAGTGACCAGTCCCTTTGCAGTAGAAGCACTTAGTCTCAGGCTTAGGACCAGACTTGGGCTTCTTCACTTGAGCAGAAACTTACTTGCCGTTCTTCTTGAAGTTCTCCTTCTTCCCTTTGCCCTTTTCTTGAAACTAATGGTCTTGTCAACCATCAACGCTTGATGTTTTTCTTGATTTCTACCTTCATCGATTTCAGCATCACAAAGAGCTTGGGAATCGTTTCCGTTATCCCTTGCATATTATAGTTCATCACGAAGTTTTACTAACTTGGTGATGGTGACTAGAGAATTCTGTCAATCACTATCTTATCTGGAAGATTAACTCCCACTTGTTTCAAGCGATTATAGTACCCAGACAATCTGAGCACATGCTCACTGCTTGAGCTATTCTCCTCCATCTTTTAGCTATAGAACTTGTTGAAGACTTCATATCTCTCAACTCGGGTATTTGCTTGAAATATTAACTTCAACTCCTGGAACATCTCATATGGTCCATGACGTTCAAAACGTCTTTGAAGTCCCAATTCTAAGCTGTTTAAGTATGGTGCACTAAACTATCAAGTAGTCATCATATTGAGCTAGCCAAACATTCATAACGTCTGCATTTGCTCCTGCAATAGGTCTGTCACCTAGCGGTGCATCAAGGACATATTTCTTCTGTGCAGCAATGAGGATAAACCTCAGATCACGGATCCAATCCGCATCATTGCTACTAACATCTTTCAACTTAGTTTTCTCTAGGAACATATCAAAATTAAAACAGGGGAGCTAAACGCAAGCTATTGATCTACAACATAGATATGCTAATACTAGCAGGACTAAGTTCATGATAAATTTAAGTTCAATTAATCATATTACTTAAGAACTCCCACTTAGATAGACATCCCTCTAATCCTCTAAGTGATCTCGTGATCCAAATCAACTAAACCATAACCGATCATCATGTGAAATGGAGTAGCTTTCAATGGCGAACATCAATATGTTGATCATATCTACTATATGATTCACGCTCGACCTTTCGGTCTCAGTGTTCCGAGGCCATATCTGCATATGCTAGGCTCGTCAAGTTTAACCTGAGTATTCTGCGTGTGCAAAAACTGGCTTGCATCCGTTGTAGATGGACGTAGAGCTTATCACACCCGATCATCACGTGGTGTCTGGGCACGACGAACTTTGGCAACGGTGCATACTCAGGGAGAACACTTTTATCTTGGTATTTAGTGAGAGATCATCTTATAATGCTACCGTCAATCAAAGCAAGATAAGATGCATAAAAGATAAACATCACATGCAATCAATATAAGTGATATGATATGGCCATCATCATCTTGTGCTTGTGATCTCCATCTCCGAAGCACCTTCATGATCACCATCGTCACCGGCGCGACACCTTGATCTCCATCGTAGCATCGTTGTCGTCTCGCCAATCTTATGCTTCCACGACTATCGCTACCGCTTAGTGATAAAGTAAAGCATTACAGGGCGATTGCATTGCATACAATAAAGCGGCAACCATATGGCTCCTGTCAGTTGCCGATAACTCGGTTACAAAACATGATCATCTCATACAATAAAATTTAGCATCATGTTTTGACCATATCACATCGCAATATGCCCTGCAAAAACAAGTTAGACGCCCTCTACTTTGTTGTTGCAAGTTTTACGTGGCTGCTACGGGCTTAGCAAGAACCGTTCTTACCTACGCATCAAAACCACAACAATAGTTTGTCAAGTTCATGCTGTTTTAACCTTCGCAAGGACCGGGCGTAGCCACACTTGGTTCAACTAAAGTTGGAGAAACTGACACCTGCCAGCCACCTGTGTGCAAAGCACGTTGGTAGAACCAGTCTCGCATAAGCGTACGCGTAATGTCGGTCCGGGCCGCTTCATCCAACAATACCGCCGAATCAAAGTGTGACATGCTGGTAAGCAGTATGACTTATATCGCCCACAACTCACTTGTGTTCTACTCATGCATATTCCATCAACACATAAAACCTGGCTCTGATACCACTGTTGGGGAACATAGTAATTTCAAAAAAAAATCCTACGCACACGCAAGATCATGGTGATGCATAGCAACGAGAGGGGAGAGTGTTGTCTACGTACCCTCATAGACCGTTCGCGGAAGCGTTATATCAACGCGGTTGATGTAGTTGTACGTCTTCACGTCCGACCAATCCAAGTACTGAAAGCACGGCACCTCCGAGTTCTGCACACGTTCGGCTCGGTGACGTCCTCGCCTTCTCGATCCAGCAAGAGGGGCGAAGTAGTAGATGAGTTCCGGCAGCACGACGGCGTGGTGACAGTGTTGGTGAAGAACAATCTCCGCAGGGCTTCGCCTAAGCACTACGAAAACTATGACGGAGGATAAACTAGAGGGTACGGGGTTGCCGACACACGGCTTGGTGTTTCTTAATGTGTCTTTGGTGCTAGCCCTGCCCCTCTATTTATATGTTGAGCCCTGGGGTCAAAACTTGGAGCAAAAGCCTCCTCAAAGTCGGTTTTGCCCGAAAGGCAAGAGTCCCACTCGGACTCTAGGACCAAACGCCACAATCCTTGGTGTCTGGCCCAGACGCCATGGGCCTTGGCGTCTGGCCCAGGGCCAGACGCCAGGGTCTCCGGCGTTTGGCCCCCTGGCCTCTGTGAAATTCCTTTTGCACCGACTTATAGCCCCGTGGGCCTGACCCCTTGGCCAAACCATATCATCCAATATATGAATCTTTACCTCCGGACCATTCCGGAGCTCCTCGTCATGTCCGTGATCTCATCTGGGACTCCGAACAACATTCAGTCACCAATATACATAACTCATATAATACTATATCGTCAACGAACATTAAGCGTGCGGACCCTACGGGTTCGAGAACTATGTAGACATGACTGAGACAACTATCTGGTCAATAACCAATAGCGGGACTTGGATGCCCATATTGGCTCCTACATATTCTACGAAGATCTTTATCGGTCAGACCGCATAACAACATACGTTGTTCCCTTTGTCATCGGTATGTTACTTGCCCGAGATTCGATCGTTGGTATCTCAATACCTAGTTCAATCTCGTTACCGGCAAGTCTCTTTACTTTTTCTGTAACACATCATCCCGCAACTAACTCATTAGTTGCAATGCTTGCAAGGCTTAAGTGATGTGCATTACCGAGAGGGCCCAGAGATACCTCTCCGACAATCGGAGTGACAAATCCTAATCTCGAAATACGCCAACCCAACAAGTACCTTCGGAGACACCTGTAGAGAACCTTTATAATCACCCAGTTACATTGTGACGTTTGGTGGCACACAAAGTGTTCCTCCGGTAAACGGGAGTTGCATAATCTCATAGTCATAGGAACATGTATAAGTCATGAAGAAAGCAATAGCAACAAACTAAACGATCAAGTGCTAAGCTAACGGAATGGGTCAAGTCAATCACATCATTTTCCTAATGATGTGATCCCGTTAATCAAATGACAACTCATGTCTATGGTTAGGAAACATAACCATCTTTGATAAACGAGCTAGTCAAGTAGAGGCATACTAGTGACACTCTGTTTGTCTATGTATTCACACATGTATTATGTTTCCGGTTAATACAATTTTAGCATGAATAATAAACATTTATCATGATATAAGGAAATAAATAATAACTTTATTATTGTCAGGACCCCGATCCTAAGTCACACCGATCTAGCATGTAACACTTCATATCACTTTGCGGCCTCACGCATGGTATTTACGCCTGGGACCGTTTGCGCCTTTTGGCTCACGTATATGATAGTGTTGCTAGCCTCCATATGACAGAGAACCCGGGCCGACATGACTAGTCGTGAATCCAAAGTAGCACTAACTTACAGGGACAGTCATACATGAATCAACCTCGAGCATGTCGGTCAACAGCGTATGAATCCGGGCTATAGCACTAGGCTAACAGGACTCCGGGAACCCGGGCTGTAGCAGGCTAGGCAGGACTCCGGATGTCACCGCGTGACATTTCCCCGAAGGGACAGACACAGGAACGAAGTGAATCACATGCCGGCCAGTCAAGTGTTCCGGAGCAGTAGTGCTGGGCTAGCAGGACTTCGGTGAACCGGGCTGTAGCGGACTACTATGGCTCATGGAAGCACAAGACTACATTTCCCCACAAGAGAGGCTACCAGAGGTAAACAACTAGCTTGTCGGATCCCACACATAGCAATACACGTTACACGTACGCATAACATGCAAGTATGTGCTGTACAACATGGCATCACAACATAACTCAAACTCATATAGATAAAGGCCCAGAAGAGCCACATAGCATTCAATACAAACAGGGGTCTCATGACCCATCATTCAGAGCATACAAGCAACGGAAGCATTACATGTCTGAGTACAGACAACTACAAAAGGAAAAGACTAAGAAGCCTGACTAAACACGACCCTCCCAAGGGTACAAGATCGTAGCTGGGATACAAGCTACTCGTCGAAGTCACTAGTGTAACCAACTGCAAAACATAAATAAGCAAATGTGAGTACGAAGGTACTCAGCAAGTCTTACATCAGAACTATCTACATATGCAACATTATCAACAAGGGGGTGGTGGAGTTTCAACAGAAGCAAGCCAGCTTTGACTTAGTGGCTAGCCTATACTACGAGTATCAGAAACTTCTTGAGGTGAGAAGACGCACACAAGTCCACATATTCACCATATCAATACTCCACTATGGATCCGTTCCCGTATCCCTGCGAGAAGGCCATCCATAGCACTACGCTTATCTTGCGGATTTTAGAGTATACACTTCAAGTTGTCTATGTACTACATAAGTCCTCCAAGTTTCCATATCCGAGGAAAACGGCTATTCGAATAGATAATGTTGACCCTGCAGGGGTGTACTTCTTCACACATGCTCTCGCCACTTATAGCCCTGTACACGTCATGTACCTCGGCAACCTTCAAGCGGAAGCCGGGCGAGGGTGTCGGCCACGACCTGACTAACCACACAAGTCTCTCGTCCAGGTTTATCGCCTATTCGGGTTCCATCCGCAAGGAGATCCGGCCGGGGTGTCGCTCACGGCCCCAAACGATGTGTGCAGGGTTCCCAAGCCCACCATCCGGGTGCCACTTGGTACACCGTGCCACGGTGCCTAGTCTGTCCCAAGCCCGTCCCATCGGACACCACCTGGTAGACAAGTAGCACTACCTACAAACGCCAGAAACTAGTTGCAACTCCTGGACAAAGATCAAGTGGATTAATAAGCCGAGAGGGGCCGGATAACCGGAACCCAATGTGTTGTAGTAACTGGACTTGGATAACATACACAGAACTCAGTGCTTAAGGACGGTTCCAATGAGACAACCCACCATGTACTCCTACATGGCCTCTCAGCGCTACCTTTACCAAAACGTGTTCACACACTTAGCCTTTACCGGTAGGACATGTTCACCACTCCGATTCATTCCCGATGAATCAGACCTAACACAACTCTAAGCATAGCTGGCATAAGGAAAACAAGCATGGATGAGTAGGCACATCAAGGCTCAAGCAACTCCTACTCATGCTAGTGGGTTTCAACTATTTACTGTGGCAATGACAGGTCATGCAGAGGAATGGGTTCAGCTACCGCAGCAGAAAGTAGCAGTTGAATCGTTGTTGTCCTAATGCAGTTTAAGGAGCAGGAGCGAGAGAGTGGGATTTATCAAAATGCTCAAGGGGGGTTGCTTGCCTGATAGAATGACGAAGGGGCACTGCTCCTCTGACAGGTACTCGGGAACACCTTCCGGAGTGGAACCTATCAAGAAGAAACGGTGCCGGCGATCAACACACAAACAAATGCAACAAAATGATGCATGAACATGACATGTGCAAATGCTAGTGTTTGGGCTAATGCAAGATGCTACCAAGTTGGTTGAAGCCCATTTGAATCAAAGATTCAAATGCAATTCAAAATGAAGCATTTAAAATGCCCATATTATGTTTTCACTTATACAGCATGTATAAGTTGGTTTTTCATGCATGTAACTGGCATAAATGGATTCCTTGCATTTTCTGATAATTTTTTATATATAATTTATTTCATTCTGAGCTACGGTTGAATTTCTATGAATTTTCTAATTATATAAAATCCAGAAAATGATTTACTGCTTTAGCATGACATAGCTGTGACGTTAGCAGGTCAACTAGGTCGGCCAGGTCAAACCTGACCTGTGGGACCCATACGTCAGTGTCTCAGACTGGTTAGGTGGATGACAGGTGGGACCGATCCACGTTGACTTGACCAAAGTCAAAGCTGACACGTGGGGCCCACAAGTATTAGTACTAATCTTAACAGAAAATTAGACTAACCTAACTATGTTCGGGGACCCACATGTCATTGACACAGGCAATAACTAAACATGATTAGCACTTAACTAATGGTGCCACGTCAGCCACCGGCGTTTAACCGCCGGCGACGACAGGCCGCGGCGGTGCCCGCGTTGGGTTTGCTCTACAGGCCACCGTTCGACGAGCGGTTTGTGTCTACGGGTTGCTGGCGCTTGCGCGCATCCAGTGGTGCCCTCAGCTTCGCCAGAGATGGCCCAGAATGACGGTGGTGATGACAAGTGCGGCGGCTGGCGTTCGGGCATCAAACGAGTCGACGGTACAGGGCATGGCAGGAGCCGCGGTTAGGCGCGTTGGACTCGTGGGGGTGCGGTGAGCTCAGTGGTAAGCTTGGACGCGTGCTTACACGGCCGTAGCCGCGGTGGCGACATGGCCGGCGGCGAGGAGCAATCGGCTCCGATGGCCACGGTGGCTAGAAGGCGCGGACAAGCACGGGGAGAGAGGTGAAAGAAACAGGGGCTCATGGCGAATCCAGCAGAGTCAACAGCGAGGCCGGGGAGGGTCTGGAGCTCGTGAATCCACGCCGGCGAGCTTCAGTCGCCAACGATGAAGAAGATGGAGATGGCGTTGATGCAGAGCTTCCCGGGTCGCCTGGCTCGTTGAGGACGTAGCAGGCGGCGAGGCGGAGCTCTGAGGCAAGATGAGAGGCCCAGAGGGGCACGGTGGCTACGGTGAACGGCGTCAGTGGCGACGAGCGGGTTCGGGTCTGCTCGGGAGAGGGGCTAGAGGCCAGGGGAGAGAGCAGAGAGCGAAGGGAGAGTGAGAGAGAGTCGAGGGGGTTTGCGTGGCGTCTCCAGGGGTCGCGTAAGCAAGCAGGGAGGCAGGAGGTGGCGTGCGGCGGCCGTGTGCGCGTCGGGCACGCGCCGTGCATCCGACTGGCGGGAGGAAGAAGACCTCCCTGCCCCTGGTGGGCTGGGCCGGCCAGATGGGCTGCCAGGTGAGCGCCAGGTAAGTCTTTTCCCTTTTTTGTTTTCTTTTCTATTTCTGACATTTGTTTTTAAATTAAAAAATAAATACCAGCAAAAATATAAAAATGTTGAGATTCCTTGTGACCACTAGTTATCATATACAAGAGGCCCTCACCAAATTCCAACATTTTTGGAGCCTCTAAAATATTTATATTATGTTAAACAGCTCCAATTCAAATACATATGGGTTCATTCAAAAATCCAAAATGTCTAGCAAAATTGTGCATCACCCCTGGTTGTTGTTTCCAACATTTTCCAAAGACCATGAACATTTTTGAAAAGCATTTTGGGTTCATTGAAATTCCATTTTTAATTTGAACCTATTTGAAATTTGCTTTGGTGCTAGGGTTTGAAACATACCCATTTCAACTTCATTTGAAATTTAAACATGATGCACAAAGCAAGCCTAGGTCATACCCCCAGGACGCGCCCCCTGCCCTGTAACTCTGTCTTCTATTGTCTGGTCTCCTCTTGAAGCTTTTAGGTTCCCTTTTGATCCAGAAAAAACTGTCAAAAAGTTTCATCGTGTTTGGACTTTGTCTGATATGAATTTTCTGTAAAACCAAAAACAAGCAGAAAACAACAACTAGTGTTGGGCATTGAGTTAATAGGTTAATTCCCAAAAATGATATAAAATGGTATATAAAGCATACAAGATTGATAATATATATAATAGCTTGAAACAATACAAAATTATAGATACGACGGAGACGTATCACCTCCCACCATGGCCACCGCGCCAAAGCAGGCCGCCGCCACCATCCCGGTCGCCACCACTGCCGCCCGCCTCATGAAGAAGAAGAAGCCAAAGAAGGTGTTCACGCTGGCGGAGCTTACTTGAGAATTGATGAAGAGGGCTAGCCATAGGGCTAGTGCGGCAGAGTGGAAAGCCACCGGCTATGCCGCCACCATGCAACACAGGGCTGCGTTGAGGATAGCAAGGCCCTTGTCATCAAGGCCATGCAGGCAGCGACGTGGCATGCCCTCCTTATGCTAGGGTTCAGCCGACCCACACCGGCCATTCTTACCGCCGCCATGGCCGCGGAGAGCATCTGCTCGTCGGTCGTTCGCCATCCACATGCGCAGTCACCGAGCTCCTCCAGAACACCACAGACGGGTGGTATCCGTCCGACGCACGACCCTGGTGAGACCTGATACGTCCATTTTGCATCATGCTTTTATGTTGATATTTATTGCATTATGAGTTTTTATTACACATTATGGTACAATACTTATGCCTTTTTTCTTTTATTTTACAAGATTTACATGAAGAGGGAGAATGCCGGCAGCTGGAATTCTGGACCGGAAAGGAGCAAATCTGAGAGACCTATTCTGCACAACTCCAAAAGTCCTGAAAATTTATGGAGAATTATTTTGGAATATATAAAAAATATTGGGAGAAGAAATACCAGAGGGGGACCCACCAAGTGGCCACAAGCCTGGGGGCGCGCCCTACCCCCAGGGCTTGTGGGCCCCCCTGGCAGGTCTCCGGTGCCCATCTTCTGCTATATGAAGCGTTTTGTCCTAGAAAAAATTAGGAGGAAACTTTGGGGTGAAGCGACGCCGTCTCGAGGCGGAACCTGGGAAGAAGCAATCTAGGGCTCCGACGGAGCTATTCTGTCGGAGAAACTTCCCTCTCGGAGGGGGAAATCAAAGCCATCGTCATCACCAACGATCCTCTCATCGAGAGGGGGTCAATCTTCATCAACATCTTCACCAGTAACATCGCCTCTCAAACCCTAGTTCATCTCTTGTATTCAATCTTTGTCTCAAAACCTCAGATTGGTACCTGTGGGTTGCTAGTAGTGTTGATTACTCCTTGTAGTTGACGTTAGTTGGTTTATTTGGTGGAAGATCATATGTTCAGATCCTTAATGATATTCAATGCCCCTATGATCTTGAACATGAACATGCTTTGTGAGTAGTTATGTTTGTTTCGGAGGACATGGGAGAAGTCTTGTTATAAGTAATCATGTGAATTTGGTATTCACTAGATATTTTGATGAGATGTATGTTGTCTTTCCTCTAGTGGTGTTATGTGAATGTTGACTACATGACAGTTCACCATGATTCGGGCCTAGGAGAAGGCATTGAGAAGTAAGAAATAGATGATGGGTGGCTAGAGTGACAGAAGCTTAAACCCTAGTTTATGCGTTGCTTCGTAGCGGGCTGATTTGGATTCACATGTTTCATGCTATGATTAGATTTATCTTAATTCTTTTTCCATAGTTGCGGATTCTTGCGAGAGGGGTTAATCATAAGTGGGAGGCTTGTCCAAGTAAGTGCAGCACCCAAGCACCGGTCCACCCCCATATCAAATTATCAAAGTAACGAAAACAAATCATATGAGCATGATGAATACTAACTTGACAATAATTCACATGTGTCCTCGGGAGCGCTTTGCTTTATATAAGAGTTCGTCCAGGCTTATCCTTTGCTACAAAAAGGATTGGGACACATTGCTGCACCTTTGCTACAAAAAGAATTGGGCCACCTTGCTCCACCTTTGCTATACTTGTTACTTGTTACCTGTTATGCATTATCTTATCACAAAACTATCTGTTACAGATAATTTCAATGCCTGCAGAAAATACCTTATTGAAAACCGCTAGTCATTTCCTTCTGCTCCTCGTTGGGTTTGACAGTCTTACTTATCGAAAATACTACGATACATCCCCTATAATTGTGGGTCATGAAGACTCTTTTCTGGCGCCGTTGCCGGGGAGTGAAGCAACTTTGGTGATGCGGCTTGAACTACGTCGATATTTCCCCAAAGAGGAAGGGATGATGCAGCACAGCTATGGTAGGTATTTCCCTCAGTGATGAGACCAAGGTTATCGAAGTAGTAGGAGAACCATGCAACACCACGTAAACAGTTCCTGCACACAAAGAACAAATACTTGCAACCCGACGTAAAAGAGGGGTTGTCAATCCCTCACGGGTAAAAAGATAGGTAAAATTGTAGTAGATTTGATAAATAGATCTCACGGGAACGCGAGATAAAATAAATAAATAAAAATTGCAGCAAGGTATTTTTGTATTTTTGGATTAATAGATTTGAAAATAAAAGCAAATAAAAATAGATCGCAAAGGCAAATATAATAAAGAAGCCTGGGGGCTGTAGATTTCACTAGTAGCTTCTCTCGAGAAAAATAACATATGATGGGTAAACAAATTACTGTTGGGCAATTGATAGAACATCAAATAATCATGACAATATTGAGACAATGATCATTATATAGGCATCACGTCCAAGATTAGTAGACCGACTCCTGCCTGCATTTACTACTATTACTCCACACATTGATACATGCTACCTCTTGAGCACTTGCGTTGGTTTTCCCTTGAAGAGGAAAGGGTGATGCAGCAAAGTAGGGTAAGTATTTCCCTCAGTTTTTGAGAACCAAGGTATCAATCCAGTAGGATGCCACGCACGAGTCCCTCGCACCTACACAAACAAATAAATCCTCGCAACCAACGCGATAAGGGGTTGTCAATCCCTACACGGTCACTTACGAGAGTGAGATCTGATAGATATGATAAGATAATATTTTGGTATTTTTATGATAAATATGCAAAGTAAAATAAAAGGAAAAGGAAATAAATAAGTATTGGAAGATTAATATGATAGAATATAGACCTGGGGGCCATAGGTTTCACTAGTGGCTTCTCTCAAGAGCATAAGTATTCACGGTGGGTACACAAATTACTGTTGAGCAATTGACAGAATTGAGCATAGTTATGAGAATATCTAGGTATGATCATGTATATAGGCATCAAGTCCAAGACAAGTAGACCGACTCCTGCCTGCATCTACTACTATTACTCCACACATCGACCGCTATCCAGCATGCATCTAGAGGATTAAGTTCAAGAGAACAGAGTAACGCTTTAAGCAAGATGACATGATGTAGAGGGATAAACTCATGCATATGATGAAAACCCCATCTTGTTATCCTCGATGGCAACAATACAATACGTGCCTTGCTGCCCCTACTGTCACTGGGAAAGGACACCGCAAGATTGAACCCAAAGCTAAGCACTTCTCCCATTGCAAGAAAGATCAATCTAGTAGGACAAACCAAACTGATAATTCAAAGAGACTTGCAAAGATAACCAATCATACATAAAAGAATTCACAGAAGATTCAAATATTGTTCATAGATAAATTGATCATAAACCCACAATTCATCGGTCTCAACAAACACACCGCAAAAGAAGATTACATCGAACAGACCTCCACAAGATAGGGGGAGAACTTTGTATTGAGATCCAAAAAGAGAGAAGAAGCCATCTAGGTAATAACTATGGACTCGTAGGTCTGAGGTAAACTACTCACACTTCATCGGAGGGGCTATGGTATTGATGTAGAAGTCCTCCGTGATCGATGCCCCCTCTGGCGGAGCTCCGGAACAGGCCCTATCGTGGAATTGTCACGGCAGATGTCCTTAGTGTCGGGACTTAGTCGCGAGGCCAACACATCTATGTGGTAGCTTGAGAGGGGTTGAGCGGGACGAGAGACGCGATGTTTTACCCAGGTTCGGCCCCTCACGGTGGAGGTAAAAGCCTACATTCTGCTTCATTGATATTGATGATGATGACCACGGTTACAAGAGTGCTCTATCTCGAGAGCTATTATCTAAACCTAACTTGTCCAACCCGTGGAACTTGTGAATCTTGTCCCTCTTGGGGTGCCCTGCCCCTCCTTATATATGTTGAAGGGGCGGGTTACATGTGGAGTCCTATTAGGATTAGGACTAGTCTACCTTCTAATACAAACCGAATACAAGTCCGGGTCTTAACTCCTTGTAAGGTAAATATTCCTCACGCCTTTCCTCTTAAACCGGCCCACCATTAACATAAACTGGCCTTCTGGGCCTTGGGCCTTGTCATCCGTCTGTCCCGCACGCCGGATCACCAGTGAGTCATAATGACCAGGTGGGTTGCTTGTAAACCGCCAGGTCAGGGCGGGTCGCCAGTAACTCGCCAAGTGTTAGAGGGGTCTTCAGATAAACCGCCAAGTCCTGGACGGGTTAACTTCCGGCCGGTTTACGCCACGGGGTATATCCCCGACACTAGCCCCCAAGTTTAGCTTGGATTTAGTCATGGTAAACTTATGCTGCAAAATAAACACAAGAACAAATTTGACAGGTTATGCTCCGGGTTAAGAATTTTTGTAAACCGGTACCTGATCATCCTTAAGTCCTTGTTATTTCCTCCTTCTGGGAAATCCGGGTCAATAGACCAGCTTCATAATTAATTTGCCGACATAGGTTTCTCATAGAGAAATATTGTGAAGAATAATCCACTTGAGTCGGCTTCCAAAGCGTCGGTTTAAGAAATATGGGTCTTGAAATATTTATCTGATATTCAGCCGACTTGAAGATGTAAAACTTGCCGGTTTAATATTACCAAACTGGTCGGTTTATAAATATTGATGGCACCGGGTCATAATTGTTGTCGACACCGGGTCATGTAATTGATCTTCCTGATTTGCTCAAAACTGATAACATGAAGATATTCCTCCTTCTATATGCATAATACATGTAGCCCCCAAGTCTTAAGAGGACAACATAGTGATAACTTAAGACTTGCTCCAATAAGTGTTTCAACCTTGAAGAAATCCGGTTTGTTCATCTCAATCATATAAACTGAATACTCCATATATGTAGCCCCCAAGTGCCGGGTTGTCATGCTTGCAGCAACCTGGGACTTGTAATTGCTTATAAAAACTTCAATCAGTGTAGCCCCCAAGGGCTGGGTCATTATGCAATAATGAGCAGGGACTTTGTAAATATAATCTTGTAAACTTTGAACAGCAACGTGTAGCCCCCAAGGGCCGGCTTAGTAAGATAATACTGAACCGGGACTTGATATATATACTTTAATGAAAATAACATATTATAATGTAGCTTCCATTGTAGGGCTTGAACCCACGTCCACAAGGTTAAGAGCTTTGTGCTCTACCAACTGAGCAATGGATTCTTCAATATTATGGACGAAAACTTGTGTACCTTGAATTGTTGACAGGGGCAATTGGTAGCCCTCAAGGGCCGGCTCATTATAATATGATGAGTCGGGTCTTCAATAAGACTAATAAAAATGACTTTGCATTAGCCCCCAAGTATCATGGTGCATGCTTGCAGCGACATGAGACTTGCATGTAATCTCAATTTGAATAATGTAGCCCCCAAGTGCCGGGTTGTAAGCCTGCAATGACTCGGGACTATTCCTTTCATTATAGAATAAATCATATCCTTTGATAAAATAATAGCCATTATGCTAAAGCGACTTTGAAAACTTAATAATACCGGTTATTAATAACCATAAAAATCCAGCCATGTTGGCTATTCAAGATAATATAATCCGGTATGAAAACCTTATTCATTCAATATCATAATGAAAATTCAGCCAAGTTTGGCTATTTGAATAATATAACCCAATGACTTATAAGCACATGATTCCAATGGCACAATCCAAATATATATACTGGCGACTTATAGTCCAAAGCCAGGCTGGTTTAACAAACCTGTTTCTGCATACAACAAGTTTAAAGTGTCCTGGCGGTTTACCGCCGGACGGGTCATAACGCCCAACATATAACTCGGGTTTATAACCAAGGTTGTACTTAAGAATAATCAAATATGAAATAGATCATACCTGTGGCATTGAATCACATCGTTGGTTTACCAACTTTTTGTAGTAAGAGTGATAACCCCAATCTTGAGTAATGATAACTCCTTTCATATTGTGCCGGTTTATGATAAAACCGTACCGGGTTATGATAGACACCGGATTATCCATATATAATACTGGCGACTTGTAGTCGAACCGGACCGGGTTAATAATCGCCGGATTATAATTGGTCATGTACTAACAACTTGTAGTTGAAAGCCGAGCCGGGTTGATAAACACCGGTTTACTCCATAATAGGATGGTAACAGAAAATCAAACCGGGCAGATAGTCTCCGGATTAAAATGGACTGTGTTCCGTCAATTTGTAATTGATAGTTTGAACCGGTTTAAAATTTTGTCGGTTTAAAAATGCAACAAAAATAAAAGAAACAATTATCAAGGAAAAATATTGAAACAAAGGCAATGATAAAACCATTTGCAAAAAGAGGCTTATTTGAGCTGATCAGATGGCGTTACCATGGTCGGACACGACCAAGCTCCCGATAGGTGTAGCTATGGTTCAAGTCAGCCAGGTCCCCAAATGAAACCGTGGCATTTATGCCGATCAAGTGGCATGGCAATGGTTCAGGTTCGACCAAGCCCCCAAGTGATTCTGTGGCCTTAGGCCGATCAAGAGGCATGACTGGTTCAGACGTGACCAAGTCCCCAAGTGATCTGGTGGCTCTCGCCTATCAAGAGGTATTGCATTGGTTCGGACACGACCAAGCCCCCAAGTGATATAACATGATGCTTTTGAAAAGCTAACTCAAGGGGTAAACTGGAGGCCGCTTTAGAACAACTCCGCGTAACCACACCTGATGTAAAAGAACAGAGACCCCGCTTTATGAAGCAGAAGCCCCCATGTGATCAATAATATGTCAGGCCAGTAAGGCGGGATACCCATGTTTGAACCGTGCATCGTGGCAGCAGGTCTTCTTTGGCAATTTTTTAAATTTTTGCAAGAGATAAATTCTTCCTGAACCGGGATTTTGAACCGGAGATTGAGAGCTTCAAAGCTTTGTGGGAGACATCTTTCCCTTGAACCGGATTTTAAACCGGAAATTTTCTGACGGCCTTTAAACTCGAACTTGTGAGAAGTTAATTCCTTTTTGAACCGGAAATTTCTTAAACCGGATTTGAGAGCTTCAGAGCTTTGTCAGAGAACAAATTTCCCTTGTACCGGATTGTAAACCGGAATCCTTTTCTGATGACCTGAAACTTCTTCATTGAACCGGGATTTTGTAACTGTCATATACTTTCTAAGCCGGAAATTTTCTGACGGCTTTTAAACTTTCATCAATATAACAGTAGCCTCCGGGACCGGGTTATCCTTCCCTCCATCGTCCTGGGGTTCTTAAATTTGCTGAAACTGGCAATATTCCCTGAGTCATGTCATCGTAGCCTCCGAGTCTCAAAGGTGACTCGAGGAGTTGGCTTGAGACTCTCCATATTTGACCGTGATATAAACCGGCATGACTTGTATATCATTGGCGTTGATAGCACGATGTGTATCCATAGAAGGTTGAGGTGACTGCGGCTGGTTGCAAATGATCCCATATGAGCAGTGTCAGCAACTCGGCCAATGGTTTCTTCCAACTGGCGATTTGAAGTTAATCAAAACTGTAGTGGCGGCGACTTGTGTGCCCAATAAACAGCTCATGCAGACAGGTGCAGCCCGGTATGTTGATGTAGACCAGGCCGCGAGAGACGGATGACAAAAGCGACCGCAACATCAGAGGCAGCTCGGATAGATGAATCGGCCGCGGCATTGTAAACCGGTGCGGACGGGGAAGACCGGCACCGGTGTCGTAAACTGGCACGGACGGGCGAGTTAATCACAGGCGCGGTCCCGGCAAGCTAATGTAAACCCACAGTATAGACCACGTTTACAATGAATAATTATCCTGTATATCAAAAAATACAGCCCAAAGTAATTGTTCTTTTGACAAAAAACAATACGTTTCATAAATGGACTTAGATAGATGTCACCTGATACGTTAGGCCGGAATTTATCCGCCGCTGTGAAGCCAAAATCAACCACGGATAAGTCACCCGCAGGAGCAAACGGATGAACCGGCCGCAGCGTTTGTAAGCCGGTGCGAACGAGCGAGTTGGCCGTGGCGTGGTAAGCCGGTGCGGACGGACGAGTTGGCCCCGACGTTGATGAAGCGGGGGACGGCGACTTGCCCATGTAGTCGTCCAGCAGCATGGCACGGTCCAACCCTAGTGCAATAATCTTAGCGCGCCCCTTTGCAACACCTTTGTAACAAATAATGGTTCTGTCCAAAAATAGCAAAGACCAGAGTAATTATTGTTGGAGAAACATTATTTATGCAAATAAAATATGTAGGAAGGATAGCACCTCATAATATTATGCAGTGCCGGTAGGCTGGCTTGTCGCGGCGATGAAATTGGCGGGTCACACGGTGCCTGAACAAGGCTGGGAGCGTCCCGCCACTGGCTTGACGCAGGCAGCTTGAGGCCGAGGTGGCCCGAGCGGCGGTTCTGGCAACGAGGCAACGGGGCATCGGGGCTGGCAGGCGCGCTCAGCGAGGCGGGTCAATGCACACAGCCAGCGGGTCTCTGCCTCGGCAGCGAGTTAGCTTGGCAATCGGATAAATCTCAATCTATGACCCCATCAGTTTCCGGGTTATCTCTGTTTTCCGGGTCGAAGCCGTGTCTGTCTTGTTGGCTGAGACCGGCCGACAATTTGCTTAGGCCGGCTTTGTTTAATCACTCCCATGCTGAAATCTCTTGCTGACACTTCCTTGTGTTCCGTGCATCAAAACAAGTGATCAATTCCAATTTCTTCCAGCGCTGCCACATCATCCCTTGTTACTTTGTTTAACAAGGAAATCGACGAGGACCCTAGCGATTTGATAAAATAGATGTTGTCTTTTGTCCGCACAGTGGCCGAGGTAGCAAATATCAATTTGTCTTCGGATTCGGTGAATCGCCGGATCATGTTTATCTGTTGCATCGTAACCCTAAATTTCCACTGTTCCTCTGGACTCGAAAACTTGCCCTGCCAGCTTCGTAGTTGTCCATCAAATTTACCCGCCCGCGGCTCTGCTCAATATTGTTGATCCTTGCGAGTTCTTCTTCATCTGTAAACTGCGGGCTTCTCAATTCCTAAAGAGGTCCCTTCAAGAACTCAACACCACCGTGCGCGAGCCCCATGGTGGGCGCCAACTGTCGTGGAATTGTCACGGCAGATGTCCTTAGTGTCAGGACTTAGTCGCGAGGCCAACGCATCTATGTGGTAGCTTGAGAGGGGTTGAGCGGGACGAGAGACGCGATGTTTTACCCAGGTTCGGCCCCTCACGGTGGAGGTAAAAGCCTACATCCTGCTTCATTGATATTGATGATGATGACCACGGTTACAAGACTGCTCTATCTCGAGAGCTATTGTCTAAACCTAACTTGTCCAACCCGTGGAACTTGTGAATCTTGTCCCTCTTGGGGTGCCCTGCCCCTCCTTATATATGTTGAAGGGGCGGGTTACATGTGGAGTCCTATTAGGATTAGGACTAGTCTACCTTCTAATACAAACTGGATACAAGTCCGGGTCTTAACTCCTTGTAAGGTAAATATTCCTCACGCCTTTCCTCTTAAACCGGCCCACCATTAACATAAACTGGCCTTCGGGGCCTTGGGCCTTGTCATCCGTCTGTCCCGCACGCCGGATCACCAGTGAGTCATAATGACCAGGTGGGTTGCTTGTAAACCGCCAGGTCAGGGCAGGTCGCCAGTAACTCGCCAAGTGTCAGCGGGGTCTTCAGATAAACCGCCAAGTCCTGGCCGGGTTAACTTCCGGCCGGTTTACGCCGCGGGGTATATCCCCGACAGGCCCCAAGATGGGATCTCGTGGATGCAGAAAGTTATGGCGGTGGAATTAGGGTTTTGGCTCCGTATCTAGTAGTTTGGGGGTACGTAGATATATATATAGGAGGAAGGAGTACGTTGGTGGAGCAACAGGGGGCCCATGAGGGTGGAGGGCGCGCCTCGGGGGGGGGGGGGGGGGGGGTAGGCGCGCCCCCTACCTCGTGGCCTCCTAGTTGATGTCTTGACGTAGGGTCCAAGTCCTCTGGAACATGTTCGTTCCGAAAATCACGTTCCCGAAGGTTTCATTCCGTTTGGACTCCGTTTGATATTCTTTTTCCGCGAAACCCTAAAATAGGCAAAAAAACAACAATTCTAGGATGGGCCTCCGGTTAGTAGGTTAGTCCCAAAAATAATATAAAAGTGTATAATAAAGCCCAATAATGTTCAAAACAGAATATAAATATAGCATGGAACAATAAAAAATTATAGATACGTTGGAGACGTATCAAGCATCCCCAAGCTTAATTCCTGCTCGTCCTCGACTGCCACTCATAAGGATGACACTCAAAGAACACCTCATGTTTCAAATTTGTTACATAACATTTACCATACGTGCATGCTACGAGACTTGCAAACTTCAACACAAGTATTTTTCAAATTCACAACTACTCAAGTAGCACAACTTTGATATCACTACCTCCATGTCTCAAAACAATCATCAAGCATCAAACTTCTCTTAGTATTCAATACACTCATAAGAAAGTTTTTACTAGTCTTGAATACCTAGCATATTAGAATTATTTAAGTAAATTGCCATGCATGCTATTTAAGACTCTCAAAATAATCTAAGTGAAGCATGAGAGAATAATAGTTTCTATAAAACAAAACCACCACCGTGCTCTAAAAGATATAAGTGAAGTACTAGAGCAAAACTATATAACTCAAAAGATATAAGTGAAGCACATAGAGTATTCTAATAATTTCCGAATCATGTGTGTTTCTCTCAAAAGGTGTGTACAGCATGGATGATTGTGGTAAACTAAAAAGCAAAGACTCAAATCATACAAGACGCTCCAAGCAAAACACATATCATGTGGCGAATAAAAATATAGCTCCAAGTAAAGTTACCGATGGAAGTAGACGAAAGAGGGGATGCCTTCCGGGGCATCCCCAAGATTTGGCTTTTAGGTGTCCTTAGATTATCTTGGGGTGCCATGGACATCCCCAAGCTTAGGCTCTTGCCACTCCTTGTTCCATAATCCATCAAATCTTTCACTCAAAAACTTGAAAACTTCACAACACAAAACTTAAAGTAGAAAATCTCGTGAGCTCCGTTAGCGAAAGAAAACAAAACACCACTTCAAGGTACTGTAATGAACTCATTCCTTATTTATATTGGTGTTAAACCTACTGTATTCCAACTTATCTATGGTTTATAAACTATTTTACTAGCCATAGATTCATCAAAATAAGCAAACAACACACGAAAAACAGAATCTGTCAAAAACAGAACAGTTTGTAGTAATCTGTAGCTAACGCAAGATCTGTAACCCCAAATTCTAAAATAAATTTCTGGACGTGAGGAATTTATCTATTAATCATCTTCAAAAAAATTAACTAAATAGAACCTTCCAAATAAAAATGGCAACAATTCTCATGAGCGCTAAAGTTTCTGTTTTTTTACAGCAATATTAAAAAGACTTTTCCCAAGTCTTCCCAACGGTTCTACTTGGCACAAACACTAATTAAACGCAAAAAACACAACCAAAACAGAGGATAGATAAATTATTTATTACTAAACAGGAGCAAAAAGCAAGGAATAACAATAAAATTGGGTTGCCTCCCAACAAGCGCTATCGTTTAGCGCCCCTAGCTAGGCATAAGACCAAGGATAGATCTAGGTATTGCCATCTTTGGTAGGCAATCCATAATTGGCTCTCATAATAGATTCATAAGGTAATTTAATTTTCTTTCTAGGTAAGTGTTCCATGCCTTTCCTTAACGGAAATTGGAATCTAATATTTCCTTCCTTCATATCAATAATTGCAGCAATCGTTCTAAGGAAAGGTCTACCAAGAATAATAGGACATGAAGGATTGCAATCTATGTCAAGAACAATAAAATCTACGGGCACATAATTCCTATTTGCAACAATAAGAACATCATTAATTCTTCCCATAGGTTTCTTAATAGTGGAATCCGCAAGGTGCAAGTTTAGAGAACAATCATCAAAATCACGGAAACCTAGCAAATCACACAAAGTCTTTGGAATCGTGGAAACACTAGCACCCAAATCACAGAAAGTATAGAATTCATGATCTTTAATTTTAATTTTAATAGTATGTTACCACTCATCATAAAGTTTTCTAGGGATAGAAACTTCCAACTCAAGTTTTTCTTATAAGATTGCATCAAAGCATCGACGATATGTTTAGCAAAAGATTTATTTTGACTATAAGCATGAGGAGAATTTAGCACGGATTGCAACAAGGAAATACAATCTATCAAAGGGCAATTATCATAATTTAATTCCTTGAAATCGAAAATAGTGGGTTCATTAATATTTAAAGTTTTGACTTCTTCAATCCCACTTTTAACAATTTTAGCATCAAGATCTAAAGATTCCGAATTCTTGGAACGCCGTCTAGGTAAAGGTGGATCATATTCAGTCCCATCGTTATAAAGATTCTTATTGCAAAACAAAGATTTAATAGGGGACACATCAATAACTTTTAGATCTTCATCTTTATTATCATGGAAACTAGAAGAACACACTTTTATAAAGCAATGTTTCTTAGCACGCATCCTAGTGGTTCTTTCTTTGCACTCATCAATGGGAATTCTCATGGCTTTGAGAGACTCATTAATATCATGCTTAGGAGGAATAGATCTAAGTTTCAAAGAATCAACATCAAGAGAAATTCTATCAACGTTCCTAGCCAACTCATCAATCTTAAGCAATTTTTCTTCAATCAAAGCATTGAAATTCTTTTGCGAAGTAATAAATTCTTTAATATTAGATTCAAAATCAGAGGGCATCTTATTATAATTTCCATAAGAATTGTTGTAGGTATTACCATAATTATTAGAGGTATTACTAGGATACGGCCTAGGATTAAAGTTTCCTCTATATGCGTTGTTACCAAAATTATTCCTACCAACAAAATTCACATCCATAGATTCATTATTATTCTCAATAAAAGTAGACAAAGGCATATCATTAGGATCAGAAGAAACACTTTTATTAGCAAATAATTTCATAAGTTCATCCATATTTCCACTCAAAACATTAATTTCTTCTATCGCATGCACTTTCTTATTAGTAGATCTTTCGGTGTGCCATTGAGAATAATTAACCATACTATTATCTAGGAGTTTAGTAGCTTCTCCTAAAGTGATTTCCATAAAAGTGCCTCCCGTGGCCGAATCTAAAAGATTTCTAGAAGCAAAATTCAATCCAGCATAAAAAATTTGTATAATCATCCACAAATTTAAACCATGCGTAGGGCAATTACGTAGCATTAATTTCATCCTCTCCCAAGCTTGTGCAACATGTTCATGATCAAGTTGCTTAAAATTCATAATATCGTTCCTAAGAGAGATGATCTTAGCGGGAGGGAAATACTTAGAGATAAAACTATCTTTGCACTTATTCCATGAATCAATACTATTTTTAGGCAAAGACGAAAACCAAGCTTTAGCATGATCTCTAATAGAAAAAGGAAGTAGCTTCAATTTAACAATATCATTGTCCACATCTTTCTTCTTTTGCATATCACACAAATCAACGAAGCTATTTAGATGGGTAGTAGCATCTTCACTGGGAAGGCCGGAAAACGGATCTTTCATGACAAGATTCAGCAAAGCGGCATTAATTTCACAAGATTCAGCATCGGTAAGAGGAGCAATCAGAGTGCTAATAAAATCATTGTTGTTGGTATTGGTAAAGTCACACAATTTGGTATTATCTTGAGCCATCATGACAAGCAAGCAATCAGACACACAAGCAAACAAGAAACGGGCAAAAAGAGGCAATTAGAGAAAGAGAGGGAGGATAGAGAGAGAGGGCGAATAAAACGGCAAGGGTGAAGTGGGGGAGAGGAAAACGAGAGGCAAATGGCAAATAATGTAATGCGAGAGATAAGGGTTTGTGATGGGTACTTGGTATGTTGACTTTTGCGTAGACCTCCCCGGCAACGGCACCAGAAATCCTTATTGCTACCTCTTGAGCACTTGCGTTGGTTTTCCCTTGAAGAGGAAAGGGTGATGCAGCAAAGTAGCGTAAGTATTTCCCTCAGTTTTTGAGAACCAAGGTATCAATCTAGTAGGAGGCCACGCATGAGTCCCTCGCACCTACACAAACAAATAAATCCTCGCAACTAACGTGATAAGGGGTTGTCAATCCCTACATGGTCACTTACGAGAGTGAGATCTGATAGATAAGATAAGATAATATTTTTGGTATTTTTATGATAAAGATGCAAAGTAAAATAAAAGGCAAAGGAAATAATTAAGTATTGGAAGATTAATATGATAGAAGATAGACCCGGGGGCCATAGGTTTCACTAGTGGCTTCTCTCAAGAGCATAAGTATTCACGGTGGGTACACAAATTACTGTTGAGCACTTGACATAATTGAGCATAGTTATGAGAATATCTAGGTATGATCATGTATATAGGCATCACGTCCAAGACAAGTAGACCGACTCCTGCCTGCATCTACTACTATTACTCCACACATCGACCACTATCCAGCATGCATCTAGAGTATTAAGTTCAAGAGAACAGAGTAATGCTTTAAGCAAGATGACATGATGTAGAGGGATAAACTCATGCAATATGATGAAAACCCCATCTTGTTATCCTCGATGGCAACAATACAATAAGTGCCTTGCTGCCCCTACTGTCACTGGGAAAGGACACCGCAAGATTGAACCCAAAGCTAAGCACTTCTCCCATTGCAAGAAAGATCAATCTAGTAGGCCAAACCAAACTGATAATTCGAAGAGACTTGCAAAGATAACCAATCATACATAAAATAATTCAGATAAGATTCAAATATTGTTCATAGATAAACTTGATCATAAACCCACAATTCATCGGTCTCAACAAACACACCGCAAAAGAAGATTACATCAAATAGACCTCCACAAGAGAGGGGGAGAACTTTGTATTGAGATCCAAAAAGAGAGAAGAAGCCATCTAGGTAATAACAATGGACCCGTAGGTCTGAGGTAAACTACTCACACTTCATCGGAGGGGCTATGGTGTTGATGTAGAAGCCCTCCGTGATCGATGCCCCCTCCGGCGGAGCTCCAGAACAGGCCCTAAGATGGGATCTCGTGGATACAGAAAGTTGCGGCGGTGGAATTAGGGTTTTGGCTCCGTATCTGGTAGTTTGGGGGTACATAGATATATATAGGAGGAAGGAATACGTCGGTGGAGCAACAGGGGGCCCACGAGGGTGGAGGGCGCGCCTGGGGAGGGGGGGGGGTGTTAGGCGCGCCCCCTACCTCGTGGCCTCCTGGTTGATGTCTTGACGTAGGGTCCAAGTCCTCTAGATCATGTTCGTTCCAAAAATCACGTTCCCAAAGGTTTCATTCCGTTTGGACTCCGTTTGATATTCTTTTTCTGCGAAACCCTAAAATAGGCAAAAAACAGCAATTCTGGGCTGGGCCTCCGGTTAGTAGGTTAGTCCCAAAAATAATACAAAAGTGTATAATAAAGCCCAATAATGTTCAAAACAGAATATAATATAGCATGGAACAATAAAAAATTATAGATACGTTGGAGACGTATCAATATGTCCCCAGCGTATCTATAATTTTTTATTGTTCCATGCTATTATATTATCTATCTTGGATGTTCTATATGCATTTATATGCTATTTTATATGATTTTTGGGACTAACCTATTAACATAGAGCCAGTGCCAGTTTCTGTTTTTTTCCTTGTTTTTGAGTTTCGCAGGAAAGGAATACTAAACGGAGTCCAGTTGACCTGAAACTCTACGATGATTATTTTTGGGCCAAAAGAAGCCCACAGAGTACCGGAGATGCACCAGAGGAGTCCCAAGGCCACCACAAGGGTGGAGGGCGCCCCCACCCTCCTAGGGCGTGCCCTCCGACCTTGTGGGTCCCTCATGGACTCCCCTAACTTGTTCTCGATGCCAACACCTCTTATATATCCCCAAACCTCTAGAACAGAACCTAGATTGGGGGTTCCGCCGCCACAAGCCTCCGTAGCCACCAAAAACCAATCGGGACCCTGTTCCGACACCCTGCCAGAGGAGGAAATCATCCAGTGGCCATCTTCATCATCCCGGCGCTCTCCATGACGAGGAGGGAGTAGTTCACCCTCGGGGCTGAGGGTATATACCAGTAGCTATGTGTTTGATCTCTCTCTCTCGTGTTCTTGATTTGGCATGATCTTGATGTACCGCGAGCTTTGCTATTATAGTTGGATCTTATGGTGTTTCTCCCCCTCTACATTCTTGTAATGGATTAAGTTTTCCCTTTGAAGTTATCTTATCGGGTTGATTCTTTAAGGATTTGAGAAAAATTGATGTATGTCTTGCATGTGCTTACCTGTGGTGACAATGGGATATTCACGTGATCTACTTGATGTATGTTTTGGTGATCAACTTGCGGGTTCTGTGACCTTGTGAACTTATGCATAGGGGTTGGCACATGTTTTCGTCTTGACTCTCCGATAGAAACTTTGGGGCACTCTTTGAAGTTCTTTATATTGGTTTGAATAGATAAATATAATATTATGTGATGTATATCATATAATCAAACCCACGGATACTTGTGGTGACATTGGAGTAACTAGGTGACATTAGGGTTTTGGTTGATGTGTGTCTTAAGGTGTTATTTTAGTATGAACTCTAGGGTTCTTTGTGACACTTATAGGAATAGCCCGATAGGTCGATCAGAAAGAATAACTTTGAGGTGGTTTCGTACCCTACAATAATCTCTTCGTTTGCTCTCCACTATTAGTAACTTTGGAGTGACTCTTTGTTGCACGTTGAGGGATTGTTATATGATCTAATTATGTTATCATTGTTGAGAGAACTGATACGTCTCCAACGTATCTATAATTTTTGATTGTTCCATGCTATTATATTATCTGTTTTGGATGTTTAATGGGCTTTATTATGCACTTTTATATTATTTTTGGGACTAACCTATTAACCGAAGGCCGAGTGCAAATTGCTGTTTTTTTTGCCTATTTCAGTATTTCGCAGAAAAGGAATATCAAATGGAATCCAAACGGAATGAAACCTTCGGGAGACTTATTTTTGGAACAAACGTGATCCAGAGGACTTGGAGTGGACGTCAAGCAATCAACGAGGTAGGGCGGCACACCCCCCACCCTTGTGGGCCCGTCGTGGCTCCACCGACCTACTTCTTTCGCCTATATATATATATATACTCTTATACCCTAAAAACATCCAGGGGAGCCACGAAACCACTTTTCCACCACTGGAACCTTCTGTACCCGTGAGATCCCATCTGGGGACCTTTTTCGGCGATCTGTCGGAGGGGGATTCGATCACGGAGGGCTTCTACATCAACACCATAGCCTCTCCGATGATGTGTGATTAGTTTACCACAGACCTTCGGGTCCATAGTTATTAGCTAGATGGTTTCTTCTCTCTCTTTGGATCTCAATACAAAGTTCTCCTCGATGTTCTTGGAGATCTATTCAATATAATTCTTTTTACGGTGTGTTTGCCGAGATCCGATAAATTGTGGGTTTATGATTAAGATTATCTATGAACAATATTTGATTCTTCTCTGAATTCTTATATGCATGATTTGATATATTTGCAAGTCTCTTCAAATTATCAGTTTGGTTTGGCCTACTAGATTGATCTTTCTTGCAATGGGAGAAGGGCTTAGCTTTGGGTTCAATCTTGCGGTGACCTTTCCCAGTGACAGCAGGGGCAGCCAGGCACATATTCTATTGTTGACATCGAGGATTAAAAGATGGGGTTTATATCATATTGCTTGAGTTTATCCCTCTACATCATGTCATCTTGCCTAATGCATTACTATGTTCTTATGAACTTAATACTCTAGATGCATGCTGGATGGCGGTCGATGTGTGGAGTAATAGTAGTAGATGCAGAATCGTTTTGGTCTACTTGACACGGACGTGATGCCTATGTTCATGATCATGCCAAGATATCATCATAATATGCGCTTTTCTATCAATTGCTCGACAGTAATTTGTTCACCCACCGTAATATATGCTATCTTGAGAGAAGCCACTAGTGAAACCTATGGCCCCCGGGTCTACTTTACATCATATAAGTTTCCGATCTACAATTCTAGTTTACTATTTATTTTGCAATCTTTACTTTTCAATCTATACAACAAAAATACCAAAAATATTTATCTTATTATCTCTATCAGATCTCACTTTCGTAAGTGACCGTGAACCCCTTTATCGCGTTGGTTGCGAGGTTCTTGTTTGTTTGTGCAGGTACTAGGCGACTTGTGTGTAGTTTCCTACTAGATTGATACCTTGTTTCTCAAAAACCGAGGGAAATACTTATGCTACTTTGCTGCATCACACTTTACTCTTCAAGGGAAAACCAATGCATGCTCAAGAGGTAGCAAGAAGGATTTCGGGCACCATTGTCGGGGAGATCTATGCCAAGTCAATACATACCAAGTACCCATCACAAACTCTTATCCCTCGCATTACATTATTTGACATTCACCTCTCGTTTCCCTCTCCCCCACTTCACCCTTGCTGTTTTATTCACCTCTTTTTCATTCGCCCCTTTTCCGCTCGCTTTCTTTCGCTTGCCTCTTGTGTAATTGTTTGTTGGATTGATTGTTTGTCACGATGGATCAAGATAATACTAAATTATGTGACTTTTCCAATACCAACAATAATGATTTTATTAGCACTCCGATTATCCTCTTACCGATGCTGAATCTTGTGAAATTAATACTGCTTTGCTGAATCTTGTCATGAAAGATCAATTTGCTATCCTTCCTAGTGAAGATGCCGCTACCCATCTAAACAACTTTGTTGATTTATGTGATATGCAAAAGAAGAAAGATGTTGATAATGATATTGTTAAATTGAAGCTATTTCCGTTTTCACTTAGAGATCGTGCTAAAACTTGGTTCTCTTCTTTGCCTAAAAATAGTATTGATTCATGGAATAAGTGCAAAGATGCTTTTATCTCTAAGTATTTCCCTCCTGCTAAGATCATCTCTCTTAGAAACGTTATTATGAACTTTAAGCAACTTGATCATGAGCATGTTGCACAAGCTTGGGAGAGGATGAAATTAATGATACGTAATTGCCCTACACATGGTTTGAATTTATGGATGATTATACAAAAAAATATGCTAGATTTAATTTTGCTTCTAGAAACCTTTTAGATTCGATCGCGGGAGGTACTTTTATGGAAATCACTTTAGGAGAAGCTACTAAACTCCTAGACAATATTATGGTTAATTATTCTCAATGGCACACCGAAAGATCTACTAGTAAAAAAGTTCATGCGATAGAAGAGATTAATGTTTTGAGTGGAAAGATGGGTGAACTTATGAAGTTGTTTGCTAATAAGAGTGTTTCTTCTGATCCTAATGATATGCATTTGTCCACTTTGATTGAGAATAATAATGAATCTATGGATGTGAATTTTGTTGGTAGGAACAATTTTGGTAACAACACGTATAGAGGAAATTTTAATTCTAGGCCATTTCCTAGTAATTCCTCTAATAATTATGGTAATTCCTACAACAACTCTTATGTAAATTTTAATAAGATGCCCTCTGATTTTGAGACTAGTGTTAAAGAATTTATGAATTCACAAAAGAATTTCAGTGCCTTGCTTGAAGAAAAATTGCTTGAGATTGATGAGTTGGCTAGGAACGTGGATAGAATTTCTCTTGATGTTGATTCTTTTAAACCTATATATATTACACCTAAGCATGATATCAATGTGTCTCTCAAATCCATGAGAATTTCAATTGATGAGTGCAAAGAAAGAACCGCTAGGATGCATGCTAAAAAGGATTGCTTTGTGAAGGCGTGTTCTTCTAGTTTTCATGATAATAATGATGAAGATATGAAAGTGATTGGTGTGTCTCTTATTAAATCTTTGTTTGCCAATATGAATCTTAATAAATATGGGACTGGAGATGAGTCAAATTTAGTTAGAAGGCGTCCCAATGATTCAGAGTTTCTAGATCTTGATGCAAAAATTGATAGAAGTGGGATTGAAGAGGTCAAAATTTACATAGCAATGAACCTACTATTTTGGATTTCAAGGAATTTACCTTGTTGCAATCCGTGCTAAATTCTCCTCATGCTTATGATCAAAATAAAGCTTTTACTAAACATATCGTTGATGCTTTAATGCAATCCCATAAAGAAAAGCTTGAACTAGAAGTTTCTATCCCTAGAAAATTTTATGATGAGTGGGAACCTACTATTAAAATTAAGATTAAAGATCATTAATGCTATGCTTTATGTGATTTGGGTGCTAGTGCTTCCACGATTCCAAAAACTTTGTGTGATGTGCTAGGTTTCCGTGAATTTGATGATTGTTCTTTAAATTTGCATCTCGCACATTCCACCATTAAGAAACCTATGGAAAGGATTAATGATGTTCTTAGTGTTGCAAATAGGAATTATGTGCCCGTAGATTTCGTCGTTCGTTATATAGATTTCAGTCCTACATGTCCTATTATTCTTGGTAGACCTTTCCTTAGAACGACTGGTGCAATTATTGACATGAAAAAAGGAAATATTAGATTCCAATTTCCGTTAAGGAAAGGCATGGAACACCTTCCTAGAAAGAAAATTAAATTACCTTATGAATCTATTATGAGAGCCACATTGTAGCGACCCGACCTCAAACGGTCAAGTCTCTGTGCTTCAGTGTCATCCCTGGATCGGTAATGCTGACACACACAGTACTCGAGGATTTATAACAGAGTAGCAATCACACACTTATTACATCGAATGTCTCCAAAGAGAACTTATTACAAAATATATGGCTTAAGGCCATCTAATACGATAACAACGGAATGCTTGGAAGATAAAGTGAGTCCATCAACTCCAACGGCATAGCTGAGCTGCACGACAACGACCTAACGAACCTTACTCCTCGTCTGAAAAGTCTGCAACATAAAACGTTGCAGCCCAAAAATGGGTCAACACATGGAATATGCTGGCAAAGTAACATAGTATAACAATAACAGAATAATGCTATCACTACATGCATATTTAGCTGGTGGAAAGCTCTATGGTTATAGTTTCTGTGAAAAGCCAATTTTTCCCTACAACAAGGGAATAGATTTTAATTTAACTATCATGGTAGTTGAAACATCATTGAGAAGGTTCCTCCAACTCAATCCCAATTAAAGTAGTTATCAACCCAACAGTATTAAGTTAAAAGTGATGAGATACTTAAGATACTCCAAGTACTAGATACTCAAGATGTCCATAACCGGGGACACGGCTAACCATGATTAGATTGTACACTCTGTAGAGGTTTGCGCACTTTTCCCCAGAAGACTCAATCGCCTCCGTTGAATTTCTTACACTACATGATGTTTGAGAAACGGATGACCAAGACACAGTCTTTCAGAAACATTAACTCTCTACTCCAGGCAGACCATACCAAACCTACAACCCACTACCTACTGATCCACCTCTTCAAGAGCTTCACGTAACTTACTCAACTATGCTAGAGCCCATAATAGGTTGTGGATGCACACGGAAGTTTCTAGCATGAATCATCTCAGTTCACTTTGAGCCTGGGTGGCGGTCCATAGGAAAATCACACGAAACCCCGGGATCTCCAAAAATACAGGCAACACTGGGTACTCCAGGTGCCTCAATCCACCCAGATGTGTATTCAAGTTGCCACCTTAAGTTAAACCATTATTTAACAATCTCACATCTGTCATGGATTTCACTCACCCAAACCACGTCTACGAGCATAGCATAGCAGTATAAGCAATTCGTATAAGTAACTCCCAAGGTTTGAATATAACAGGGCAATAGGTTCTACCTCATGAACTACTTCCCAACCCACAAGTTAATGACATCCTAACCATGCAATGTTTGAGGATTGGAACTAATGCATAAAAAATGGGTGATAAACGGATATGATCAAAGTGTTACTTGCCTTGCTGACGATCCGCGGAACCTAGGGACTCCAAATAACACGCTTCGCAATCCGGGAATTCTATCGCAAACAAACAATAGCATACATAAGCAATCAAGCAAAGAAACATGGGTAAAACTCAAATAAGAAGATCTACCAGAAAGTTCAACTTAAGAACTCCGTTTAGCAAAAAGAATCAAATCAAACGGAGCAGCGAAACTCAAACGGCGAAAGAAACAAGATCCATTTACTAATCTGGACCTAGGTCAAATTTTACAGTAGCAAAAGCATGTTCAAGTTGGTTAAACAGAAAGAGGGTCTCGAGACGAAGATCTAGGCACTTGAATCGCCCGATTCCAACAAACGAGCGAAAAGATAAACACGAACGTAGATCGGATCAGAAATCGCGATCAGAAATAATCGCGGAAAAATCCGATAAAAGAAAACTGACGAACATGCTAACGAACGAGTGTTCGTTGTCTGTTACTAACGAGCGAAAACCGTTCGTTAAAACGAACATACGGACGAACGTCCGCTAAAGAGAAGAACCGGGAAAAACCGGTGAACCGATCTATCCAAAAAAACTAGGGTTTTTTTAAACTGAACGGTTCTACCTCCGGCAAAGTCTGGCGCGACGGGCGGCTCCGGCGCGGGGCGGGGCGGCGGCGAGGTGCGGCAGAGGCGGGGCGCGGCTGCGGGCGGGTTGCGGCAGCGGGGTGGGTGGTGGTGGCGGTGGCGGTGGCGGGGTATTTAAGAGAGGGGGCGGCTTGGGGGAGGGGCCAAGGCGGTGGCGAGGAGGAGTCCCGGCCGGACTCCTCGTCCGAGGCGGCGGCGGCGGCTCGGTCTCCTGGGGGAGACGGCACGTGGGGAGGCGGGCCGGCGGCTGGGCTTCGGCCCAGTTGGCCACTGTGCAATTTTTTTAAACAATTCCGCCAAACAGAAAAAAATCCTAGAAAATAAAATAAAAATCTAAAATGCCAAAACAAATTTTCACCGTCTAAATAAAATATTTAGAATGAGATGAACATTTTCTTGGCCCTAAAACGCAACATTGAAAAACATGCAATTTTTCTAATGCAAATAAAATTGCAATAAAATCCAAATAAAAACAAATATTTGATTTTAATATTTTTCCTCCCATATTTCATTTATTTTGGAGAAGTCATATTATCTCCTCTCATATATTTTAATATGAAATATTTTCGGAGAGAAAATAATTAAAACCAAAATTCCTCGTTCCAAAATTTGATAAAAATCAAATTTGAAAACAGGGGAAATCCCCAACTCTCTCCGAGGGTCCTTGAGTTGGTTAGGATTTTGAGGATCGCGAGACGAAATGCAATAAAATATGATATGCAAGAATGATCTATGTATAACATTCCAAATTGAGAATTTGGGATGTTACAAACCTACCCCCTTAAGATGAATCTCGCCCTCGAGATTTGCGAAGATCATCCTCTCGTTCCCAGGTGGCTTCGTCCTTGGTATGGTGGCTCCACTGAAATTTGCAAAACTTGATAACCTTGCTATGGGTGACTCGACTAGCAAACTCCAAAATCTTGACTGGCTTCTCCTCATAAGTCAAATCATTGTCCAACTGAATCGCCTCCAAGGGTACGGTATCTCTTAGCGGTATATCGGCCATCTCAGCATGGCACTTCTTCAGCTGGGAAACGTGAAACACATCGTGAACTCCTGACAGTCCTTCTGGTAACTCCAACTTGTAGGCAACTTCTCCCATCCGTTCCAAAACACGATACGGTCCTACAAATCTCGGGGCTAACTTTCCCTTGACTCCAAAACGTTTCACTCCTCGCAAAGGTGATACTCGCAGATATGATCTGTCTCCAATTTCATAGGTTACCTCCTTGCATTTCGAATCTGCATAACTCTTCTATCTGGACTGAGCTATCTTCAGTCTATCCCGAATCAGTTTAACTTTCTCCTCAGACTTTTTGATCAAGTCTGGTCCAAAAAACTGTCGGTCTCGAACTTCATCCCACATCAACGGTGTTCTGCACCTTCGTCCATATAGGGCTTCGAACGGTGCCATCTTCAAACTGGCTTGGTAGCTATTGTTGTATGAGAACTCTGCGTAAGGCAGATTGTCATCCCAACTAGACCCATAATCTAGCGCACAATCTCTCAACATATCCTCTAGAATTTGGTTGACTCTCTCGGTCTGTCCATCGGTCTGCGGGTGAAATGCTGTACTGAACTCCAATCTCGTCCCCAAAGTCTGGTGCAGCTGATGCCAAAACTTTGAGGTAAACTGTGTTCCTCTATCTGATACGATGGTCCTCGGAACTTCATGCAGACATACGATCCTAGTCATATATATCTTGGCCAACTTTGCACTGGTATAAGTTGTTTTCAGTGGGATAAAGTGTGCCACTTTGGTCAAGCGGTCAACTACTACCCATATAGAATCATAACCTGATTTGGTCCTGGGCAATCCAGTGATAAAATCCATGCCAAGTTTATCCCACTTCCATTCGGGTATCGGCATAGGCTGTAACAATCCTGCTGGCTTTTGATGCTCAGCCTTCACTCTCTGACATACATCACATACAGCTACATACTCAGCAATATCCTTCTTCATACCAATCCACCAGAAACGTTCCTTTAAATCCAAATACATCTTGGTGTTTCCAGGATGTATCGAGTATGGTGAGTCATGAGCCTCCTGAAGTATTAACTTCCTGATCTTTGTGTTATTGGGAACATAAACACGGTCCTCGAACCATAAGGTGTCGTGCTCATCCTCACGAAAACCTTTGGCCTTTCTTTCGCTCATTCTCTCTTTTATCTCGGCAACCTCTTTGTCATCCTTCTGAGCTTCTTGAATCTTTCCTAACAATGTAGACTGAACCTCCATTGTTGCAACAAAACCTCTAGGAACTATCTCCAATCGAAGTTCCCGGAGATCCTCTGCTAACTCCTTCGGCAATCCTGTGCTCTCTAGGGTATTAGCATAACTCTTCCGGCTCAAAGCGTCTGCTATGACATTGGCCTTTCCTGGGTGATAGTGAAGCGTCATGTCATAATCCTTTATGAGCTCCAACCATCTCCTCTGCCTAAGGTTAAGTTCCTTCTGTGTGAAAATGTACTTCAAACTCTTATGATCCGTGTACACATCACAATGGTTTCCAATAAGGTAATGCCTCCAGGTCTTCAACGCATGCACTATGGCTGCTAGCTCCAAATCATGCATAGCGTAATTCAACTCGTGTGGTTTTAGTTGTCTTGAGGCATACGAAATAACTCTTCCGTCCTGCATAAGCACACTTCCAAGTCCTAGGCGAGAGGCGTCGCAATCACTTGGAAATCATTACGTATATCTGACAGTGTCAGCACTGGGGCTGTAGTCAAACGTTTCTTCAGCTCCTGGAAACTTGCCTCGCAATCTTCCATCCATTTAAACTTGGTATCCTTCTTCAATAATTCCGTCATTGGCTTCGCGTTCTTGGAAAAATTCTCAATGAATCTCCGATAGTATCTTGCGAGTCCAAGAAAACTGCGGATCTCGCTAACTGAAGTGGGTGCCAACCATTCAATGACTGACTGAATCTTGGTGGGGTCTACTGCTATACCTTCTCCTGATATAACATGTCCAAGGAATCCGACTTCCTTCAACCAAAACTCGCATTTGCTGAACTTGGCATACAACCGATGTTCCCTGAGTTTCTCGAGAACTAATCGCAAATGCTCTTCGTGCTCCTCCTCGTTCTTCGAATATACCATTATATCATCAATGAACACCACAACAAACTTATCCAAATATTCCATGAATACTTTGTTCATCATGCTCATGAAGTAGGCATGGGCGTTAGTCAGTCCAAACGACATGACCGTATATTCGTATAACCCGTACCATGTGGTGAATGTTGTCTTTGGTATATCTTTCTTTCGTATCTTCAACTAATGGTATCCTGATCACAGATCGATCTTCGAAAACACCTTAGCTCCTTGCAGCTGGTCAAGCAGATCATTGATCATCGGCAATGGGTACTTGTTCTTGATCGTCACTTCATTCAAGGCCCGATAATCAACAACCATTCTTAGGGACTTATCCTTCTTCTCAACCAAAAGCACTGGGGCTCCCCATGGTGATGAACTCCGTTGAATGTAACCTTTCTCCAATAACTCCTTGATCTGTTTCTTAATCTCCTCCAGATCATTCGTGGGCATCCGATAAGGTCTCTTGGATATTGGCCCTGTGCCTGGCAATAGATCTATCAAAAACTCGATATCTCGATCCGGTGGCATGCCTGGTAACTCCTATGGAAAACATCTGAGTAATCCCTTACTACATGCACTTCCTCCTAAACAACTCCCGTGAGGGTATTTACTTGGCTACTTCTTGGCGCATGCCTAGATACGTACTTGATCCTTTTTCCCTCCGGGGTGGTGAGACAAATTGACCTACTAAGACCGTCAATGCTTCCTCCGTACTTTGACATCCAATCCATTCCTAATATCACATCCAATCCTTGTGACTCCAAGATAATTAGGTCAGACGAAAAAACATGGTTGCCAATGGTTAAGGGTATCTGGTTGCACCATCGACTAGCCATATACTCTGCTCTAGGTGAACTTACTAACAGATGGGTCCTAAGGGTTTGGGTCAGTAGTTTAAACTTATCCATGAATTCCCTTGATATGTATGAATGCGATGCACCAGTATCAAAAAGAACAAGAGCGGTAAATGACTTAACCAAAAACTTACCTATAACTGTGTCTGGCTGCTCTTCAACCTCCTCCACATTAACGTGGTTCACTTGTCCTTTGTTGAATGGATTGGGCTTCTTCCCAGCGCTCTCATTTCCGTTTCCATTCTTCCCTTCAGGGCACTCCGTGGCATAGTGTCCAGTCTTCCCGCACTTGAAACAAGTAACGTGGCTTAGGTCTCTCTTCGCGGGTGTGGTTGGATTGGAGCGGTTCTAATTGTTGCTTGCTCCATTCCCATTCCCATTCCTTGGGCCAGTATGGTTATGGTTACTTCCTCCATTATGGGTGTGGCCTCCATGGTTATGAACAAGTAATCCCAAGTTCGGGGTTAGGCGAGGCTTCTGCTGAGTTCCTGAGTTATACCTCCCTTGTCCATACTTCCTCTTATGGTTCTCAATCTGCTCTTGCTTCCCTTCAATCATAAGAGCCTTATCTACCAACTCTTGGTAGTTGTTGAATGTTGCCACCATCAACTGCATGCTCATCTCATCATTTAATCCTTCCATAAACTTCTCCTGCTTTGCGGCATCTGTGGCCACATCATCAGGGGCATAGTGAGATAACTTGCTAAACTCATCCGCGTACTGAGCCACAGTACGGTTCCCCTGGCGTAAGTTGCGAAACTCATGCTTCTTCATACTCATTGCTCCAGTTGAGACATGGGCTGTACGGAAGGCTTGCTGAAACTGGTCCCATGTCACCGTGGCTATAGGGTAGGTGACAGTGTAATTCTCCCACCACGAGGCTGCTGGTCCATCCAACTGATGTGCGGCAAAACGCACCTTCTCAGCATCAGTACATCCCGCAGTGGTTAACTCCCTTCCAATCTTGCGGAGCCAATCATCTGCTACTATAGGCTCGGTGCTACTGGAAAACACCGGCAGCTGCAACCTCAAAAAACGGGCTAAGTTGTCAACTGGTGGTGGTGGTGGTGGATTGTTGTTGTTGTTGCCTTGGTTCTGGACTAACAACTGCATCAGGGTATTCTGTTGCTGGATCAACTGAGTGAGCTCCGGTGGGAAGGTAAATCTAGGGTCACGTCTCAGAGGCATCTGATGGGTTTAGAGGGGCGAGATTAGAATAGAATGAGGTCTAATGAGAAAGCACTCCCCATATGCACATGAGACAAACACAAACGTTTCACTCAATCAATCAAGCAAGGCATACAATCGGTCTAGAACTATCGCAAAAGTGCTCGGACTACAATATTTACATGGTGGAATACTACTACTGATGTGGTGGTCTACTAAAAATATTCCTCGGTTGAAGACTCCATGATGTCTGCTCCAGCTTCGTCTTCAAAGTCATCATCGCTAAGGTCGGAGTCGGTGTCGTCGATGATGATATAGTCCTCCGGGCGAATCTCCTTGGGTTCTTCGTCTTCTCCTCCTGGTGCGGGGTCTCCCAGGAATACTCCTAGCTTCCAGATCGTCATTCTTCTCCACTAGTACGACGATTTCTTCCTCATAATCTTCACGTGTAGCCTTGAGTTCTACCTCCAGTTCCATGATCCTAGTCATTGCCTTCTTCAGATCTATAATGCCTGTGCACATCTGATTCTCCTAGCGTCGAATGTGCTGGTTTAGTTCCTGGATGAAAGCTGCAATTGATCTATCCTTCCTGGTGCTGATCATCTCCCATTGCTCGTCTCGGCGCCCACAAATCTGATAGATAGTATCCTTAATCTCCTTTTGGTAAATTTCTCTGATGCGTCCCATGGTGATGTGAGTTGCCATACTCTTTCCTAGACTCCAGGTTGGTGCATCAAAGGAAAACTCTATGGGCTTAGTGACTGGCGTGAAGGTCCTTCCTGGAACTTGAACTTGAATCATCCATCGCTCCTCTTCTGGTAAGGTGGCGTTGTAAGTCCTGGTGAAGCTTGGTATTCCTATGTTCAGGTACCTAGTGACTTCCTTTAAGTGTCGTCCAAAAGGCGCTTCTTCATCCGGTTGTGCAAACTTGTTCCTTGCATCCGCCATCCTAAAGAGTGGAAAATGGAGAGGAGTCAGAAATGAGAAGAGAATAGTGATCTATGGTTTTAGCTTAGTGGTCGTGTCCTACACTCAGCATGTGCTCTAATACCATCTTGTAGCGACCCGACCTCAAACGGTCAAGTCTCTGTGCTTTAGTGTCATCTCTGGATCGGTAATGCTGACATACACAGTACTCGAGGATTTGTAACAGAGTAGAAATCACACACTTATTACATCGAATGTCTCGAAAGAGAACTTATTACAAAATATATGACTTAAGGCCATCTAATACGATAACAGCAGAAGGCTTGGAAGATAAAGTGAGTCCATCAACTCCAACGGCATAGCTGAGCTGCACGGCAACGACCTAACGAACCTTACTCCTCGTCTGAAAAGTCTGCAGTATAATACGTTGTAGCCCAAAAACGGGTTAGCACATGGAATATGCTGGCAAAGTAACACAGTAGAGTAAGAACAGAATAATGCTATCACTACATGCATATTTGGCTGGTGGAAAGCTCTATGGTTATAGTTTTTGTGAAAAGCCAATTTTTCCCTACAACAAAGGAATAGATTTTAATTTAACTATCATGGTAGTTGAAACATCATTGAGAAGGTTCCTCCAACTCAATCCCAATTAAAGTAGTTATCAATCCAACAGTATTAAGTTAAAAGTGATGAGATACCTAAGATACTCCAAGTACTAGATACTCAAGATGTCCATAACCGGGGACACGGCTAACCATGATTAGATTGTACACTCTGCAGAGGTTTGCGCACTTTTCCCCACAAGACTCGATCGCCTCCGTTGAATTTGAATTTCTCGCACTACATGATGTTTGAGAAATGGATGACCGAGACACAATCTTTCAGAAACATTAACTCTCTACTCCGGGCAGACCATACCAAACCTACAACCCACTACCTGTTGATCCACCTCTTCAAGAGTTTCACGTAACTTACTCAACTATGCTAGAGCCCATAATAGCTTGTGGCTGCACACGGAAGTTTCTAGCATGAATCATCTCAGTTCCCTTTGAGCCTGGGTGGCGGTCCATAGGAAAATCACACGGAACCCCGGGATCTCCAAAAATACAGGCAACACTGGGTACTCCAGGTGCCTCAATCCACCCAGATGTGTTTTCAAGTTGCCACCTTAAGTTAAACCATTATTTAACAATCTCACATCTGTCATGGATTTCACTCACCCAAACCATGTCTACGAGCCTAGCATAGCAGTATAAGCAATTCGTATAAGTAACTCCCAAGGTTTGAATATAACAGGGCAATAGGTTCTACCTCATCAACTACTTCCCAACCCACAAGTTAATGACATCCTAACCATGCAATGTTTGAGGATTGGAACTAATGCATAAAAACTGCGTGATAAAGGGATATGATCAAAGTGTTACTTGCCTTGCTGACGATCCACGAAACCTAGGGACTGCAAATAACACGCTTCGCACTCTGGGAATTCTATCGCAAACAAACAATAGCATACATAAGCAATCAAGCAAAGAAACACGGGTAAAACTCAAATAAGAAGATCTACCAGAAATTTCAACTTAAGAACTCCGGTTAGCAAAAAGAATTAAATCAAACGGAGCAATGAAACTCAAATGGCGAAAGAAATAAGATCCGTTTACTAATCTGGACCTAGGTCAAATTTTACAGTAGCAAAAGCTTGTTCAAGTTGGTTAAACAGAAAGAGGGTCTCGAGATGAAGATCTAGGCGCTTGAATCGCCCGATTCCGACAAACGAGCGAAAAGATAAACTAGAACGAAGATCGGATCATAAACAGCGATCAGAAATAATCGCGGAAAAATCTGATAAAAGAAAACTGACAAACAGGCTAACGAATGAGCGTTCGTTGTTTGTTACTAACGAGCGAAAACCGTTCGTTAAAACGAACGTACAGACGAACGTCCGCTAAAGAGAAGAACCGGGAAAAACCAGTGAACCGATCTATCCAAAAAAACTAGGGTTTCTAAAAAACCGAACCGAGGTTTTTTTTAAAAACCGAACGGTTCTACCTCCGGCGAAGTCCGGCGCGACGGGCGGCTCCGGCGCGGCGCGGGGCGGGAGCGGCAGCGGTGAGGCGCACCAGAGGCGGGGCGCGGCTGCGGGCGGGCAGCGGCGGCGGGGTGGGTGGTGGTGGCGGTGGCGGTGGCGGGGTATTTAAGAGAGGAGGGGCGAGGGGGAGGGACCAAGGCGGCGGCGAGGAGGAGGCCCGGCCGGACTCCTCATCCGAGGCGGCGGCGGCTCGGTCTCCTGGGGGAGACGGCACGCGGGGAGGCGGGCCGGCGGCTGGGCTTCGGCCTAGTTGGCCACTGCGTGATTTTTTTAAACAATTCTGCCGAAGAGAAAAAAATCCTAGAAAATAAAATAAAAATTTAAAAATGCCAAAACAAATTTTCACCGTCTAAATAAAATATTTAGAATGAGATGAACATTTTCTTGGCCCTAAAATGCAACTTTGAAAAACATGCAATTTTTCTAATGCAAATAAAATTACAATAAAATCCAAATAAAAACAAATATTTGTTTTTAATATTTTTTCCTCCCATATTTCATTTATTTTGGTGAAGTCATATTATCTCCTCTGATATATTTTAATATGAAATATTTTCGGAGAGAAAATAATTAAAACCAAAAATCCTCGTTCCAAAATTTGATAAAAATCAAATTTGAAAACCGGGGAAATCCCCAACTCTCTCCGAGGGTCCTTGAGTTGCTTAGGATTTCGAGGACCGCGAGACGAAATGCAATAAAATATGATATGCAAGAATGATCTATGTATAACATTCCAAATTGAGAATTTGGGATGTTACACACATATGGATTGCATACCAAAGATGACAATACCTAGATCTATTCTTGCTTTTATGCCTAGCTAGGGGCGTTAAACGATAGCGCTTGTTGGGAGGCAACCCAATTTTATTTTTGTTACTTGCTTTTTGTTCCTGTTTAGTAATAAATAAATCATATATCATATTTTATGATTGTCTTTTTTATGTTTTAATTAGTGTTTGTGACAAGTGAAGCCTTTAGGATCTTCTTGGATGATTGTTATTTGATCTTGCTGAAAAAACAGAAAATATGCGCTCATGAGAATAATTTTAGTTTTTTACCAGAGAGCGATAAAATACTGATTCCAACTGCAGTAGATTAATATACAAATTATTTAGGACGTCCTAATTTCTCAGGATTTTTTGAGTTACAGAAGTACTTGAAACCTACAGATTACTACAGACTGTTCTGTTTTTGACAGATTCTGTTTTTCGTGTGTTGTTTGCTTATTTTGATGAATCTATGGCTAGTATCGGGGCGGGGGGGGGGGGGGGTATGAACCATAGAGAAATTGGAATACAGTAGTTTTAACACAAATATAAATAAAGAATGAGTTTATTACAGTACCTTAAGGTGGTGATTTGTTTTCTTATACTAACGGAGCTCATGCGATTTTCTGTTGAGTTTTGTGTTGTAAAGTTTTTAAGTTTTTGGGTAAAGATTTGATGGATTTCGGAACAAGGAGTGGTAAGAGCCTAAGATTGAGGATGCAACAAGTCACCCCAAGGTAAAATTCAAGGACAACCAAAAGCCTAAGCTTGGGGATGCCCCGGAAGGCATCCCCTTTTTCGTCTTCATCTATCAGTAACTTTACTTGAGGCTATATTTTTATTCACCACATGATATGTGTTTTGCTTGGAGCGTCTTGTATGATTTGAGTATTTGCTTTTTAGTTTACCACAATCATCCTTGCTGTACACACCTTTTGGGAGAGACACACATGAATCGGAATTTATTAGAATACTCTATGTGCTTCACTTATATCTTTTGAGCTAGATAATTTTGCTCTAGTGCTTCACTTATATCTTTTTAGAGCACGGTGGTTGTTTATTTTATAGAAATTATTGATCTCTCATGCTTAACTTATATTATTTTGAGAGTCTTTTAGAACAGCATGGTAATTTGCTTTGGTTATGAAATTAGTCCTAATATGATAGACATCCAGGATGGGTATAATAAAAACCTTCATATAGAGTGCATTAATTGTTATGAGAAGCTTGATACTTGATAGTTGTTTTGAGATATAAAGATAGTAATATTAGAGTTGTGCTAGTCGAGTAATTGTGGAATTGAGAAATACTTGTGTTGAAGTTGGCAAGTCCCGTAGCATGCACGTATGGTAAATGTTGTGTGACAAATTTGAAGCATGAGGTGTTCTTTGATTGCTTTCCTGATGAGTGGCAGTCGGGGATGAGCGATGGTCTTTTCCTACCAATCTATCCCCCTAGGAGCATGCGCATAGTGCTTGGTTTTGATGACTTGTAGATTTTTGCAATAAGTATGTGAGTTCTTTATGACTAATGTTGAGTGCATGAAGCACTCTCACCAGGGCCGGCCCATAGGCCGGGGCAACGGGGCAACCTCCTTGGGCCCCTGGGAGGTAGGGGCCCCAGCCCAGGTAGTAGTACAGTTTATGTATTAGGATATTTTTGTCTTTAGGTCCAGAAAATAAGAGGAAAAAAAGAAAGCCCAAGCCCACCACGTAGGTAGCACTCACGGACGGAAAGAAACCATCGCTAGTTCGCTCCGTTGCGGCACTCCATCGATCTCGTCGAGCTCCAGTCTCTTCGCCTTCTCCCCAAATTCTCCAATCCCAGAGAACAGCGCCACCGCTCCCATGCACTTACAAATTTGAGGTGTCGCTCCCTTGCACCAATTAATGGAGACCGATGGTGTTATTCTCTTTCCCAATCATCTCTCTTTGCATCCTCAACCTTCCCCATCAAGTAGACATTTGAGACATCACTGCATCAGAGATGGTACGTCTCCCTCCAATTCTTCTCTTCCTAGTTCATACTCTTCTGTTGGCCTGTAATTCAAAGCTTCTTTGGATCCAGGGATGAGAAGGGGGGATGGGGAATGAGTGTTTCAGCCTTGCAGATCTGGGAAGCTACATCAACAATTCGACATCGAGCCATATGCTCATATTCAGGTGCTTTTGTTCCCTGTATTGACTGTTTTTCTACAATTGTTTGGTGACATATCTTTTAAAAAAATGGTTACCAATGAGAAAAGGAAGTGAAAAAAACTTAAGAGATGAACTGGTAAACTCACCGAAAGCTTCAATTGACATTTTTTATAGAAAAGGAAGTTAGAAATGGCAGTTCTTCGAATAACTTGAAGTGTTCAGAAGTATATTTGGCTTCTTACTTAGCTCAAAAGACTTTTATTCAATGATATTTAATTACGCAAATGCTGTGCTAAATTTGTAGGAACGGTTTCTCAAAATTATGTTGAATCAGATGATCTCTTCTCGGAATTACGACTACAACAAATGACTATACAAAATCTGATGTGCCATTGCGTGCTATGGAGATTTTCGAGTTTGTTAGAGACATAGACTCTTTTCCAAATATATTACTAGCTTATCGAATTCTATTTTCTGTAGCATTCACTGTAGCATCAGCTGACCGCAGTTTCTCAAAGTTCAAGTTATTGAGAAATTATTTGAGATTATCAATGTCACAGGAAAGATTGAATGGTCTTGCTACTTATGCATTAGGAAAGCAAAGTAGGATGAAATAAATATTGATGCACAGATCTGATTATTGTATTCAGGAAGCTTTGGAGACATTTTCTTCGGGCGAAGACATCGAGTAACGAACAGATTGAAGAAAATAGAATCTAATGTAAGCTCTCAGGCATTAACATTATATCTCATGATAACACAAACGCTTTCCAATTGCTATCAGTTTGGACAAGGTTTTCATACTTAGAAGAGCGAGATGATTGTCTCTTTATGCCCCTTAGAAGAGCGATCTTTTGTAGAACTATATTGTTTCCATGCTATTAGAATGTAGTTCTCTAGACCATGAATCTATGCTATGTACTGAATTGCTTTCGAAATAGAATGCATTCTGAATTTTTATTTGTCCATAAGGGCCCCATTTTGTTGTCTCGCCCCGGGGCCCTGAATATATATGGACCGGCCCTGACTCTCACGCTTCCATCATTGGTAGCCTCTTCGGTACCGTGCATTGCCCTTTGTCGCCTCGAGAGTTGGTGCAAACTTTGCCGGTGCATCCAAACCCCGGGATATGATACACTCTATCACACATAAGCCTCCTTATATCTTCCTCAAAACAGCCACCATACCTACCTATTATGGCATTTCCATAGCCATTTCGAGATATATTGCCATGCAACTTTCCACTGTTCCGTTTATTATGACACACTCCATGATTGTCATATTTCTTTGCATGATCATGTAGTTGACATCGTATTTGTGGCAAAGCCACCTTCATAATTCTTTCATACATATCACTCTTGATTCATTGCATATCCCGGTACACCGCCTGAGGCATTCACATAGAGTCATATTTTGTTCTAAGTATCGAGTTGTAATTCTTGAGTTGTAAGTAAATAAAAGTGTGATGATTTTCATTATCAGAGCATTGTCCCATGTGAGTAAAGTTCTTCGAAAAAAGGAGAAAAAATGAGGAAAAAATGAGAGAAAAAGAGAGAAGGGCCAATGTTACTATCCTTTTTCCACACTTGTTCTTCAAAGTAGCACCATGATCTTCATGATAGAGAGTCTCCTATATTGTCATTTTCACATACTATTGGGAATTTTTCATTATAGAATATATTCCAATAATGGGCTTCCTCAAAATGCCCTAGGTCTTCGTGAGCAAGCAAGTTGGATGCACACCCACTTAGTTTATTTTGTTGAGCTTTCACATATTTATAGCTCTAGTGCATCCGTTGCATGGCAATCCCTACTCCTTGCATTGATATCAATTGATGGGCATCTCCATAGCCCGTCGATTATCCACGTCAATGTGAGACTTTCTCCCTTTTTGTCTTCTCACACAACCTCCATATCATATTCTATTCCACCCATAGTGCTATATCCATGGCTCGCACTCATATATTGTATGAAAGTTGAAAGAGTTTGAAAAGGCTAAAGTATGAAACAATTGCTTGGCTTGTCATCGCGGGGTTGTGCATGATGGGAGCATTTTTGTGTGATGAAAATGAAGCATGGACAAACTATGTGATTTTGTAGGGATAAGCTTTCTTTGGATATGATATTTTGATAAGACAAATTGCTTGGTTAGCATGCTTGAAGTATTATTACTTTTATGTCAATATTAAACTTCTGTCTAGAATCTTTTGGATCTAAAAATTCATGCCGCAATAAAGAGAATACATTGAAAATTATGTTAGGTAGCATTCCACATCAAAAATGCTGTTTTTATCATTTACCTACTTGAGGACGAGCTGGAATTAAGCTTGGGGATGCTTGATACGTCTCCAATGTATCTATAATTTTTGATTGTTCCATGCTATTATATTATCTTTTTTGGATATTTAATGGGCTTTATTATGCACTTTTATATTATTTCCGGGACTAACCTATTAACCGAAGGCCAAGTGCAAATTGCTGTTTTTTTGCCTATTTCAGTGTTTCACAGAAAAGGAATATCAAACGGAATCCAAACAGAATGAAACCTTCGCGAGGATCTTTTTTGGAACAAATGCAATCTAGGAGACTTGGAGTGGAGGTCAAGGAAGCAACGAGGCGGCCACGAGGTAGGGCGGCGCGCCCAGGGGGCAGGCGCACCCCCACCCTCATGGGCCCCTCATGGCTCCACCAACCTACTTCTTTTTCCTATATATACTCTTATACCCTAAAAACATCCAGGGGAGCCACGAAACCACTTTTCCACCGCTGCAACCTTCTGTACCCGTGAGATCCCATCTGGGGACCTTTTCCGGCTATCTGCCGGAGGGGGACTCGATCACGGAGGGCTTCTACATCAACACCATAGCCTCTCCGATGATGTGTGAGTAGTTTACCACACACCTTCGGGTGCATAGTTATTAGCTAGATGGATTCTTCTCTCTCTTTGGATCTCAATACAAAGTTCTCCTTGATGTTCTTGGAGATCTATTCCATGTAATTCTTTTTGCGGTGTGTTTGCAGAGATCCGATGAATTGTGGGTTTATGATTAAGATTATCTATGCACAATATTTGATTCTTCTTTGAATTCTTATATGCATGATTTGATATCTTTGCAAGTCTCTTCTAATTATCAGTCTGGTTTGTTCTACTAGATTGATCTTTCTTGCAATGGGAGATGTGCTTAGCTTTGGGTTCAATCTTGCGGTGACCTTTCCCAGTGACAGCAGGGGCAGCAAGGCACGTATTGTATTGTTGCCATCGAGGATAAAAAGATGGGGTTTATATCATATTGCTTGATTTTATCCCTCTACATCATTTCATCTTGCCTAATGCGTTACTTTGTTCTTATGAACTTAATACTCTAGATGCATGCTGGATAGTGGTCGATGTGTGGAGTAATAGTAATAGATGGAGAATTGTGTCGGTCTACTTGACACGGACGTGATGCCTATGTTCATGATCATGCCTAGATATCATCATAACTATGCGCTTTTCTATCAATTTCTCAGCAGTAATTTGTTCACCCACCATAATATATGCTATCTTGAGAGAAGCCTGAAACCTATGGCCCCCGAGTCTACTTACATCATATAAGTTTCCAATCTACAATTCTAGTTTACTATTTATTTTGCAATCTTTACTTTTCAATCTATACAACAAAAATACCGAAATTATTTATCTTATTATCTCTATCAGATCTCACTTTCTTAAGTGACCGTGAAGGGACTGACAGCCCCTTTATCGCGTTGGTTGCGAGGTTCTTGTTTGTTTGTGCAGGTACTAGGCGACTTGCGTGTAGTCTCCTACTGACTTGATACCTTGGTTCTCAAAAACCGAGGGAAATACTTACGCTACTTTTCTGCATTACCCTTTCCTCTTCAAGGGAAAACCAACGCATGCCCAAGTGGTAGCAAGAACTTGCACTAGTGAAAGGATGAACCCTAGGGCTTGTTTCGAAGCATTGCAATACCATTTTCGCTCAAGTTTACTAATAGTTACCTTGCTGTTTTTATAATTTCAGATTACAAAAACCTATATCTACCATCCATATTGCACTTGTATCACCATCTCTTCGCCGAACTAGTGCACCTATACAATTTACCATTGTATTGGGTGTGTTGGGGACACAACAGGCTCTTTGTTATTTGGTTGCAGGGTTGTTTGAGAGAGACCATCTTCATCCTATGCCTCCCACGGACTGATAAACCTTAGGTCATGCACTTGAGGGAAATTTGCTACTGTCCTACAAAACTCTGCACTTGGAGGCCCAACAACGTCTACAAGGATAAAGTTGCGTAGTAGACATCAAGCTCTTTTCTGGCGCCGTTGCCGGGGAGGTTAGCGCTTGAAGGTATATGTTTAGATCTTGCAATCAAATCTTTTAGTTTCTTATTTTATCACTAGTTTAGTCTATAAAAGAAAACTAAAAAAATGGAATTGAGCTTGCCTCATATGCTTCATCTTTTTAATGTCTTTCATGAAAATAAGGATTCTGATAATTGTGCCAAAGTGTTCGAAGAAGAATGCATTAAAATGTTTGGCACTAAATCTTTGAATGATGAGTATGATTGCAATGTTGTTAGTATGAATTCTTTGAATATCCATGATGCTAATGATATGCAAAGCCACAAGCTTGGGGATGCTATGTTTGACGAACATGATATTTTTAGTCCCCCAAGTTTTGATGTGCAAACTAATTATGATGATAGCATGCCTCCTATCTATGATGATTATTGTGATGACATGTATGCTATAAAGAATAATGGTAACCATGAAACTTGTCATCATGATTTTAATTTTCAATTGGATTGTGCCTCACATGATAGTTATTTCATTGAGTTTGGTACCACTACTATTGATGAGAATAGATTTGCTTATGTGGAGAGTAATAATTTTTTATATGCTTGTGGACCATGAAAGTAATGCTTTATGTGATAGCTATATTGTTGAATTCATTCATGATGCCACAGAAAATTATTATGAGGGAGGAATATATGCTTGTAGGAGTTGCAATAATATCAAGTTTCCTCTCTATGTGTTGAAAATCTTGAAGTTATGCTTGCTTTACCTTCATATGCAAGTTGATTCTTGTTCCCATAAGTTGTTTGCTCACAAAATCCTTATGCATAGAAAGTGGGTTAGACTTAAATGTGCTAGTAATATGCTTCATGTGAAGGAAATATGCCCTAGAGGCAATAATAAAGTTATTATTTATTTCCTTATATCATGATAAATGTTTATTATTCGTGCTAGAATTATATTAACCAGAAACTTAGTACATGTGTGAATACATAGATAAACAGAGTGTCACTAGTATGCCTCTACTTGACTAGCTCATTGAATCAAAGATGGTTAAGTTTCCTAGCCATAGACATGAGTTGTCATTTGATTAACGGGATCACATGATTAGAGAATGATGTGATTAACTTGACCCATTCCGTTAGCTTAGCACGATGATCGTTTAGTTTGTTGCTACTGCTTTCTTCATGACTTATACATGTTCCTTTGACTATGAGATTATGGAACTCCCGAATACCGGAGGAACACTTTGTGTGCTACCAAACGTCCCAATGTAACCGGGTGATTATAAAGGTGCTCTACAGGTGTCTCCGATGGTACTTGTTGAGTTGTCATAGATCGAGATTAGGATTTGTCACTCCTATTGTCGGAGAGGTATCTCTGGGCCCTCTCGGTAATGCACATCACTATAAGACTTGCAAGCAATGTGACTAATGAGTTAGTTGCGGGATGATGCATTATGGAACGAGTAAAGAGACTTGCCGGTAATGAGATTGAACTAGGTATTGAGATACCGATGATCGAATCTCGGGCAAGTAACATACCGATGACAAAGGGAACAACATAAGTTGTTATGCGGTTTGACCGATAAAGATCTTCGTAGAATATGTAGGAGCCAATATGAGCATCCAGATTCCGCTATTGGTTGTTGACCGGAGACGTGTCTCGGTTATGTCTACATAGTTTTTGAACCCATAGGGTCTGCACGCTTAACGTTCGGGGACGATCGGTATTATGAGTTTGTGTGTTTTGATGTACCGAAGATTGTTCGGAGTCTCGGATGAGATCAGGGACATGACGAGGAGTCTTGAAATGTTTGAGACGTAAAGATCGATATATTGGAAGGCTATATTCAGACATCGGAAAGGTTCTGAGTGGTTCGGGTATTTATCGGAGTACCGGAGAGTTACGAGAATTTGTCGGGGAGTATATGGTCCTTATTGGGCTTTAAGGGAGAGAAAGAGGGGCTGCCTAGGCAGGCCGCGCGCCCCCAAGGCCTAGTCTGAATTGTACTAGGGGGAGGGGCGGCGCCCCCTCCTTCTCTTCTCTCTTCCCCTTCCTTCTCTCCTACTACTTGGAAGGGGGTAATCCTACTCCCGGTGGGAGTAGGACTCCCCAGGGCGCGCTATAGTAGAGGGCCGGCCCTCCCCCTCCTCCACTCCTTTATATACGGGGGAAGGGGGCACCTCATAGACACACAAGTTGATCATTGATCCCTTAGCCGTGTGCGGTGCACCCTCCACCATACTCCACCTCGGTTATATCATCGTAGTGCTTAGGCGAAGCCCTGCGACGGTAGCTTCATCATCACCGTCATGACGCCGCCGTGTTGATGAAGCTCTCCCTCGACACTCTGCTGGATTGTGTGTTCGTGGGACATCACCGACCCAAACGTGTGCAGATCACGGAGGTGCCGTACTTTCGGTGCTAGGATCGGTCGATCGTGAAGACGTATGACTACATCAACCACGTTGTCATAACGCTTCCGCTTACGGTCTACGAGGGTACGTAGACAACACTCTCCCTCTCGTTGATATGCATCACCATGATCTTATGTGTGCTTAGGAATTTTTTTGAAATTACTGTGTTCCCCAACAGTTGCATTCGAGCCAGGTCTATGCGTACATGTTATATGCATGAGTAGAACACAAAGGAGTTATGGGCGTGGGTATATTCATATTGCTTGCCGTCACTAGTTGATTCTTGATTCAGCGGTATTGTTGGATGAAGCGGCTCAGACCGATATTACGCGTACGCTTACACGAGACTGGTTCTACCGACGTGCTTCGCACACAGGTGGCTAGTGGGTGTCTATTTCTCCAACTTTAGTTGAATCGGATTCAATGAATAGCGTTCTTTCTGAAGATCAAAAAGCAATCACTATATTGCATTGTGGTTTTTGATGCGTAGGTAAGAACGGTTCTTGCTCAGCCCGTAGCAGCCACGTAAAACTTGCAACAACAAAGTAGAGGATGTCTAACTTATTTTTGCAGGGCTTATTGTGATGTGATATGGTTAAGACGTGATGAGATATAAGTTGTTGTATGAGATGTTCATGTTTTTGTTGAAGTTATCGGCAACTGACAGAAGCCTTATGGTTGTCTCTTTATTGCATAAGATGCAAGCGCCAAATAATTGCTTTACTTTATCGCTATGCGGTAGCAATAGTTGCAAGAGCAATAGTTGGCGAGACGACCATGTGATGACACGTTGATAGAGATCAATATGATGGAGATCATGGTGTCATGCCGTTGACGATGGAGATCATGATGGTACTTTGGAGATGGAGATCAAAGGAGCAAGATGATCATGGCCATATCATGTCACATATTTTTATTGCATGTGATGTTTATCCTTTATGCATCTTATTTTGCTTAGTTCGGCGGTAGCATTATAAGATGATCTGTCACTAAATTTCAAGGTATAAGTGTTCTCCCTGAGTATGAACCATTGCGACAGTTCGTCGTGCCGAGACACCACGTGATGATCGGGTGTGATAAGCTCTACGTTCACATACAATGGGTGCAAGACAGTTTTGCACATGCGGAATACTCAGGTTAAACTTGACGAGCCTAGCATATGCAGATATGGCCTCGGAACACTGGAGACCGAAATGTCGAGCATGAATCATATAGTAGACATGATCAACATAGTGATGTTCACCATTGAAAACTACTCCATCTCACGTGATGATCGGACAAGGTTTAGTTGATATGGATCACGTGATCACTTAGATGACTATAGGGATGTCTATCTAAGTGGGAGTTCTTAAGTAACATGATTAACTGAACTTTAATTTATCATGAACTTAGTCCTGATAGTAATTCCATATCTATGTTGTAGATCAATAGCTTGCGGTGTAGCTTCCTGTTTAATTTTGATATATTCCTAGAGAAAAAGAAGTTGAAAGATGATAGTAGCAATGATGCGGACTAGGTCCGTGATCTGAGGATTATCCTCATTGCTGCACAGAAGAATTATGTCCTTGATGCACCGCTAGGTGATGGACCTTTTGCAGGAGCAGATGCAGATGTTATGAACGTTTGACAAGCTCGGTATGATGACTACTTGATAGTTTAGTGCACCATGCTTTACGGCTTAGAACCGGGACTTCAAAAATGTTTTGAATGCCACGGAGCATATAAGATGTTCCAAGAGTTGAAATTGGTATCTCATACTCATGCCCGTGTCAAGAGGTATGAGACCTCTGACAGTACTTTGCCTACAAGATGGAGGAGAATAGCTCAACGAGTGAGCATGTGCTCAGAATGCCTGAGTACTACAATCACTTGAATCAAGTGGGAGTTAATCTTCCCGATAATATAGTGATTGACAAATTTCTCTAGTCACTATCACCAAGTTACTAGAACTTTGTGATGAACTATAATATGCAAGGGATAACGGAAATGATTCCCAAAGCTCTTCACGATACTGAAATCGGCGAAAGTAGAAATCAAGAAAAAACATCAAGTGTTGATGGTTGACAAGACCACTAGTTTCAAGTAAAAGGGCAAGGGAAAGAAAGGGAACTTCAAGAAGAATGGCAAGCAAGTTGCCACTCCCATGAAGAAGCCCAAAGCTAGACCCAAGCCTGAAACAGAGTGCTTCTACTGCAAAGGAAATGGTCACTCGAAGTGGAACTGCCCTAGATACTTGGCGGATAAGAAGGATGGCAAAGTGAACAAAGTTATATTTGATATACATGTTATTGATGTGTAATTTACTAGTGTTTATAGAAAACCCCTCGGTATTTGATACTAGCTCAGTTGCTAAGAGTAGTAACTCGAAACGGGAGTTGCAAAATAAACAAAGACTAGTTGAGGACGAGGTGACGATGTGTGTTGGAGATGATTCCAAGGTTGATAAGATCACCATCACACACTCCCTTTACCTTTGGGATTAGTGTTGAACCTAAAATAAATGTTATTTGGTGTTTGCATTGAGCATAATATGATTGGATCATGTTTATTGCAATACGGTTATTCATTTAAGTCGAAGAATAATTGTTATTCTGTTTACATGAATAAAACCTTCTGTGGTCATACACCCAAGGTGAATGGCTTATTGAATCTTGATCGTAATAATACACATATTCATAATATTGAAGCCAAAAGATGCAAAGTTAATAATGATAGTGCAACCTATTTGTGGCACTGTCGTTTACGTCATATTGGTGTAAAGTGCATGAAGAAACTCCATGCCGATGGGCTTTTGGAATCACTTGATGGTTGTGAACCATGCCTCATGGGCAAGATGACTAAGACTCCGTTCTCTGTAACATGGAGCGAGCAACAGACTTATTGGAAATAATACATACTGATGTATGCGATCCGATAAGTGTTGAGGCTTGTGGCGGGTATCATTATTTTCTTCCCTTCATAGATGATTTGAGCAGATATGGGTATATCTACTTAATGAAACATAAGTCTGAAACATTTGAAAAGTTCGAAGAATTTCAGAGTGAAGTAGAAAATCATCGTAACAAGAAAATAAAGTTTCTACGATCTGACCGCAGAGGCAAATATTTGAGTTATGAGTTTGGTCTTCATTTGAAACAATGTGGAGTAGTTTCTCAACTCACGCCACCTGGAACACCACAGCATAATGGTGTGTCCGAATGTTGTAATCATACTTTATTGGATATGGTGTGATCTATGATGTCTCTTATCGATTTACCACTATCATTTTGGGGTTATGCTTTAGAGACAGATGCATTCACGTTAAATAGGGCACCATCTAAATCCGTTGAGATGACACCGTATGAACTATGGTTTAGCAAGAAACCTAAGCTGTCATTTCTTAAAGTTTGGGGTTGTGATGCTTATGTGAAAAAGTTTCTTTCTGATAAGCTCAAACCCGAATCAGAAAAGTGCGTCTTCATAGGATACTCAAAAGTAACTATTGGGTACACCGTCTATCACAGATCCGAAGGCAAGATATTAGTTGCTAAGAATGGATCCTTTCTAGAGAAGGAGTTTCTCTCGAAAGAAGTGACCGGGAGGAAAGTAGAACTTGATGAGGTAATTGTACCTTCTCCCGAATTGGATAGTAGTTCATCACAGAAATCAGTTCTAGTGATCTCTACACCAATTAGTGAGGAAGCTAATGATGATGATCATGAAACTTCAGATCAAGTTACTACTGAACCTCGTAGGACAACCAGAGTATGGTTCGCACCAGAGTGGTACAGTAATCCTTTCTGGAAGTCATGTTACTAGACCATGACGAACCTATGAACTATGAGGAAGAGATGATGAGCCCAGATTCCGCGAAATGGCTTGAGGCCATGAAATCTGAGATGGGATCCGTATATGAGAACAAAGTATGGACTTTGATTGACTTGCCCGATGATCGGTGAGTCATTAAGAATAAATGGATCGCAAGAGGAAGACGGACGCTGATAGTAGTGTTACTATCTACAAAGCTCAAATTGTCGCAAAATGTTTTTGACAAGTTCAAGGTGTTGACTACGATGATATTTTCTCACTCGTATCGATGCTTAAAAGTCTATCCGAATCATATTAGCAGTTGCCGCATTTTATGAAATCTGGTAAATGGATGTCAAAAACTGCATTCCTTAATGGATTTCTTAAAGAAGAGTTGTATATGATGCAACCAGAAGGTTTTGTCAATCCTAAAGGTGCTAACAAAGTGAGCAAGCTCTAGCGATCCATCTATGGACTAGTGCAAGCATCTCAGAGTTGGAATACATGCTTTGATAAAGTGATCAAACCATATGGTTTTATACAGACTTGCGGTGAAGCCTGTATTTACAAGAAAGTGAGTGGGAGCACTACAACATTTCTGATAAGTATATGTGAATGACATATTGTTGATCGGAAATAATGTAGAATTTTCGGGAAAGCATAAAGGAGTGTTTGAAAAGAGTTTTTCAAAGAAAGACCTTGATGAAGCTGCTTACACATTGATCATCAAGATCTATAGAGATAGATCAAGATGCTTGATAAGTTTTTTCAATGAGTACATACCTTGACAAGATTATGAAGTGGTTCAAAATGGAGCAGTCAAAGAAGGAGTTCTTGCCTGTGTTGCAAGGTGTGAAGTTGAGTAAAGATTCAAAACCCGACCACAATAGAAAATAGAAAGAGAATGAAAAGTCATTCTCTATGCCTCAGTCATCGGTTCTATAAAGTATGCTATGTTGTTTACCAGTCCTATTTTATACCTTAGCATGATTCTGGCAAGGGAGTACAATAGTGATCTAGGATTAGATCACTGGACAGCGGTCAAAATTATCCTTAGAGGACCAAGGAAATATTTCTCGGTTATGGAGGTGATAAGAGAGTTACGTCGATGCAAGCTTTTTACATTGATCTAGATGACTCCAAATTTCGATCTCGATACATATTGAAAGTGGGAGCAATTAGCTAGAGTAGCTCTGTGCAGAGCATTGTAGACATAGAAATTTGCGAAATACATACGGATCTGAATGTTGCAGACCCGTAGACTTAACTCCTCACAAGCAAAACATGATCACTCTTTGGGTGTTAATCACATAGCCATGTGAACTAGATTATTGACTCTAGTAAACCCTTTGGGTATTAGTCACATGGAGATGTGAACTAATCACATAAAGATGTGAACTAGATTATTGACTCTAGTGCAAGTGGGAGACTGAAGGAAATGTGCCCTAGAGGCAATAATAAAGTTATTATTTATTTCCTTATATCATGATAAATGTTTATTATTCATGCTAGAATTGTATTAACCAGAAACTTAGTACATGTGTGAATACATAGACAAACAGAGTGTCACTAGTATGCCTCTACTTGACTAGCTCGTTCAATCAAAGATGGTTAAGTTTCCTAGCCATAGACATGAGTTGTCATTTGATTAACGGGATCACATCATTAGAGAATGATGTGATTGACTTGACCTATTCCGTTAGCTTAGCATGATGATCGTTTAGTTTGTTGCTACTGCTTTCTTCATGACTTATACATACTATGAGATTATGCAACTCCCGAATACCGGAGGAATACTTTGTCTGCTACCAAACGTCACAACGTAACTGGGTGATTATAAAGGTGTTCTATAGGTGTCTCCGATTGTGACGCCCGGATAATCAAGCTACAGTAACCTCTGCTAATAATGCCACGTCACCTTATTGGGTTACTAATCTTGCGTTAGTTCGAAACCGATTCAAATTCAAATTCAAAAGAAAAGCAAACAACAAAAGTTTTCAAAAAAATTAAAACTAAAATGTTCGGGTTGTTTCAAATAAATCGTAAGCAATTATGGTGGAGAAACCAAGCTTTTATAAAATTCTTAAATAAACTATAAGGATTTAAACAGTAGCAAAAACAATTAATTAAATGACTTTTACAATTAATAAATTACTAAACTATTTTATTTTGTCACCAGACTTTTTGTGGCATTGGGGTATTTTGTAACACTAATTTAGGTACTACTTGTATATTTTATAAAACAAAAATATCTAGAAAATAAAATAGAAAACTAATAAACAGAAAACAAATAAATAAAAAAAGGAAACAAAACCTCCCCCTGGGCCATTCGGCCCAGCTAGCTACAGGCCGGCCCGGCCGGACCGGCCCACCCCACCTCACCTACTAACCCCCCTAGGGGACACCGAACCCTAACCCACTCCTCCCACTTCCCACGTCTCTCCTCTCCTCGTCCCGATCTGGATCAGGGACGAGCGTCCCCTCCCCCCCATCGACGAGCGCCCCCATCCCACCCCTCTGCCGCACGCCCCGTCGAACACCGCCAGCGCCCCCCCCCACCGCCGTCCTCCTCGCCCCCCCTCTCCCGATCCGGGAGCTCCGACGCCGCGCCCGACCCGCCGTTCGTCGCCGCCTCATCCTCGATTCACCGCCGCCCGGAGCTCCACGGACGCCGCCCGGAGCCCGCGCAGTCGCCCGAGGACCTTGCCGGACCTCCTCGCCGGCGTGCCTCCTCCTCCTCGCCGGTCTGCCTCCTCCCCGATGCGTCGTCTCCGTCATCCTCCTCGACCCCTGCTGCCCCGTCCCTACGAATCGCGGTGAGGCTCCGGCCTCTTCCCTCTACCCTCTCACCGTGTTGGACGTCGCCGTGACCGCCGTCCCGTGCCCGTGCACGCGCTCACATGGCCGCACGCACGCCCGTGCGTCGCCTCTCTGCCGCAGCACCACGCCCGCGCCCATCCGAGATCCGGGCCTCGCCCCGCTTGTCGTTGTCATCGACACGAGCCTCCTCTGGCGCGCCACCGCCCCAGCACGGCTCCGGTGGCTCCCATGTCCGCCGTTAGCCACTGCTCGCCGTGCGGCATCGCCAGCCACCGCCCGCGCTCGGATCCGCCCTAGTCCGGGCCCGCGCCCGCAGCTGCCCTCCCGCCGGCGTGCGCCTTTGGCCTCGCCCTGCTGCACCGCGGTGGCCTTGCCCCGCTACGCCCTATCGGGCGCTCAAAATGCGCCCGTAACCCGTCGCCCGAACCCACTATGGCCATGGGCCTTTGACAGGAGGGCCCCGCCCCAGAACGTTTATAAAAAAATAAAAAAAATTAATTAAAAATAAATAATAACAATAATAATAATTAATTAATTAAGTAATTATTTAAAGAAATAATTAACTTAATTAATTTTGAAATTAAACTAATAAATTAACTAAACTAATTAAACTGTTAGTTAATTAGCTAATTAATTAGTATGACAGTGGGGCCCATCCCCTAAATAATACTAATTAGGTTAATTAAATTATCTAATTAAAATGTGTCACTGACCAGTGGGACCCACTGGTCAGGTTGACCAGTCAACTCTGTTGACTGCTGACGTCAGCATGACATCATGCTCATGTCATTAATCCATTTTTCGAATTAGTTTAAATAATTAATTAAATTCCAGAAATTAATAAAAACTTTGGAAAATCATATAAAATAATCCGTAGCTCGGATGAAAATACTTTGTACATGAAAGTTGATCAGAACGACGAGACAAATCCGGATACGCAGCCCGTTCATCCGCCAAGCATCCCTAGCATAGAGAACACGCAACTTCCCCCCTCCAATTCATCTGTCCGAAAACGCGAAACCCTGGGGATATTTTCCCGGATGTTTCCCCCCTTCGCCAGTACCACCTCATACCGCGTTAGGGCACCCCTAGCCCCGCGGATTGTCATGTTATGCCTTGTGATACTTTGATTGCACTATTATTTATTGTGTTCCCCTCCGTTACTTCTTTCCGGTAGACCCCGAGACCGCTGCCGGTACCCCTGTTGTCGACTACGGTGTTGACGACCCTTCTTGCCAGAGCAACCAGGCAAGCCCCCCCTTTGATCACCAGATATCGCCTATTCTTCTCTCTACTACTTGCATTAGTGTAGTGTAGCATGTTACCGCTTTCCGTTATCCTATCCTGATGCATAGCCTGTCCTTGCTACTACTGTTGTTACCATTACCTGCTATCCTACTGCTTAGTATAGGATGCTAGTGTTCCATCAGTGGCCCTACACTCTTGTCCGTCTGCCATGCTATACTACTGGGCCGTGATCACTTCGGGAGGTGATCACGATCATATACTATATACTTTACACAGTTACATTACCTTTGGTACTGTTCGGAGTTGGGGGCTGAAGGGGCAGGTGGCTCCATCCCGGTAGAGGTGGGCCTGGGTTCCCGACGGCCCCCGACTGTTACTTTGTGGCGGAGCGACATGGCAGGTTGAGACCACCTAGGAGAGAGGTGGGCCTGGCCCTGGTCGGTGTTCGCGGATACTTAACACGTTTAACGAGATCTTGGTATTTGATCTGAGTCTGGCTATTGGCCTATACGCACTAACCATCTACGTGGGGACAGTTATGGGCACTCGACGTCGTGGTATCAGCCGAAGCCTTCATGACGTCAGCGACTGAGTGGCGCGCGCCGGATTGGACCGTAAGCCTGCTCTTGTATTAAGGGGGCTAGTTCTACTTCCGGCCGCGTACGCAACGTGCAGGTGTGCAATGGGCGATGGGCCCAGACCCCTACGCCATAGGATTTAGACCGACGTGCTGACCTCTCTGTTGTGCCTAGGTAGGGTTGCGACGTGTTGATCTTCCGAGGCCGGGCATGACCCAGGAAAGTGTGTCCGGCCAAATGGGATCGAGCGTGTTGGGTTATGTGGTGCACCCCTGCAGGGAAGTTAATCTATTCGAATAGCCGTGATCTTCGGTAACAGGACGACTTAGAGTTGTACCTTGACCTTATGACAACTAGAACCGGATACTTAATAAAACACACCCTTTCAAGTGCCAGATACAACCGGTGATCACTCTCTCACAGGGCGATGAGGGGAGGATCATCGGTTAGGATTATGCTATGCGATGCTACTTGGTGAACTTACCATCTACTCTCTTCTTCTGCTGCAAGATGGAGGTGGCCAGAAGCGTAGTCTTCGATAAGGACTAGCTATCCCCCTCTTATTCCGGCTTTCTGCAGTTCAATCCACATATGATACCCTTATTCCATTTGATACCAATGCATACATATGTAGTGTAGCTCCTTGCTTGCGAGTACTTTGGATGAGTACTTACGGTTGCTTTCTCCCTCTTTTCCCCCTATCCCTTCTACCTGGTTGTCGCAACCAGATGTTGGAGCCCAGGAGCCAGACGCCACCTTCGACGACGACTCCTACTACACCGGAGGTGCCTACTACTACGTGCAGCCCGCTAACGATGACCAGGAGTAGTTTAGGAGGATCCCAGGCAGGAGGCCTGCGCCTCTTTCGATCTGTATCCCTGTTTGTGCTAGCCTTCTTAAGGCAAACTTGTTTAACTTATGTCTGTACTCAGATATTGTTGCTTCTGCTGACTCCTCTATGATCGAGCTCTTGTATTCGAGCCTTCGAGGCCCTGGCTTGTAATATGATGCTTGGATGACTTATTTTTATTTGTAGAGTTGTGTTGTGATATCTTCTTGTGAGTCCCTGATCTTGATCGTACACGTTTGCGTGTATGATTAGTGTACGGTCGAATCGGGGGCGTCACACCGATGGTACTTGTTGAGTAGGCATAGATCAAGATTAGGAATTGTCACTCCGATTATCGGAGAGGTATCTCTGGGCCCTCTCGGTAATGCACATCACTATAAGCCTTGCAAGCAATGTGACTAATGAGTTAGTTGCGGGATGATGCATTACGGAACGAGTAAAGAGCCTTGCCGGTAATGAGATTGAACTAGGTATTGAGATACCGACGGTTGAATCTCGGGCAAGTAACATACCGATGACAAAGGGAACAACGTATGCTGTGATGCGGTTTGACCGATAAAGATCTTCATAGAATATGTAGGAGCCAATATGAGCATCCAGGTTCCGCTATTGGTTATTGACCGGAGACGTGTCTCGGTCATGTCTACATAGTTCTCGAACCCATAGGGTCCTCACGCTTAACGTTCAGTGACGATCGGTATTATGAGTTTATGTGTTTTGATGTACCGAAGGTTGTTCGGAGTCCCAGATGAGATCAGGGACATGAAGAGGAGTCTCGAAATGTTCGAGACATAAAGATTGATATATTGGAAGGATATATTCGGACATCGTAAAGGTTCTGAGTGGTTCGGGTATTTATCAGAGTACCGGAGAGTTACGAGAATTCGCCGGGGAGTATATGGTCCTTATTGGGCTTTAGGGGAGAGAGAGAGGGGCTGCCTAGGTAGGCCGCGCGCCCCCCCAGGGCCTAGTTTGAATTGTACTAGGGGGAGGGGCGGCGCCCCCTCCTTCCTTCTCATCTCTCTTCCCCTTCCTTCTCTCCTACTCCTACTACTTGGAAGGGGGAATCCTACTCCCGGTGGGAGAAGGACTCCCCAGGGCGCGCCATAGTACAGGTCCGGCCCTCCCCCTCCTCCACTCCTTTATATACGGGGGAAGGGGGCACCCCATAGACACAAAAGTTGATCATTGATCCCTTAGCCGTGTGCGGTGCCCCCCTCCACCATAATCCACCTCGGTTATGTCACCGTAGTGCTTAGGCGAAGCCCTGCGACGGTAGCTTCATCATCACCGTCATCACGCCGCCATGCTGACGAAGCTCTCCCTCGACACTCTGTTGGATCTTGAGTTCGTGGGACATCACCGACACGAACGTGTGCAGATCGCGGAGGTGCCGTACTTTCGGTGCTAGGATCGGTCGATCGTGAAGACGTACGACTACATCAACCGCGTTGTCATAACGCTTCCACTTACGGTCTACGAGGGTATGTAGACAACACTCTCCCTCTCGTTGCTATGCATCACCATGATCTTGTGTGTGCTTAGGAATTTTTTTGAAATTACTGCGTTCCCCAACATCATGATGCTCTCTTTATGTTTTAATTCTTATCCTTTATGTGAGCATCGTTGAAATCATCATGCCTAGCTAGAAAAGCATTAAATAAAAACGCTTGTTGGGAGTCAACCCAATATTTACCCCTACTGTTTTTATGTGTTCACATGATTATGCTACTGTAGTAATCATGTTTTATATCTTTTGTTTCAATAAAGTGCCAAGCATGACCTTTGGGGTGATCTATGGTGATAGTTGATTTGATCTTGCTGAAAAACAGAAACTTTTGCGCCCAGGAGATTAGTTTTCATTTTTAACAGAAGTGCGATAAAATACTGATTTGTTTTGCAGAGGATTAATAGACAAATTGCCTAGGACTTCCTAATTTATTAGGAATTTTGGAGTTATATAAGTATTAGAGAGTTACAGATTGCTACAGACTATTTAGTTTTTGACAGATTCTGTTTTTCGCGTGTTGTTTCTTATTTTGATGAATCTATGAGTAGTATCGGAGGGTATGAACCATAGAGAAGTTGGAATACAGTAGATATTACACCAATATAAATAAAGAATGAGTTCACAACAGTACCAAAAGTGGTAATTTATTTTCTTATACTAACAAAGCTTACGAGTTTTCTGTTAAGTTTCGTGTTGTGAAGTTTTCAAGTTTTGGGTAAAGTTTTGATGGACTATGGAATAAGGAGTGGCAAGAGCCTAAGATTGGGGATACCCAAGGCACCCCGAGGTAATATTAAAGGAATACCCAAGAAACTAAGCTTGGGGATGCCCCGTATGGCATCCCCTCTTTCATCTTCGTTCATCGGTAATTTTACTTGGAGCTATATTTTTATTCACCACATGATATGTGTTTTGCTTGGAGCGTCATTTTCTTTTATTAGGATTTTCTTGATGTTTGAATAAAGTACTTAAAATCTGAAATTTTATTTATGAGGAGTCTTCACATAGTTACATAATTATTCAACTACTCATTGATCTTCACTTATATCTTTTGGAGTAGTTTGTCATTTGCTCTAGTGCTTCACTTATATCTATTTAGAGCACGGCTGTGGTTTTATTTTGAAGAAATTGTTGAACTCTTATGCTCACTTATATCATTCCAAGAGTCTCTTAACAACATGGTAATTTTCTTAGGTTATGAATTTAGTCCTAATATGATGGGCATCAAGAGGGATATAATAAAAAAACTTTCATATAAAGTGCATTGAATACTATGAGAAGTTTAATTCCTTATGATTGTTTTGAGATATGAGGATGATGGTATTAGAGTCATGCTAGTGAGTTGTTGTGAATTTGAAAAACACTTGTGTTAAGGTTTGTGAGTCCCGTAGCATGCACGTATGGTGAACCGTTATGTAACGAAGTTGGAGCATGAGATATTTTTTTGATTGTCTTCCTTATGAGTGGTGGTCGGGGACGAGCGATGGCCTTTTCCTACCAATCTATCCCCTAGGATCATGCGCGTAGTACTTCGTTTCGATAACTAATAGATTTTTGCAATAAGTATGTGAGTTCTTTATGACTAATGTTGAGTCCATGGATTATACGCACTCTCACCCTTCCACCATTGCTATCCTCTCTAGTGTCGCGCAACTTTCGTCGGTACCATAAACCCACCATATAGCTTCCTCAAAACAGCCACCATATCTACCTATTATGGCATTTCCATAGCCATTCCAAGGTATATTGCCATGCAACTTTCCACCGTTCCGTTTATTATGACACGTTCCATCATTATCATATTGCTTTGCATGATCATGTAGTTGACATCGTATTTGTGGCAAAGCCACTGTTCATAATTCTTTCATACATGTCACTCTTGAGTCATTGCACATCTCGGTACACCGCCGGAGGCATTCATATAGAGTCATATTTTGTTCTAAGTATCGAGTTGTAATTCTTGAGTTGTAAAGTAAATAAAAGTTTGATGACCTTCATTATTAGAGCATTGTCCCATGTGAGGAAATAAAAAAAAGAGGAGGGAAGGCCAAAAAAATAGAAGGCCCAAAAAACAAAAAAAAAGAGAAAAAGAGAGAAGCAACAATGCTACTATCCTTTTATCACACTTGTGCTTCAAAGTAGCACCATGATCTTCATGATAGAGAGTCTCCTATGTTGTCACTTTCATATACTAGTGGGAATTTTTCATTATAGAACTTGGCTTGTATATTCCAACGACGGGCTTCCTCAAAATGCCCTAGGTCTTCATGAGCAAGCAAGTTGGATGCACACCCACTTAGTTTCTTTTTGAGCTTTCATACACTTATAGCTCTAGTGCATATGTTGCTTGGCAATCCCTACTCACTCACATTGATATCTATTGATGGGCATCTCCATAGCCCGTTGATACGCTTAATTGATGTGAGACTATCTCCTTTTTGTCCTCTCCACAACCACCATCTATTCCAACTATAGTGCTATGTCCATGGCTCACGCTCATGTATTGCGTGAAAGTTGAAAAGGTTTGAGAACATCAAAAGTATGAAACAATTGCTTGGCTTGTCATCGGGGTGTGCATGATTTGAATATTTTATGTGATGAAGATGGAGCATAGCTAGACTATATGATCTTGTAGGGATAAGCTTTCTTTGGCCATGTTATTTTGAGAAGACATAATTGCCTTGTTAGTATGCTTGAAGTATTATTGTTTTTATATCAATATTAAACTTTTGTTTTGAATCATAGGGATCAAAACATTCATGCCACAATAAAGAAATTACATGGATAAATATGTTAGGTAGCATTCCACATCAAAAATTCTGTTTTTATCATTTACCTACTTGAGGACGAGCAAGAATTAAGCTTTGGGATGCTTGATATGTCTCCAACGTATCTATAATTTTTGATTGGTCCATGCTATTATATTCTCTATCTTCGATGTTCTATATGCATTTATATGCTATTTTATATGATTTTTGGGACTAACCTATTAATCTAGAGCCCAGTGCCAGTTTATGTTTTTCCTTGTTTTTGAGTTTCGCAGGAAAGGAATATCAAACGGGGTACAATTGACCTGAAACTCTACGACAATTGTTTTTGGGCCAAAAGAAGTCCACGGAGTACCAGAGATGCACCAGAGGAGTCCCGAGGCCACCACAAGGGTGGAGGGTGCCCCCACCCCCTAGGGCGCGCCCTCCGACCTTGTGGGCCCCTCGTGGACTCCCCTGACTTGTTCTCGACGCCAACACCTCTTATATATCCCAAACCTCCAGAACAAAACCTAGATCAGGAGTTCCACTGCCGCAAGCCTCTATGACCACGGAAAACCAATCGGGACCTTGTTCCGGCACCTTGCCGGAGGGGGAAATCATCACCGGTGGCCATCTTCATCATCCCGACGCTCTCCATGACGAGGAGGGAGTAGTTCACCCTCGGGGCTGAGGGTATGTACCAATAGCTATGTGTTTGATCTATCTCTCGTGTTCTTGATTTGGCATGATCTTGATGTACTGCAAGCTTTGCTATTATAGTTGGATCTTATGATGTTTCTCCCCCTCTACCTTCTTGTAATGGATTGAGTTTTCCCTTTGAAATTATCTTATCGGATTGAGTCTTTAATGATTTGAGAACACTTGATGTATGTCTTGCATGTGCCTATCTGTGGTGACAACGAGATATTCACGTGATCTACTTGATGTCTGTTTTGGTGATCAACTTGCGGGTTCTGTGACCTTGTGAACTTATGCATAGGGGTTGGCACACGTTTTTGTCTTGACTCTCCGGTAGAAACTTTGGGGCACTCTTTGAAGTTCTTTGTGTTGATTTGAATAGATGAATCTGAGATTGTGTGATGCATATCATGTAATCAAACCCGTGGATACTTGTGGTGACATTGGAGTATCTAGGTGACATTAGGGTTTTGGTTGATGTGTGTCTTAAGGTGTTATTTTAGTACGAACTCTAGGGATGTTTGTGACACTTATAGGAATAGCCCAATAGATCGATTATAAAGAATAACTTTGACGTGGTTTCGTACCCTACAATAATCTCTTCATTTGTTCTCCGCTATTAGTAACTCCGGAGTGACTCTTTGTTGCATGTTGAGGGATTGTTATATGATCTAATTATGTTATCATTGTTGAGAGAAATTGAACTAGTGAAAGGGTGAACCCTAGGTCTCGTTTCGAAGCATTGCAATACCGTTTTCGCTCACTTTTACTACTAGTTACCTTGCCATTTTTATAATTTCAGATTACAAAAACCTATATCTACCATCCATATTACACTTGTATCACCATCTCTTGGCCGACCTAGTGCACCTATACAATTTACCATTGTATTGGGTGTGTTGGGGACACAAGAGACTCTTTGTTATTTGGTTGCAGGGTTGTTCGAGAGAGACCATCTTCATCCTATGCCTCCCACGGATTGATAAACCTTAGGTCACCCACTTGAGGTAAATTTTCTACTGTGCTACAAAACTCTACACTTGGAGCCCAACAACATCCACAAGGATAAAGTTGTGTAGTAGACATCACACATCGACCGTTATCCAGCATGCATCTAGTGTATTAAGTTCATGGAGAAACAGAGTAATGCAATAAGAATGATGACATGATGTAGACAAGATCTATTTATGTAGAAATAGACCCCATCTTCTTACCTTAATAGAAACGATACATACATGTCGTTTTCCCTTCTGTCACTGGGATCAAGCACCGTAAGATCGAACCCATCACAAAGCACCTCTTTCCATGGCAAGAAAAATTGATCTAGTCAGCCTAACTAAACCAAAGATTCGAAGAAGAAATACGAGACTATAAGTAATCATGCATATTAGAGAACAAAGACCTCAAATAACTTTCATGGATGAAAACATAGATATGATCATAAACTCAAAGTTCATCGGATCCCAATGAACACATCACAAAAAGTGTTACGTCAAATAGATCTCCAAGAGACCATTGTATTGAGAATCAAAAGAGAGTGAGGAAGCCATCTAGCTACTAACTATGGACCCGTAGGTCTACAATGAACTACTCACGCATCATCGGAGAGGTACCAATGAGGATGATGAACCCCTCCGTGATGGTGTCTAGATTGGATCTGGTGGTTCTGGAACTTGCGGCGGCTGGAATTTATTTTTGTCGACTCCCCTAGGGTTTCTGGAATATTGGGGTATTTTTAGAGCAAAGAGGTGGTGCGGGAGGCCACTGAGGTGGGCACAACCCACCTGGGCGCGCGTGGGGGCCCAGGCATGTCCTGGTGGGTTGTGCCCCCCTCGGGGCACCCCCCTAGGTGCTTTTCTGGCCCATCTGGTGTCTTCTGGTCCAAAAAAATCCACAAAAAGATTCACTGCATTTGGACCCCATTTGACATTGATTTTCTGTGATGTAAAAAACAAGCAAAAAACAGTAAGTGGCACTTGGCACTATGTCAATAGGTTAGTCCCAAAAAATGATATAAAATGATTGTAAAACATCCAAGAATGATAATATAATAGCATGGAACAATAAAAAATTATAGATACGTTGGAGACGTATCAACATTCCCAAGCTTAATTCGTGCTCGTCCTCGAGTAGGTAAATGATAAAAACAGAATTTTTGACGTGGAATGCTGCCTAACATGTTCATCACATATTCTTTCTTTTATAGCTTGGACAATTGGACATTTATATGGTTCAAAGCAATAGTCTAGTTTTTCCATGAGGACTTTAATACTCAAGCATATCAACAAGCAACCATGTCTTTCAAAATATCAACACTAAAGCGAGTTATCCCTAGCCCATTATGCTCAATCATTGATCCATTCATGAAACACACTCGCATATTAGCTACACCCAATGCTTAAGTACGATCATAGTGCCCCTTAGTTGGTGCTTTATAAGAGAAGATGGAGACTCAAGTAAAAATAAAAATTGCATAAAGTAAATTGAAAGGCCCTTCGCGGAGGGAAGTAGGGATTTGTAGAGGTGCCACAGCTCAAAGCGAAAAAGATAGAGATAAAACATTTTGGGTGGCATGCTTTTCCTGTCAACAAAAACAATCGAGTAGTTCCCAATACTTTCCATGCTAGATATATCATGGGCGCTTCCCAAATAGAAAATAAAGTTTATTCCTCTTTCCAGCATACTTTCACTTTCCATGGCTAACCGTATCCACGGGTGTCTTCCATACCAACACTTTCCAAGGAATTTATTATTTGATAACATAAAGTAAATTCATTTTTCATTTCGGGATTGGGCATCCCTAATACCTTTGTTATACTCTCGTGCAATGACAAGTGAGTAAACACTCGTCTTGAGAATAACACATCTACCATGGAAATATATCAGCCACCCCCTACCGTTTCATGAGAGGTATGAGCACACAAAAGAGAAATTTATTTCGAAAATTAGAGATGGCACATACAAATTTGCTTAGAATGGCAAACGAATACCGCATATTGGTAGGTATAGTGGACTTATGTGGCAAAAACTGCTTTAAAGAATTTTGGATGCACAAGTAGTGATCATACTGTTGGGGAACGTAGCAGAAATTCAAAATTTTCCTACGTATCACCAAGATCTATCTATGGAGAGACCAGCAACGAGGGGAAGGAGAGTGCATCTACATACCCTTGTAGATCGCTAAGCGGAAGCATTCAAGTGAACGGGGTTGATGGAGTCGTACTCGTCGTATTCAAATCACCGATGACCAAGTGCCGAACACACGGCACCTCCGCGTTCAACACACGTACAGCCCGGTGACGTCTCCCACGCCTTGATCCAGCAAGGAGAGAGGGAGAGGTTGAGGAAGACTCCATCCAGCAGCAGCACAACGGCGTGGTGGTGATGGAGGAGCATGGCAATCCTGCAGGGCTTCGCCAAGCACCACAGAAGAGGAGGGAGAGAGAGATGCAGGGCTGCACCAACGAGAGATCGAATCACGTGTGTTTTGGGGCAGCCCTAGGCCTCTATTTATATGGGGAAGGGGAGGGGCTGCGCCCCCTCTAGGGTTCCCACCCCTAGGGGGGGCGGCAGCCCTAGATGGGGACAAGGGTGGCGGCCAAGAGGGGAGAGGGGAGGGAGGCACCACTAGATGGGCCCTAAGGCCCATCCCCTTTAGGGTTTGCCCCCTTCCCACTCTTCCATGCGCCTAGGGCCCTTGTGGGGGGGCGCACCAGCCCACCTGGGGCTGGTCCCTTCCCACACTTGGCCCATGCAGCCCTCCGGGGCTGGTGGCCCCACTTGGTGGACCCCCCGGGACCCTCCCGGTGGTCCTGGTACATTACCGATAAACCCCGAAACTCTTCCGGTAACCAAAACAGGACTTCCCATATATAAATCTTTACCTCCAGACCATTCCGGAACTCCTCGTGACATCCAGGATCTCATCCGGGACTCCGAACAACATTCGGTTACCATATACAAACTTCCTTTATAACCCTAGCATCATCGAACCTTAAGTGTGTAGACCCTACGGGTTCGGGAGACATGCAGACATGACCGAGACGTTCTCCAGTCAATAACCAACAGCGGGATCTGGATACCCATGTTGGCTCCCACATGTTCCACGATGATCTCATCGGATGAACCACGATGTCAAGGACTTAATCAATCCCGTATACAATTCCCTTTGTCCATCGGTACGATACTTTCCCGAGATTCGATCGTCGGTATCCCGATACCTTGTTCAATCTCGTTACCGGCAAGTCTCTTTACTCGTTCTGTAACACATCATCCCGTGATCAACTCCTTGATCACATTGTGCACATTATGATGATGTCCTACCGAGTGGGCCCAGAGATACCTCTCCGTTTACACGGAGTGACAAATCCCAGTCTCGATTCGTGCCAACCCAACAGACACTTTCGGAGATACCTGTAGTGTACCTTTATAGCCACCCAGTTACGTTGTGACGTTTGGCACACCCAAAGCACTCCTACGGTATTCGGGAGTTGCACAATCTCATGGTCTAAGGAAATGATACTTGACATTATAAAAGCTTTAGCATACGAACTACATGATCTTGTGCTAGGCTTAGGATTGGGTCTTGTCCATCACATCATTCTCCTAATGATGTGATCCCGTTATCAACGACATCCAATGTCCATGGTCAGGAAACCGTAACCATCTATTGATCAACGAGCTAGTCAACTAGAGGCTTACTAGGGACATGGTGTTGTCTATGTATCCACACATGTATCTGAGTTTCCTATCAATACAATTATAGCATGGATAATAAACGATTATCATGAACAAGGAAATATAATAATAACCAATTTATTATTGCCTCTAGGGCATATTTCCAACAGTCTCCCACTTGCACTAGAGTCAATAATCTAGTTCACATCGCCATGTGATTAACACTCACAGGTCACATCGCCATGTGACTAACACCCAAAGAGTTCTGGGTTTGATCATGTTGCTTGTGAGAGAGGTTTTAGTCAACGGGTCTGAACCTTTCAGATCCGTGTGTGCTTCACAAATCTCTATGTCATCTCCTAGATGCAGCTACCACATTCTATTTGGAGCTATTCCAAATAACTGTTCTACTATACGAATCCAGTTTACTACTCAGAATAATCTGGATTAGTGTCAAAGTTTGCATCGGCGTAACCCTTTACGACGAACTCTTTTACCACCTCCATAATCGAGAAAATTCCTTAGTCCACTAGTTACTAAGGATAACTTTGACCACTGTCCTGTGATCCATTCTTGGATCACTCTTGTACCCCTTGACTGACTCACGGCAAGGCACACTTCAGGTGCGGTACACAACATAGCATACTGTAGAGCCTATGTCTTAAGCATAGGGGACGACCTTCGTCCTTTCTCTCTATTCTTCCGTGGTCGAGCTTTAAGTCTTAACTTCATACCTTACAACTCAGGCAAGAACTCCTTCTTTGACTGATCCATCTTGAACACCTTCAAGATCATGTCAAGGTATGTGCTCATTTGAAAGTACCATTAAGCATTTTTATCTATCCTTATAGATCTTGATGCTCAATGTTCAAGTAGCTTAATCCAGGCTTTCATTGAAAAACACTTTCCAAATAACCCTATATGCTTTCCAGAAATCCTACGTCATTTTTGATCAACAATATGTCAACAACATTTACTAATCGGAAATTCTATAGTGCTCCCACTCACTTCTTTGGAAATACAAGTTTCTCATAAACTTTGTACAAACCCAAAACTTTGATCATCTTATCAAAGCATACATTCCAACTCCGAGATGCTTACTCCAGTCCTTAGAAGGATTGCTGGAGCTTTGCATCCTTATTAGCATCTTTCAGGATTGACAAAACCTTCCGGTTGTATCACATACAACCTTCCCTCAGAAAAATCGTCGAGGAAACAATGTTTTGACATCCTATTTGCAAGATTTCATAAATAATGCAGTAATCGTTAATATAATTCCAACAGACTCTTAGCATCGCTACGAGTGAGAAAGTCTCATCGTAGTCAACTCCTTGAACTTGTCAGAAAACATCTTAACGACAAGTCGAGCTTTCTTGATGGTGACATTTACCATCATTGTCCGTCTTCCTTTTAAAATCCATCTACACTCAACAGCCTTACGACCATCAAGTAGTTCTTCCAAAGTCTACACTTTGTTTTCATACATGGATCCTCTCTCGGATTATATGGCCCCAAGCCATTTATCGGAATCCAGGCCCACCATCGCTTCTCCATAGCTCGTAGGTTCATTGTTGTCTAGCAACATGACTTCCAATACAGGATTACGTACCACTCTGAAGTAGTACGCATCCTTGTCATCCCACGAGGTTTGGGAGTGACTTGATCCGAAGTCTCATGATCAATATCATAAGCTTCCACTTCAATTAGTGTAGGTGCCACAGGAACAACTCTTTGTGCCCTGCTATACACTAGTTGAAGTGACGGTTCAATAACCTCATCAAGTCTCCACCATCCTCCCACTCAATTCTTTCGAGAGAAACTTTTCCTCGAGAAAGGACCCGATTCTAGAAACAATCCTTTATTGCTTTCGGATCTGAGATAGGAGGTATACCCAACTGTTTTTGGGTTGTCCTATGAAGATGCATTTATCCGCTTTGGGTTCGAGCTTATCGGCCTGAAACTTTTCCACATAAGCGTCGCAGCCCCAAACTTTTAAGAAATGATAGCTTAGGTTTCTCTAAACCATAGTTCATACGGTGTCATCTTATCGGAATTACATGGTGCCCTATTTTAAAGTGAATGTGGTTGTCTCTAATGCTTAACCCATAAACTATTGTGGTAATTCGATAAGAGACATCATGGTATGCATCATATCCAATAGGGTGCAGTTATGATGTTCGGACACACCATCACACTATGGTGTTCCAGGCTGTGTTAGTTGTGAAACGATTTCCACAATGTCTTAATTTTGTACCAAACTCGTAATTCAGATATTCATCTCTATGATCATATCATAGATCTTTTATCCTCTTGTCACGACGATCTTTCAACTTCACTGAAATTACTTGAACCTTTCAATAATTCAGACTCGTGATTCATCAAGTAAATGTACTAAACATCTACTCAAATCATCTGTGAAGAAAGAACATAACGATATCCACTACATGCCTCAGCACTCATTGGACTGCACACATCAAAATGTATTACTTCCAACAATTTGCTTTCTAGTTCCATTTTACTGAAACCGAGGCTTTCAGTCATCTTGCCCATGTGGTATGATTTGCATGCCTCAAGTGATTCAAAATCAAGTGAGTCCAAACGGTCCATTTGCATGGAGTTTCTTCATGCATACACACCAATAGACATGGTTCGCATGTCTCAAACTTTTCAAAAATGAGTGAGTCCAAAGATCCATCAACATGGAGCTTCTTCATGCGTTTTATACCGATATGACTTACGTGGCTGTGCCACAAGTAGGTGGTACTATCATTACTATCTTTTGGCATGAACATGTGTATCACTACGATCGAGATTCAATAAACCATTCATTTTAGGCGTAAGACCATTGAAGGCATTATTCAAATAAACAGAGTAACCATTATTCTCCTTAAATGAATAACCGTTTTGCGGTAGACATAATCCAATCACGTCTATGCTCAACGCAAACACCAATCTTGATGGTAGAGGGAGCGTGCGATGCTTGATCATATCAACATTGGAAATACTTCCAACACATATCATCAGCTCACCTTTAGCTAGTCTCCGTTTATTCCGTAGCTTTTATTTCGAGTTACTAACACTTAGCAACCGGACCGGTATCTAATACCCTGATGCTACTAGGAGTACTAGTAAAGTACACATCAACACAATGTATATCCAATATACTTCTATCGACCTTGCCAACCTTCTAATCTACCAAGTATCTAGGGTAATTCTGCTCCAGTGGCTGTTCCCTTTATTACAGAAGCACTTAGTCTCGGGTTTGGGTTCAACCTTAGGTTTCTTCACTAGAGCAGCAGCTGAATTGCCGTGTCATGAAGTATCCCTTCTTGCCCTTGCCCTTCTTGAAACTAGTGGTTTCACCAACCATCAACAATTGATGCTCCTTCTTGATTTCTACTTTCGCGGTGTCAAACATCGCGAATATCTCAAGGATCATCATATATGTCCCTGATACATTATAGTTCATCACGAAGCTCTAGCAGCTTGGTGGTAATGACTTCGGAGAAACATCACCATCTTATCTGGAAGATCAACTCCCACTTGATTCAAATGATTGTTGTACTCAGACAATCTGAGCACAAGCTCAACAATTGAGCTTTTCTCCCTTAGTTTGCAGGCTAAGAAAATCGTCGGAGGTCTTATACCTCTTGACGTGGGCATGAGCTTGAAATCCCAATTTCAGCCCTCAAAACATCTCATATGTTTCGCGACGTTTCAAAACGTCTTTGGTGCCTCAACTCTAAACCGTTTAACTGAACTATCATGTAGTTATCAAAATGTGTATGTCAGATGTTCGCAACATCCACAGACGACGTTCGAGGTTCAGCACACTGAGCGGTGCATTAAGGACATAAGCCTTCTATGAAGCAATGAGGACAATCCTTGGTTTACGGACCTAGTCCGTATAATTGCTACTATCAACTTTCAGCTAAATTTTCTCTAGGTACATATCTAAACAGTAGAACTATAGCGTGAGCTACGACATAATTTGCAAAATCCTTTTGACTATGTTCAGTATAATTAAGTTCATCTTATGAACTCCCCCTCAGATAGACATCCCTCTAGTCATCTAAGTGATTACATGATCCGAGTCAACTAGGCCGTGTCCGATCATCACATGAGACGAACTAGTCAACGACGGTGAACATCTTCATGTTGATCATATCTTCTATACGACTCATGCTCGACCTTTCGGTCTTCTGTGTTCCGAGGCCATGTCTGTACATGCTAGGCTCGTCAAGTTAACCCTAAGTGTTTTGCATGTGTTCCGAGGCCATGTCTGTACATGCTAGGCTCGTCAACACCCGTTGTATTTGAACATTAGAATCTAACACCCGATCATCACGTGGTGCTTCGAAACACGAACTGTCGCAACGGTGCACAGTTAGGGGAGAACACTTCTTGAAATTGTTGTAAGGGATCATCTTATTTACTACCGTCGTTCTAAGCAAATAAGATGTATAAACATGATAAACATCACATGCAATCAAATAGTAGTGACATGATATGGCCAATATCATATAGCTCCTTTGATCTCCATCTTGGGGCTCCATGATCATCTCGTCACCGGCATGACACCATGATCTCCATCATCATGATCTCCATCATCGTGTCTTCATGAAGTTGTCTCATAATCTATTACTTCTACTACTACAGCTAACGGTTAGCAATAAAGTAAAGTAATTACATGACGTTTATGTTGACACGCAGGTCATAAATAAATAAAGACAACTCCTATGGCTCCTGCCGGTTGTCATACTTATCGACATGCAAGTCGTGATTCCTATTACAAGAACATGATCAATCTCATACATCACATATATCATTCATCACATCCTTTGGCCATATCACATCACATAGCATACCCTGCAAAAACAAGTTAGACGTCCTCTAATTGTTGTTTGCATGTTTTACGTGGCTGCTATGGGTTTCTAGCAAGAACGTTTCTTACCTACGCAAAGACCACAATGTGATATGCCAATTGCTATTTACCCTTCATAAGGACCCTGTTCATCGAATCCGATCCGACTAAAGTGGGAGAGACAGACACCCGCCAGCCACCTTATGCAACTAGTGCATGTATGTCGGTAGAACCGGTCTCACGTAAGCATACGTGTAAGGTTGGTCCGGGCCGCTTCATCCCACGATGCCGCCGAATCAAGATAAGACTAGTAACGGCAAGCATATTGAACAAAATCAACGCCCACAACTACTTTGTGTTCTACTCGTGCATAGAAACTACGCATAGACCTAGCTCATGATGCCACTGTTGGGGAACGTATCAGAAATTCAAAATTTTCCTACGTATCACCAAGATCTATCTATGGAGAGACCAGCAACGAGGGGAAGGAGAGTGTATCTACATACCCTTGTAGATCGCTAAGCGGAAGCGTTCAAGTGAACAGGGTTGATGGAGTCGTACTCGTCGTGATTCAAATCACCGATGACCAAGTGCCGAACGCACGGCACCTCCGCGTTCAACACACGTACAGCCCGGTGACGTCTCCCATGCCTTGATCCAGCAAGGAGAGGGGGAGAGGTTGAGGAAGACTCCATCCAGCAGCAGCACAACGGCGTGGTGGTGATGGAGGAGCGTGGCAATCCTGCAGGGCTTCCCCAAGCACCACAGAAGAGGAGGGAGAGAGAGATGCAGGGCTGCACCAACGAGAGATCGAATCACGTGTGTTTTGGGGCAGCCCTAGGCCTCTATTTATATGGGGAAGGGGAGGGGCTGCGCCCCCTCTAGGGTTCCCACCCCTAGGGGGGCGGCAGCCCTAGATGGGGACAAGGGTGGCGGCCAAGAGGGGAGAGGGGAGGGAGGCACCACTAGATGGGCCCTAAGGCCCATCCCCTTTAGGGTTTGCCCCCTTCCCACTCTTCCATGCGCCTAGGGCCCTTGTGGGGGGGCGCACCAGCCCACCTGGGGCTGGTCCCTTCCCACACATGGCCCATGCAGCCCTCCGGGGCTGGTGGCCCCACTTGGTGGACCCCCCGGGACCCTCCCGGTGGTCCTGGTACATTACCGATAAACCCCGAAACTCTTCCGGTAACCAAAACAGGACTTCCCATATATAAATCTTTACCTCCGGACCATTCCGGAATTCCTCGTGACGTCCGAGATCTCATCCAGGACTCCGAACAACATTCGGTTACCATATACAAACTTCCTTTATAACCCTAGCGTCATCGAACCTTAAGTGTGTAGACCCTACGGGTTCGGGAGACATGCAGACATGACCGAGACGTTCTCCAGTCAATAACCAACAGCGGGATCTGGATACCCATGTTGGCTCCCACATGTTCCACGATGATCTCATCGGATGAACCACGATGTCAAGGACTTAATCAATCCCGTATACAATTCCCTTTGTCCATCGGTACGATACTTGCCCGAGATTCGATCGTCGGTATCCCGATACCTTGTTCAATCTCGTTACCGGAAAGTCTCTTTACTCGTTCCGTAACACATCATCCCGTGATCAACTCCTTGATCACATTGTGCACATTATGATGATGTCCTACCGAGTGGGCCCAGAGATACCTCTCCGTTTACACGGAGTGACAAATCCCAGTCTCGATTCGTGCCAACCCAACAGACACTTTCGGAGATACCTGTAGTGTACCTTTATAGCCACCCAGTTACGTTGTGACGTTTGGCACACCCAAAGCACTCCTACGGTATCCGGGAGTTGCACAATCTCATGGTCTAAGGAAATGATACTTGACATTAGAAAAGCTTTAGCATACGAACTACATGATCTTGTGCTAGGCTTAGGATTGGGTCTTGTCCATCACATCATTCTCCTAATGATGTGATCCCGTTATCAACGACATCCAATGTCCATGGTCAGGAAACCGTAACCATCTATTGATCAACGAGCTAGTCAACTAGAGGCTTACTAGGGACATGGTGTTGTCTATGTATCCACACATGTATCTGAGTTTCCTATCAATACAATTATAGCATGGATAATAAACGATTATCATGAACAAGGAAATATAATAATAACCAATTTATTATTGCCTCTAGGGCATATTTCCAACACATACTTAGTGCAAATGAAGGCTAGCAAAAGATTGAGAAGCATGCAACCAAGAAACGAAAAATCTCATAAGCGAGCATTAAGCATAACTAACACCGAATAATGCACCACAAGTAGGATGTAATTTCATTGCATAACTATTGAATTTCATGCTTGCATAGGGAATCACAAACCTTAAGACCAATATTCTTACTAAAGCATAATTACTCATCGACGTGACTCACATATCACTATCATCATATCTCAAAACTATTACAAGGAATCAAGTTTATTTTGTCTAGTGATCTTCATGAAAGTTTTTATTTTATCCTCCTTGGATATCTATCACTCTGGAACTAGTTTCATTTGTTGCTTTTAATAAGCTCAAACAAATATAATTGAAGAACATGAGCATCATATTTCTTTATCTCAAATTAATCTAAGTGAAGCATAAGAGAATTTCTTATTTTTTTACTAACTCTCAAATAAATCTAAGTGAAGTATGAGAGCATTTCTACAAAAATACTAAAGCACACCATGCTCAAAAAGATATAAGTGAAGCACTAGAACAATTCCATAGCTCAAAAAGATTTAAGTGAAGCATAGAGAGCAATTCTAAAAAGTCATGGCATAATTTTGGCTCTCTCAAATAGGTGTGTATAGTAAGGATTCATGACTAAAAATAAAAAGCAAATCAAGCAAAGACTCGTATCATACCAGACGCTCCAAGAAAAACTCATAATATGTGATGAATAAAAATATAGTTACAAGTGAAATACCGTTGATCGTTAGAAGAAAGAGGGGATGCCACTCGGGGGCATCCCCAAGCTTAGTTGCTTGATATTTCTTGAATATTATCTTCGGGTGCCATGGGCATCCCCAAGCTTAGGCTATTCTTACTCCTTATTCCTTCATCCATCGTAATATCACCCAAAACTTGAAAACTTCAATCATATAAAAACTCAACAAAACCTCCGTGAGATCCGTTAGTATAAGAAAGAAAATCACTACTATAAGTACTGTTGCAAACCCATTAATATTTTATTTTTGCATTATATCTACTGTAATCCAACTTTTCTATGGAAAAAACTCTTCAAATGAAACCATAGAATCATCAAAACAAGCACACAACGCAAAGAAAACAAAATCTATCAAAAACAGAACAGTCTGTAGCAATCTAGATATTTCGAATACTTCTGTAACTCCAAAAATTCTGTAATAGAGGGCCAACGTGAGAAATTTTCATATTAATCTTCTGCAAACAGAATCAATATTTATCGCTCTTCTGTTAAAAATGAAAATTATTTTCCCGGGTGCAAAAGTTTCTGTTTTTCAGCAAGATCAAATCAACTATCACCCAACATGATCCCAAAGGCTTTGCTTGGCACAAAATCTAATTAAAACACAAAAAACACAATCATAACAGTAGCATAATTGTGCAAACACTCAAGAACAAAAAGAAAAAGACAAAAATAAATTTTATTGATTGTGTTGTCTCCCAACAAGGGCTATCGTTTTACGCCCCTAGCTAGGCATAATGCGAAGGAACTAAGTATTTTTATCTTTGTTTTTATTTTCCTCATAGGCGTCCTTGTTAGGAGGTTTTGCAAAAACAACATAGAACACCTTATCCATACAGACTTTAGCACTATCAAGTTGCTTATCATCATATCCCTTTTGATTTCTGGCAACAATCCAAGGATTATATCTAAAACATGGACTTCCTTTTTAAGATTCTCATCAAAGGTTTGATTATCCCCAAGCAAATGTCTTAGCACATAATCACTATTATAAAGAATTTCATCTATCACCGATTCTACACGATTCATACCATAGAAATAAAAAAATTTCCCTTGCTTCTCGTACTATGTAATCAAATTCATTCATAAGAACAAGGATGGCCAACTTTTTAGCTTTGTGGTTCTTTATAACAGGTAACTCAAAAAACAATCTTTGCAAGGTAGCATGCGTACGGATAAATTTACTTTCAAGTTTCAGAAGTAGTGCTGAAATAGCTTCCGCATAAGGTTTAGTCCTCTTAAGAATAGGAGCATCATCAAGACTTAAATTTCCAACACAATTGAAAAATTCTTGGATACGTTCTTTTCCTATAACATTCCCTTGCCCCCAAATAAAAGTTTTAGCATCCAGATTGCCAGATCGTCCAATTTTAGGAGTTAGGCCATCATATGTTTATGCCATACCAAAGTCACTCATGGTGACAAATCTAGCAAACAAAAATCCAAAGAGAAACGCGAACGAGAAAGAGGGCAAATAAAATGGCAAATTTTTGTGAAGTGGGGGAGAGGAAAACGAGAGGCAAATGGCAAATAATGTAAATATCAAGGAGATAAGATTTGTGATTAGGAACCTGGTAGATGTTGATGATGTCTCCCCGGAAACGGCGCCAGAAACTCCTTTTGATGCGGCTTGAACTACGTCGGTATTTCCCCAAAGAGGAAGGGATGATGCAGCACAACTACGGTAGATATTTCCCTCAGTGATGAGACCAAGGTTATCGAACTGGTAGGAGAACCACGTAAACAGCTCCTACACACAAGGAAAAAATACTTAAAACCCGACGTAAGAGAGGGTTGTCGATCCCTCGCGGGTAAAAAGATAGGTAAAATTGTAGTAGATTGGGTAAACAAATTACTGTTGGGCAATTGATAGAACTTCAAATAATCATGTAGATATCCAGGCAATGATCATTATATAGGCATCACGTCCAAGATTAGTAGACCGACTCCTGCCTGCATCTACTACTATTACTCCACACATTGACCGCTATCCAGCATGCATCTAGTGTATTAAGTTCATCGAGAAATGGAGCAATGCGATAAGAACGATGACATGATGTAGACAAGATCTATTTATGTAGAAATAGACCCCATCTTGTTATCCTTAATAGAAATAATACATACGTGTCGTTTCCCCTTCTGTCACTGGGATCAAGCACCGTAAGATCCAACCCATCACAAAGCACCTCTTCTGATGGCAAGAAAAATCGAGCTAGTCGGCCTAACTAAACCAAAGATTCAAAGAAGAAATATGAGTCTATAAGTAATCATGCATATAAGAGATCAAAGAACTCAAATAACTTTCATGGATAAAAACATAGATCTGATCATAAACTCAAAGTTCATCGGATCCCAACAAACACACCGCAAAAAGAGTTACATCAAATAAACCTCCAAGAGACCATTGTATTGAGAATCAAAAGAGAGAGAGAGAGGAAGCCATCTAGCTACTAACTACGGACCCGTAGGTCTACAATGAACTACTCACACATCATCGGAGAGGAACCAATGAGGATGATGAACCCCTCCGTGATGGTGTCTAGATTGGATCTGGTGGTTCTAGAACTTGCTTCGGCTGGAATTGATATTCCTCGACTCCCCTAGGGTTTCTGGAATATTGGGGTGTTTATAGAGTAAAGAGGCGGTGCGGGAGGCCACCAAGGTGGGCACAACCCACCTCGGCGCGCCTGGGTGCCCAGGCGTGGCATGGTGGGTTGTGCCCCCCTCGGGGCACCCCAGGTTCTTCTCTGGCACATCTGGTATCTTCTGGTCCAAAATAAATCCACAAAAAGTATCACTGCATTCGGACTCGTTTGATATTGATTTTCTATGATGTAAAAAAACAAGCAAAAAACAACAACTAACACTTGGCACTATGTCAATAGGTTAGTCCCAAAAAATGATATAAAATGGTTGTAAAATGATTATAAAACATCCAAGAATGATAATATAACAGCATGGAACAATCAAAAAATATAGATATGTTGGAGACGTATCATTTGGTGAGTGGAATTAGGTAAGGGAAAATTTATATTACGTGCTGAAATTTACTGTCACTTGTCACTATGGAACATCATCCTTTGAGGGGCTTGTTCGAGGTATCTTCACCTCGACCGGTAGAGCAAGAAGTTGCTCCTCAACCTACTGCACCGACGGAAAGTAGTTATTATGAGCTTGTTTCGGGTATGATGGAGAAACTGCAAGCTAATCCTTATGCAAGAGATGGAACACTACATCCTGATATGCATCTAATCTATGTGGATAAAGTTTGTGGATTATTTATGCTTGCAGGTTTGCCCAAGGATGAAGTCGAGAAGAAGGTCTTCCCTTTATCTTTGAAGCGAAAGGCATTGCCCTGGTATAGGCTATGCGATGTGTTGGGATCTACGGTAGGGTGTGTCGACTGCAAATTAAAATTTCCTACGCGCAGAAAACCCAAGAACATGCTACAGGAGATGGATCACAGTTCGTTACCACTAGACGCGCAGTGTCGTGCAGCGGAAGAAGAGTTGGGGCAGCGCGTCCGCGTGGATCGTCTCCTCCTTGTCCGATTTCCCTCGAATAGCTGGTCGTCGGTTTCCACGTACATGTTTGCCGGAGCGGCGCAAGTGCACCTCCTCTAACGATATCAGCACGTGCAGGAGGAACATCGTGCGGCGGACTGCTAGGTCCGATCACACAACCGGCGGCGAGTGGAGGTGTCTATTCGCAACACATGCAAACCCTATCGACAGCGCCGAAGCGATCAATCACATGAGTGTGCGGCACATCCACTTTATATAGGCGTCCATCATGGGCTCTACACTTGGGCCTTGTACGGACCCTCAAGCCCACAAGTCTACTCGGCCACAATGCGAATACAGCTCGGATCACATCCGACCAGTGTCCCCGGATCCGACCTCGTAGGTTCCATCCCTTAAGCGCACGACCCCTTAGATTCAAGCCGGCTTGGTCACAGTTCGGATCACCTCCAAACTGCATGGTTGGTAGTGGCCCCTAGCAAGGCATGTTGAACACCAAGCAGACTATGAAGCTGGTTAGGCGAACATGTACATCATACTTCCATTCCTTTTGCCACACAATATATGTTCTTGGGCTCAAGGAAAGTGTGCCATCCTTGTGCTAGCCCAACCTCTTTCTCGTTCCAGTGATGTCGACCACACACCGGATTATCTCATAATCCTAATCGCATGGCCATGCTTATCTTGGTCGGATCATGATAACCCACAAGTATAGGGGATCAATTGTAGCCTCTTTCGATAAGTAAGAGTGTCGAACCCAACAAGGAGCTAAAGGTAGAACAAATATTCCCTCAAGTTCTATCGACCACTGATACAACTCTACGCACGCTTAACGTTCGCTTTACCTAGAACAAGTATGAAACTAGAAGTACTTTGTAGGTGTTGTTGGATAGATTTGCAAGATAATAAAGAGCGCGTAAATAAGAAGTACGGGCTGTTTAGATGAAGACACAACTAAGTTAGTTTTAGTAGAGAGCTTGTTGTCACACAAGAAAGTTATTTGTCCCTAGGCAATCAATAACTAGATCGGTAATCATTATTGCAATTTTATTTGAGGGAGAGGCATAAGGTAACATACTTTCTCTTCTTGGATCATATGCACTTATGATTGGAACTCTAGCAAGCATCCACAACTACTAAAGATCATTAAGGTAAAACCCAACCATAGCATTATAAGGCATCAATTCCTCTTTATTCCCATACGCAAACAACCTACTTACTCGGGTCTGTGTTTCTATCACTCACGCCACCCACCATAAGCAAATCATGAACATATTGCGAACCCTACAGCGGGGATCCCTCACACTTGCACGACACGGAGAGCACCATAGGACAACACCAATAATAAAACATGCAACTCAAACCAATCACGATCATCAATTAACCCATAGGACAAAATGGATCTACTCAAACATCATAGGATAGCCATACATCATTGGGAAACAATATGTAGCGTTGAGCACCATGTTTAAGTAGAGATTACAACGGGTAAAAGAGGGGTTACACCACTGCATAGAGGGGGGAAGAGTTGGTGATGATGGCAGTGAAGTTGTTGGTGTAGATTGCGGTGATGATGATGGCCCCGGCGGCGTTCCGGCGCCACCGGAAGAGAGGGGGAGAGAGCCCCCCTCCTCCTTCTTCTTCCTTGACCTTCTCCCTTGATGGGACAAGGGTTTCCCCTCTGGTCCATGGACTCCATGGTGGCAGAGGGGCGAGAGCCCCTCTGATATTGGATCTGTCTCTCTCTCTATTTCTATGTTGGCTGATTCTGCCCATTCACCGTTTCTTAAATTCCCGGAGATCCGTAACTCCGATTGGGCTGAATTTTGGGCACGATCTCCATCCGGATATTAGCTTTCTTGCAGCGAAATAAGGGCACCAACTGCCTTATGGGGTGGCCACTGTTGACACCAGATTTTGGCATGGTCACGAATCCGGGTTCGTATGCAAAAGTTAGAGGCAACACTTCGCGGGCCGGCCCTGAGTGAGAAAGTATTCGGCCTTTGCCGGCTGAATGAAACCTTGCCGGGGTAAAACCTTGCCGATGTGAGGGCTTGCCGGCGGAGAAGCTTGCCAGGGTGGAAAGCTTGCCGGGGAGGAAAGCTTGCCGAGGGGAAAAGCTTGCCGGGCGAAGACCTTGCCGGGGCTGAAAAGCTTGCCGGGAAAGAGCTTGCTGGGTGGAAACTGTCAAGGCCAATCCCACCAGAAGATGAATATGGGCTCAAATGATTATCTAGATGGACTCGGATGAAGAAGTGTTCAACATGAAAGTTATTCGTAACGTCGAAATGGTCAACTTTGCTTTTGGAGTCATCATCATCCGACGTAGTATACGACCTGCAGAGACGCTACAAGAGTCGGATGGTCCAGACAGCTACATGACCGAGTCCGACCCGAAATTAAAGATGACCCCGTGGAGTATTCAAGATGGCCTTATTTGGAAAAGTGATCAACATACGAATTGTTGGCCTCATCGAAGCGTACAAAATTGATATTTGAACCGTCTCCATCGGAAGTCATATGCAGATTCCACGGCCCACGCAAGGAGCAAGACAGAAGATTGGATCAGATTCGGGCTGAATCCAAGTGGGACCAGAACTAGGACTCTAGGTCGTGAATTGATGTAATTTTCTTGTAAGGAAAGCCTAGATGAATCCTTTGCTTGTACGGGAAGTCCAGCCACCTCTTATATATGTTGGGGGCGACGGCCGATTGAACAACACACAATCGAACAAATCAATAAACTACTTTTTCATCTACGTTTTATCTCTCCACCGTTTTTCTCTCTCGTTCTTCGCTGTTCTTCGTGTTTGAGAGCTGCGAATCCTGAGGCTCTAGGGGCGAGCGAATCGACCTAGGGCAGCCCATAGCCGCCGCAATCCCTGACGGGATCCCTCCCGGCTGCGCGGGGTTTCGGGTCTGCAAAAGCGCCCGCCGGCTGTCTTGCGTATCACGCTGTCGGTCGGGTCTCCTTCGACGTGAGCTGCGGTGCATCACCCCCGGTGTCGAGGGTACACGTGACGTGTTTGTGTGTCAACACACTTTTTGGCGACTCCGCTGGGGAACAAAGATCAATCGTCATCATCCACCATGTCTGATATTCCCAAGCCATCTGAGGTAGACGCCGATAACATCATTAAGCCCAGTCTTGATGAAATATCGGCCGATCATCGCCAAGTTTATGAGGAGTACAAGAAGGCGCGCGAGGAGAAGGACTTGCAGGAGTTCCTTGCAAAGTTCAAGAAGGATCGCCAAGGCAACATCACTCCGATTGAAGAAATCAAGTTCCCTCCTCTTCAAGCCGAGCAGGTTAAACCCTCTGTAAGTAATGCCTTTTCTCCTGAGCAGTGGGCTGGGATTGAAAGTCGTATTGCTGATGGTAACAGTCTAGTCTAGCAAACTTTCATAGAAAATACTAATGCTCAGAAGAATACATCTCACTCGTCTAGTGGTAATGATGGTGTAGCTGCTAGTGTGCAAAACCCTAATCTGGCTTTACCTATTGCATCGGCGCCTCTTGTGCCGATGGCTTATTATCCTACCCAAACAAACCAGATTGTGACTGCACTCATCAACCCTATTATGAGTATGCCAGGTTCGGTGGCAGCGCCGAACCAAACCCTACCTACAGCTACAACCACTCGACCACTACCAAATGATGGGTCGACATACATGCCACAATTCCTACCTGCAGCTAGTAACCCTACTCCTCTTATGCCGCTGCCACAAGCTTCATCGTCCACTATGGATGATGGTCTAGCTAATCTTAGAGAAGAGATGGCTAAGATGCTTCGAGAGAATTTCGGAGTTGAGTTACCTCGGAATCGGATTTACCAAAAGCCGTACCCCGAGTACTTTGATGCCATCCAGTGCCCTCCAGGATATAAAATTCCAGATTTTGTTAAGTTTAATGGAGAAGGCACAAAAACCACATGGGAGCATGTTAGTCAATATTTAGCACAATTAGGCGAGGCAGTCTCATTGAATGAATTGAAAGTGCGTTTATTTCCTTTATCATTAACTGGTACCGCATTTTCATGGTTTTCTTCTTTACCACACGGTTCCATTCGGGTTTGGTCGCAGCTAGAGCAGAAGTTTCATGATCACTTTTATAGCAGTGACAATGAACTCAAGTTGTCACATCTAACATCAGTTAAACAAAATCATGATGAATCGGTCTCCGATTACGTCAAGAGATTCAGAGAAACAAAAAACCGGTGTTTTCGTTTGGTGATAACCGAGAGGGACTTGGCGGACCTGGTGCTGAGTGGTTTGAGAACTCCCATTAGAGAAAAGCTAGAAGGCTATGAGTTCTTAAATATCAACCAAGTCTTACAAAGGGCTTTGGCTCAGGAAAGCCGAAGCAAAGACCTCAAAGAAGTGCATAGATACAAAGCCGATCGTCCAAAGATGAATATGGTGGAATATGATAGTGATCACTCGGACGATGAGGGTGATGTTTTTTCTACTGAATTTGTTTGGCCATCTAAGGCCAAACCCTTTACTTGCAATGATCTGAAACCGATTCATAAGAATTGTAATGAGGAGATGAAGTTTAATTTTAACATTGCTAAGTGTGATAGAATATTTGATGCTTTGCTGCAGGCTAAGATTATTAGAATATCTCATACATTACCGCCGTTTGAAGAGCTGAAATGGCGCGCTTATTGCAAGTATCATAATTCTTTTTCTCATGCTACTAATGATTGCAATGTTTTTCGACGGCGGATACAATCGGCCATTAATGATGGATGATTGAACTTTTCTGAGATGCAAGTTGATAAACAACCTTTTCCAATGAATACCATGGATTTGGAGGGGAAGAAGCTACTCATTCGGCTGGAGGTAGCCGAATCTGCTAATAAAACTAATGTCATTATTGGTGAGCCCAGGAAACACAAGGAGGGCAACAAGGTCTTGGGGAGACATGTTGTGCTTGATAAGCAGCCCGATGGCAAGGAAGTGATCAAAGTCACCATCAAGAATCCTACTCTCGGAGGGCAACCGCAAGTGCAAGAAAATACTCGAGTTAAATTTGTCAAACCCAAGAGTCTAGAAGTTGGCAAGTGGAAGAGGAATGAGGCAAAAGTGCAGCGCAAGAAAGTCAAGCCAACTTTTGATATGTTGTTGTCCAAGTATGCCAATCATGCGGCCGGTTCTAGCTCTAACCGGTCATCAAATTGGAAGCGCTCAAGGTCACCTCCTCGGGAAGAATTTCAGCATCATGCAAGGCCATATGGGTCGTGGGTGCCAGGACCATGGATGTCGCCACCCCCCTATGTGCCATACTACGTGGGGGACTTCAATGGAGGATGGAGGCAGCCCCCAATGGCCCCTTATGCTTTTCATCTGGGTTGGGCAGAACCAAGGAGGCCCGTTTGTGAGAGACTTTCTTATCCCACACGATGCCATTTGAACAATGGTGTCAATTGGCTAGTGCAAGATAATCAAAAATGGGTCGGCAAGCAAGAATGGCGTGTTAAATTTCCAAGTGCTGCAATGGTCGAGTCAAGCAAAGGCAAGGAAAAAACCGATACCGACTCACTCATCTTGGGCTCCGAAACATTCGCCATACAACAACCGATTATGCATAACGATCCGACTGAGCCGATACTTGCTATCGCGCCAAAGTACTTGGCTAATGACCTTGAAGGAAACACCAGCCAAGTAAAGATGAGAGATCCTAAATACACTCAGCCAAAGTGGTGTCCTCCAGGACTGACAAAAACACAAAAGAGGAAACTACAGAGGTTAAGGAGTCAAGAGATGACAAAACAAGAAGCCGAGAAGCAAAGGGATAAGTTGTTCAATGACACTCGGCCCATGGTGCCTACAAAACAAGTGTGGAGGCCTAAGCAAATACAAGATGCAGTTGCTTCTACACCTATCACAGCAGCACCTGCGCCACCAAAGTAGGACGATGCGACAGCTATTACATCGTCTGCGACACTTCTTACTTCTCCTTCACTTGGACCAATTTCAGAATCGGTGGATGCACTTGAAGAAGAGGATGATGTGTTGGACTATGATTCTACGCCGGTTCATGAAGGTATGGATATCAATATGGTATATTACTTACCTGCTGAGTTTCGTGCTGTCAATGAGGAAGGGGAGGTGGCTCAGCTAGATTTTGGCCCTAAAAATGCAATATTCGAGAAACCAAAAGACCCAGTAACGCATGTGAAACCGTTGTATCTTAGAGGTCATATCAATGGATCACCGCTCACTCGGATGCTTGTTGATGGTGGTGCTATGGTGAATCTTATGCCGTATTCATTCTTCAAAAAATTGGGGCTGCATGATGAAGAGTTGATAAAGACCAACATGGTGCTCAATGGATTTGAAGGCAAAGAGAAAACTGAAGCCAAAGGTGTGATGTATGTGGAGCTCACGATGGGAAGTAAAACTTTGGCTACCGCATTCTTTGTCGCTGAGGTGCAAGGTAACTACAATGTCATACTAGGCCGTGATTGGGTTCATGCAAACCAGTGCGTGCCATCCACTATGCACTAGTTTTTGATCCAGTGGGTTGATGATGAAGTGGAAGTTATTTATGCGGATAACTCGGCCTGTGTTGCTTTGGCCGAGGCATCGGTGGATTGGCAACACCCAAATGCTACTTGCTTGACGGGACGTGACTTATCAGCATTCGATTTTCTCAGCGCAACCAAGAATGGTTTCGTGCCCGTCTGTTTAAAACCGACTGAATGCAATTGGCTCCAAGGTATGATATGTTTAAATGGATCCTAACTCAGAGTGGTTACAAAAGCGACTTGTAGAATATCGGTCCAATGAGAACGATATGTATGAGTCCATAGAAGAGTTAGATGATATGGATAAATTAGGACAAGGTTTTACATCGGCCGATCCATTAGAAGAGATAGATATAGGAGATGGTTCAACTCCTAGGCCGACATTTGTAAATGCAAATTTAAGAGCCGATCATAAAGCTAAGTTGATCGAGCTATTGAAAGAATATGTCTGTTGCTTTGCGTGGGAATATCATGAGATGCCAGGTTTAAGCCGAAAGCTAGTGGAGCATCGGTTACCCATAAAGGCTGGTTTTAGACCATATAAACAATCGGCCAGAAAGTTTAATCCAAAAACATATGACCGGATCAAGGAAGAGATCGGTCGTTTGCTTAAAGCTAATTTTATTAGACCTTGCAGGTATGCCGAGTGGATTTCTAACATTGTCCCAGTGGAAAAGAAAGGATCCGGCAAGTTGAGGGTGTGCATTGACTTCAGAGATCTGAATAGGGCTACACCCAAAGATGAGTATCCCATGCCAATAGCCAATATGCTTATTAATGATGCTTCTGGACATAAATTTATTAGCTTTCTAGATGGTAATGCCGGATAAAATCAGATTTTTATGGCCGAAGAGGACATGTCCAAGACAACTTTTCGTTGCCCTGGTTTTCTTGGTTTATTCGAGTGGACAGTGATGACATTCGGATTAAAAAATGCTGGCACCACATATCAAAGGGCTATGAATTTGATTTTTCATGATTTACTCGGTGTCATACTTGAAGTTTATATTGATGATATTGTTGTCAAATCGGATGTTTTTGAATCCCACTTGGCCGATTTGCGTTTAGATTTTGAAAGAATGAAAAAGTATGGACTGAAGATGAATCCTTTGAAGTGTGCATTCGGTGTGTCGGCTGGTAAGTTTTTGGGTTTCATTATCCATGAAGATGGCATAGAGATTGATCCCAAAAAGATAGAGGCCATACAAAAAGTGGAAGCTCCAAGATGCAAGAGAGATATGCAAAAGTTCCTTGGCAAGGTCAATTACTTGAGGAGGTTCATAGCTAATTTGTGAGGGAAGGTTGATGCGTTTACTCCTATCCTTCAGTTAAAGAATGATGCTGATTTCACTTGGGGGGCAAAACAGCAAGAAGCATTTGATATGATCAAGAATTACTTGTGCACTCCTCCGGTGATGAAAGCACCCAAACATAGGGAACCCTTCAGGCTTTACATTGCAGCAGAAGAAGAAGTTATAGGTGCTGTTTTGACTCAAGAAACCGAGGGAAAAGAGCATGCTATTACATATTTGAGGAGACGCTTGTTGGGCGCCGAGACAAGGTATACATTTATTGAGAAACTATGTCTATGCTTATATTATGCTTGCACAAAATTGAGACATTATTTAGTGCCGAGTGCTTGTATAGTAGCTTGTCAAACCGATGTCATTAAATACATGTTGCATAGGCCCATTCTTAGTGGTAGAATTGGCAAGTGGGCTTATGCTTTGATTGAATATGATTTGGCTTATGAATCTCTAAAATCCATGAAAGGCCAAATCGTTGCTAAATTTATTGTTGAACATTGGATTGATGACAAGTATGACATTGATATAAACCTTGTCTCATTAGTACTGTGGAGATTATATTTTGATGGTTCAGTTTGTAGCAATGGCCAAGGTGTTGGTATTGTTTACATATCCCCTCATGGTGCTGTTTTTGAAGCCTCATGCCGCTTAGAATATTTTTGCACAAATAATCAAGCCGAATATGAAGCATTGTTATTCGGTTTAGAGATGTTGGTTGCTATAGGTATTACACATACTGAGGCTTATGGTGATTCGTTACTAGTGGTGCAGCAAATATCCAAAGTCTTTCAGTGTTTGGACGAATCACTTAATGTTTATCTTAATAAATGTCTAGATATAATTTCTACTTTGGATTGTTTTAGCATTGCTCATATATCTAGACATGACAATTGGAAAGCAAATGAGCTGGCACAACAGGCATCCGGCTACCATGTTGATCATGGCGTGTTTCATATTTCTGAAAAGCCGATGTCTAGTCTTACCGACGTAGGGGAGGCTGAACCGGAGCCCACCGTTTCGGCCACTAATGAAATATTCAATGCAGGAGAAAGTCAAGATTGGAGGAAACCCATTATTGATTATTTGTGTGATCCTAGTAGAAGGATGGACAGGGCTGTTCGGCGGATGGCTTTCAAGTATACAATGAGAGAGGATGATCTCTATCGCCGAACGGTTGATGATGTTCTTCTAAAGTGCTTGGACGAGGACCAAGCGAGAGTTGCTATGGGGGAGGTCCATGAAGGGATTTGTGGCACTCATCAGTCGGCTCCCAAGATGAAATGGTTGCTACGATGTGCTGGATTTTATTGGCCGACTATGATTAATGATTGCTTCAGATATTACAAAGGGTGTGAAGCTTGTCAAAAATTTGGTGATATTCAGTTGGCTCCTGCTTCTATGTTACATCCCATTATCAAGCCGTGGCCTTTCAGAGGATGGGGTTTAGACTTTATTGGACAAATTCATCCGTCTTCCTCAAAGGGGCATCGGTTCGTATTGGTGGCAACCGATTATTTCACTAAATGGTCTGAAGCAGTACCTCTCAAGAACATGACACATACGGAGGTGATTAAATTCATAACCGAGCACATTATTCATAGATTTGGCATTCCTCAAACATTGACTACAGATCAAGGCTCCTCTTTCATGTCACACCAAGCTAGAGAATTTGCCGAATCTTATAACATAAAATTGCTCAATTCCTCTCCATATTATGCCCAAGCCAATGGACAAGCTGAGTCTAGCAATAAAATTTTAATTAAGCTCATCAAGAAGAAGATTGAGGATAATCCAAGGAGATGGCATGAGTTGTTGTCTGAAGCTTTGTGGGCACATAGGATCTCAAGACATGGTGCTACAAAGGTGACTCCATATGAGCTAGTATACGGTCAAGAGGCTGTTTTACCGGTGGAAGTGAATTTGAATGCTTTGAGAATAGCCAAACAAAATGATTTATCGGCAGTAGACTTTTATAACTTGATGATGGACAATATTGATGAGATTACCGATAAACGTTTGGCTGCTTTGAAGGCCACATAGAGAGGGACAAGTTGAGGGTAGCAAGGGCTTACAATAAGAAGGTTAAGTTGAAGAATTTTCAAGTTGGCCATCTCGTCTGGAAAGTAATTCTCCCGATTGGTTCAAGGGACAAAAAATTCAGGAAGTGGTCTCCAAGTTGGGAAGGTCCTTTTAGAATTGCAAGAATAGTTCCCGGAAACTCTTATTTGGTGGAATCCGTACAATGGGCACTGTTACCTTGAGCTCTCAATGGAAAGTACTTGAAGAAATACCACCCAAGTGTGTGGCACGAAGCCTAAGTGGGAAATGGCCGATATATGACTATCGCCCTTAGCGCCGACATGGCCGATACCTGATTATCGTCCTGAGGAAAATAAATGGCCGATGGAGTGTTGACATCGTCCTTAGAACAAACAAAATACAAGTTATTTTTCGGCACACAAGCTTTGCCGAAAAATAGGGGGGCATGTGTTGACACCAGATTTTGGCATGGTCACGAATCCGGGTTCGTATGCAAAAGTTAGAGGCAACACTTCGCGGGCCGGCCCTGAGTGAGAAAGTATTCGGCCTTTGCCGGCTGAATGAAACCTTGCCGGGGTAAAACCTTGCCGATGTGAGGGCTTGCCGGCGTGGAAAGCTTGCCGGCAGAGAAGCTTGCCGGCGTGGAAAGCTTGCCGGGGAGGAAAGCTTGCCGGGGGAAAATCTTGCCAGGCGAAGACCTTGCCGGGGCTGAAAATCTTGCCGGGAAAGAGCTTGCTGGGTGGAAACTGTCAAGGCCAATCCGACCAGAAGCTGAAGATGGGCTCAAATGATTATCTAGATGGACTCAGATGAAGAAGTGTTCAACATGAAAGTTATTCGTAACGTCAAAGAGGTCAACTTTGCTTTTGGAGTCATCATCATCCGACGTAGTATATGACCTGCAGAGACGCTACAAGAGTCGGATGGTCCAGTCAGCTACATGACCGAGTCCGACTCGAAATTAAAGATGACCCCGTGGAGTATTCAAGATGGCCTTATTTGGAAAAGTGATCAACATACGGATTGTTGGCCTCATCGAAGCGTACAAAATTGATATTTGAATCGTCTCCATCGGAAGTCATATGCAGATTCCACGGCCCGCGCAAGGAGCAAGACTGAAGATTGGATCAGATTCGGGCTGAATCCAAGTGGGACCAGAACTAGGACTCTAGGTCGTGAATTGATGTAATTTTCTTGTAAGGAAAGCCTAGATGAATCCTTTTCTTGTACGGGAAGTCCAGCCACCTCTTATATATGTTGGGGGCGACGGCCGATTGAACAACACACAATTGAACAAATCAATATACTACTTTTTCATCTATGTTTTATCTCTCCACCGTTTTTCTCTCTAGTTCTTCATTGTTCTTCGTGTTTGAGAGCTGCGAATCCCGAGGCTCTAGAGGCGAGCGAATCGACCTAGGGCAGCCCATATCCACCGCAATCCCTGACAGGGTCCCTCCCGGGTGCGCGGGGTTTGGGGTCTGCAAAAGCGTCCGCCGACTGTCTTGCGTATCGCGCTATCGGTCGGGTCTCCTTCGACGTGAGCTGCGGTGCATCACCCCTGGCGTCGAGGGTACACGTGACGTGTTCGTGTGTCAACAACCATGAGGGCCCAGGGCGCGCCCCCTGCCTCGTGGCCCCCTCGGGCATCGTCTTGCGTTGATTCTTCTTCCCAAAAATCACATATATTTCAAAAAGAATCTCCGTCAGTTTTTATCCCGTTTGGACTCCGTTTGATATGGGTTTTCTGCGAAACAAAAAAAATGCAACAAACAGGAACTGGCACTGGGCACTGGATCAATATGTTAGTCCCAAAAATAGTATAAAAAGTTGCCAAAAGTATATGAAAGATGTAGAATATTGGCATGGAACAATAAAAAATTATAGATATGACGGAGACGTATCAGATCACATGAGGGGCCCAGAGTATATCTCTCCTAATCGGAGGGGCAAATCCCATCTTGCTCGACCATGTCTCGCAGCATGGGTTTGGACAAGCCCGAAACCTGCCTTTGTAACTACCCAGTCACGGAGTAGCGTTTGGTTGGCCCAAAGCAAGTCTGTCACCATCCCGAGTACATGCGCCAGCTCAGGTCTTAGGACCTAGAACGTATGTTGTACTAGAGACTCACAAATGACATATCGCTGCGTCTCATAGTTGGGTCTGTCCGACTCGGACCTTATCTCGACTCGGATCCGACTACGTCGAAACCGACCAGATCCTTCCGAGTCCATATTATCCGGTTAGCATCCAATGCTCCATGGCTAGTGAGGCCAAGCCATCGAGCGTGTCATATGCTAGTCTAGTCGGCTGCGCGTCCACATAGCCCTTTCGACTAGGGACCTTTTAGGACGTTCATAATACAATGCATAGTCCCATAAAAAAGTCACGTACTTGCTGATACACATCATAAACATATAGGAAATATCCTCATACATGATTGCCTCTAGGGCATATCTCCAACAGTCTCCCACTTGCACTAGAGTCAATCGAATAGACATCGAATGCCCATAGCTCTAACGTGCCCCTCATGCTTGGATTGTGGAAGCGGCTTAGTCAACGGATCTGCAACATTTGCATCCGTGTGAATTTTTCATAACTCAACATCACTATTCTTTGATCTTTCGTATCAGGTGCTATTTCCGATCTATGTGTCTGGTCTTGTGGTGATCCCTCGGCTCCTTGGCTTGTGCGATGGCACCAGAATTATCTCAATAAAGGTCCAACGGTTTTACCGAGGCTGGGAAAATACCAAGATCATCCAGAAAATTCTGGATCCAAACACCTTCCTTTGCAGCTTCACAAGCCGCAATGTATTCGGCTTCTGTGGTAGAATCGGCCACCGTATCGTGCTTGGAACTCATCCAGCTCACTGCTCCTCCGCTCATGATATACATGAATCCGGACTGTGATCGACAATCATCTCTGCCGGTTTGGAAACTAGAATCGGCGTAACCCCTTACGACGAGCTTTTCCTCACCTCCAAAAACTAGGAACATCTCTTTAGTCCTTTTCAGGTACTTCAAAATAGTCTTTACCGCTGCCTAGTGACTCACACCTGGGTTGGCCTGGTATCTACTTGTTAGGCTTATTGCAAAAGCTACATCAGGCCGTGTACATATCATGGCATACATGATGGATCCAATTGCCGAGGCATGCAGAATCCGACTCATCCTGCTTCGCTCATCAGATGTCGAAGGACTCTGAGTCTCGCTTAGCCTTATACCATGTGAGACAGGCAAGAACCCTTTCTTGGCTTCACTCATGTTGAACCGCTTCAACACTTTATCTATGTACGTGCTTTGGCTCAAGACGAGCAGCCTCCTCGATCTATCTCTATAGATATTGATGCCTAAAATGTAAACTGCCTCACCAAGGTCCTTCATTGAAAACTTGCCGTTCAATGATTCCTTGACCGTGTTCAGCATTGGAACATCATTTCCGATCAGTAGTATGTCATCCACATACAAGATCAAAAACACAATCAAGCTCCCACTTAACTGCTTGTATAAACAAGCGTCCTCATCACTTTTGATCAAACCGAGACCAGTGACGACCTCATCAAAACGAATGTTCCAACTCCGAGATGCTTGCCTCAACCCATAAATGGATCTCTTGAGCTTGCATACTTTACTAGTGCTAGTCGGATCGACAAAACCTCAGGTTGTATCATATACACGTCCTCGGTTCAATTTCCAAGAAGGAAATCCGTTTGACATCCATTTTCCATATCTCGTAATCGAAATATGCAGCTATAGCTAGTACGATCCTCACCGACTTCAGCTTTGCTACCGGCGAGTAAGTGTCGTCGTAGTCAATTCCTTGAACTTCTCCATAACCTTTAGCGACAAGCCGAGCTTTGTGGATCTGAACATTTCCATCCACATTGGTTTTGTTTTTAAAGACCCATTTGCAGCCAATGGCCTTTACGCCAGGCGGCGGATCAACCAAGTCCTAGACTTGATTTTCATCCATGGATTTTAACTCAGATCTCATGGCCTCTAGCCATGCCTCGGGATCTGGGCTCACAATCGCTTCCGCATATGTGGCCGGCTCGTCACTTTCTAGCAACAATACATCACGCACTCTGTGCAATCTTTCCGACCTCCGTGGTTCCGGTGCCCCTTCCACTACGGGATCCCTGACAGACTCCGGTATGATCTCATCAATCGCCGAGCCATCCCTGAGTGGTACTCGAATTTATTCGAAGTCGGACCATCCTCCCACTGGCCTCCCGACTGAGAAACTCTTTCTCAAGGAAAACCCCGTTCCGAGCAACAAACACTTTGTTCTCTTCTTGGTTGTAGAAGCTAAATCCCAAGGTTTCCCTCGGATATCCCACGAATATGCATTTGTCCGACTTGGGTGTAAGCTTGTCTGACATAAGTCGCTTGACGAATGCTTCACAACCCCAAATCTTTATAAAAGACAAAGTAGGAGTCTTCCCGGACAACACATCATGTGGTGTGATACGTCTCCAACGTATCTATATTTTTTGATTGTTCCATGCTATTATATTATCTGTTTTGGATGTTAATGGGCTTTATTTTATACTTTTATATTATTTTTGGGACTAACCTACTAACCCAAGGCCCAATGCAAATTGCTATTTTTTTGCCTATTTCAGTGTTTCACAGAAAAGGAATATCAATCAGAATCCAAACGGAATGAAACCTTTGGGAGAGTTATTTTTGGAACAAACGTGATCCAGAGGACTTGGAGTGGACGTCAAGCAATCAACGAGGAGTCCACGAGGCAGGGGGCGCGCCTACCCCCCTAGGCACGCCCTCCCCCTTCCCGGGCCCCTCGTGGCTCAACCGACCTACTTCTTCCTCCTATATATACTCATATACCCTGAAAACAACCAAGAGCACCACTAAACCCTATTTCCACCACCGCAACCTTCTGTACCCAAGAGATCCCATCTTGGGGCCTTTTTTGGAGCTCCGCCGGAGGGGGCATCGATCACGGAGGGCCGCTACATGAACTCCATGGCCCCTCCGATGATGTGTGAGTAGTTCACTTCAGAACTTCAGGTCCATAGTTATTAGCTAGATGGCTTCTTCTCTCTCTCTCTCTCTCTTTGGATCTCAATACAAAGTTCTCCTTGATCTTCTTGCAGATCTATTCGATATAACTCTTTTTGCGGTGTGTTTGTCGAGGTCCGATGAATTGTGGGTTTATGATCAAGTCTATCTTTGAACAATATTTGATTCTTCTCTGAAATATTTTATGTATGATTGGTTATCTTTGCAAGTCTCTTCGAATTACCAGTTTGGTTTGGCCTACTAGATTGATCTTTCTTGCAATGGGAGAAGTGCTTAGCTTTGGGTTCAATCTTGCGGTGCTTGATTCCAGTGTCAGAAAGGGAAACAACATCTATTGTATTGTTGCCATTGAGGATAAAAAGATGGGGTTTATATCATATTGCTTGAGTTTATCCCTCTACATCATGTCATCTTACCTAATGCGTTACTCTATTCTTATGAACTTAATACTCTAGATACATGCTGGATAGCAGTCGATGTGTGGAGTAATAGTAGTAGATGCAAGCAGGAGTCGGTCTACTTGTCATCCACGTGTGCCTATATACATGATCATGCCTAGATAGTCTCATAATTATTCTCTTTTCTATCAATTGCTCGACAGTAACTTGTTCACCCACCATAATACTTATGCTATCTTGAGAGAAGCCACTAGTGAAACCTATGGCCCCCGGGTCTATTCTCCATTATATTAATCTTCCGTCAAAAATCTATTTCTATTACCTTTTATTTCACAATCTTTACTTTTAATCTTTATCATAAAAATACCAAAAATATTATCTTATCATCTCTATCAGATCTCACTCTCGTAAGTGACCGTGAAGGGATTGACAACCCCTTTATCGCGTTGGTTGCGTGGTTCTTATTTGTTTGTGTAGGTACGAGGGACTTGCGTGTGGCCTCCTACTGGATTGATATCTATGTTCTCAAAAACTAAGGGAAATACTTACGCTACTTTGCTGCATCACCCTTTCCTCTTCAGGGGAAAACCAACGCACTGCTCAAGAGGTAGCAAGAAGGATTTCTGGCATCGTTGCCGGGGAGTCTACGCACAAGTCAAGACATACCAAGTACCCATCACAAACTCTTATCCCTCGCATTACATTATTTGCCATTTGCCTCTCGTTTTCATCTCCCCCACTTCACCCTTGCCATTTTATTCGCCCTCTTTTTCCGTCCCCCTTCTCTTTTTCTGTTCGCTTTTTCTTTCACTTGCTTCATCGTTATGGCTAGTCCTTTATCTACTCCTTTGTCTCCCGAGAATGAGGTCCTTAATTTCAAACAAAGGGAGGGAGAAAATCTAAAAGATGTTTGGTACAGAATTTGCAATGCGCAAAATAGACCTACTAGGAAGCAATCTACTTCTGTTCTTCTCCGCAATTTTTATGTAGGCATCATTCCATGGAATAGATATATTCTTGATACCATTACCAGAGGAAATTTCTTGGGTAGCCACACTTTTGATTCTTATAATGCTATGATAGATTTGTTTCGCACACCACCTCTCTTGGTTAATGGAACTATGTTAACTTTGGAACATGTTATGCAAAGGCTCGATATTATTGAAAATAAAGTTGCCACTGTGGAATTGATTGAGAATTTGGATAAAAAGATCCACAACCAAATTACCCAATATGGATCTATGGCAGGACTCATTCTGAAAAGTTTTAAAGAAAAATAACCCGTAGTGAATGAAAGAATAGACCAAGATTCCGAAAGAATTGATAAACTTGAGGGTATTATTACCAACTTTGGGTCCGCTTTTTTTGCCGTAAGGAATACTTCAAATCCTCCTACCAAAGTTGCCAAACTAATGTACTTTCTAAAAATAAGGGTGAAACTTCTAGTAAGGAAAATGCCGATCTCAAATCCACAAGTGTTCACCCCAACTTTCTCGCTATCATTAAGGAACCTTTTGCTACAAATGATTTTCTTGATTTCTTGCCTAAGAGTTTAATCATTAATAGAAAGAAGTAAACTACAAAGGTTTATAAGTGTTCTATTGAAGAATTTCATACCAAAGATGACAATACCTAGATCTATCCTTGCTTTTATGCCTAGCTAGGGGCGTTAAACGATAGCGCTTGTTGGGAGGCAACCCAATTTTATTTTTGTTTCTTGCTTTTTGATTCTGTTTAGTAATAAATAATTTATCTAGCCTCTGTTTAGATGTGGTTTTATGCTTTCAATTAGTGTTTGTGCCAAGTAGAACCTTTGGGAAGACTTGGGGAAAGTCTTTGCGATCTTGCTGTAAAAAAACAGAAACTTTAGTGCTCATGAGATTTGCTGCCATTTTTTTACTGGAGAGTGATATTTAGTTAATTCTTGTTGCAGATGATTAATAGATAAATTTCGCATGTCCAAAAATTTATTTTAGAATTGTTGGGGTTCCATAAGTATTCGAAACCTACAGATTACTACAGACTGTTCTGTTTTTGACAGATTCTGTTTTTTCGTATGTTGTTTGCTTATTTTGATGAATCTATGGTTAGTAATAGAGTTTATGAACCATAGAAAAGTTGGAATAAAGTAGTTTTAACACCAATATAAATAAAGAATGAGTTCATTATAGTACCTTGAAGTGATGGTTTTGTTTTCTTTTACTAACGGAGCTCACGAGATTTTCTTTTAAGTTTTGTGTTGTGAAGTTTTCAAGTTTTGGGTAAAAATTTGATGGATTATGGAACAAGGAGAGGCAAGAGCATAATCTTGGGGATGCCCAAGGCACCCCAAGGTAGAACCAAGGAAAACCAAAAGCCTAAGCTTGGGGATTCCCCGGAAGGCATCCCCTCTTTCGTCTTCGTCCATCGGTAACTCTTCTTGGAGCTATATTTTTATTCACCACATCATATGTGTTTTTCTTGGAGCGTCTTGTATGATTTGAGTCTTTGCTTTTTAGTTTAACACAATCATCCTTGCTGTACACACCTTTTGGGAGAGACACACATGAATCAAAATTTGTTAGAATACTCTATGTGCTTCACTTATACCTTTTGAGCTAGAGAATTTTGCTCTAGTGCTTCGCTTATATCTTTTAGAGCACGGTGGTGGTTTTATTTTATAGAAATTATTGATATCTCATGCTTCACTTATATTATTTTGAGAGTCCTTTAAAACAGCATGGTAATTTGCTTTGGTTATGAATTTAGTCCTAATATGATAGGCATCCAAGATCAGTATAATAAAAACTATCATAGAAAGTGCATTGAATACTATGAGAAGTTTGATACTTGATGATTGTTTTGAGATATGAAGGTGGTAATATTAGAGTATGCTAGTTGAGTAGTTGTGAATTTGAGAAATACTTGTTCTAAAGTTTGTGATTCCCGTAGCATGCACGTATGGTGAACCGTTATGTGATAAAGTCGGAGCATGATTTATTTATTGATTTTCTTCCTTATGAGTGGCGGTCGGGGACGAGCGATGGTCTTTTCCTACCAATATATCCCTTGAGGAGCATGCGCGTAGTACTTTGTTTCGATAACTAATAAATTTTTGCAATAAGTATATGTGTTCTTTATGACTAATGTTGAGTCCATGGATTATGCGCACTCTGACCCTTTCACCATTGCTAGCCTCTCTAGTACCGCGCAACTTTCGCCAGTACCATTAACCCACCATATACCTTCCTCAAAACAGCCACCATACCTACCTATTATGGCATTTCCATAGCCATTCCGAGATATATTGCCATGCAACTTTCCACTGGTCCATTTATTATGACACGCATCATCATTGTCATATTGCCTTGCATGATCATGTAGTTGACATCGTATTTGTGGCAAAGCCACCATGCTTAATTTTTCATACATGTCACTCTTGATTCATCGCAATCCCGGTACACCACCGGAGGCATTCACATAGAGTCATATTTTGTTCTAAGTATCGAGTTGTAATTCTTGAGTTGTAAATAAATAAAAGTGTGATGATCATCATTAGAGCATTGTCCCATGTGAGGAAACGATGATGGAGACTATGATTCCCCCACAAGTCGGATGAGACTCCGGACAAAAAAAAGAGGCCATAAAAAGAGAGAAAAGAAGACCCAAATAAAAAATTAGAGAAAAAGTGAGAAGGGACAATGTTAATATCCTTTTCCCACACTTGTGCTTCAAAGTAGCACCATGATCTTCATGATAGAGAGTCTCAGATGTTATCATTGGCATATACTAGTGGGGATTTTACATTATAGAACCTGGCTTGTATATTCCAATGGTGGGCTTCCTCAAATGCCCTAGGTCTTCATGAGCGAGCAAGTTAGATGCACACCCACTTAGTTTCTTTTTGAGCTTTCATACACTTATAGCTCTAGTGCATCCGTTGCATGGCAATCCCTACTCACTCACATTGATATCTATTGATGGGCATCTCCATAGCCCATTGATATGCCTAGTTGATGTGAGACTATCTTCTCCTTTTTTCTCTTCTCCACAACCACCATTCTATTCCACATATAGTGCTATGTCCATGGCTCACGCTCATGTATTGCGTGAAGATTGAAAAAGTTTGAGTAGATCAAAAGTATGAAACAATTGCTTGGCTTGTCATCGGGGTTGTGCATGATTTAAATACTTTGTGTGGTGAAGATAGAGCATAGCCAGACTATATCATTTTTTAGGGACAACTTTCTTTGGCCATGTTATTTTGAGAAGACATAATTGCTTAGTTAGTATGCTTGAAGTATTATTATTTTTATGTCAACATTGAACTTTTGTCTTGAATCTTTCGGTTCTGAATATTCATGCCACAATAAATAGAATTACATTGAGAATTATGCTAGGTAGCATTCCACATCAAAAATTCTGTTTTATCATTTACCTACTCGAGGACGAGCATGAATTAAGCTTGGGGATGCTTGATACGTCTCCAACGTATCTATAATTTTTGATTGTTCCATGGTATTATATTATCTGTTTTGGATGTTAATGGGCTTTATTTTACACTTTTATATTATTTTTGGGACTAACCTACTAACCCAAGGCCTAGTGCAAATTGCTATTTTTTTGCCTATTTCAGTGTTTCGCAGAAAAGGAATATCAAACGGAATGAAACCTTTGGGAGAGTTACTTTTGGAACAAACGTGATCCAGAGGACTTGGAGTGGATGTCAAGCAATCAACGAGGAGTCCACGAGGCAGGGGATGCGCCTACCCCCTGGGAACGCCCTCCCCCTTGTGGGCCCCTCGTGGATCAACCGACCTACTTCTTCCTCCTATATATACTCATATACCCTGAAAACAACCAGGAGCACCACGAAACCCTATTTCCACCACCGCAACCTTCTGTACCCAAGAGATCCCATCTTGGGGCCTTTTCCGGAGCTCCGTCGGAGGGGGCATCGATCACGGAGGGCCTCTACATCAACTCCATGGCCCCTCCGATGATGTGTGAGTAGTTTATTTCAGACCTTTGGGTCCATAGTTATTAGCTAGATGGCTTCTTCTGTCTATTTGGATCTCAATACAAAGTTCTCCTTGATCTTCTTGGAGATCTATTCGATGTACCTCTTTTTGCGGTGTGTTTGTCGAGATCCGATGAATTTTGGGTTTATGATCAAGTCTATCTATGAACAATATTTGATTCTTCTCTGAAATATTTTATGTATGATTGGTTATCTTTGCAAGTCTCTTCGAATTATTAGATTGGTTTGGCCTACTAGATTGATCTTTATTGCAATGGGAGAAGTGCTTAGCTTTGGGTTCAATCTTGCGGTGCTCAATCCCAGTGACAGAAAGGGAAACGACACGTACTGTATTGTTGCCATCTAGGATAAAAAGATGGGGTTTGTATCATATTGCTTGAGTTTATCCCTCTACATCATGTCATCTTACCTAATGCGTTACTCTGTTCTTATGAACTTAATACTCTAGATGCATGCTGGACAGTAGTCGATTTGTGGAGTAATGATACGTCTCCAACGTATCTATAATTTTTGATTGTTCCATGCTATTATATTATCAATCTTGGATGTTTTATATGCATTTATATGCTATTTTATTTGGTTTTTGGGACTAACCTATTAACCCAGAGCCTAGTGCCAGCTTCTATTTTTTCCTTGTTTTAGAGTATCGCAGAAAAGAAAAATCAAACGGAGTCCAATTGACCTGAAACTTCACGGAACTTATTTTTGGACCAGAAGAAACCCATGGAGTATCAGAGTTGGACCAGGAGAGTCCCGGGCTGCCCACGAGGGTGGGGGCACGCCCATCCCCCTGGGCGCGCCCCCTGCCTCATGGACCAACCGGAGGTCCACCGACGTACTTCTTCCTCCCATATATACCCATATACCCTAAAAACTTCGGGCAGCAGAATAGATCGGGAGTTCCGCCGCCAGAAGCCTCCGTAGCCACCGAAAACCAATCTAGACCCGTTCCAACACCCTGCCGGAGGGGGGAATCCCTCTCCGGTAGCCATCTTCATCATCCTGGTGCTCTCCATGACGAGGAGGGAGTAGTTCTCCCTCGGGGCTGAGGGTATGTACCAGTAGCTATGTGTTTGATCTCTCCCTCTCGTGTTCTTGAGGTGGTACGATCTTGATGTATCGCGAGCTTTGCTATTATAGTTGGATCTTATGATGTTTCTCCCCCTCTACTCTCTTGTAATGGATTGAGTTTTCCCTTTGAAGTTATCTTATCGGATTGAGTCTTTAAGGATTTGAGAACACTTGATGTATGTCTTGCGTGGGATACCTGTGGTGACAATGGGGTATTCTATGATCCACTTGATGTATGTTTTGGTGATCAACTTGCGGGTTCCGTGACCTTGGGAATGTATGCATAGGGGTTGGCACACGTTTTCGTCTTGACTCTCCGGTAGAAACTTTGGGGCACTCTTTGAGGTTATATGTGTTGGTTTGAATAGATGAATCTGAGATTATGTGATGCGTATCGTATAATCATACCCATGGATACTTGATGTGACATTGTAGTATCTAGGTGACATTAGGGTTTTGGTTGATTTGTGTCTTAAGGTGTTATTCTAGTACGAACTCTAGGGCTGTTTGTGACACTTATAGGAATAGCCCGATGGATTGATTGGAAAGAATAACTTTGAGGTGGTTTCGTACCCTACCATAATCTCTTCGTTTGTTCTCCACTATTAGTGACTTTGGAGTGACTCTTTGTTGCACGTTGAGGGATAGTTATATGATCCAATTATGTTATTATTGTTGAGAGAACTTGCACTAGTGAAAGTATGAACCCTAGGCCTTGTTTCCTAGCATTGCAATACCGTTTGTGCTCACTTTTCTCATTAGTTACCTTGCTGTTTTTAGATTTTCAAATTACAAAAACCTATATCTACCATCCATATTGCACTTGTATCACCATCTCTTCACCGAACTAGTGCACCTATACAATTTACCATTGTATTGGTTGTGTTGGGGACACAATAGACTCTTTGTTATTTGGTTGCAGGGTTGCTTGAGAGAGACAATCTTCATCCTACGCCTCCCACAGATTGATAAACCTTAGGTCATCCACTTGAGGGAAATTTGCTACTGTCCTACAAACCTCTGCACTTGGAGGCCCAACAACGTCTACAAGAAGAAGGTTGTGTAATAGACATCAAGCTCTTTTCTGGCACCGTCGCCGGGGAGGTGAGTGCTTGAAGGTATATCTTTAGATCTTGCAATCGAGTCTTTTAGTTTCTTGTTTTATCACTAGTTTAGTTTATCAAAGAAAACAAAAAAAATATGGAATTAAGTTTGCGTCATACGCTTCATCTTTTTAATATCTTTCGTGAGTATGATGGAAAGAAAAATTGTGCTCAAATTCTAGAAGAAGAATGCATTAAAATGTTTGGCACTAAATCTTTGAATAATGAGCATGATTGCAACGTTGTTAGTACGAACTCCTTGAATATCCATAGTACTAATGATGATTACACTAGTTATGATGAAAATTTCTCCTATAAACATGTCAATTTTTGTGGAGTGCATTGGGTTTGCAAGTACACACCAATTAGGGAAGATAGATTTTTCAAGAGGCATAAGTACTTAGAAACTAAATTGTTGCAAGAAAGGCTAGATGTTTGTGCTGAAAATTTAAATTTTCTTGGCCATACTTGTGAGCTTTGCAATGAACGTGGTCATTTAACCATCCGATGCAAATTGTTTCATGATCTAATCGTTTCCAAAAATTGTGATGACTTGATTTCTCTTGCACATCATAATAAACTTAGTTTGCTTATGGGTTACGAAGAAATGAAACATATAACTAACTATCTTCTAGTATTTGCCCATGATAAACTTCTTGGCTTTGATCTAGAGGAAATTTATATGTATTGTGCGGTGAATTCTATTGAAAATCCTTATATTGCCAACTACATAAAGAAAAGAAAACAAATAGAAGATGAAGAGAATACTAACGAAAGGGAAGAGACTTCCCAATACCCTCCTATTATTTCTCATGATGAATCAGGTAACGAGGAGGAGCCTCCTATTCAACCAATCTCATTAATAAGGAGCTCCAAAAAGAGGATTGAACCCACACATGATGTGGTGAATAAGAAGAAAAGAAAAAGGAAGAGAGGTAAAAAGATATCTCCCCCAAATAATGTTGCTCCTATTACTATTGTGCCTCATGAAAATATAATTGTGGAAGATGATGCACTTAATGATGATATCGTTATGCCTATTGCTTGTTGTGATGATTATGATTGGGAAGATAATGATACTTCTTATGATCTTGAAAATCTTTTTCGAACTTGCTTGGAAGAATATGATAATTGCTATAATATTGGTGCTATCCATACTATTGATGACGAGAGTGGTTATGCTTATGATATGAAAAGGCCCAAGCTTGGGGATGCTATGTTTGAAGAAGATGATGTTTTTGAGAATATATTTGCTGCAATTAATGTTTGTCCCAAGCTTGGGGATGCTACGTTTAATGAAGATGATATGTTTAGTCTCCCAAGTTTTGATATGAAAATTTATAATGATGATAGCATGCCTCCTACTTACTATGATAATTATGAGAGTGGAATTGGAGAGGTCATGACTTTATTTAGTGATGATTCCACTATCTTGGAAGAGGTTTCAATCGATTATGATGAGAACAAAGTTGCTACTTATGATAATTATTGTGATGATGCATATGCTATAAAAATTAGTGATGATTATATTTATAAAACTTGTCATGATTGTGATTACCCTGTTTCTGAACATTACTCTTTTAATGTGGAAACAATTTATAGTATTCGAGTCTCTTATGATACTCCCACTATTCCGAAGGAGAAGAATCTTGCTTATGTGGAGAGTAGTAAATTTTCTATGCTTGTAGATCATGAAAAGAATGCTTTAGGTGCTGGTTATATTGTTGAATTAATTCATGATGCTACTGAAAATTATTATGAGGGAGGAATATATTCTTGTAGGAATTGCAATAATATCAAGTTTCCTCTCTATGTGCTTAAAGTTTTAAAGTTATGCTTGTTTTGCCTTCCTATGCTAGTTGATTATTGTTCCCATAAATTGTTTGCTCACAAAATCCCTATGCATAGGAAGTGGTTTAGACTTAAATGTGCTAGTCATATTATTCATGATGCTCTCTTTATGTTTCAATTCTTATCCTTTATGTGAGCATCATTGAAATCATCATGCCTAGCTAGGGGCGTTAAATGATAGCGCTTGTTGGGAGGCAACCCAATTTTATTTTACCTACTTTCTTTTTGTTCCTGTTTAGTAATAAATAATTTTTGATTTTTTATGTTTTAATTAGTGTTTGTGCCAAGTAGAACCGTTGGGAAGACTTGGGGAAAGTCTTGTTGATCTTGCTGTAAAAAACAGAAACTTTAGCGCTCACGAGAATTGCTGCCATGTTTATTTGGAAAGTGATATTTAGTTAATTATTTTTGCATATGATTAATAGATAAATTCCTCAGGTCCAGCAGTTTATTTTAGAATTTTTGGGGTTCCATAAGTTTGCGTTAGTTACAGATTACTACAGACTGTTCTGTTTTTGACAGATTCTGTTTTTCATGTGTTGTTTACTTATTTTGATGAATCTATGGCTAGTAAAAGAGTTTATAAAACATAGAGAAGTTGGAATACAGTAGTTATAACACCAATATAAATAAAGAATGAGTTCATTACAGTACCTAAGTGGTGATTTATTTTCTTATACTAACGGAGCTTACGAGTTTTCTATTAAGTTTTGTGTTGTGAAGTTTTCAAGTTTTGGGTAAAGATTCGATGGATTAGGGAATAAGGAGTGGCAAGATCCTAAGCCTGGGGATGCCCAAGGCACCCCAAGGTAATATTCAAGGACAACCAAAAGCCTAAGCTTGGGGATGCCCCGGAAGGCATCCCCTCTTTCGTCTTCGTTCATCGATAACTTTACTTGGAGCTATATTTTTATTTGCCACATGATATGATGTTTCTCCCCCTCTACTCTCTTGTAATGGATTGAGTTTTCCCTTTGAAGTTATATTATCGGATTGAGTCTTTAAGGATTTGAGAACACCTGATGTATGTCTTGCGTGGGATACCTGTGGTGACAATGGAGGCCCAACAAACCTCTGTACTTGGAGGCCCAACAACGTCTACAAGAAGAAGGTTGTGTAGTAGACATCAAGTAATAGTAGTAGATGCATGAGGAGTCGGTCTACTTATCACGGACGTGATGCCTATATACATGATCATGCCTAAATATTCTCATAATTATTCGCTTTTCTATCAATTGCTCGACAGTAATTTGTTCACCCACCGTAATACTTATGTTATCTTGAGAGAAGCCACTAGTGAAACCTATGGCCCCGGGGTCTATTCTCCATTATATTAATCTTCCGTCAACAAGCTATTTCTATTACCTTTTATTTCGCAATCTTTACTTTTAATCTTTATCATAAAAATACCAAAAATATTATCTTATCATCTCTATCAGATCTCACTCTCGTAAGTGACTGTGAAGGGATTGACAACCCCTTTATCGCGTAGGTTGCGAGGTTCTTATTTGTTTGTGTAGGTACGAGGGACTTGCGTGTGGCCTCCTACTGGATTGATACCTATGTTCTCAAAAACTGAGGGAAATACTTACGCTACTTTGCTGCATCACCCTTTCCTCTTCAGGGGAAAACCAACGCACTGCTCAAGAGGTAGCAAGAAGGATTTCTGGCACCGTTGCCGGGGTGTCTACGCACAAGTCAAGACATACCAAGTACCCATCACAAACTCTTATCCCTCGCATTACATTATTTGCCATTTGCCTCTCGTTTTCATCTCCCCCACTTCATCCTTGCCATTTTATTCTCCCTCTTTTTCCGTCCCCCTTCTCTTTTTTGTTCGCTTTTTCTTTCACTTGCTTCATCGTTATGGCTAGTCCTTTATCTACTTCTTTGTCTCCCGAGAATGAGGTCCTTAATTTTAAACAAAGGGAGGGAGAAAATCTAAAAGATGCTTGGTACATAATTTGCAATGCGCAAAATAGATGTACTAGGAAGCAATCTACTTTCGTTCTTATCCGCAATTTTTATGTAGGCATCATTCCTTGGAATAGATATATTCTTGATACCATTACCGGAGGAAATTTCTTGGGTAGCCACACTTTTGATTCTTATAATGCTATGATAGATTTGTTTGGCACACCACCTCTCTTGGTTAATGGAACTATGTTAACTTTGGAACATGTTATGCAAAGGCTCGATATTATTTAAAATAAAGTTGCCACTGTGGAATTGATTGAGAATTTGGATAAAAAGATCCACAACCAAATTACCCAATATGGATCTAAGGTAGGAGTCATTCTGAAAAGTTTTAAAGAAAAAGAACCTGTAGTGAATGAAAGAATAGACCAAGATTCCGAAAGAATTGATAAACTTGAGGGTATTATTACCGACTTAGGGTCTACTTTTTCTGCCATAAGGAATACTTGAAATCCTCCTACCAAAGTTGCCAAACTAATGTACATTGCTAAAAATAAGGGTCAAACTTCTAGTAAGGAAAATGCGGATCTCAAATCCATAAGTGTCCACCCCAACTTTCTCGCTATCATTAAGGAACCTTTTGCTACAAATGATTTTCTTAAGTTCTTGCCTAAGAGTTTAATCATTGATAGAAAGAAGGAAACTCCAAAGGGTTATAAGTGTTATATTGAATAATTGCATACCAAAGATGACAATACCTAGATCTATCCTTGCTTTTATGCCTAGCTAGGGGCGGGGAGACAACCCAATTTTATTTTTGTTTCTTGCTTTTTGATTCTGTTTAGTAATAAATAATTTATCTAGCCTCTGTTTAGATGTGGTTTTATGCTTTTAATTAGTGTTTATGCCAAGTAGAACCTTTGGGAAGACTTGGGGAAAGTCTTTGCGATCTTGCTGTAAAAAACAGAAACTTTAGCGCTCACGAGATTTGCTGCCATTTTTTACTGGAGAGTGCTATTTAGTTAATTATTTTTGCAGATGATTAATAGGTAAATTATGCACGTCCAAAAATTTATTTTAGATTTGTTTTGGTTTCAGAAGTATTCGAAACCTACAGATTACTACAGACTGCTCTGTTTTTGACAGATTCTGTTTTTCGTGTGCTGTTTGCTTATTTTGATGAATCTATTGTTAGTAATAGAGTTTATGAACCATAAAAAAGTTGTAATACAGTAGGTTTAACACCAATATAAATAAATAATGATTTCATTACAGTACCTTGAAGTGGTGGTTTGTTTTCTTTTACTAACGGAGCTCATGAGATTTTCTTTTATGTTTTGTGTTGTGAAGTTTTCAAGTTTTGGGTAAAGATTTGATGGATTGGAACAAGGAGAGGCAAGAGCCTAAGCTTGGGGATGCCCAAGGTAAAATCCACGGACAACCAAAAGCCTAATCTTGGGGATGCCTCGGAAAGCATCCCCTCTTTCGTCTTCGTCCATCGGTAACTTTACTTGGAGCTATATTTTTATTCACCACACGATATGTGTTTTTCTTGGAGCGTGTTGTATGATTTGAGTCTTCGCTTTTTAGTTTACCACAATCATCCTTGCTGTACACACCTTTTGGGAGATACACACATGAATCGGAATTTATTAGAATACCTTTTGAGCTAGATAATTTTGCTCTAGTGCTTCGCTTATATCTTTTAGAGCACGGTGGTGGTTTTATTTTATAGAAATTATAGATCTCTCATGCTTCACTTATATTATTTTGAGAGTCCTTTAAAACAACATGGTAATTTTCTTTGGTTATGAATTTAGTCCTAATATGATAGGCATCCAAAATCAGTATGATAAAAACTGTCATAAAAAGTGCATTGAATACTATGAGAAGTTTGATACTTGATGATTGTTTTGAGACATGAAGGTGGTAATATTAGAGTATGCTAGTTGAGTAGTTGTGAATTTGAGAAATACTTGTTCTAAAGTTTGTGATTCCTATAGCATGCACGGATGGTGAACCGTTATGTGATGAAATCGGAGCATGATTTATTTATTGATTGTCTTCCTTATGAGTGGTGGTCGGGGACGAGCGATGGTCTTTTCCTAGCAGTCTATGCCCCTAGGAGAATGCGCGTAGTACTTTGTTTCGATAACTAATTTTTTTTGCAATAACTATATGAGTTCTTTATGACTAATGTTGAGTCCATGGATTATACACACTCTCGCCCTTCCACCATTGCTAGCCTCTCTAGTATCGCGCAACTTTCGCCAGTACCATTAACCCACCATATACCTTCCTCAAAACAGCCACCATACCTTCCTATTATGGCATTTCCATAGCCATTCTGAGATATATTGCCATGCAACTTTCCACCGTTCCATTTATTATGACACGCATCATCATTGTCATATTGCCTTGCATGATCATGTAGTTGACATCGTATTTGTGGCAAAGCCACCATGCTTAATTTTTGATTGTTCCATGGTATTATATTATCTGTTTTGGATGTTAATGGGATTTATTTTACACTTTTATTATTTTTGGGACTGACCTACTAACCCAAGGCCTTGTGCAAATTGCTGTTGTTGTTTTTTTGCCTATTTCAGTGTTTCACAGAAAAGGAATATCTAACGGAATCGAAACGGAATGAAACCTTCGGGAGAGTTATTTTTGGAACAAACATGATCCAGAGGACTTGGAGTGGACGTCAAGAGATCAACGACGAGTCCATGAGGCAGGGGGCACGCCTAGCCCCCTGGGCGAGCCCTCCCCCCTCGTGGGCCCCTCATGGCTCAACCGACCTACTTCTTCCTCCTATATATACTCATATACCCTAAAAACCACCAGGAGCACCACGAAACCCAATTTCCACCGCCGCAACCTTCTATACCCAAGAGATCCCATCTTGGGGCCTTTTCCGGAGCTCCACCGGAGGGGGCATCGATCACGGAGGGCCTCTACATCAACTCCATGGCCCCTCTGATGATGTGTTAGTAGTTTACATCAGACCTTCGGGTCCATAGTTATTAGCTAGATGGCTTCTTCTCTCTCTTTGGATCTCAATACAAAGTTCTCCTTGATCTTCTTGGAGATCTATTCGATGTAACTCTTTTTGCGGTGTGTTTGTCGAGATCCGATGAATTTTGGGTTTATGATCAAGTCTATCTATGAACAATATTTGATTCTTCTCTGGAATATTTTATGTATGATTGGTTATCTTTGCAAGTCTCTTCGAATTATAAGTTTGGTTTGGCCTACTAGATTGATCTTTCTTGCAATGGGAGAAGTGCTTAGCTTTGGGTTCAATCTTGCGGTGCTCGATCCCAGTGACAGAAAGGGAAACGACATGTATTGTATTGTTGCCATCGAGGATAAAAAGATGGGGTTTATATCATATTGCTTGAGTTTATCCCTCTACATCATGTCATCTTACCTAATGTGTTACTCTGTTCTTATGAACTTAATACTCTAGATGCATGCTGGATAGTGGTCGATGTGTGGAGTAATAGTAGTAGATGCAGGCAGGAGTCGGTCTACTTGTCACGGACGTGATGCCTATATACATGATCATTCCTAGATATTCTCATAATTATTCGCTTTTCTATCAATTGCTCGACAGTAATTTGTTCACCCACCGTAATACTTATCCTATCTTGAGAGAAGCCACTAGTGAAACCTATGTCCACCGGGTCTATTCTCCATTATATTAATCTTCCGTCAACAAGCTATTTCTATTACCTTTTATTTCACAATCTTTACTTTTAATCTTTATCATAAAAATACCAAAAATATTATCTTATCATCTCTATCAGATCTCACTCTCATAAGTGACCGTGAAGGGATTGACTGCCCCTTTATCGCGTTGGTTGCGAGGTTCTTATTTGTTTGTGTAGGTACGAGGGACTTGCATGGGGCCTCCTACTGGTTGATACATTGGTTCTCAAAAACCGAGGATAATACTTACGCTACTTTGCTGCATCACCCTTTCCTCTTCAAGGGAAAACCAACGCAATGCTCACGAGGTAGCATGGTGTCTTATCTACGGATTTTGATGGTACCCTGTTAAGTGTGAAAGCTGCAGATTCTAGAGCGTATCCCCAGAATGACAAGGGTAAATCTGATTTGCTCATCATTGACCGGACCATGTCCAACAAGGTCCTATTCCTTCGTTCTGACACGCCGTTTCTCTGTGGCGTACCCAGAGGTGTGAGCTGAGGTACTATTCCTCGGCTTTTCAGATGATCATCAAACTCCTGGCTCATGTACTCACCTCCACGATCGGATCGTAGAAGCTTTCTAGTCTTGCCGAGCTGATTTTCAACCTCGTTCTAAAACTCTTTGAACTTTTCAAAAGTTTCTAACTTGTGCCTCATCAAATAGATATATCCATATCTACTCAAGTCATCGGTAAAAGTCACGAAGTACTGATAGCCACCTCTGGCAGTTGTGCTCATTGGTCCACACACATCACTGTGTATCAGTTCCAATAGTTCAGATGCCCTATCGCAACTCTTTGTGAAAGGAGACTTAGTCATCTTGCCGAGCAAGCATGATTCGCATGTCTCGAATGACTCAAAGTCGGACAGAGTTAGGAGCCCATCATCATGGAGCTTCTTCATGCGTTTCAGACTAATGTGTCCAAGCCGGCATTGCTAGAAGTATGTCAGATTTATCTCATTAGGCTTATGCCTCTTGACATTCACGTTATAGACCAGTTCCTATTCTAGATTCAATATAAATAACCCATCAATAATGGGTGCATAGCCGTGGAACATACCATTCAAATAAATCGAACAACCATTGTCCTTTAAATTGAATTCATAACCCTGACTCATCAAGCATGAGGCAGAAATAATGTTCCGACTAAGTGCAGGAATGTAATAACAATTATTCAATTCCAAAGTAAACCCAGAAGGAAGCTGGAGCTGCATCGTGCCGACCTCCAACGCAGCAACTCTTTCTTTGTGCCGACCCTGATGTCAATCTCCCCTTGTGCCACACGCCTAGTTCTTACCAGCCCCTGCATCGAGTTGCAAATATGAACAACCGATCCGGTATCAAATACCCAAGAGCTACTAGGTATGTCAGCAAGGTAAATGTCTATAACATATGCAACAAGTGTACCTTTGCCTGAAGAAGCATTCCCGGCCTTCTTGCCATGCTCTGCAAGCCACTTGCTATAGTTCCTCTTCCAGTGACCAGTTTCCTTGCAATGATAGCAAATGGTCTTCGAGTCCAGTCCAGACTTTGGCGCAGCGGCGGAGGTTACTGTCTCCGTGCCCTTTGCCTTAGCCTTTTTCTTGGACCAACTCTTCTTGAACTTAGTCGGTTTCCGCACCATCAACACTTGATGCGTGCCTTTCTTAATATCCTGATCTGCCACTTTGAGCATCCCAAGTAATTCAGTTAGCATCTTATCCATACCATGCATATGATAGTTCGAGATGAACGTCCCATAGCTGGGTGGAAGAGAACCCAGAACTGCATCTGTAGCCAGCTCATCCAAGAGTGGGAAGCCCAAACGATCCAAAGCTTGCACATATCCGATCATCTTGATCACATGTGGGCTCAGTGGATCACCTTCCTTCAGCTTGCAATCCATCAAGGATCGCCAGACGTCGAACCTTTCGGTCCTAGCCTATGTCTGAAACCTGCTCTTGAGACTCTCGACCATATCATAAGCCTCAACATTTTCGAAGTGCTGTTGCAAATCGGGCCCCATACAAGCCAGCATCAAACAACTGATCTCCGTTGATTCATCAATGAGTTTCTGGTAGGCAATCTTAGTTGTGGCACTAGCATTATCGGCAGGTTCCTCTGGAAGTGGATCCTCTAGAACATGTTCCTTTTTATCATGCTTGAGAACAATTCTCAGATTTCTATACCAGGTGGTAAAGTTTGTTCCATTTAGTTTATCCTTTTTCCAGAATTGATTTCAATGCAAAATTGGGTTGAGCAGGTGGTGCCATTGATCTACAATAGAAAATATGCAATCACTAAGCAATGTGTTTATGTAGAGTAAGCCTTAAATAAATACTCCCACTGAAGTTGGAATCCCTCTGCAAACTCTCAGTGATTCAGGATCCGACTAGCACATGCGACTAGTGAGCTTTAGCATCACTGCTAGACAACATGCCTATCCAGTAAGCAACTCCTTGCTAATCGTATCTCTATACGACTCCTGTCGGTCGGGAAGGTATCTCATACCCCAGCCCCAACCTTCTATGCCACAAGGCCCAAAACCGTTTTGATAGCCTTCTCAAGTTAACCTGATGCAGTGCATGTCCGTGTCCTACATGAACACTTCAGTTCAAGGACACCTAGCAGTACCCCAATTTTGTGATCCCACTACTAGACGTACTTGACGAGCGAAGGTGCAACATCGGGAATGGCAATTTACTTGATATTCACGAGGGATCTTTCTACCATTCAAACATGCATAGAAAGTAAGAAGCATAACAATCTCAAATAAACATATATTGTGAAATAGTATGGCTCCTTCATGGCAGTTCTTCCAGGTCGGCTCCGACTCCGATGACCATCTAGGAACTCCATCTTGTTTGTCACGCCGGGACGCCAACCACCAACCTGATCTCTATTATCCAACTACTACAACTAGTAATGAATTTTACACAGAGTCACAAGTCGGCACGCAAGTTGTTATACAATATAATGACAACACTTTGGCTCCTGCCGGCTGACAAACATGACACGTAGGCCATGTATAATTTACACACATGCATCACATACACATGAGGCATACTATTCACATCAAACCGTGCAAAATAATGTTATGCATAGAATCGCATCCTACCGGTTTGATTGATCGTGTACGAAATACAAGGCGCTACGCACACAGCCTTGGATGTTTTATATCCATTTATATGCTATTTTATATGATTTTTGGGACTAACCTATTAACCTAGAGCCCAGTGCCAATTTTTGTTTTTTCCTTGTTTTTGAGTACCGCAGAAAAGGAAAACCAAACGGAGTCCAATTAACCTGAAATTTCACGGAGATCATTTTTGGACCAGAAGAAGCCCACGGAGTACCGGAGATGGGGCAGAAGAGTCCGAGGCCACCACGAGGGTGGGGGCGCGCCCTACCCCCCTGGGCACGCCCCCTACCTCGTGGCCTCCTCGGGGACCCCCCCTGACATGTTCCCGACTCCAACACCTCTTATATATACTGAAACCTCCAGAAAATAACCTAGATCGGGAGTTCCGCCGCCGCAAGCCTCTATAGCCACCGAAAACCAATCTAGACCCGTTCCGGCACCCTGTCGGAGGGGGGAATCCCTCTCCGGCGTCCATCTTCATCATCCCGGCGCTCTCCATGGCGAGGAGGGAGTAGTTCACCCTCGGGGGTGAGGGTATGTACTAGTAGCTATGTATTTGATCTCTCTCTCTCTCTCTCGTGTTCTTGATTCGTAATGATCTTGATGTATTGCGAGCTTTGCTATTATAGTTGGATCTTATGATGTTTCTCCCACTCTAATCTCTTGTGATGGATTGAGTTTTCCCTTTGAAGTTATCTTATCGGATTGAGTCTTTAAGGATTTGAGAACACTTGACGTATGTCTTGCATGTGCTTATCTGTGGTGACAATGGGATATCACGTGATCCACTTGATTTATGTTTTGGTGATCAACTTGTGAGTTCCGTGACCTCGTGAACTTATGCATAGGGGTTGGCACACTTTTCGTCTCGACTCTCTGATAGAAACTTTGGGGCACTCTTTGAAGTTCTTTGTGTTGGTTGAATAGATAAATCTGAGATTGTGTGATGCATATCATATAATCATACCCACGGATACTTGAGGTGACATTGGAGTATCTAGGTGACATTAGGGTTTTGGTTGATTTGTGTCTTAAGGTATTATTCTAGTACGAACTCTTGAATAGATCGATCAGAAAGAATAACTTTGAGGTGGTTTCGTACCCTACAATAATCTCTTCGTTTGTTCTCCGCTATTAGTGACTTTGGAGTGACTCTTTGTTGCATGTTGAGGGATAGTTATATGATCCAATTATGTTATTATTGTTGAGGGAACTTGCACTAGTGAAAGTATGAACCCTAGGCCTTGTTTCCTAGCATTGCAATACCGTTTACGCTCACTTTTATCATTAGTTACCTTGTTGTTTTTATATTTTTAGATTACAAAAACCTTTATCTACCATCCATACTGCACTTGTATCACCATCTGTTCGCCGAACTAGTGCACCTATACAATTTACTGGGTGTGTTGGGGACACAAGAGACTCTTTGTTATTTGGTTGCAGGGTTGCTTGAGAGAGACCATATTCATCCTATGTCTCCCATAGATTAATAAATCTTAGGTCATCCACTTGAGGGAAATTTTCTACTGTCCTACAAACCTCTGCACTTGGAGGCCCAACAACGTCTACAAGAAGAAGGTTGTGTAGTAGACATCAACCTCTTTTCTGGCGCCATTGCCGGGGAGGTTAGCGCTTGAAGGTATATCTTTAGATCCTGCAATCGAATCTTTTAGTTTCTTGTTTTATCACTAGTTTATTCTATAAAAGAAAACTACAAAATATGGAATTAAGGTTGCCGCCTCATATGCTTCATCTTTTTAATATCTTTCATGAAAATAAGGATTCCGATAATTGTGCCAAAATGCTAGAAGAAGAATGCATTAAATTGTTTAGCACTAAATCTTTGAATGATGAGCATGATTGGAATGTTGTTAGTATGAATTCTTTGAATACCCATGATGCTAATGATATGAAAAGCCACAAGCTTGGGGAAGCTATGATTGATGAAGATGATATTTTTTGTCTCCCAAGTTTTGATGAGCAAATTTATTATGATGATAGCATGCCTCCTATTTATGATGATTATATTGATGAAAGTGGGTTTGGAAGAGTGTCAACTTTAGGAAGTACTGATCCCACTATTTTGGAGGGTGTTGAACCTTATTGTGATAATTACGAAACTGGATTTGGAGAGGTCATGACTTTATTTAGTAATGATTCCACTATTTTGGAAGAGGTTCCAATTGATTATGAGAACAAAGTTGCTGTCTATGATGATTATTGTGATGACTTGTATGCTATAAAGAATACTGATAACCATGAAACTTGTCATCATGATTTTAGTTTTCAATTGGATTATGCCTCACATGGTAATTATTTTGTTGAGTTTGCTCCCACTATTATTCAGGAGAAGAAATTCGCTTATGTGGAGAGTAATAAAATTTATATGCTTGGGGATCATGACAAGAATGCTTTATGTGATAGTTATATTGTTGAATTCATTCATGATGCTACTGAAAATTATTATGAGGGAGGAACATATGCTTGTAGGAATTGCAATAATATCAAGTGTCCTCTTTATGTGCTTAAAGTTCTCAAGTTATGCTTGTTTTGCCTTCCTATGCTAGTTGATTATTGTTCCCATAAGTTGTTTGTTCACAAAATCCCTATGCATAGGAAGTGGGTTAGACTTAAATGTGCTAGTTATATTCTTCATGATGCTCTCTTTAAGTTTCAATTCTTATCTTTTATGTGAGCATCATTGGAATCATCATGCCTAGCTAGGGGCGTTAAACGATAGCACTTGTTGGGAGGCAACCCAATTTTATTTTTGGTCCTTGCTTTTTGCTCCTATTTAGTAATAAATAATTAATCTAGCCTCTTTTTAGATGTGGTTTTATGTTTTCATTAGTGTTTGTGCCAGGTACAACCTTTGGGAAGACTTGGGTGAAGTCTTTGCGATCTTGCAGTAAAATACAGAAACTTTTGCGCTCACGAGATTAGCTGCCATTTTTTACTGGAGAGTGCGATTAGGTTGATTCTTTTTGCAGATGATTAATAGACAAATTCCTCAGGTCCACCAGTTTCTTTCAGAATTTTTGGGGTTACAAAAGTATACGTTTGATACAGATTGCTACAGACTGTTCTATTTTTGGAGATTCTGTTTTCGATGCATAGTTTTCTTGTTTTCTAGTTTCTATGGCTTATATTGCTTAATATAAATTGTAGAAATGATATGGCACAGTAGGCATCTTGTGAGAAAAAATATGAATCTTGTCTTGACAGTACCTAAGTGGTGATTTTCTTTGTTATACAAACGGAGCTTAAGAGTTTTCTGTTGAGTTTTGTGTTGTGAAGTTTTCAAGTTTTGGGTACAGATTCGATGGACTATGGAATAAGGAGTGGCAAGATCCTAAGCTTGGGGATGCCCCGGATGGCATCCCGTCTTTCATCTTCATTCATCTGTAACTTTACTTGAGGCTATATTTTTATTCACCACATGATATATGTTTTGCTTGGAGCGTTATTTTATTTTCTTTTGTTTTGCTTGCTGTTTGAATAAAATACCAAGATCTGAAATTCTTAAATGTTAGAGAGTCTTCACATAGTTACATAATTATTAAACTACTCATTGATCTTCACTTATATCTTTCGGAGTAGTTTGTCATTTGCTCTAGTGCTTCACTTTTATCCTTTTAGAGCACGGTGGTGGTTTTATTTTGAAGAAATAGATGAACTCTCGTGCTTCACTTATATTATTTTGAGAGTCTTTAGAACAGCATGGTAGTTTGCTTTGGTTATGAAACTAGTCCTAATATGATGGGCATCCACGATGGGTATAATAAAAACTTTCATTCAGAGTGCATTGAATACTATGAGAAGTTTGATACTTGATGATTGTTTTGAGATATAAAGATGGTAATATTAGAGTCGTGCTAGTTGTGTAATTGTGAATTTGAGAAATACTTGTGTTGAGGTTTGCAAGTCCCGTAGCATGCACGTATGGTAACCGTTGTGTGACAAATTTGAAGCATGAGGTGTTTCTTTGATCGTCTTCCTTATGAGTGGCGGTCGGGGACGAGCTATGGTCTTTTCCTACCAATCTATCCCCTTAGGAGCATGCACGTAGTGCTTGGTTTTGATGACTTGTAGATTTTTGCAATAAGTATGTGAGTTCTTTATGACTAATGTTGAGTCCATGGATTATACGCACTCTCACCCTTCCATCATTGCTAGCCTCTTCGGTACCGTGCATTGCCCTTTCTCACCTTGAGAGTCGGTGCAAACTTCGCTGGTGCATCCAAACCCCATGATACGATACGCTCTATCACACATAAACCTCCTTATATCTTCCTCAAAACAGCCAACATACCTACCTATTATGGCATTTCCATAGCCATTCCGAGATATATTGCCATGCAACTTTCAACCGTTCCGTTTATTATGACATGTTTCATCATTGTCATATTGCCTTGCATGATCATGTAGTTGACATCGTATTTGTGGCAAAGCCACCATGCATAATTTTTCATACATGTCACTCTTGATTCATTGCCCATCCCGGTACACCTTCGGAGGCATTCATATAGAGTCATATTTTGTTCTAGTACCGAGTTGTAACCATTGAGTTCACTACTAGGAAAAGGCCTGCTAGTGGCGCACCTGTTTTGGCTACTAATGGCGCACTACAGGTGCGCTACTAGCATCACACCATTAGAATTTTTTACTAATGGCGCACCACAGGTGCTCCATTAGTATCTGGTATGCTAATGGCGCACCATGCAGTGCGCCATTAGTATATCCCACGGTTGCTTAGTAATGGCGCACCACATAGAAGTGCGCCATTACTAACAATTGTTTTTCAAAAAAAATTCAGAATTTTTTTTCAATTTTTTTTCTTTTATTTTCTTAATCTCGAGTCACTATGGCTTAATCTCGGTTCAATATGCTTAATCTCAAGTCAAATCACTCTGTGGTCAAACTTCCAGAAAGGTCACCCATCCTCACACTACTCCAGCCCGATCACGCTTAACTTCGCAGTTCTATCCAACCCCAGCACCAGCTCACTTCACAGGCACTTGTTGATATATATATATATATATATATCATATCATATCAATCCTATTAAACCTTGTTGATGTCTAAGACTTTGTTCATGTTCATGAGTGTGATGAAATTTTGAAAAAATATTTCAAACTTCCCGGTCATATTACGTATCATATTTTGAAAAAAAAATCCAATTTTTTTAAACCAATTTTTTTCTATTACTAGGGGCGCACCTAGCAAATTGTGCGCCACTAGTAAGTTTGATTTTTTTCATTTTCCCCCCTCTAGATCTTAAAAGCCCCGTATCTTTCGTTCTGTTAGGTTTTGGGGGGTTTTGAAGATGTTGAACGGGGATTTTCGAGTAGATGATTTTTCATCTAAAAAACTTTTTAATCCGAGTTCGTATGCAAAAGTTATGCCCATTTTACTAAATTCCAGAGAGATATTGCAAATAAAGTCGAAATTCATATTTGTAAATTTTCCCAACAACTAGACCACATAACACATCGGAAACTTATTTTCTTTTATTTTTTTTGACATTTCCAGCATTTTCTTTTATTTTTTTTAAACTGAAAAGGCGGTCCACACACCAGGTGCGCCATTAGTAGTTTTGAAAAAAAATAAAAAAATGCGTTAGTAATGGCGCACCATGGGATAGTGCGCCATTACTAGTTTAACTAGTAATGACGCACTATCCCATGGTGCGCCATTACTAACATTTTTTTTTCAAAACTACTAATGGCGCATGATGGGTGTGGTGCACCATTACTATGTCAACAAGTAATGGCACACTACCCCATGGTGCGCCATTACTAACAATTTTTTTTATTTTTTTTAAACTACTAATGGCACACAACACACCAAGTGCGCCATTAGTAATATGTCAATAATGGCGCACCTGTATCTGGTGCGCCACTACTATATAGCAGTGGCGCACCACATACATGGTGCGCCATTAATGTCCGTATCATCTATAGCCCTTTTCCTAGTAGTGGTTGTAAATAAATAGAAGTGTGATGATCATCGTTAATAGAGCATTGTCCCCAAAAAAGGAAAGGCCAAAAAAAAGAAAGGTCAAATAAAAAATAAAAATATATATAAAAGGGACAATGCTACTATCCTTTTTCCACACTTGTGCTTCAAAGTAGCACCATGATCTTCATGATAGAGAGTCTCTTATTTTGTCACTTTCATATACTAGTGGGAATTTTTCATTATAGAACTTGGCTTGTATATTCCAACAATGGGCTTCCTCAAATGCCCTAGGTCTTCGTGAGCAAGCAAGTTGGATGCACATCCACTTAGTTTCTTTTGTTGAGCTTTCATACATTTATAACTCTAGTGCATCCGTTGCATGGCAATCCCCACTCCTTGCATTGACATCAATTGATGGGCATCTCCCTAGCCCATTGATTAGCCGCGTCGATGTGAGACTTTATCCCATTTGTCTTCTCCACACAACCCCCATCATCATAGTATATTCCACCCATAGTGCTATGTCCATGGCTCACACTCATGTATTGTGTGAAAGTTGAAAAAGTTTGAGAATACTCAAGTATGAAACAATTGCTTGGCTTGTCATCAGGGTTGTGCATGATAGGAGCATTTTGTGTGACGAAAATGAAGCATAGCCAAACTATATGATTTTGTGGGGATGAGCTTTCTTTGGCCATGTTATTTTGAGAAGACATAATTGCTTAGTTAGTATGCTTGAAGTATTATTATTTTTATGTCAATATTAAACTTTTGTCTTGAATCTTATGGATCTGACTATTCTTGCCACAATAAAGAAAATTACATTGATAAATAGGTTAGGTAGCATTCCACATCAAAAATTCTGTTTTTATCATTTACCTACTCGAGAACGAGCAGGAATTAAGCTCGGGGATGCTTGATACATCTCCAAGGTATCTATAATTTTTTATTATTCCATGCTATTATATTATCAACCTTGGATGTTTTATATGCTATTTTATATGATTTAAGTGAAGCATAGAGAGCAATTCTAACAAGTCATGGCATAATTTTGGCTCCCTCAAATAGGTGTGTCCAGCAAGGATTCAAGACTTAAAACAAAAGGCAAAACCAGCAAAGACTCATATCATACAATACGCTCCAAGCAAAACTCATAGTATGTGACGAATAAAAATATAGCTTCGAGTAAAATACCGATGGTAGTTAGAATAAAAAGGGGATGCCACTCGGGCGTCCCCAAGCTTAGTTGCTTGATTCTCTTTGGATAATGGCTTTGGATGCCATGGGCATCCCCAAGCTTAGGCTTTTCTTACTCCTTATCCCTTCATCCATTGTAACATCACCCAAAACATGAAAATTTCAATCACACAAAACACAACAAAACCTTCGTGAGATCCATTAGTATAAGAAAACAAATCACCACTATAAGTACTATTGCAAACCAATTCATATTTTATTTTTGAATTATATCTATTGTATTCCAACTTTTCTATGGCAAAAACTCTTCAAACAAAACCATAGAATCGTCGAAACAAGCACACAACGCAAAGAAAGCAGAATCTATCGAAAACAGAACATTCTGTAGCAATCTGGATATTTAGAATACTTATGTAACTCCAAAAATTCTGGAAAATTAGGACAACCTGAGAAATTTGTATATTAATCTTCTGCAAAAAGAATTGGTGTTTTATCACACTCCTGTTAAAAATGATAATTATTTTTGCGAGCACAAAAGTTTCTGTTTTTCAGCAACACCAAGTCAACTATCACCCAAGAAGATCCTAAAGGCTTTGCTTGGCACAAACACTAACTAAAACACAAAAACACAATCATAATAGTATCATAATTGTGCAAAAACTCAAGAATAGGAAGAAAAATAAATTTTATTCATTGGGTTGCCTCCCAACAAGTGCTATTGTTTTACGCCCCTAGCTAGGCATAAAGCAGGGATCTAAGTTTTGTCATCCGTAGTTTTGGCAACTTTTGTAAGGGCTTTCTCAAACCCGGGAGGCTCTTTGCGCTTCCCTAAATTCTCTTAAAATACACCATCTTTAGATCTAAAATATCCAATCTCTTATTACAAAGAGTAATCAAGGTATTCATGCGACTGATACTACCATTAAGATGTTGGAGGGGTTCGTTATGTTTTTGCAATTCAACCATATGTTTGTGTAAATCATGAAGTTTGTCCAACATCTGAACTCCCTCTGGGTTGAAAGAATACCCCTTCTTTTGAGGTGGAACTCCCAGAATCCCTTCTAAAATTTCATAGGCAACATTAGCATCAAGCTCAATAAAATTCCCTTTAGCGGCAAAATCTAAGAGTTGTCTATGATGCCAAGCCAATCCTATGTAAAAATTATGAAGCAAATTCTTTGCGTCTCCTTTTAGGTTGCAAACACGATAGGATTCCATTAGCATATACCAAGCATCTTTCAAATTTTCTCCCTGTCAATGCTTGAAGTATAAAACTTCAAAATCTGGTGACAAAGGAGTAGTAGACACGCTAGCCACTAAGACTAGAAAGCAAGAACACAGATAGATCTGGCAAGAAAACGGCGAACGAAAAAATGGGCGAATAAAATGGCAAATTTTTGTGAAGTGGGGGAGAGGAAAACGAGATGCAAATGGCAAATAATGTAAATTGCGAGGAGATGAGATTTGTGATTAAGAACCTGGTAGATGTTGATGATGCCTGATAACCCACAAGTATAGGGGATCGCAACAGTTTTCGATAAGTAAGAGTGTCGAACCCAACGAGGAGCTAAAGGTAGAACAAATATTCCCTCAAGTTCTATCGACCACCGATACAACTCTACGCACGCTTGACGTTCGCTTTACCTAGAACAAGTATGAAACTAGAAGTACTTTGTAGGTGTTGTTGGATAGGTTTGCAAGATAATGAAGAGTACATAAATAGAAGGTAGGGGTTGTTTAGGTTAAGAAACAATAAAGTAAATATAGCGAGTGTGGAAAAGTGGTGGTAGGAGTTGCGAAATTGTCCCTAAGCAATTAACTACTTTACTAGACCGATAGCAATTCATCAACCACCGATAGGACAACGAAAATCTACTCAGACATCATAGGATGGCAACACATCATTGGATAATAATATGAAGCATAAAGCACCATGTTCAAGTAGAGGGTACAGCGGGTTGCGGGAGAGTGGACCGCTGTAGATATAGGGGGGAAGGTGATGGAGATGTTGGTGAAGATGGCGGAGGTGTTGGTGTCGATCGCGGTGATGATGATGGCCCCCGGCGGCGTTCCGGCGCCACCGGAAGTGAGGGGGGAGAGCACCCCTCCTTCTTCTTCTTCCTTGACCTCCTCCCTAGATGGGAGAAGCATTTCCCCTCTGGTCCATGGCCTCCATGGCACGGGAGGGGCGAGAGCCCCTCCGATATTGGATCTGTCTCTCTGTCTCTCTCTGTTTCTGCGTTCCCAGATTCTTCCCTTTCACCGTTTCTTATATTCCCAGAGATCTGTAACTCTGATTGGGCTGAAATTTTAACACGATCTCTATCCTGATATTAGCTTTCTTGCGGCGAAAGAAGGGCTCCAACCGCCTTATGGGGTGGCCACGAGGGTCAGGGGCGCGCCTGACACCCTGGGGCGCGCCCCCTACCTCGTGCCCCCCTCGAGCACTGTCTCGCGATGATTCCACTTCCCAAAATTCATAAATATTCCAAAATAAATCTCCGTCAGTTTTTATTCCGTTTGGACTCCGTTTGGTATGTGTTTTCTGCGAAACAAAAAACATGCAACAAACAGGAACTGGCACTGGGCACTGGATCAATATGTTAGTCCCAAAAATAGTATAGAAATTTGCCAAAAAGTATATGAAAGTTGAATAATATTGGCATGGAACAATCAAAAATTATAGATACGACGGAGACGTATCAGCATCCCCAAGCTTAATTCATGCTCGTCCTCGAGTAGGTAAATGATAAAAAATTTGATGTGGAATGCTACCTAGCATAATCTTGATCATATGTCTAATCATGGCATGAATATTAAGACACGAGTGATTCAAAGCAATAATATATCCTTTGACATAAAGACAGTAATATTTCAAGCATACCAAGCAAGCAATTATGTCTTATTGAAATAACATAGCCAAAGAAAGCTCATCCCTACAAAATCATATAGTTTGGCTATGCTCCATCTTCACCACACAAAGCATTCACATCATGCACAACCCCGATGACAAGCCAAGCAATTGTTTCATACTTTGACGTTTCTCAAACCTTTTCAACTTTCACACAATACATGAGCGTGAGCCATGTACATAGCACTATAGGTGGAATAGAATATGATGGTGGGGGTTATGTGGAGACGACAAAAAACGAGAAAGTCTCACATCAACTAGGCGTATCAACGGGCTATGGAGATGCCCATTAATAGATATCAATGTGAGGAGTAGGGATTGCCATGCAACGGATGCACTAGAGCTATAAATGTATGAAAGCTCAACAAAAGAAACTAAGTGGTTGTGCATCCAACTTGCTTGCTCACGAAGACCTAGGGCACTTGAGGAGGCCCATTGTTGGAATATGCCAGCCAAGTTCTATAATGAAAATTCCCACTAGTATATGAAAGTGATAACTCAAGAGACTCTCTATATGAAGAACATGGTGCTACTTTGAAGCACAAGTGTGGAAAAAAGGAATAGTAGCATTGCCCCTTTTATTTTTTTTATTTTTTTGCGGGCTTCTTTGGCCCACCATTTTTATTTAGGCTTCTTTGGCCTCTCCCCCTTTTTTGGGGGCAATGCTCTAATAATGATGATCATCACACTTTTATTTACTTACAACTCAATGTCTAGAACAAAGTATGACTCTATATGGATGCCTCCGGTGGTGTACCGGGATGTGCAACGATCTAGCGTAGAAATGATATAAAAAAACGGACAAGCCATGAAAACATCATGCTAGCTATCTTACGATCATGCAAAGCAATATGACGATAAATGCTCAAGTCATGTATATGATGATGATGGAAGTTGCATGGCAATATATCTCGGAATGGCTATGGAAATGCCATGATAGGTAGGTATGGTGGCTGTTTTGAGGAAGGTATATGGTGGGTTTATGGTACCGGCGAAAGTTGCCCGGTACTAGAGAGGCTAGCAATGATGGAAGGGTGAGAGTGCGTATAATCCATGGACTCAACATTAGTCATAAAGAACTCACATACTTATTGCAAAAATCTATTAGTCATCGAAAAAAGTACTACGCGCATGCTCCTAGGGGGATAGATTGGTAGGAAAAGACCATCGCTCGTCCCCGACCGCCACTCATAAGGAAGAAAATCAATAAATACCTCATGCTCCGACTTCGTTACATAACGGTTCACCATACGTGCATGCTACGGGACTTGCAAACCTCAACACAAGTATTTCTCAATTTCACAATTACTCAGCTAGCATGACTCTAATATCACCACCTTTATATCGCAAAACTATTGCAAGGAATCAAACATATCATATTCAGCGATCTACAAGTTTATGTAGGATTTTATGACTAACCATGTGAATGACCAGTTCCTTTCATCTCTCTAAATACATATATGTGAAGCAAGAGAGTTTAATTCTTTCTACAAAAGATATGCCCATGCTCTAACAAATATAAGTGAAGCAAAAGAGCATTCTACAAATGGCGGTTCTCTATGTAAAGAGAAACATGCAATCCAAACTTCAAATGATATAAGTGAAGCACATGAAGCATTCTATAAAGCCATACTCAAAGAATATAAGTGAAGTGCAAAGAGCATTCTATAAATCAACCAAGGACTATCTCATACCAGCATGGTGCAAAGAAAAATAAAAACCTAAATGCAAAAGACGCTCCAAGACTTGCACATATCGCATGAACAAAACGAATCCGAAAATATACCGATATTTGTTGAAGAAAGAGGGGATGCCTCCCCAGCATCCCCAAGCTTAGACGCTTGAGTCTCCTTGAATATTTACTTGGGGTGCCTCGGGCATCCCCAAGCTTGAGCTCTTGCCTCTCTTCCTTCTTCTCACATCGAGTCCTTCTCAATCATCGAACACTTCATCCACACAAAACTTCAACAGAAAACTCGGTAAGATCCGTTAGTATAATAAAGCAAATCACTACTCTAAGTACTGTTGCAAACCAATTCATATTCTGTTTTTGCATTGTTTCTACTGATATAACTTTTTCATGGCTTAATCCACTGATATAAATTGATAGTTTCAACAAAACAAGCAAACTATGCATCAAAAACAGAATCTGTCTAAAACAGAACAGCCTGTAATAATCTGAACATTCAGCATACTTATGATACTTCACAAATTCTGCCAAAATTAGGAAAAATAAAAAATTTGTATAGGAATACAGTGCAAAAAGAATCAGAACCATTTGACGTTCCAGCTAAAAATGTAAAATCGCGCACTACAGCCAAAGTTTCTGTCCTGCACCGTACAAACCATCAAGCAAATGTAAACATCCTAAAGGCAAACCTTGGCACATTATTTTTATAATATAATGGAATTGTACAAGTGGATAATTATTTTAATTGAAAAGTTTCTGTAATCAAGATTCACAAAGTTGCCGTGAGCATGAACAAAGTTCAAGGAGCTCTCCCACTTCAACAGTGCTTGTCTTTCTCACTTTCACTTTCCTTTTTGAAAAGTTTTGGGTTCCCCTCTTTATTTTTGTTGTTTTTAAACTATATGAAAGCACTCAACAGAAATAAATGACTCTCTAAAACTTCCGGGTTGTCTCCCTGGCAGTGCTTTCTTTAAAGCCATTAAACTAGGCATATAGTGCTCAAGTAGTGAATCCACCCGGATCCCAAGGTATATCAAAGCTAATTTGAATCAGCAATGATTTATAATTTAGTAGTGAGCACAAAGTAACATATATCATGTAATGACGAAGTCTAACTATCTTCCTATGCATCGGCATGTCATTAAAGAACAATTCATGCACACAAAGTAAAGGCCAATGCATAGTATAAATAGTTTCTTGCAATTTTATCATGTTGGGAACATAGAGAGGTGGAGATATAGTTCCTCTCTCATAATAATTGCAAGTAGGAGCAGCAAGCACATGCATATTATATTCATCAAAATCATCATGTGCAACGGTAAAAGGCAACCCATCAATATAATTCTTAATAAGTGCAAACTTCTCCGATATAGTATAATCGGGAGAATTCAAAAAGATAATAGGACTATCATGCGTGGGTGCAATAGCAACAATTTCATGTTTAGCATAAGGAACTACATCAAGTTCATCTCCATAAGCATCATTCATATTGGCATCTTGGCCACAAGCATAGCAAGCATCATCAAAAAGGGATATTTCAAGAGAATCAATGGGATCATAACAGTCATCATAGCAATCATCCTTCGGTAAGCACAAAGGGGAATTAAATAATGTATGAGTTGAAGAGTTACTCTCATTAGAAGGTGGGCACAGGTGATCAATCCGCTCTTCCTCCTTTTGTTCTTCACTCTCCTCCTCATCTTTTTCATCCAATGAGCTCACGGTGTCATCAACTTCTTCTTCCATAGACTCCTACAAAATATTAGTCTCTTCTTGGACAGCGGAGACTTTCTTAATAAGTGCATTAATATCATAATTGTACTCATAATTCTCATAGCAATATTTGAGGATAGATAAATTTTCAGATCTATAACAAGCATCATCAATATCGTCAAACTCTTTAAACATAGATTCAATTTCATAAGCACCCATAAAAGCAAGAAATTCTTCTATTTGTTCCACATCATAGTAATCATATATACCTCTAGCATAAGAAGCCAAGGTTTCATTATCATTAAATCTGCATGAAAAGGGGAGGTGTGGAGAATTCATCCTAGAGCAACAAGTATAATCATATTCCGAGCATAGTTGTCTAGCATACCACTTCAATATATAAATTTGATCCCATAATAGTTTCCCTTTTTGTGTCAAGCGATAATCCCTAAAGTATTCACGTTGATCCAATGTTACTCCCATTACATAATTGAATGGGGTTTTGTCGGTATTATTAAAGTAGTACATAATATCTTTCACATAACCAGCATGGAGGGTTTTAGGAGGTTCCCCATCTCCATGAGTAGCAAGTACACCTAATTTTTTTGGTATTTCCTGTTCCATATCCATAACTAAAGATAAAGAACAACTAATAACGGCAAATAAAAATTACTTAGTGATAAAGCAAACAAGCACACACGAGAATATTCACCCCACGCTATTGCTCCCCGGCAACGGCGCCAGAAAAAGGTCTTGATAACCCACAAGTATAGGGGATCGCAACAGTTTTCGATAAGTAAGAGTGTCGAACCCAACGAGGAGCTAAAGGTAGAACAAATATTCCCTCAAGTTCTATCGACCACCGATACAACTCTACGCACGCTTGACGTTCGCTTTACCTAGAACAAGTATGAAACTAGAAGTACTTTGTAGGTGTTGTTGGATAGGTTTGCAAGATAATAAAGAGTACATAAATAAAAGGCAGGGGCTGTTTAGGTTAAGAAACAATAAAGTAAATATAGCGAGTGTGGAAAAGTGGTGGTAGGAGTTGCGAAATTTTCCCTAAGCAATTGACTACTTTACTAGACCGATAGCAATTCATCAACCACCGATAGGACAACGAAAATCTACTCAGACATCATAGGATGGCAACACATCATTGGATAATAATATGAAGCATAAAGCACCATGTTCAAGTAGAGGGTACAGTGGGTTGCGGGAGAGTGGACCGCTGTAGATAGAGGGTGGAAGGTGATGGAGATGTTGGTGAAGATGGCGGAGGTGTTGGTGTAGATCGCGGTGATGATGATGATGGCCCCCGGCGGCGTTCCGGCGCCACCGGGAGCGAGGGGGAGAGAGCCCCCTCCTTCTTCTTCTTATTCCTTGACCTCCTCCCTAGATGGGAGAAGGGTTTCCCCTCTGGTCCATGGCCTCCATGGCACGGGAGGGGCGAGAGCCCCTCCGAGATTGGATTTGTCTCTCTGCCTCTCTCTGTTTCTACGTTCCCAGATTCTTCCCTTTCACCGTTTCTTATATTCCCAGAGATCCCTAACTCCGATTGGGCTGAAATTTTAATACGATCTCTATCCAGATATTAGCTTTCCTGCAGCGAAAGAAGGGCTCCAACCGCCTTACGGGGTGGCCACGAGGGTCAGGGGCGCGCCTGACACCCTGGGACGCGCCCCCCTACCTCGTGCCCCCCTCGGGCACCGTCTCGCGATGATTCCACTTCCCAAAATTCATAAATATTCCAAAATAAATCTCCGTCAGTTTTTATTCTGTTTGGACTCCATTTGGTATGTGTTTTCTGCGAAACAAAAAACATGCAACAAACAGGAACTGGCATTGGGCACTGGATCAATATGTTAGTCCCAAAAATAGTATAGAAAGTTGCCAAAAAGTATATGAAAGTTGAATAATATTGGCATGGAACAATAAAAAATTATAGATACGACGGAGACGTATCAATGCCTCCCCGGCAACAGCGCCAGAAATTCCTTTTGATGTCTGCTAGAACTACGTCAGTATTTCCCCAAAGAGGAAGGGATGATGCAGCATAGCAACGATAGGTATTTTCCTAAGTGATGAGACCAACGTTATCGAACCAGCAGGAGAACCAAGCAACACTACGTAAACAACACCTACACACAAATAACAAATACTCGAAACCCGGCGTATTAAAGGGGTTGTCAATCCCTTTTGGGTAACGGTGCCAGAAATTGGCAAACGGACATGAGAGAGTTGTAATAAATTGATAGATCAAACGCCAAATAAAATAAAGTGCAGCAAGGTATCACTACAAAAAAAGACACATCCATGACATTTTGGGCCGAACGAAAAAAAATTATGTCATACTTATGACACTTCTATGACGATAATTGTGACAAAACCCGGTATCATCATAGATGTGATGGGATCCTACTTATATGACAAAAAATCATGACAGAAAATGGGCTTTTCGTCCTGTGCGGGCCAGAGACGCAGCTGCATGACATTCTTTGGGCCGTCCATGAAGGAAAAAAACCATGGTAGAAGCGAGGGCGAGGAAAATATCGGGGAGTTCCCAGTTATGGTGGGTGGTCGTGGGCCGAGCGATGCGCGTTTATCTCATACGTATGCGCGTGTGTGCAAGGCGTTGGGCTCTAAATGAACCCGAGCGATTGCACTGCAGGCTACACGTTACTGAACCCGAGTGATCGATCGATCCCTTGCTGTTAACTGAACCCGAGTGATTCCTTCGCTACTGCTGCCAACTGAAGCCGAACGAACATTGCTGCCTCCTTCCCTTGATGAACAGTGAGCGTTGTTGAGGGGGTTTGGATGAACAGTTTCCAGTGGGGGGTTGGATGAACAGGACCCCGTGGTAGTAGAGGTCGTTACCGCTGGATGAACAGTACCCCTATCGATCTAGCCGATGGATGAACAGGACCCCGTGGAGGGCTGGATGAATAGGACCCCGTCGAGGGCTTATTGAACAGTAGCTGGTGGAGGGCTAGTTGAACAGTAGCCGGTGGAGGGCTAGATGAATAGTAGCCCGTGGAGGGGTGGTTGAACAGGACCCCGTGGAGAGGGCTGGTTGAATAGTAGCCGGTGGAGGAGCGGTGGAGGCTGGATGAACAGGAGCCTGTGGATGAATAGTCGCAGGTGCAGGCTGGAGGAGGTCGACGGTGGATGAACAAGAGCCCGTGGAGGTAGTCGACGGTGGATGAACAGTAGCCCGTGGAGGCAGTCGGCGGTGGAGATGAACAATATACCGTGGAGTCCCATTTCGCGGTACGCCACACCCCTCCCGACGAACAGGACCCCCGTTTCGACCGTAGCGCTCCAACACAAGTCCGTTTTCTCCGTTTTGCAGTACACCACACCCCTCCCGATCAACAGGACCCTGTTTTGACCGTAGGAGGTCCGTTTCCTCCATTTTGCGGTACGCCAGACCCCTCCCAATGAACAGGATCCCATTTCGACCGTGTCCAGTCGAACACAAGGCCGTTTCCTCTGTTCTGCGGTACGCCAGGCCTCGTTTCCATCGGCTGTTCCATCCACGCCAGTTGGCTGCCGATGAACACGACGACGCATTCCTTTCCAACCCAGCCGGCTGCCTCCCCATGATCACGATGACCGTGCAGCTTCTCCGTTCCGACCCAGCCATGTACACGAGCCCTGGCCATACGTATGCGTGAGTAGGCGTTCGAGACCCCTCCCGTATGTGCGTACGTGGCCGTATTTTCTTTCTTGCACCTTGACCGCTGTAAGTATGTGTACATGCTACGTGCGCGCCTCTACTAGGACACGTGCGCGCATCTACTACAACACACGCACGCCTCTACATCGACCAGTATGTACGTACACATTCACGACCAGAATGTCAATGCTACGTACGCTTCGACCAGGTGGGTCCCGGCTGTCAGGCACTTCCTTGCATGTGAAGATGTAGCTGGTGCGTCCCAGCAGTCAGGGGGCGAATCATTTTTTTGCCCATAATATGGATGCACTTTCTTGCATGCAAAGATGTAGCTGGTGGGTCACAGCAGCCAGGGGAAACGTTTTTTTTGCGACATACGGTGGCCCATCCGGTGGGTCCCTGCTGTCCGGTGGAGGAATCATTATTTTCCGCATAATAATGAGGCACTTCCTTGCTGTAGCCGTGGACCCAGTTGTCGGCCTCTCCACTTACAGTACTCTTCCGATGGAAGTCGTTCCTTGACCACGTTAACTGATGTCTACTCCACAACCTTCTTCTTGTAGACGTTGTTGGGCCTCCAAGTACAGAGGTTTGTAGGAAAGTAGCAATTTTCCCTCAAGTGGATGACCTAAGGTTTATCAATCCGTAGGAGGCGTAGGATGAAGATGGTCTCTCTCAAGCAACCCTGCAACCAAATAACAAAGAGTCTCTTGTGTCCCCAACACACCCAATACAATGGTAAATTGTATAGGTGCACTAGTTCAGCGAAGAGATGGTGGTACAAGTGGTATATGGATGGTAGATAAAGGTTTTTGTAATCTGAAAATATAAAAACAGCAAGGTAACTAATGATAAAAGTGAGCGTAAATGGTATTGCAATGCGTTGAAACAAGGCTGATAACCCACAAGTACAGGGGATCGCAACAGTTTTCGAGGGTAAAGTAATCAACCCAAATTTATTGATTTGACACAAAGGAGCCAAAGAATACTCTCAAGTATTAGTAGCTGAGTTGTCAATTCAACCACACCTGGAAACTTAATATCTGGAGCAAAGTGTTTAGTAGCAAAGTAATATGATAGTAGTGGTAATGGTAGCAAAAGGTAATGGTAGCAAAAGGTAATGGTAGCAAAAGTAATGTTTTTGGTATTTGTAGTGATGATAGCAATAGCAACGGGAAAGTAAATAAGCGAAGAACAATATATGGAAAGCTCGTAGGCAATGGATCGGTGATGGAGAATTATGCCGGATGCGGTTCATCATGTAACAGTCATAACCTAGGGTGACACAGAACTAGCTCCAGTTCATCAATGTGATGTAGGCATGTATTCCGAATATAGTCATACGTGCTTATGGAAAAGAACTTGCATGGCATCTTTTGTCCTACCCTCCCGTGGCAGCGGGGTCCTTACGGAAACTAAGGGATATTAAGGCCTCCTTTTAATAGAGTACCGGAACAAAGCATTAACACATAGTGAATACATGAACTCCTCAAACAACGGTCATCACCGGTAAGTATCCTGATTATTGTCACTTCGGGGTTAACAGATCATAACACATAATAGGTGACTATAGACTTGCAAGATAGAATCAAAAACTCTCATATATTGATGAAAACATAATAGGTTCAGATCTGAAATCATGGCACTCGGTCCCTAGTGACAAGCATTAAGCATAGCAAAGTCATAGCAACATCAATCTCAGAACATAGTGGATACTAGGGATCAAACCCTAACAAAACTAACTCGATTACCTGATAGATCTCATCCAACCCATCACCGTCCAGCAAGCCTACGATGGAATTACTCACACATGGCGGTGAGCATCATGAAATTGGTGATGGAGGATGGTTGATGATGACGATGGCAATGGCGATGGATTCCCCTCTCCGAAGCCCCGAACGAACTCCAGATCAGCCCTCCCGAGAGGTTCTGGGCTTGGCGGCGGCTCCATATTGTAAAACGCGATGAATCCTTCTCTCTGATTTTTTTCTCCCCGAAACACAATATATAGAGTTGGAGTTGGAGTCGGAGGAGCTCCAGGGGGCCCACGAGGTAGGGGGCGTGCCCTAGGGGGGCAGGCGCGCCCCCCACCCTCGTGGACAGGTGGTGGGCCCCTGGCCTTCATCTTTTATAGGTATTTTTTATATTTTCCAAAAAGTTGCTCCGTGAAGTTTCAGGTCATTCCAAGAACGTTTGTTTCTGCACATAAATAACACCATGGTAATTCTGCTGAAAACAGCGTCAGTCCGGGTTAGTTCCACTCAAAACATGCAAGTTAGAGTCCAAAACAAGGGCAAAAGTGTTTGGAAAAGTAGATATGACGGAGACATATCAACTCCCCCAAGCTTAAACCTTTGCTTGTCCTCAAGCAATTCAGTTGACAAACTAAAAGTGATAAAGAAAAACTTTTACAAACTCTGTTTGCTCTTGTTGTTGTAAATATGTAAAGCCAGCATTCAAGTTTTCAGCAAAGATTATAACTAACCACACTCGCAATAACGCTTAGGTCTCAAGTTTACTCATATCAATAGCATAATCAACTAGCGAGCAATAATAATAAATCTCGGATGACAACACGTTCTCAAAATAGTCATAATATGATATAACAAGATGGTATCTCGCTAGCCCTTTCTTTGACCGCAAAACATAAATGCAGAGCACCTTTAAAGACCAAGGACTGACTAGACATTGTAATTCATGGTAAAAGAGATCCAGTCAAGTCTTACTCAATGTAAACTAACAATAATGAATGCAAATGACAGCAGTGCTCTCCAACTGGTGCTTTTTAATAAGAGGATGATGACTCAGCATAAAAGTAAATAGATAGGTCCTTCGCAGAGGGAAGCGGGGATTTGTAGAGGTGCTAGAGCTCGGTTTTGAAATAGAGGTGAATAATATTTTGAGCAGTATACTTTCATTGTCAACATAACAACCAAGAGATGGCGATATCTTCTATTCTACACACATTATAGGCGGTTCCCAAATAGAATGATAAAGTTTATACTCCCCCTTCCACCAACAAGCATCAATCCATGGCTTGCTCGAAACAACGAGTGCCTCCAACTAACAAGAGTCCCAGGGGGAGTTTTGTTTGCAATTATTTTGATTTAGTTTGCATAATGCATGGGACTGGGCATCCCTGTAACCAGCCATTTATCTCGTGAGTGACGAGCGGAGTCCACTCCTCTTGAGAATAACCCGCCTAACATGGAAGATACAGACAGCCCTAGTTGATACATGAGCTATTCGAGCATACAAAACAGGATATTTATTTGAAGGTTTAGAGTTTGGCACATAAAAATTTACTTGGAACGGCAGGTAGATACCGTATATAGGTAGGTACTGTGGACTCATGTGGAATAAATTTGGGGTTTAAGGGATTGGATGCACAAGTAGTATTCCCGCTTAGTACAGGTGGAGGCTAGCAAAAGACTGGGAAGCGACCAGCTAGAGAGCGACAACAGTCATGAACATGCATTAAAATTAATCAACACCGAGTGCAAGCATGAGTAGGATATAATCCACCATGAACATAAATATCGTGAAGGCTATGTTTATTTTGTTTCAACTACATGCATGAACATGTGCCAAGTCAAGTCACTTAAATCATTCGGAGGAGGATACCACCCTATCATACCACATCATAACCATTTTAATAGCATGTTGGCACGCAAGGTAAACCATTATAACTCATAGCTAATCAAGCATGGCACAAGAAACTATGATCTCTAGTTGTCATTGCAAACATGTTTATTCATAATTGGCTGAATCACGAATGATGAACTAATCATATTTACAAAAACAAAAGAGGTCGAGTTCATACCAGCCTTTCTTATCTCAGTCAGTCCATCATATATCGTGATAACTGCCTTTCACTTGCACGATCGAACGATGTGAATAATAATAATAGTGCACGTGCATTGGACTAAGCTGGAATCTGCAAGCATTCAATAAACAGGAGAAGACCAGGCAATATGGGCTCTTTTGTCAGATCAACAATAATGCATATAAGAGCCACTACAACAATTTAATTATGGTCTTCTCCCATCGACCCCCAAAGAAAGGAAAAGAAAAGAAATAAAACTATTTACACGGGAGAGCTCCCAACAAGTAAAAGAAGAACAAGAAATATTTTTGGGTTTTCTTTTTAATTACTACTACAGTCATGGAAAGTAAACTAATTAAAAGCTACAACTAATTTTTTTGGTTTTTCTTAAGGTTTATCAAACGCACAAGAAGAAAGCATAAAAAGGAAATTAAACTAGCATGGATGATACAATGAAAAAGTATGAGCACCGACATCTAGCAATAAGTGTGTGAACATAAATGTAATGTCGGTGGGAAATACGTACTCCCCCAAGCTTAGGCTTTTGAACTAAGTTGGTCTATGGCCACGGCTGGCCTGGCGGATATCCATAATAGTAGTTGGGGTCGTACTGAGATGCAGCGGCTATCGCGTCCTGAGCTGCAGCATGGCGACGAACGGCCTCTGCTCTCCTCTCGTACTCATCTGCCTCCTCTCTGGTAATAACATATCTTCATTTTGTCTGATGATCAAAGAAGGCAGGAGCAGGGAGAGTAATATGGACAGCACGACGTCTGTCAAAGATTAGTTGATACTGGAGAGGTGATCCATTCCTCTCGACAAACTGGTGGTGAACCATAGCATTAAAGTCTAAGTAAGCAGGTGGTAATTCAATATCATCTTCGCGTATGGCTACATCAAGAAAATTAGCTATGCGGGTTGCATAAATTCCTCCAAAGAAATCTCCATTAAATCTATTAAGATGCAACCTACGTGCAACAATGGCTCCCAAATTATAAGATTTATCTCCTAACATAGCACTCCTAAGAATACTGAGGTCAGGGACACACATGTGACATGCCTCATCTTTACCATTAATGCATCTACCTATGAAGAGAGCAAAATAATGTATAGCAGGAAAGTGAATGCTCCCTATGGTAGCTTGTGTTATATCTCTAGATTCTCCCACAGTTATGCTAGCAAGAAAATCTCTAAATTCAGATTTGCGAGGATCCCTTATACTACCCCATTGTGGAAGTTTGCAAGCAGTGGTAAAATCCTCTAAGTCCATAGTATAAGAATTTTCATAAAGATCAAACAGGACAGTTGGAGAGTTACATGAAGATGAAAATTCAAACCTCCTAACAAAGGTACTAGTGAGATTGTGATACTGGCTGCACTTCTCTTCCTCGAAGCTCACAAGATCGGCGTTACGCAAATATGCGTTGAATTCTTCCTTAATTCCTGCTCGATCCATAAAATTTTCAGAAGGTCACTCACAAGGACGCACTGGAGCGTCTCTTGGTGGTTCTTCATCAGCATCACGCATTGCAAGCCTGGGTCCTTGCTTCCTTGAGGAACCACCTTGGAACATTTTCCTAAGCATTTTTCTTCCTCTGAAAAATTCTGAAAATTTTTAGTAACTTCAAAATAAAAGTAAACCAAACTCAATAATATTGATCGCAACTACTCCTACAAGTTCCTAGGGCATATATCATGCATCAAAACTACTTTTGACCATATAAATTTGACATGCAAGCTCAAGAACAGGGTCACCTAAGCAGCAAAAAATTGCAATGAATAAAGCATTAGAACAAAAACTAATTGGACCAATGGAGGAGTCACATACCAAGGAACAATCTCCCCAAGCAGTTTTGTGAGAGGTGCTTTGAGCAAGGAGATCAAAAATGGTAGCAAAACAAGCTTGGACTCGGGTTTGAGCTGGTTATTCGTGTTTGGGGGGAGGAAGAAGGAGTGTGTGGGTGAAACGATAAGTGGAGGAGGGCCACCGTGGGCCCACGAGGCAGGGGGCGCACCTAGGGGGTAGGGCGCGCCCTCCACCCTCGTGGGCAGGTGGTTGACCCCCCTGCTGTGTTCTCAGTGCCAAATATTCTCAAATATTCCAGAAAAACTCATATTTAAATTCAGGGCATTTGGAGAACATTTATTTTCGGGGTATTTTTATATTGCACGGATAATCAGATAACAGACAGAAAAATACTACTTTATTTTATTTAATATAAATAACAGAAAGTGAAAGGAGGGTATAGAAGGTTGTGCCTTCTAGTTTCATCCATCTCATGATCATCAAAAGGAATCCACTAACAAGGTTGATCAAGTCTTGTTAACGAACTCATTCCGAATAACATGGAACCAGAGAAATTTCGAATAACACTATGTTACCTCAACAGGGATATGCACATCCCCAATAATAAGAATATCATATTTCTTCTTGACAGTAGGAAGAGGAAATTCAAAACCTCCAAATATAATCGATGGAATTTTTCCAATAGAGTTGATACTATGAACTTGAGGTTGTTTCCTCGGAAAGTGTATCGTATGCTCATTACCATAAACATGAAAAGTGACATTGCCTTTGGTGCAATCAATAGCAGCCCCTGCAGTATTCAAAAAGGGTCTTCCAAGAATAATAGACATACTATCATCCTCAGGAATATCAAGAATAACAAAGTCCGTTAAAATAGTAACGTTTGCAACTACAACAGGCACATCCTCACAAATACCGACAGGTATAGCAGTTGATTTATCAGCCATTTGCAAAGATATTTCAGTAGGTGTCAACTTATTCAAATCAAGTCTAAGATATAAAGAGAGAGGCATAACACTAACACCGGCTACAAGATCACATAAAGCAGTTTTAACATAGTTTCCTTTAATGGAGCATGGTATAGTTGGTACACCGGGATCTCCAAGTTTCTTTGGTATTCCACCCTTAAAAGTATAATTAGCAAGCATGGTGGAAATTTCAGTTTCCGGTATCTTTCTTTTATTTGTAACAATTTCTTTCATATACTTAGCATAAGGATTCATTTTGAGCATATTAGTTAATCGCATACGCAAAAAGATAGGTCTAATCATTTCAGCAAAATGCTCAAAATCCTCATCATCCTTTTTCTTGGATGGTTTGGGAGGAAAAGGCATGGGTTTCTGAACCCATGGTTCTCTTGCTTTACCATGTTTCCTAGCAACAAAGTCTTTCTTATCATAACGTTGATTCTTTGATTGTGGGTTATCAAGATCAACAGTAGGTTCAATTTCTATATCATTATCATTACTAGGTTGAGCATCATCATGAACATTATCATTAACATTATCACTTGGATTCTCATTACCAGATTGAGTTTCAGCATCAAAAATAGAAATATCATTTGGATTCTCAAGTGTTTCAGTAATAGGTTCACTAGAAGCATGCAAAGTCCTATCATTTTTCTTTTTTTCCTTTTAGAAGGACTAGGTGCATCTATATTATTTCTCCGAGAATCTTGCTCAATTCTCTTAGGGTGGCCTACAGGATACAAAGGTTCCTGAGTCATTTTGCCACCTCTAGTCATAACTCTAACAACATTATCATTATTATTGCTATTTAATTCATTGAGAAAATCATTTTGAGCTTTAAGTACTTGTTCTACTTGAGTGATAACCATAGAAGCATGTTTACTAATAAGTTTAAGTTCACCTTTGACATTAGCCATATAATCACCAAAGTGTTCAAGCATATTTGAATTGTATTTCAATTGTCTACCAAAATAAGCATTAAAATCTTCTTGCTTAGCCATAAATTTATCAAACTCATCTAAGCATGGGCTAGCAAACTTAGTAAATGGGATTTCAGCTTTATCATATCTATAGAGAGAATTTACCTTTACTACCTGTGTCCGGTTATCAAGACCATGAGTTTCTTCAATAGGTAAAGGATTAAGATCATATGTTTCTTCAACAGGCGGTAAATTAAGACCATGTATTTCTTCAATAGGAGGTAAATTCTTAACATCTTCAGCTTTAATACCTTTTTCTTTCATAGATTTCTTTGCCTCTTGCATATCTTCAGGACTGAGAAATAGAACACCTCTCTTCTTCGGAGTTGATTTAGGAATAGGCTGAGAAATTGGCTCAGGAAGTGTCCAATTATTTTCATTTTTCAACATATTATTCAATAGAATTTCAGCTTCATCCGGTGTTCTTTCCCTGAAAACAAAACCAGCACAACTATCCAGGTAATCTCTGGAGGCATCGGTTAGTCCATTATAAAAGATATCAAGTATTTCATTTTTCTTAAGAGGATGACCAGGCAAAGCATTAAGTAATTGGAGAAGCCTCCCCCAAGCTTGTGGGAGACTCTCTTCTTCAATTTGCACAAAATTATATATATCCCTTAAAGCAGCTTGTTTCTTATGAGCAGGGAAATATTTAGAAGAGAAGTAATAAATCATATCCTGGGGACTACGCACACAACCAGGATCAAGAGAATTAAACCATATCTTAGCATCACCCTTTAAGGAGAACGGAGATATTTTAAGGATATAAAAGTAACGAGTTCTCTCATCAGTAGTGAACAGGGTGGCTATATCATTTAATTTAGTAAGATGTGCCACAACAGTTTCAGATTCATAGCCATGAAAAGGATCAGATTCAACCAAAGTAATTATATTAGGATCAGCAAAGAATTCATAATCCTTATCGGTAACACATATATGTGAAGTAGCAAAAGCAGGGTCAGGTTTCATTCTAGCATTTAGAGATTGCTTATTCCATTTAGCTAATAACCTCTTGAGTTTGTATCTATATTTGCAAGCTAAAATAGCTAAAGAAGCTTCTTTATCAAAAACATAACCCTCAGGAATAACAGGCAAGTCTTCATCATCAATTTCATTAGTATTATCTGTTGGAAATATGCCCTAGAGGCAATAATAAAAGCATTATTATTATATTTCCTTGTTCATGATAATTGTCTTTATTCATGCTATATGTGTTATCCGGAAATCGTAATACATGTGTGAATAACAGACACCAACATGTCCCTAGTAAGCCTCTAGTTGACTAGCTCATTGAGCAACAGATAGTCATGGTTTCCTGACTATGGACATTGGATGTCATTGATAACGAGATCACATCATTAGGAGAATGATGTGATGGACTAGACCCAATCCAAAACATAGCACAAGATCGTATAGTTCGTTTGCTAGAGTTTTCCAATGTCAAAGTATCTTTTCCTTAGACCATGAGATCGTGTAACTCCCGGATACCATAGGAGTGCTTTGGGTATGCCAAACGTCACAACGTAACTGGGTGACTATAAAGGTAGACTACGGGTATCTCCGAAAGTGTCTGTTGGGTTGACATGGATCAAGACTGGGATTTGTCACTCCGTATGACGGAGAGGTATCACTGGGACCACTCGGTAATGCATCATCATAATGAGCTCAAAGTGACCAAGTGTCTGGTCACGGGATCATGCATTACGGTACGAGTAAAGTGACTTGCCGGTAACGCGATTGAACGAGGTATTGGGATACCGATGATCGAATCTCGGGCAAGTAACATATCGATTGACAAAGGGAATTGCATACGGGGTTGATTGAATCCTCGACATCGTGGTTCATCCGATGAGATCATCGTGGAGCATGTGGGAGCCAACATGGGTATCCAGATCCTGCTGTTGGTTATTGACTGGAGAGTCGTCTCGGTCATGTCTGCTTGTCTCCCGAACCCGTAGGGTCTACACACTTAAGGTTCGGTGACGGTAGGGTTGTGAAGATAAGTATATGCAGTAACCCGAATGTTGTTCGGAGTCCCGGATGAGATCCCGGACGTCACGAGGAGTTCCGGAATGGTCCGGAGGTAAAGAATTATATATAGGAAGTGCTGTTTCGGGCATCGGGACAAGTTTCGGGGTTATCGGTATTGTACCGGGACCACCGGAGGGGTCCCGTGGGCCCACCGGGTGGGGCCACCTGTCCCGGGGGGCCACATGGGCTTTAGGGGGTGCGCCTTGGCCTTCATGGGCCAAGGGCACCAGCCCTACTAGGCCCATGCGCCTAGGGTTTCCACCAAGGAGGAGTCCAAGTGGTGGAAGGCACCCCGAGGTGCCTTGGGGGAAACCCTCCCCTGGCCGCCGCACCTAGGAGATCAGATCTCCTAGGCTGCGCACCAACCCCCCTGGCACCCCTATATATAGTGGGGGGGAGAGGAGGGATTTTACACCAGCCCCTGGCGCCTCCATCTCCCCCCGTTACGTCTCTCTCTCGTAGTCACGGCGAAGCCCTGCTTCTGTGACGCCCTGCATCCACCACCACGCCGTCGTGCTGCTGGATCTTCATCAACCTCTCCTTCTCCCTTGCTAGATCAAGAAGGAGGAGACGTCTCCCGTCCCGTACATGTGTTGAACGCGGAGGTGCCGTCCGTTCGGCGCTGGTCATCGGTGATTTGGATCACGTCGAGTACGACTACATCATCACCGTTCTTTTTGAACGCTTCCGTGCGCGATCTACAAAGGTATGTAGATGCATCCAATGACTCGTTGCTAGATGAACTCCTAGATGATCTTGGTGAAACGAGTAAGAAAATTTTTGTTTTCTGCAACGTTACCCAACAGTGGCATCAGGAGCTAGGTCTATGCGTAGTTCTTCTTGCGCGAGTAGAACACAATTAGTTGTGGGCGTAGATTTGTCAACTTTCTTGCCGTTACTAGTCTTTTCTTGCTTCAACGGTATTGTGGGATGAAGCGGCCCGGACCAACCTTACACGTACGCTTATGTGAGACCGGTTCCACCGACTAACATGCACTAGTTGCATAAGGTGGCTGGCGGTTGTCTGTCTCTCCTACTTTAGTTGGAGCGGATTCGATGAACAAGGTCCTTATGAAGGGTAAATAGAAGTTGACAAATCACGTTGTGGCTTTAACGTAGGTAAGAAGACATTCTTGCTAGAACCCTAATTCAGCCACGTAAAAACTTGCAACAACAATTAGAGGACGTCTAACTTGTTTTTGCAGCAAGTGGTTTGTGATATGATATGGCCAAAGTTGTGATGAATGATGAATGATCTATATGTGATGTATGAGATGTTCATGCTATTGTAATAGGAATCACGACTTGCATGTCGATGAGTATGACAACCGGCAGGAGCCATAGGAATTGTCTTTATTCTTTTATATGACCTGCGTGTCATCAAGGATCACCATGTAAATTACTTTACTTTATTGCTAAACGCATTAGCCATAGTAGTAGAAGTAATAGTTGGCGAGCAACTTCATGGAGACACGATGATGGAGATCATGATGATGGAGATCATGGTGTCAAGCCGGTGACAAGATGATCATGGAGCCCCAAATGGAGATCAAAGGAGCTATGTGATATTGGCCATATCATGTCACGTTCATTATTTGATTACATGTGATGTTTATCATGTTTTGCATCTTGTTTACTTAGAACGACGGTAGTAAATAAGATGATCCCTCATAAATAATTTCAAGAAGTGTTCCCCCTAACTGTGCATCGTTGCGACAGTTCGCTGTTTCAAAACACCACGTGATGATCGGGTGTTTTATTCAGACGTTCACATGCAACGGGTGTAAGACAGATTTACACATGCAAACACTTAGGTTGACTTGACGAGCCTAGCATGTACAGATATGGCCTCGGAACACAGAAGACCGAAAGGTCGAGCATGAGTCGTATAGAAGATATGATCAACATGAAGATGTTCACCGACGTTGACTAGTCCGTCTCACGTGATGATCGGACACGGTCTAGTTAACTCAGATCATGTAATACTTAGATGACTAGAGGGATGTCTAATCTAAGTGGGAGTTCATAATAATTTGATTAGATGAACTTAATTATCATGAACTTAGTCTAAAATCTTTGCAATATGTCTTGTAGATCAAATGGCCAACGTAGTCCTCAACTTCAACGCGTTCCTAGAGAAAACCAAGCTGAAAGACGATGGCAGCAACCATACGGACTGGGTCCGGAACCTGAGGATCATCCTCATAGCTGCCAAGAAAGATTATGTCCTACAAGCACCGCTAGGTGATCCTCCCGTCCCACAGAACCAAGACGTTATGAACGCTTGGCAGACACGTGTTGACGACTACTCCCTTGTTCAGTGCGGCATGCTTTACAGCTTAGAGCCGGGGCTCCAAAAATGTTTTGAGAGACATGGAGCATACGAGATGTTCGAAGAGCTGAAAATGGTTTTTCAATCTCATGCCCGGATCGAGAGATATGAAGTCTCCGATAAGTTCTTCAGCTGTAAGATGGAGGAAAATAGTTCTGTCAGTGAGCACATACTCACTATGTCTGGGTTACATAACCGCTTGTCTCAGCTGGGAGTTAATCTCCCGGATGATGCGGTCATTGACAGAATCCTCCAGTCGCTTCCACCAAGCTACAAGAGCTTTGTGATGAACTTCAACATGCAGGGGATGCAAAAGACCATTCCTGAGTTGTTCTCAATGCTGAAATCTGCGGAGGTAGAAGTCAAGAAGGAGCATCAAGTGTTGATGGTCAATAAAACCACTAAGTTCAAGAAAGGCAAGGGTAAAAAGAACTTCAAGAAGGACGGCAAGGAGGTTGCCGCGCCCGGCAAGCAAGCTGCCGGGAAGAAGCCAAAGAATGGACCCAAGCCCGAGACTGAGTGCTTTTATTGCAAGGGAAGCGGTCACTGGAAGCAGAACTGCGCTAAGTACTTAGCGGATAAGAAGGCCGGCAAAACAAAAGGTATATGTGATATACATGTAATTGATGTGTACCTTACTAGTGCCCGTAGTAGCTCCTGGGTATTTGATACCGGTGCAGTTGCTCACATTTGTAACTCAAAGCAGGGGCTGCGGAATAAACGGAAACTGGCAAAGGACGAGGTGACGATGCGCGTCGGGAATGGTTCCAAGGTCAATGTGATCGCCGTCGGCACGCTGCCTCTGCATCTCCCTTCGGGATTAGTTTTAAACCTTAATAATTGTTATTTAGTGCCAGCTTTGAGCATGAACATTGTATCGGGATCTCGTTTAATTCAAGATGGCTACTCTTTAAAATCTGAGAATAATGGTTGTTCCATTTTTATGAGAGATATGTTTTATGGTCATGCTCCTATGGTGAATGGTTTATTCTTTATGAATCTCGAACGTGATGCTACACATGTTCATAATGTGAGTACCAAAAGAAGTAAGGTTGATAATGATAGTCCCACATACTTGTGGCACTGCCGCCTTGGTCACATAGGTGTCAAACGCATGAAGAAGCTCCATGCAGATGGACTTTTAGAGTCTCTTGATTATGAATCATTTGACACGTGTGAACCATGCCTTATGGGTAAAATGACCAAGACTCCGTTCTCAGGAACAATGGAGCGAGCAACCGACTTATTGGAAATCATACATACTGATGTGTGCGGTCCAATGAGTGTTGAGGCTCGCGGTGGCTATTGTTATGTTCTCACCCTCACTGATGATTTAAGTAGGTATGGGTATATCTACTTAATGAAACACAAGTCTGAAACCTTTGAAAAGTTCAAGGAATTTCAGAGTGAGGTTGAAAATCAACATGACAGGAAAATCAAGTTTCTACGATCAGATCATGGAGGAGAATACTTGAGTCACGAGTTTGGCACACACTTAAGAAAAAGTGGAATAGTTTCACAACTCACGCCGCCTGGAACACCTCAGCGTAACGGTGTGTCCGAACGTCGTAATCGCACTCTATTAGATATGGTGCGATCTATGATGTCTCTTACCGATTTACCGCTATCTTTTTGGGGCTATGCTTTAGAGACTGCCGCATTCACTTTAAATAGGGCTCCGTCGAAATCCGTTGAGACGACACCGTATGAATTATGGTTTGGGAAGAAACCTAAGCTGTCGTTTCTAAAAGTTTGGGGATGCGATGCTTATGTCAAGAAACTTCAACCTGAGAAGCTCGAACCCAAGTCAGAAAAATGCGTCTTCATAGGATACCCAAAAGAAACTATTGGGTACACCTTCTACCTCAGATCCGAAGGCAAGATCTTTGTTGCCAAGAATGGGTCCTTCCTAGAGAAAGAGTTTCTCTCGAAAGAAGTAAGTGGGAGGAAAGTAGAGCTTGATGAAGTATTACCTCTTGAACCAGAAAATGGCGCAACTCAAGAAAATGTTCCTGAGGTGCCAGCACCGACTAGAGAGGAAGTTAATGATAATGATCAAGATACTTCTGATCAAGCTCCTACTGAAATTCGAAGGTCCACAAGGACACGTTCCGCACCAGAGTGGTACGGCAACCCTGTCTTGGAAATCATGTTGTTAGACAACGGTGAACCTTCGAACTATGAAGAAGCGATGGCGGGCCCGGATTCCGAAAAATGGCTGGAAGCCATGAAATCCGAGATAGGATCCATGTATGAAAACGAAGTATGGACTTTGACTGACTTGCCCGTTGAACGGCGAGCCATAGAAAATAAATGGATCTTTAAGAAGAAGACAGACGCGGATGGTAATGTGACCATCTATAAAGCTCGGCTTGTCGCTAAGGGTTATCGACAAGTTCAAGGGGTTGACTACGATGAGACTTTCTCACCGGTAGCGAAGCTGAAGTCTGTCCGAATCATGTTAGCGATTGCCGCATTCTATGATTGTGAGATATGGCAAATGGACGTCTAAACGGCATTCCTTAATGGTTTCCTTAAGGAAGAATTGTATATGATGCAGCCGGAAGGTTTTGTCGATCCTAAGAATGCTGACAAGGTGTGCAAGCTCCAACGCTCGATTTATGGGCTGGTGCAAGCATCTCGGAGTTGGAACATTTGCTTTGATGAGATGATCAAAGCGTTTGGGTTTACACAGACTTATGGAGAAGCCTGCGTTTACAAGAAAGTGAGTGGGAGCTCTGTAGCATTTCTCATACTATATGTAGATGACATACTTTTGATGGGAAATGATATAGAACTCTTGGACAGCATCAAGGCCTACTTGAATAAGAGTTTTTCAATGAAGGACCTTGGAGAAGCTGCTTATATATTAGGCATCAAAATCTATAGAGATAGATCAAGACGCCTCATAGGTCTTTCACAAAGCACATACCTTGATAACATATTGAAGAAGTTCAATATGGATCATTCTAAGAAGGGGTTCTTACCTGTATTACAAGGTGTGAAATTGAGCTCAGCTCAATGTCCGACCACGGCAGAAGAAATAGAAGAGATGAGTGTCATCCCCTATGCCTCAGCCATATGTTCTATTATGTATGCCATGCTGTGTACCAGACCTGATGTAAACCTTGCCGTAAGTTTGGTAGGAAGGTACCAAAGTAATCCCGGCAAGGAACACTGGACAGCGGTCAAGAATATCCTGAAGTACCTGAAAAGGACTAAGGAAATGTTTCTCGTTTATGGAGGTGACGAAGAGCTCGTCGTAAAGGGTTACGTCGACGCTAGCTTCGACACAGATCTGGATGACTCTAAGTCACAAATCGGATACGTGTATATTTTGAATGGTGGGGCAGTAAGCTGGTGCAGTTGCAAGCAAAGCGTCGTGGCGGGATCTACATGTGAAGCGGAGTACATGGCAGCCTCGGAGGCAGCACATGAAGCAATATGGGTGAAGGAGTTCATCACCGACCTAGGAGTCATACCCAATGCGTCGGGGTCGATCAAGCTCTTCTGTGACAACACTGGAGCTATTGCTCCTGCCAAGGAGCCCAGGTTTCACAAGAAGACGAGGCACATCAAGCGTCGCTTCAACTCCATTCGTGAAAATGTTCAAGATGGAGACATAGAAATTTTTAAAGTGCACACGGACCTGAATGTAGCAGATCCGTTGACTAAACCTCTCCCTAGAGCAAAACATGATCAACACCAGAATTCCATGGGTGTTCGATTCATCACAATGTAACTAGATTATTGACTCTAGTGCAAGTGGGAGACTGTTGGAAATATGCCCTAGAGGCAATAATAAAAGCATTATTATTATATTTCCTTGTTCATGATAATTGTCTTTATTCATGCTATAATTGTGTTATCCGGAAATCGTAATACATGTGTGAATAACAGACACCAACATGTCCCTAGTAAGCCTCTAGTTGACTAGCTCGTTGAGCAACAGATAGTCATGGTTTCCTGACTATGGACATTGGATGTCATTGATAACGAGATCACATCATTAGGAGAATGATGTGATGGACTAGACCCAATCCTAAACATAGCACAAGATCGTATAGTTCGTTTGCTAGAGTTTTCCAATGTCAAAGTATCTTTTCCTTAGACCATGAGATCGTGTAACTCCCGGATACCGTAGGAGTGCTTTGGGTATGCCAAACGTCACAACGTAACTGGGTGACTATAAAGGTAGACTACGGGTATCTCCGAAAGTGTCTGTTGGGTTGACATGGATCAAGACTGGGATTTGTCACTCCGTATGATGGAGAGGTATCACTGGGCCCACTCGGTAATGCATCATCATAATGAGCTCAAAGTGACCAAGTGTCTGGTCACGGGATCATGCATTACGGTATGAGTAAAGTGACTTGCCGGTAATGAGATTGAACGAGGTATTGGGATACCGATGATCGAATCTCGGGCAAGTAACATATCGATTGACAAAGGGAATTGCATACGGGGTTGATTGAATCCTCGACATCGTGGTTCATCCGATGAGATCATCGTGGAGCATGTGGGAGCCAACATGGGTATCCAGATCCCGCTGTTGGTTATTGACTGGAGAGTCGTCTCGGTCATGTCTGCTTGTCTCCCGAACCCGTAGGGTCTACACACTTAAGGTTCGGTGACGCTAGGGTTGTGAAGATAAGTATATGCAGTAACCCGAATGTTGTTCGGAGTCCCGGATGAGATCCCGGACGTCACGAGGAGTTCCAGAATGGTCCGGAGGTAAAGAATTATATATAGGAAGTGTTGTTTCGGGCATCGGGACAAGTTTCGGGGTTATCGGTATTGTACCAGGACCACCGGAGGGGTCCCGTGGGCCCACCGGGTGGGGCCACCTGTCCCGGGGGGCCACATGGGCTGTAGGGGGTGCGCCTTGGCCTTCATGGGCCAAGGGCACCAGCCCTACTAGGCCCATGCGCCTAGGGTTTCCACCAAGGAGGAGTCCAAGTGGTGGAAGGCACCCCGAGGTGCCTTGGGGGAAACCCTCCCCTGGCCGCCGCACCTAGGAGATCAGATCTCCTAGGCTGCGCACCAACCCCCCTAGCACCCCTATATATAGTGGGGGGGAGAGGAGGGATTTTACACCAGCCCCTGGCGCCTCCATCTCCCCCCGTTACGTCTCTCTCTCGTAGTCACGGTGAAGCCCTGCTTCTGTGACGCCCTGCATCCACCACCACGCCGTCGTGCTGCTGGACCTTCATCAACCTCTCCTTCTCCCTTGCTGGATCAAGAAGGAGGAGACGTCTCCCGTCCCGTACGTGTGTTGAACGCGGAGGTGCCGTCCGTTCGGCGCTGGTCATCGGTGATTTGGATCACGTCGAGTACGACTACATCATCACCGTTCTTTTTGAACGCTTCCGTGCGCGATCTACAAAGGTATGTAGATGCATCCAATGACTCGTTGCTAGATGAACTCCTAGATGATCTTGGTGAAACGAGTAGGAAATTTTTTGTTTTCTGCAACGTTACCCAACATTATCAGATTCAATATTTTCAATCTCTCTAGCCCTAGCAAGTTGTTCATCAAGAAATTCACCAAGTGGCACAGTAGTATCAAGCATAGAAGTAGTTTCATCATAAGTATCATGTATAGCAGAAGTGGCATCATCAATAACATGCGACATATCAGAACGAATAGCAAAAGCAGGTTTAGGTGTCGCAAGCTTACTCAAAATAGAAGGTGAATCAAGTGCAGAGCTAGATGGCAGTTCCTTACCTCCCCTCGTAGTTGAGGGATAAATCTTGATTCTTGGATCTTTCAAGTTCTTCATAATGATAAGCAGATATAAATCCCAAGTGACTCAAAGAATAGAGCTATGCTCCCCGGCAACGGCGCCAGAAAATAGTCTTGATAACCCACAAGTATAGGGGATCACAACAGTTTTCGAGGGTAAAGTAATCAACCCAAATTTATTGATTCGACACAAAGGGAGCCAAAGAATACTCTCAAGTATTAGAAGCTGAGTTGTCAATTCAACCACACCTGGAAACTTAATATCTACAGCAAAGTGTTTAGTAGCAAAGTAATATGATATTAGTGGTAACGGTAGCAAAAGGTAATGGTAGCAAAAGTAATGTTTTTGGTATTTTGTAGTGATGATAGCAATAGCAACGGGAAAGTAAATAAGCAAAGAACAATATACGGAAAGCTCGTAGGCAATGGATCGGTGATGGAGAATTATGCAGGATGTGGTTCATCATGTAACAGTCATAACCTAGGGTGACACAGAACTAGCTCCAGTTCATCAATGTAATGTAGGCATGTATTCCGAATATAGTCATACGTGCTTATGGAAAAGAACTTGCATGACATCTTTTGTCCTACCCTCCTGTGGTAGCGGGGTCCTTACGGAAACTAAGGGATATTAAGGCCTCCTTTTAATAGAGTACCGAAACAAAGCATTAACACATAGTGAATACATGAACTCCTCAAACTACGGTCATCACTGGTAAGTATCTCGATTTTTGTCACTTCCACTACAAAAAAAATACACTTCCGTGATGATACGTGTTTGTCACAGTAGGTCACGTTTTTTGTCATGCATGTACATCCATGACGATTTTATGACAGAATCAAGATAGTCATACATGTGCTGTCGTAGAAGTGTTCCATGACATTACCAAAATTATCATCACGGAAGTGTCCACTTCCATGACGATAAATCGCGCGTCACAAAAGTGCTTTCGTCAAGGGTGATCGGCACGTGGCATCCACCATAACGGAATGCCGTTAAGCTATCGGGTCGGATTTTGGATCCGATAACCCGTTAACAGCCCTGACCAATGGGAAATTTCCACGTGTAAAATTCTGATTGGCCGAAGGGAACACCTGTCAGATCGTCAGTGGGCCAGATGTCGCCCGTCCATTGGAGCAGACCTGCCTATGATACATCGACACGTGGCTGGGCCGAACAAAGGCCCATATAGGTTAAAAAGGCTGGCCCAGTCGAAGGCCCATAGAACTTAATCAGGTACTAGTGGGCCAGCCCAATAACGGCCTGCTTAACAAAGGCCCATTTACGGCCCGAAGCCAGATCTGGCCCGTTAATTGTTCGCCCAATATTTGGGCCCATTTACGGCCCGAAGCCAGATCTGACCCGTTAATTGTTCGCCCAATATTTGGGCCCATTTGCGGCCCGAAGCCAGATCTGGCCCGTTAATTGTTCGCCGAATATTTGGGCCCAACTACAGCCCAGTGACTTTCAGCCTGTTAGAGGCCTGATGTAGACATGGGCCCATTTCAGCCCGGTGTGAGTTTCGACCTGGGAATGGCTCGTGCTGCCCATGGGCCATATATGGTTCGACGAGACACCGGGCCCACTAACGGCCCATGCTAAAGGTGGCAACAGTTAAGCCCAACGTGATTTTGGGCCTGTTAAAGGCCTGTCACGTAATTCGGCCCGTTGATGCCTGTGCTAAGCTTTCAGCCTCTTAAAGGCCCATGATATCAGTGGGCCAACTAAGGCCCGAGATATGTTTCGGCCTGGTAACGGCCCGTGAGCTAACTGGCCCCAAAATGGCCCGGTCTACATTTCGGGCTGCTGAAGGCCCGTCGACGACTAGTGAAAATTGAGGCCCAACATGCATTTTGGCCTGCTAAAGGCCCGTGGTTTCATCTCGGCTGTAACAGGCCAGTACAATATTCAGCCTGTTAATGGCCCAACATTACCTGGGCCAAACTAAGCGTTGGGTCGACAAAAGGCCCAACTAAAATATAGGCCAGTGTAAGTTTGGGCCTGGCGCAATGTGTGAAGGCCCCAATCATTCGGGCCCAAGAAATACGCAGGCCGGCCCAATTGTGGCCCACTAAAAACCTGGCCCGTTAGAGTCGAATGTTTCAGTCCGGTCGACTACATCTGATTTTTTTCAGATAGCGAATGATGGCAGTAACTAGTAGGAATTAAGAACAAACATACTCTATACAATAAAGAAATTATGGCATAGTAACTAAGAATAAACCTAAACTATACAATAAAGGATTTAAGGTATATTACATCCACTGGGCATTGAAGTTCGCCACCAGTGATCATAAAGCGCAACGAAGAAGCAGATTACAAAAACTGGGCACCATTGCAGCGTAACAAAATAATACTGAACCGAGACCACTTCCAAGACAGTTCAAGAAAGGTTAGCCTTGCGGGGGAACTGATGCGCAAGCTACTGAGCAAGGCTATGAGACCGACCTGGCATGTCAGTCAGAGCTTCCAGGTGTAGTTGTTTGGCGATGAGGTTCTCATTGGTGTTCTCCGCAATCTTTCTTAGAGATAGGACTTCAAGTCGAAGTTGAGTTGCAAAATGCCTTTCTGCTAGAACTTGGGACAGAAGAAGTCGAACTAATTCAAACAACGAATTATGTGAGCTTGTCTGACTGTTAGTCTCAAGTAACTTGAACACTGCATCAAGACAAGACTTTGGGGTTGTCTCGCTATCTTGAAGATGTTTTGCCTTCTTTACTGCAATATATGTTGGGTTTGTCTCACAGCCTTCAACAGACTTGTGCATGCCATCAGGCATGTCACCCTGAAACAAAGCAGAGAGATGACAGGTTTTGCACGTGTATAAACAAAGATGATAACTGTTTTGTCAATTCTATCCAATTTCAAATTAGAAAATAAAGAGTAAGTTCAAAATATCAATAGCATAATTTGGCATTGTTCATAATGCGGGGAGCTTCACCACACTACTGGATTACCATGTCAACATAACAAGCATAGATGAAGGGCAAAGAAAATCATTGTATCTATTTTGGATAATGTGCATGGCATGTTGTTCATATCATCAGCCACATCAGTAAGATAAAACAAGAGATGACAAGGTGCAAACGTGGGCTGCTTCACCACACACTGGATTATAGATCCACAAAAACAAGCATACATATAGGGAGTATTAAGTAATGTGCATGGTATGAATAAGGAATTTGGTTTTACAAGTAAAACTTAGAACTTACGGTTCTTACGAACATGCATTTTGGTAGAAACAACAAACTAAACAGCAGTAAACGATAGGGAGTATGAGCAAATTAAACAGCAGTTGAGGATAAAGGCTTTAGAAGGACTGACTTACATTAACAGTTAACACCGGCTTTATAATGCCCTTCTCCATGTCAAGGGAAGGATAACTCAAGAATTTCAGCACATAATCTTCTTCATAAGCATTGCCTGTACTCTACATTTTGTAGAGAGTAATTATAGATATGATAATACTGGAAGGGATAGAGGATAATGAAGATAAGATGCAGATTGATGCTACATAATCAACTACCAATCCCTGGAAGTACAAGCATTACAGCACAAAATGTACTGACAAGAGCAATGGGCTACACTTCTGCACTGGCATTGTCTGTGTATTCTACTTGTTGGTAAGATTAAATATAGATCTGATCTTTTTTAGTAAATGGTGGGCGAGGGAGATAATATGCAAAATGCTACAAAATGAACAAATCCCTCTTCCCATAATACAAGAGTGTTTTGAACACTAGTGTACTGTACAAAACGTTCTTATATTATGGGACGGAGGGAGTAGCTATTAATGTAAGTACAGTGATAGACCACGTTCAGTCCTTACAAGAGGACTGCAGAGCTAAACCTCTTCAAAAGCATTGGGTTGATTCTAAATTTATGTAAGAGTCCATACTTATCTTATAATGTCCACCAAATGGACGATTGCGAGGCTAACATGTGCAGTGATGCTACATAATCAAACAGCTACGAAAGTAAGTATGGTCATATAGGGCAAGAGGTACTCACAAGAGCAATGCAGTGTGCGGTATAGTTGCGAGATTCTGTGGTCCCTTGAGAACAAATGTTCTTCTGCTAACAGTTTTTGTACAAGTGAGACATTAAGGCAAATGCAGAAATGTAGTTCAAATTGTGATGTGATATCATAGACAGTACCTTCGCTACAGCCGAGACCAATGTGTAACAAGATTATTCCAGTCACTGTCGGATAAATGTAGCACCGGAGACTTTACAGAAATTTCGTTCAGAGGCTTGCCATCGAAGTGCGCTTGCCTCAGGTAGCAACGATACTTCATCAACGAGTGCTTGAAAAGCGCAACCAACCCTTGCTCGTCATCACAATCCAGTTTGCTCCTCGCCTATTTAAAAGAATGAAATCTTGTGTCTTCTGTCAGCAGAAACATATGCAGTAATGACCATGAATAACATTAGTACATTACTTACGCGTAAGTTGCGGAGGAAGACTGGAAATTGTTCTGTGTCTGCGGTATAATCTTTCCATGAAGGAAAGATGCGCACAAAGTTCCTGACAACAACATAAGCTTCATCTTCTAAACTGGGAAGAAATGGAACATGGGTCCTATTTGCTGCAATTGGGGCTCTCTCTAGTTCGAAAAGGGATTGGACAATTGGATTTGGTGTACTCTTTGCTGGAATAGGGGTTTTGTGTCGTACAGCTGGTGCCATGTCAACTCGCATAATTATATTGTTTGCTGCAGTTGGGGTCTGCTGAGTTGGGGCATCAGAAATGACCAGTGTAGTAGGGCTAGAGTCTGCTAGAGTTGGGGTATTTTGTGGGTCATGTGATATTGCAACTACGCCTAATGGGCTATTTGATTTATCAGGTGCCACTACCTTTTCCAAATACTTTGCTTGTGCTCCTCCATGATCAGCGATCGCCCTCTTCCTTTTGAACGTATGATACACAAGAACGGCATTTGAATGGATAAATATGGTATGATGACAGATGGAATATGTATTGAAAATGGATAGGCAGGGCGTATTCACATACACGATGTGTAAACTAAGCTAATGGCAGTTTAACAAAGTAGAAGCAATGCAAAGCATCAGTTGCAAGATATATGCGAGCAGTAACCATGGAAAGTTAGAGCAAGTACCTTGATGGGTGAATAAGATAGGGCATCTTCCTATGACTCCTCCACTAGGGAGCTACATTGACTTAGGTCATCCTCTAGCTCAGAATCACTATTAGGACCATATTCTGAGCATGAATCTGTAGGTGGAGAGCGTTTGCATTGCATTGCATCCAGACTTGATTTCAGTCCCTTAATGCCAAGTTTGACAGCCATGGCATTGTTCTACTTTATTCTTTTCATGCGTGCAAGCTCATAATCATTATGATGCTGTTCAGAATCTGAGATTCATGAAAACATAAAAAGTAGTCAGATTATCTATGGAATGCATTGCGGATTCAACTCGGAGAGTGTCTCCCTATAAACCCCTGCATATGCAAAGTTCACCTCCCCAATCGTGCTGACCAGACCACACATAGAAATACAAACCCCTTATGTCTCTATAACAGGCAGGCACACATTTCAAAACTGAAGTAGGAACATTAGAATCATATGAAATTCGTATTTGAACAAATAAACTAAGAAATTATGAGTGGCATAATGTTTAGCTTCAAGGGTGGAGTGTTGGTAGTGCGACACAAAGCAAGTAGGCAGATTGTATTCCATGTAAAAGATCGAAACCTATGTAAAAGCTGGAAATGACACTTTCTTTGTATACAATGCAGTGTTCGTTACCCACACATGATGGAAGAGATCACATAGAGAAATACTATTCACTCATGTCTATGGTTCCAGTATTTAGAAACAGGGTGGTCCACCCTAAAAGAATATTGACAACAAATATGACAAGGCAAGCATAGATGTAGTGAATCAATCATTTACTTGTGAGCTTACTAGGACAAGTATGCATAATTGTAACTGCAGTAAGAGACCGTCCAAAATCTGAATGAAGAAGTTTGTCTAGCACTTATTGTTTGCAACTAATCGACGTGAATAATTGGATATTATATCGAATGAGTAAGAAAGACAAGTAAAATTGTCAACTAACCTGGCTTGCAGTAGTAATCTGGGTCAATGTCACTACGACCAACAATCCAAAATGACTAGTTTCTGTTCCGAGGGCCGGAATTTTGAAAACCCTGTGAACTTTCGAGGTACTAAAGATCACCGAAATACATCTGAACCATTAAGTGTAGGTAGCACTGAGCACACGACAAACCCTAATGACAGTCCTGCCTAATGAGTAATGAATCAATTAGAAAATGGGTGATGAGGAGTGGCTGCTGAGTGTTGAGGACGTATCTCAGGATAAATCGGGTTGGCTTGGTGGGTGTTGCACGCCTGAGCCCTGAACGGACTAGGAAGGTAGGCACGGCGGCGCGCCCGGGCAGCGGTGACGCTGTTGGGCGAGCGGCTCCTGGCCTCCTGTTAGTCCGGCGTCTCCTCCTAGAGTCATGCCGTTCGGGGACGGCAAGTCGCCGGCGAGGCAGGCGGCTGGGGGTGAGTAGAGATCGGAAGCGCGCAGCAGAACAGAGGGGAATCGGGGCCTGGGATGACCCAAAATCCCAGGGTGGGCCGGCCCATCGTGGGCACCCTGTAGAGATACACACCCGAGCGGCGAACATGCATTTTCGAAACTAATTTAGGAACATTTAGCTGACCAATTAAACAACTCTGTTTTAATAATATCAGATTCGTATTTGAACAACTAAGCTTGTTTAGCTTGATGGGTGGAGCAGTGTTATTATGACACGAAGCACGTATTCTGATCGTATAGTGATCATAAAAGGGGGAAACTCTAAGCATATTTTTTCTGCAAAAAAGGGTTTCCCCTCCGATTTCTATTAAAGAAACCACCATGGAACCAACATGATCAATTAAACCCTAAGCATGATCAATTAAATCGTATTATGGTTGTGCCATGGCAGATTTGAAGCTGCAAACCGGAGAAATGATATTTAGCATCCATTGTTTGCTTCAAACTAAGAACTAAATTCTAAGAGCTGAAAAAGAAAGTAGAGTAACGAAGTTAAGATCTATTTTCTGGTTGGGATCGAAAAGTTGAGGAGATATGAAGTACCACCTCTCTTGCGGCGCCGTGTAGGCATCGGGGGTGCAATGGCCGTCGGTGGCGTTGAAGCAGATCTGCGACGGTAGATGGGTGCATCAGGGGATAAGTCCCGTTGCGGTGGAAGAGAAGGTCGTGTGAGCGGCCTCGGAAAAGAGGACGACGACGCCGATGAAGCGAGAGGATGCAAGGCTATTGGTCCGTCGCCGTGGATGAGAAACGTCCATCTCTAGTAGTGGACGATGCGGTCTTGGTAGGCGCTCCGACATGGTGGAGGAAGGTGGCGATGGATGTGGTGGAGGACGGCGGCGATGGATGGGATGGCAGACGGAGGCTGGTGTGGGGATGGGGTGTTCTAGCGCGGATGGTGTATGAATGGGAAAATGGAGGGAGAGGTACGGGGAACCATGTTTTTGGGACGCGCCTGTATGAAATATGGGAAAGTTACGAACTTAGCCCACGTTTAAAATTTGGATGTCTCGTCGGTTGGGGATAGGACGGTAATCTCGCATCTCGCCAATATTTGCCCAGAGCGATTTCGGGCGAGGAGAGGGTGGTTGGCGCCCATGGTTGGTGCCCATGGTGTATGAACAGGGCTGACAGGTAGGGCGGTAGTGTCACGTTTGAGTGAAGTTACAAACCAGCCCCTATAGAAAATATTTGCCTACATCGATTTTGGCCTAGTCGAGTTTTTTTTGCCGCCCACCGTGTATGAATGGGGAATGGAGGGAGAAATAGAGGTCTTTCGGACGAGCTTGAATCAAATGAGTTTTGCCGCCCATGTTTGACGCCCACCGTATCAGAATGGGCTCAGAGGCGGTCGTGTCACGTCTAATTGAAGTTACTAACCTACCCCTATTTAGAGCAGTGGAAATCGGGCCGACGGATTGTCTGTGTAATGGGTAGACAGTAATTTCCATATCCCAAACACATGGCTTTGGGCAGCCGACGTGGGAGTGGACATTTTGCTGCTTCTTTCGAATTTTGGGACAATAAGCATCCACGTTTACCCTGGCAACTAAATTTGAATCCATTTTATATTCCTATATGAATCTTTATAAATCATTCTATGTGTTTTTATATATCTTCAAAAGGACGACAAAGATGTATTCCACTGTCATATATGAATATGGTTTATAAATGCCGATACTCAAATTCAGAAACTAGAATCCAGTTTAAGGTGAATTCGAATATTTGGAACACTTCATGTCCAACTCAAGTGTCACACGCAGCATAATGTGTACTCCCATTTAGATATGTACACAAGTGATGTATCAAGATTCAAATACCGAGTCAATCAACCAAGAATGTACAGAACTAACAGACATATAAACACTTATAGAGTATATGGATCAATAATATCAACTAACATACATAAGCCAGGCCGCTATACTTTTTTTGGCTACAACAACATCCTTTTTTAGCCAGCATCTTGGCCCTTTCCGATGCATGCCACTTATGGTCCATCTATACTACTACTATTGCTGAATGCACATTCAGCCCGATTGGCATATTTGTAGGTCTGGCACAGCAATCCAAATGAAATGTCTCCGAGTCTTATCAATTAATACAGAGTTGTGATCAAATAAAATTACAAACCAAAAAAAAACAAACAATTATTACATGATCTCTAAAACAAATGGTTTGATTGATTACTTGAACAGACAACACAAAGGTTATTCAACTATGGAAAGAACATTTCACCTATGATTTACTAACTAGGAATTTAATTTCCTTTTTCCCTTCAGGACCTTAACAATCTGGTCAGTCTCAGCTTGCTTCGTTTTGAAATCCACCAAATATTTAATGGTTGTCTTGAGTACTGCTTGTGATTGTGCTGTTTGCTTCCTCAACACGTCAACTTCATCTCTAAGTACAGAAGCAGAATCTCTTTCTACCACTAGTTTAGCCTCTAGAGCATCAGCAGTTGGCAATTCATAATGCATGATTAGGCCGGTGCCACTGCTGTGGGATGATGCAACGTCCATGGGGACCTCGCTCTTTGATCTTGGGATAACCTGTTTTGCCATTAAATGTCGCGACCCGATCCGAATGGATCAAGCGCTCTGTGCTCAGGTGTCATCCCTGGATCAGTAATGCTGACACCACACAGTACATCGAAGGATTTATAGCAGAGTGGCAATCACACACTTATTACATCGTTGTCTCAAAAGAGAACTTATTACAATAAACATGGCTTAAGGCCATCTAGTGTCGATAACAGCGGAAGACTCGGAAGATAAATGGGTCCATCAACTCCAACGGCATCACTGAGTATAGAACCACGACCTAAAGCATCTTACTCGTCGTCTGAAAAGTCTGCAACATGAGAAGTTGCAGCCCGAAAACGGGTCAACACATGGAATATGCTGGCAAAGTAACACATAGAGAGTAATGGAATGAAACAGCTATACTATATGCATATATGGCTGGTGGAAAGCTCTATGGTTACAGTTTTGCGTAAAGCCAGTTTTTCCCTACTGCAAAGGAATAAATTTATTTAACTATCATGGTGGTTGTGAAACATCGAGAATGGTTGACAGCATTCTCAATCCCAATTAAGTGAACAATTAAAACCCAACAACATTAATTAGAAGTAACATGATGAGATTCACATGATATTCAAGTACTAGATACTCAAGTTGTCCATAACTGGGGACACGGCTAATCATGATTAGTTTGTACACTCTGCAGAGGTTTGCGCACTTTTCCCCACAAGACTCGATCGCCTCCGTTTGGTTTCTCGCACTACATGGTGTTTGAGAAGACGGATGACCGAGACACAGTCTTTCAGAAGCGCTAGCACCTTACATGTGGGGTAGACCGTACCACCTACAACCCCTACATCTGCTAGTCCACCCCGTAAGAGTTCGCACTACTTAGTCAAGTATGCCAGAGCCCATAATGGCTTGTGGCTGCACACGGAAGTTTCTAGCATGAAAGATCTTATGATCCCTTTGAGCCTGGGTGGCGGTCCGAAAAAAAAACAGGCAAGTCCTGATAGACATCAGGTGCCTCAATCCACCCAGATGTGTGTTTAAGTTGCCACCTTAGATAAACCATTAAAATTATCAACTCACATCTGTCATGGAATATCACTCACCCAATCCACGTCTACTAGCATAGCATGGCATAATAAGCAAACGTAGAAGTAACTCCCAAAGGTTTCATAATAATACAGGTAATAGGTACTACCTCAACTACTTCCCATCCCACAATTTAATTAGATCCTAATCATGCAATGTGTAAGGATTGATCTAATGCAATAAAACATGGGTTGTAGAAAAGGTATGATCAAAGTGTTACTTGCCTTGCCGATGATCCGCAAGACCTAGGGAATCGAAGTAACAGGCGGCGCAATCCGGGTAATCTATCGCAGACAAACAACAAGCACACAATAAGTACTCATCTAATGCACAGGTAAAACTCGAACAAGAGAACCAACCAGAAAGTTCAACTTAAGAACTCCGGTTGCAAAGAAAGAACGAACCGAACAAAGAAACGAAAAAACAAACGGCAGAAGAAAACAACTCGGTTCTAGCAAGTTGAAACTAGGTCAAATTTTACCGGGGAAAAAACTTGTTTAAGTTGATTAGACGGAATGGCGGTTTCGAAACGAAACTCCAGGCGCTTGAATCGCCTGATTCCGATAAACGAGCGAGAAGAAAGACTAGAAAGAAGATCGGATCTGAGATCGCGATCGCGGAATAAATCCGACGAGAAGAAAAAGAAGAACGGTTATACGAACGGACGTTCATTAACCTAGAAGAATCCGGTGATCACGTTCGTTAGGACGAACGGTCCGGCGAACGGTCCAAAGGCAACTAAATCGGAAGAGAAAACGAATCCGATCTAGGGTTTCGGAGAAGAAAACCGAAATGAAAAAACGATCTAGAAAACGAATCAGAGGAGAAGAAAAGAATCGGAACGATTAGAAGAAAACGATCTGAGGAAAAGAGACGCGGGGCAACCTCCAGCGAGGTCTCCGGCGAGGGGCTCCAGCAGCGTGGCGTAGGGCGGCGGCGCGGGCAAGGTGCGGCGGCGGCGTGGGCAAGGTGCGGCGGCGCGGGTGTGGGGTGGCGCGGTGTAGGGCGCGGGGTGGGGTGGCGCAGGTGTGGGTGGCGCGGTGGCGGCGACTTGGGGTGCGGCGCGGGTGTGGGGTGCGGTGGAGGGCTTGGGGTTTTATTTGATGGGTTTAGAGGGGGGGTATTGGGGCATTTATATTGGGGAGGGGAGAGGAGACTTGGGGTAGGGGACAAGAAAAAGAAAGGAAAAAGGAAAACGAAACAAAGGAAAGGGGAGGGGCTAACCCTACTAGGATTCGGCTAAGAGCAAGAGGCGGCGGCGGCTGGCGCTCCTGCGCCTGGCGTGCAGCGCTGCTTGGGGGCGGCGGCTGGCTGGGCCTTTGGCCCGGCTGGCCGGCTGGTTTTTTTTTAAACGGTTTTGCGCGCAGAAAAACACAGAAAAGAAATCTAAACGAGCTCCAAAATTTCTAAAGTAAACTTTCCCCGACTCCTAAAAATGAGTCGAACAAAATGAACTTTTCTCCGGACCTAAAATGCAATTTTCGAAAACGCGCATTTTTCCCTATCCAAATAAAATGCGAATAAAATTCCGGCAAAACCAAAACTTGATCTATTTATTAAATCTTCATTTTTCCTCAATTTTGGGAAAGTCATATTATTCCCTCTCTTATATTTTTTTTGATAAGGGAAAATTTTTTGAAGATGAAATAATAAATCGAATGATCCTCTTTTCAAATTCGAGAAAACTCTCAAATATGAAAATAACGAAATCTCCAACTCTCTCCGAGGGTCCTTGAGTTGCGTGAAATTTCTAGGATCAACCAAAATGCAAGAAATATGATATGCATGATGATTAGTGTATAACATTCCAAATTGCAAATTTGGGATGTTACAAACCTACCCCCCTTAAGATGAATCTCGCCCTCGAGATTCGGGTTGGCTAGAAAATAGGTGAGGGTGGTCCTTGAGAAAATCTTCTTCTCTCTCCCAGGTGGCTTCATCGTCTGAGTGGTGGTTCCACTGAACTTTGCAAAACTTGATAACCTTGCTGCGAGTAACTCTACTGGCATAATCGAGAATCTTGACTGGTTTCTCCTCATATGTTAAGTCGTCCTTTAACTGAATCGCTTCAAGCGGTACTGTATCTCTTAGCGGTACCTCCGCCATCTCGGCATGACATTTCTTCAGCTGAGAAACATGGAATACATCATGAACTCCTGACAGTCCCTCTGGTAATTCCAACTTATAAGCGACTTCTCCCATACGTTGCAAGATCTTATATGGTCCAACGAAACGCGGTGCTAACTTTCCCTTAACTCCAAAGCGCTTAACTCCTCGAAGTGGGGATACTCGAAGATAAACTTTGTCTCCGGTTTCGTAAACTATCTCCTTGCATTTAGAATCTGCGTAGCTCTTCTGCCTGGACTGGGCTACCTTGAGCCTATCGCGAATCAACTTAACTTTCCGTTCAGACTCCTTAATCAAATCTGGTCCAAAGAATTGACGGTCTCCAACTTCGTCCCATGACAATGGTGTCCTGCACCTCCTTCCGTATAAAGCTTCGAAAGGTGCCATCTTCAAACTGGTTTGGTAACTGTTGTTATAAGAAAACTCCGCATACGGCAAGATATCGTCCCAACTAGATCCATAATCTAGTGCACAAGCTCTCAGCATATCTTCCAAAATCTGATTGACTCTCTCGGTCTGTCCATCTGTCTGCGGATGAAAAGCTGTGCTGAACTCTAGTCTGGTTCCTAAAGTTTCATGCAACTGATTCCAAAACTTTGAGGTAAATTGGGTTCCTCTATCTGATACGATACTCCTTGGAACTCCATGCAAACAAATGATCCTAGTCATGTATATCTTTGCCAACTTAGCACTGGTGTAAGTGGTCTTAACTGGAATAAAATGTGCTACCTTTGTCAAATGATCAACTACTACCCATATCAAATTGTAGCCTGATTTTGTCCTGGGTAGTCCTGTGATAAAATCCATGCCTATCTTATCCCACTTCCATTCGGGTATCGGCAATGGTTGTAACAATCCTGCTGGCTTCTGATGCTCTGCCTTTACTCTCTGACATACGTCACAAACTGCTACATATGCTGCAATATCCTTCTTCATTCCGGTCCACCAGAATGTTTCCTTCAAATCCAAATACATCTTGGTATTCCCTGGGTGAATCGAATACGGTGAATCATGTGCCTCTTGCAAAATCAACTTCCTGATCTCCGGGTCATTGGGCACATAAACACGGTCCTCAAACCATAGGGTATCGTGCTCATCCTCACGAAATCCCTTTGCTTTTCCTTTACTCATTTTCTCTTTTATAGCAGCAATCTCCTTGTCAGATTTTTGAGCTTCTCTGATCTTATCCATCAATGTTGACTGAATCTCCAATGCTGCTACATAGCCTCTCGGAACTATTTCCAAACATAGCTCACGAAGGTTTTCTGCTAACTCCTTGGGTATTTTCCCCGTCATTAGAGTATTGACATGGCTCTTACGGCTCAATGCGTCAGCTACCACATTAGCTTTTCCAGGATGGTAATGCAATCTCATGTCATAATCCTTGATGAGCTCCAACCACCTCCTTTGTCAGAGGTTCAACTCCTTCTGCGTGAAAATGTACTTCAAACTCTTGTGATCCGTGTACACCTCACAATGATTTCCAATGAGGAAATGTCTCCACGTCTTCAATGCATGCACTACGGCTGCTAACTCCAAATCATGCGTGGCATAATTCAACTCATGAGGCTTCAGTTGTCGTGAAGCATAAGAAACAACTCTTCCTTCCTGCATAAGCACTGCTCCAAGTCCTCGACGTGAAGCGTCGCAATACACCTCATAATCCTTGGTCTGATCTGGCAAAATCAATACTGGTGAGGTAACCAAACGTTTCTTCAACTCCTGAAAACTAGCCTCACACTCCTCAGTCCATTTGAACTTAGTATCCTTCTTCAACAATCCAGTCATAGGCTTTGCAATCTTTGAAAAGTTCTCAATGAATCTCCGGTAGTATCCTGCGAGTCCAAGAAAACTCCAGATCTCTCCAACTGTCGTTGGTGATTCCCATTCGGTTACGGTCTCAACCTTTGTGGGGTCAACTGCTATACCTTCTCCGGATATAACATGTCCGAGGAATCCAACTTCCTTTAACCAAAACTCGCATTTGTTGAACTTGGCATATAACTGATGTTCCCTTAGTTTCTCCAAAACCAAACGCAAATGCTCCTTATGCTCCTCTTCATTCTTTGAATAAACCAGGATGTCATCAATGAACACTACGACGAACTTATCCAAAAACTCCATAAACACTTTGTTCATCAGGTTCATAAAATAGGTAGGTGCGTTAGTCAATCCAAATGACATAACGGTATACTCATACAGTCCATATCTCGTGGTGAATGTTGTCTTAGGTATGTCCTGCTCCCGAATCTTCAATTGGTGGTACCCTGATCGCAAATCGATCTTGGAAAACACTTCAGCTCCTTGCAACCGATCAAACAGATCGTTGATCATTGGCAGTGGGTACTTATTCTTGATGGTTACTTCATTCAATCCCCGATAATCTACAACCATCCTTAATGATCCATCCTTCTTCTCCACTAGAAGTACGGGTGATCCCCAAGGCGAAGAACTTGGGCGAATGTAACCTTTATCCAATAATTCCTTAATCTGATTCTTAATTTCTACCAAATCCTTTGCTGGCATCCGGTATGGTCGCTTCGATATTGGGCCGGTACCTGGCAAAAGCTCAATCAAAAACTCAATGTCTCTATCCGGTGGCATGCCTGGCAATTCCTCAGGAAATACATCAGGAAAATCCTTTACCACTGGTACTTCCTCCTGCACAACTCCTGATAAGGAATTTACTTGGGTCCTGTTTGGCACATGTCGGGATACATACTTGATCCTTCTTCCTTCTGGTGTGGTAAGAAAAATTGACTTACTAGCACAATCGATGTTTCCTCCATACATCGACAACCAATCCATGCCTAATATCACATCCAATCCTTGAGATTCCAATACTATTAGGTCTGAGGGAAAAACGTAGTTACCAATCCTTAATGGTAACCGATCACACCATCGTCTGGCCATAAACTCCGCTCCTGGTGAGCTTACTAACATGGGTGACCTAAGGGCTTGGGTTGGCAGGTTATATTTTTCCACAAATCCCCTTGATATGTATGAATGCGATGCACCAGTATCGAAAAGAACGAGTGCGGTAAATGACTTAACCAAAAACTTACCGATTACTACATCGGGCTGATCTTCAACCTCCTCCACATTAACGTGGTTCACTTGTCCCCTATTGAAAGGGTTCGGTTTCTTCCCAGAGCTTCCATTGCCATTTCCATTCTGGCCTTCGGGACATTCATTGGCATAATGTCCGGTCTTGGAACACTTGAAACAGGTGACTTGACTCAGGTCTCTCTTGGTTGGGGTCGATGGGATGGTACGGTTCTGGCCGTTGCTTCCTCCATTCCCATTACCATTCTTGTGGCCATTATGGTTGTGCGAGCTACCTCCTCCATGGGTGTGCTGAAACTGAAATCCCAGTTTAGGGGTAAAACGGGGCTTCTGCTGGGCTCCAGAGTTATACTTCCCCTGTCCATACTTCCTCTTACGGTTCTCAATCTGCTGTTGCTTCCCTTCAATCATGATGGCACGATCTACCAACTCCTGGTAGTTGTTGAAGGTGGCTACCATCAACTGCATGCTTAGTTCATCATTCAGTCCTTCTAGAAACTTCTCCTTCTTAGCTGCGTCCGTAGCAACGTCATCTGGAGCATAACGTGCTAACTTGCTGAAGTCGTCAACGTACTGGCCAACTGTCCTTCCTCCTTGGCGTAAATTACGAAACTCATGCTTCTTTATGGCCATAGCTCCTGCTGAAACATGGGCAGTGCGGAAAGCTTGCAGAAACTGATCCCATGTGACAGTGTCAACTGGGTAAGTGGCTGTGAAATTCTCCCACCATGTTGCCGCGGGTCCGTCAAGCTGATGTGCGGCAAACTTCACTTTCTCACCATCTGTGCATCCTGCAGTGGTCAACTCCCTTCCTATCTTGCGGAGCCAATCGTCTGCTATTATTGGCTCGGTGCTACTGGAAAACACCGGCGGATTCAACCTAAGGAAACGGGCTAAGTGGTCAACAGGTGGCGGCGGTGGTGGTGGGTTGTTGTTGTTCTGCTGGATCTGGACTAATATCTGCATCAATTGATTCTGTTGCTGGATCAACTGAGTGAGCTCCGGTGGAAATCCATTGTCACGTCTCGGAGGCATCTGAGGGTTTAGAAAAGACGAGATATAAGAATAGAGTGAGGTCTAAAGAGAAAACACTACCCTTATGCACATGAGCAAAATGCACACAAAATCACTTCAATCAATCAAACAAGGGCTTACAAACGGTCTAACTATCGCAAAAGTGCTCGAACTATTGTGTTTACATGGGGGAAATACTACTACTATCTGGTGGTCATCTAGAAATTTGAACCGGTGGAAGACTCCATGATATCTGCTCCAGCTTCGTCTTCAAAGTCGGGTTCACTTGGATCCGAATCGGTGTCGTCGATGATGATGTAGTTGTCCGGACATGCGACGTACTCGTCTTCCTCCTGGGATGCTAACTTCCTCTTGAGTTCTTCAATCTCCTGCTTAAGATCGCCATTGTGCCTTGCTAGAGCTACGATCTCGTCCATGTAGTCCTTGCGTGTAGACTTCAGTTCTCCTTCTAGCTTGATGATCCTTGCCTTCGCATTCTTCAACTCTACCATATCATTGCACATCTGGTTCTCGTGGCGTCGAATGTGCTGGTTTAACTCCTGGATGAAAGATGCAATGGACCTATCCTTCTTGGTGCTGACTAACTCCCATTGTTCATCTCGGCGTCCGCAAATCTGGTAGAAAGTGTCCTTGAGGTCTTCTTGATAAACTTCTCCAATGCGTCCTATGGTGATATGAGCTGCCATGCTCCTTCCCAGACTCCAGGTTGGTGCATTGAAAACACTATGTATGGGCTTCGTGATTGGTGCGAATGTCCTTCCCGGAACATGAGCTTGAATCTTCCAGCGCTCCTCTTCAGGCAGAGTGGCGTTGAAAGTTCCCGTGAAGCTTGGTAATCCAATGTTCAGGTACTTGGTGACTTCCTTCATGTGAAATCCAAAAGGTGTGCCTTCATCCGGTTGAGCGTACTTAATCTTCGCGTTCGTCATCCTAAAAGAGTAGAAAAGATGAGGAGTTAAAAAATGAGAAGAGAATGGTGATCTATGGCTTTAACTTAGTGGTCGTGTCCTACAGTCAGCGTGTGCTCTGATACCATTCTCTGTCGCGACCCGATCCGAATGGATCAAGCGCTCTGTGCTCAGGTGTCATCCCTGGATCAGTAATGCTGACACCACACAGTACATCGAAGGATTTATAGCAGAGTGGCAATCACACACTTATTACATCGTTGTCTCAAAAGAGAACTTATTACAATAAACATGGCTTAAGGCCATCTAGTGTCGATAACAGCAGAAGACTCGGAAGATAAATGGGTCCATCAACTCCAACGGCATCACTGAGTATAGAACCACGACCTAAAGCATCTTACTTGTCGTCTGAAAAGTCTGCAACATGAGAAGTTGCAGCCCGAAAACGGGTCAGCACATGGAATATGCTGGCAAAGTAACACATAGAGAGTAATGGAATGAAACAGCTATACTATATGCATATATGGCTGGTGGAAAGCTCTATGGTTACAGTTTTGCGTAAAGCCAGTTTTTCCCTACTGCAAAGGAATAGATTTATTTAACTATCATGGTGGTTGTGAAACATCGAGAATGGTTGACAGCATTCTCAATCCCAATTAAGTGAACAATTAAAACCCAACAACATTAATTAGAAGTAACATGATGAGATTCACATGATATTCAAGTACTAGATACTCAAGTTGTCCATAACCGGGGACACGGCTAATCATGATTAGTTTGTACACTCTGCAGAGGTTTGCACACTTTTCCCCACAAGACTCGATCGCCTCCGTTTGGTTTCTCGCACTACATGGTGTTTGAGAAGACGGATGACCGAGACACAGTCTTTCAGAAGCGCTAGCACCTTACATGTGGGGTAGACCGTACCACCTACAACCCCTACATCTGCTAGTCCACCCCGTAAGAGTTCGCACTACTTAGTCAAGTATGCCAGAGCCCATAATGGCTTGTGGCTGCACACGGAAGTTTCTAGCATGAAAGATCTTATGATCCCTTTGAGCCTGGGTGGCGGTCCGAAAAAAAAACAGGCAAGTCCTGATAGACATCAGGTGCCTCAATCCACCCAGATGTGTGTTTAAGTTGCCACCTTAGATAAACCATTAAAATTATCAACTCACATTTGTCATGGAATATCACTCACCCAATCCACGTCTACTAGCATAGCATGGCATAATAAGCAAACGTAGAAGTAACTCCCAAAGGTTTCATAATAATACAGGTAATAGGTACTACCTCAACTACTTCCCATCCCACAATTTAATTAGATCCTAATCATGCAATGTGTGAGGATTGATCTAATGCAATAAAACATGGGTTGTAGAAAAGGTATGATCAAAGTGTTACTTGCCTTGCTGATGATCCGCGAGACCTAGGGAATCGAAGTAACAGGCGGCGCAATCCGGGTAATCTATCGCAGACAAACAACAAGCACACAATAAGTACTCATCTAATGCACAGGTAAAACTCGAACAAGAGAACCAACCAGAAAGTTCAACTTAAGAACTCCGGTTGCAAAGAAAGAACGAACCGAACAAAGAAACGGAAAAACAAACGGCGGAATAAAACAACTCAGTTCTAGCAAGTTGAAACTAGGTCAAATTTTACCGGGGCAAAAACTTGTTTAAGTTGATTAGACAGAACGGCGGTTTCGAAACGAAACTCCAGGCGCTTGAATTGCCTGATTCCGATAAACGAGCGAGAAGAAAGACTAGAAAGAAGATCGGATCTGAGATCGTGATCGCGGAATAAATCCGACGAGAAGAAAAAGAAGAACGGTTATACGAACGGACGTTCGTTAACCTAGAAGAATCCGGTGATCACGTTCGTTAGGACGAACGGTCCGGCGAACGGTCCAAAGGCAACTAAATCGGAAGAGAAAACGAATCCGATCTAGGGTTTCGGAGAAGAAAACCGAAACGAAAAAACGATCTAGAAAACGAATCAGAGGAGAAGAAAAGAATCGGAATGATTAGAAGAAAACGATCCGAGGAAAAGAGACGCGGGGCAACCTCCGGCGAGGTCTCCGGCGAGGGGCTCCAGCAGCGTGGCGTAGGGCGGCAGCGCGGGCAAGGTGCGGCAGCGGCGTGGGCAAGGTGCGGCGGCACGGGTGTGGGGTGGCGTGGTGTAGGGCGCGGGGTGGGGTGGCGCGGTGGCGGCGACTTGGGGCGCGGCGCGGGTGTGGGGTGTGGTGGAGGGCTTGGGGTTTGATTTGATGGGTTTAGAGGGGGGGTGTTGGGGTATTTATATTGGGGAGGGGAGAGGAGACTTGGGGTAGGGGACAAGAAAAAGAAAGGAAAAAGGAAAACGAAACAAAGGAAAGGGGAGGGGCTAACCCTACTAGGATTCAGCTAAGAGCAAGAGGCGGCGGCGGCTGGCGCTCCTGCGCCTGGCGCACAGCGCTGCTTGGGGGCGGCGGCTGGCTGGGCTTTGGCCCGGCTGGCCGGCTGGTTTTTTTTTAAACGATTTCGCGCGCAGAAAAACACAGAAAAGAAAATCTAAACGAGCTCCAAAATTTCTAAAGTAAACTTTCCCCGACTCCTAAAAATGAGTCGAACAAAATGAACTTTTCTCCGGACCTAAAATGCAATTTTCGAAAATGCGCATTTTTCCCTATCCAAATAAAATGTGAATAAAATTCCGGCAAAACCAAAACTTGATCTATTTATTAAATCTTCATTTTTCCTCAATTTTGGGAAAGTCATATTATTCCCTCTCTTATATATTTTTTTGATAAGGGAAAATTGTTTGAAGATGAAATAATAAATCAAATGATCCTCTTTTCAAATTCGAGAAAACTCTCAAATATGAAAATAACGAAATCTCCAACTCTCTCCGAGGGTCCTTGAGTTGCGTGAAATTTCTAGGATCAACCAAAATGCAAGAAATATGATATGCATGATGATCTAGTGTATAACATTCCAAATTGCAAATTTGGGATGTTACATTAAAGTTCCGATTGGATTCAGAAAAGTTGAAGTTAGCAAAACATCTCAACTGGGAGTTATAACAGCAAACCAGTTAAACAAACAAGGAATTAAACAGTTTCAATTGGATGCTGAAAAGTAGTTATTAACATCATTGTAACCCGTTGTTGCAGCAGCAAAGCAGTTAAACAAACAAGTAGATATTGAAGTTAAGGCAACCGGGTAATTCTTAATAGTAAGTATCAAACACATAGATAGGCGCAGTCTACAATATGATTAACAGGCTGTGCCATTATGTAATCAGTAGCAAACTAAATTAAGTCAATCAACGTAATTGAACAATTTTGCAATAAGTGGCTAACTAAAATTCCGAGAAGCAGATAACTAAACTTACGCTAGTTCTTTGTACAGGCACACTGCAACTTTTTTTCGCTTACAAGGTTGTACGAAGGAGTCCATGGCATCAATTGCTTGGATACACAGTCCCAATACTTATTTCTTCCCACACTGCATGGGTAAGTCGAATGGTTAATCTGGTAAGATGGTGAGTCCTTGATATGTTATATGAGGACGTGTAGTCAGACTAGTTGTAGCCAAACACATCACACTGGCTTTTACTGTATATTTCATGCGATTACTTTTGGCTTATCGAGATCTAAGCAATCTACAATAGGATGAAAAGACTGGCATCCTTCACATTATTGGCGAACTCAGTTCATAGAAACAAGCAATTCAACCATTCTGTGGGTAAATCAAAAGCGCCACTGGAATATTTTTCACTATCCAATCATACACACAAAAAGGGGCGATGCCACCATAGGGGCTGGTATGGGCGGCCGCCTCAGGTGGCTGGAAAGTGTGCACCTAGTTTGAGTCGTCCAGGTTGGCCCATGCTAGTTTTGTTCGTCCCAACACATGAGCAGGCAATGTAAAAAATGAAGAAAAATGTTTCAATTTGGATGGGCCAATAACAGAAGTGCAAGGCAGGCCCTATAGCAGGCTCGCGGCCCAAACGAGCGCCTCCCATATCGATCGACAGCAGGAAAATCCCAATTCATTCGCTCCAACCTCCAGTCTGGTTCGCTCCTAACCTAGCCGCCGTTGGACATACCGACACATCACTTACTCGCGCCCTCGTTGGAGGGCGGTCGCCGGGCTTCAAGCAAACGGAAGGACAAGAAGATGAAGATCCAACCCTGGGTGTAGCCTGCGTGGGAGGTAGCGGCGGCAGCACGGGCATGGCATCGAGCTTGCGCAAACGGACAGTCGCAGCTTGCAATAGTAGCATGAGCAACGAGCAGGTACATCACATCCCTGATTATATCTAATTCAACTCTTCAATTTCTGGCCAATAGTTAAACCTGACGGTGTTGTAAAACTGCTTGTATGTAGGGAATCTATGAGAAAATGAAACCAATTTCTACTTATTTTATAACTCCCCCAATCAATATTGAACTGACTGAATCTGATGTATCCAATCAAGTTTCCAGTGCAAACATACAAGCTCATGTTGTTCTTGAGCCTGAAGTGTCTAATGAACAGACTGCTAATGAAGGATTTGATGCAAACATTTTACATGCTCCTGGTGATGAACATATAGTGTCTAATGAGGGATCTAATGCAAGCATTTTGCAAGCTCATTGAAGGATTTAGTGTCTAATGATGATCTACTATGTTGGGAGAGACAGAGATTTGCAGGCATTGATGACAAGCAAATTATAGTGCATTTTCATAGCTTGAGGAAACGTCGAGGCCATCTACCAGAAAGTCCATGTATCATGACAACATAACATAAATACTTTTCTAATCTGTTGTTTGAAACTATTGGCATACTTGTGTAGGATAGATATATTGATATGCAGTTTGTGCACTGGTTATACGTGCAATTACACTTCGATATTTTCAGCCAGAGAACGAATAATTCAAGCAAGTACAGACCATGTTTGTAGTCCTTGTGCACCATGTTGCATTTTGTGCTTTTTGGTGCTTGCATCATTTAGTGTTTATAATCTGAACTACTTTGGGTCATTAGCTAGTTTTCAAAGTGCATGTAGCTTCACATTTCTCAAGTTATGTTGATTTCCGGAGTGCAAGTGCCTCATATTTTTTAAGTTAAATGTTCGCCCCTGGTAACTTGAATTCGTGGATCAGCCACTGCACACAAATCATACACGAATGCCAGTACGAATTAAATGAAATGCAGGGACTTACGCTAGCTCGTTCTACAGGCTCACTGCAGCTCTGTTTGCGCTTGTTATGTTCCATGTACAAGTCCATGCTACCACTTGCTTGGATGTGCAGGCCTTGTGCTCCTTGCATCCACCTCTGCATTTTTGACACGGCGAATGGTTGATCAAATAAGAGGAATCGACCTTGATGTTATACCGGAGGACAGATACTTATAAGGTTATACGTGTGTGCAGGATGTGTACCAGATCCTGTAGCGCCGTAATGCTTTGCTAAAAAATGGATTTGCTTGTTTCACATGATATCTCCATAAGAAATAAGAGTTAAAGTCAGAGTTGCATAGGCATGTAAGCTAAGAGAGCAGTGAAAGGATATCCAAACATCGTTGGAACAGTGCACAAGGGAGTGATGTGTGGATACCTAGTTCGAGCCGGCGTTTGGGCATGCTCGCCTAGCTAGAGTGCGGGTCACTTCAGAGCCGTTGAGGGTGATGCGCTGGCGTTGGCTGGCCGCACACGGATGCAGATCTTGAGTGGCAGCGGAGCACTACAATGCAGTGGACGAGACCGTTGGTGAAGCCCTAACGGCCTCGGGGGGCGGAGGTGCGACGATGTGCTCGGTGAAGTAGCCCCGGTGAGCTGGGAGACGGCATCGGTGAAGCGCACCTGATGTGGTGGAACTCGGTGTCTGTGAGGCACGTCGGTTGCGGCGGCCAACGTTGTCGGTGGACCACCCGGTGCAGTGGACGAGGGCATAGATGAGGTAGCTCCGGTGCGGTGGTGAAGCGCGACCGTCGTCTTCGTCGTCGTCATCCGACACAGAGGTGGGGAACGGTGGGGAAAGAGATGAGACGAGGGGCGATTCGAGGGTTGGCGGCGAATTAGGGATTTGAGCAATCTGGGCGCGGAAGGGGACGGTGGAGAAGAGAGATTTTGCAGGGCTGGAATTGGGGCCGCCAGATATTTCAATCCGAAACGTGGAAGCGTGAACTTATATTTTCGTCGTGGCGCCGAAGAATAGTCCTGTTAGGGTGGTCGCGTGTGTCGGACGGACGCGTAGCACCCAGCCACCCACCCCCCTCCCCCCAAAAAAGGACGACGACAATATAAGTTCGCGCTTCCACGTTTCAGACTATGCTTCTATGCCTTAAGGCACCTGCCTTTGTGTCCATGACATGTGGGCCCAACAGGTGGTTGGCCCACATGTCAGTGACCCAAAGGCAGTTGCCTTTAAGGCACCGAAGCAGCGTCCACCCCGACACGACCCTGGTCTGCCTGGTGCGCCTACATTTGAGAATGCAAACGAATCTTCTTTCATTTCCAAACGAATCTGTATGTATTAGCATGCCCGTGTTTTCCTTGCAATAATTAGTCATCCGAAACGAGATACTCCATCCGTTCACTTTTGTAAGTCGTTTCAGACAACTTAAAATGAACTGTTTTGCACATTGTCTGAAATGTCTTCAAGGTCTTATAAAAGTGAACAAAGGGAGTACTATAAATTAATTAATGAGGAGTTATTTGAAAAAAAAATCAAAACGGTACCCACGCTAACGTGGATTAGAGTGTGTGTGTCACATAATTAGTTATTTGAATTAGAGTGTGTGTCACGTAGTTAGTTATTTGAATTAGAGTGTGTGTCACGTAGCGATCTCCAATTCTAACTTGGACTTCGCATTTCACTGTATCCATGCTACTTTTTTAATACAAATTCATATGTATATGATGAACACCATGGTAGTGAGAAAACTTTTGGATGGACTCAAACATATGACCTACAAAATAGCACAATAAACTAAGTCAATGTCAACTTTTCGAAACTTAGTATGGCACGAATTCGAAATAATTACCCGTATGCCTGGTCCTCGATTCAAATCTTACAATGTACACCGAATTGAAACATCGATATTAAGTCTCGTACTATGTACATTCAAATGTTGTTTTTAGCCCCCCCCCCCCCCCCCCGCACAAACGCTACATACTTCCTGTATCGGTCAATCTTCCTCTCCTAACCACCTTAGGAAGCTATCGGTTTCCAACACACATTCATTCTTTCTCTCCATGTTTCGATCTCTAAGTCTCTCAACTACACAACCCCTTTTTCCACTCTATTACCAAATGTATTTACCTCACACACCCGCCATTGCACCCCATGCCGAGCTCTCTCTCCCCCCCTCTCCCTCTCACCCTCTCGCGCTAAATACATGCATTGCCTATCTAGCCCCCCAACCTCTCGTGCGCACGCACGCACGTTGTATATCTAGGTCACTCCCTCGAGACTGTCTCACTCTTTCTTCCGCACGGCGGGCCACATTCGCTCAATCTCGCTCTCTTTATCTGAGTCTCGTTTAACCTCGTTTTCTTTCACACACAAATGATACATCTCCCTGTTCGGGCCTCGATCGACACACTCTATACTCTCTCACGCAGATTGTCTATCTAGGTCAGTCCATCCAAGCCGCCGCCACTCTTTCGACCTCATGGTGGGCCACTCTCACTCAATCTCTCTCTCTCTCCGTATGTCTCGATTGACCTCGCTCTTTCTCGGACAAAAATGATATATCACCATGTTTGAGCCCAATTCGACCTATTCACATTGTATACTCTCTCACGCACGTCGTCTATCTAGGTCACTCTCTCCAACCCGTCTCACTCTTTCGATCGCACGGTGACCCTATGTGATCGGTTGACCGTGCTCTCTCCCACGCACAAAATATATCTACATGTCTGTGACTGGATCATCTCTCAAGCTCTATCTTACAACCCTCACCCTTGCCAGAAAGCTCAATCGGACAATATCCCTCCAGAGCATATATATTTGTTCAATGAATGTCGGACCACACTCACTTTGTCTCTCTATCTATATGTCTCTCGATTGACCTCGTTCTCACACCGTATCTTCCACGCGTTGAAGCTACTACCTCTCCATCCCTCGCAAAGCCGGAGCTATTTACATTGCGAGGGGCACTCCAACCTTGGAATAATTTGTGTAGGCATTTGTTCCGGTCAGTTTAGATTATATTTTCGTAGCATTCGGCCCACAACTACTCCAAACACCGTTGCAACCCACGCAACTCCCCTAGTTGATTTCCCTCTGGCTCGGTCATCGCTCTCTCGCACGTCCTTTCTCACCTTCAACGTCACACCATGGTATTATTGAAAAAACTATGTTGTTCTCTTTAATTATTATAAATAAGCTACAAAACTACACACCGATAGTCCACTTGGAATGGAACAAATTTTGACCCACAAATTAAAGTGCTACAAACTACACACCGAGGGGCCCACATCTCATGAAACAAATTTGGACCCATATACAAATTAAAAAATAAAGGACGAGGATTGAACATGCGACCGGGCCTTCAAGCCGCACGTCAATAGGCAACATACGTAGAATAGCAATGTTTGTTGTACCCCCTTTGTTCACATAATGTTTTTATATTACCACAACGTAATTAATGGATAACATGTAATATTATTTTTAGTACTATTCGCCTTCACTTACTGGTGGGTTCCATGTGTGATCTCTCTCTCTCCTCCCCTTCTGCGTTTAGACGCACGGGCAAACAGGAAGAACTCGCGGGCGATGTTGCCGTTGACCATATCTTGACGCGTTCACAAGTCACGGCACCAGTTTCATGTACTACCAGCACTAGTCAATGTGTACGTGCAATGCACATTAATTTGGAAGTATATTAAGTGCATGCGGATATTAACTACTACTAGGATATTATTTGTGTGTTGTCATGTGATTAGCACTATTTTTGGCATGAAATTAACTGCATGCTAAATGTGTTGAGCGCTCGACATTGAAGCAGTCTAGGTCGTTGGATGACAAGGAATACATGTGGCTTGACGACGATTTATATTTAATTTGATACGGCTCTAGCAGAACATTCAATCGATCAAACCATACATTTCGTTCAGTCTGACGCCGACTTTAAATTATACGACGATCGATATAAAATAAACGGAAATGATAAATGTTCGGATTTTAAGCATGGCAATCCGAACGTTTTTCATGGCAAATTTAGATTACGCGGCGGCGGCAGGGGCTCTCGCGGTAGGAAGCGGCTCATCTGTCGTGCTCTGTGTGTCGTCGGGCCACTGACCGACGGTGATGGCGGCGTCTTGCGCCGTTGTTGGCGTACTCCTAGACGTTGGCCTAGCTTGAAGGAAGACCAAAATGTTTTGGACTTCGGAGCGAGTCAACTGGCGGGAGGAGGCGACTGGCGTTGGTGCAAGGAAGCAGTCGACGGCGGCCATCCATGCCGCTAAGGGGGGCACTGGCACCCGCGCGGGGACAGGCGCTGTCAACGGCGTGGCGGAGACATTCGTGTGCACGGGCATCGACACGGGCGCGCACGTCAGTGCACGCGCAGGCGCATGCTGGCAGGTGCACGGGCACCGGCACGGGCGTGCGCGTCAGTGCACGCGCAGGCGCATGCGCTGGCAGGTGCACGGGGATGGGCGCTGGCGTAGTCGGGGCGACGGGAGCCGGAACGGGAGCGGGGACAGGCGCGGCGTCTTCCCGCAAGGCCAGTTCAAGCTCGTCCCAAAGCGCCTTATGTTCTTGAGACTCCAGCTGGGTGTCTTCCTCAGGAAACTGGAACACTAAGGGCAGACCATCGTGATGCGGCATGGCGTACGTTTAGGTTAGGCTAGTTGGAGGTAGACGACGGGAGAATCGGAGAGGAAGACAGAGGATTGTAGCGATACCTGGTAGTGCGGGGTTGATTTTAAACTGCGGCGCCGGCGACACTAAAAGTGGGAGCAGTTGGGACGATGGTGGGCGGCGGAGCCTGGTCAAAGGGCTCGCCTCCCGGTGAGCCTGCACAGCGGTCTGCTCGCACGCCTCCCTGACAGCCGGAGCAGCGGTCTGCTCGCACGCCTCCCGTCGACTCACATGCTTGCTCGGACGGCACCTGCCAATGAGAAGCGGGGACTCGTGGTGGCATGTAAACGCCCATGGTTTCAATAGTGAAAGCGTTCGCCTTAACGTGACAGGTCTTTGTTCCAAAATACCTTGGCTCTTCATTTGTGCAACTTGTCATAAGCAGCTTGTCTCAAATTGAAGAAAAAAACTTACGAAGTAATATTTGTGCCATATCATGTGACCATGCTTAGTTTCAAGAATTTATGCTCACTTTTGGATTTTCTGAAATTTAAGATCCAGGATTCGGAACAATATCATAACCCGCATCATGCAATAAATTTTCAAGCCGTACATCTGTCTTGTTGTATTTCTTAAGAAAGGATATGGTCAAACATTTTGCTTAGTTAGACTTCAGATAATCCCTCTGTACCAGTGCATTGCCTGATATATTAACTCAAGTACTAGGCACGAACAAACGGGCTCAATTATGTGCTCATCCTGGTGTAGTAGTAGTAGTACTAGGCAATGCAGTTGACGGGTGACCTTGACGAGCGGCGACCGAGGGAATTGAACCGTGCTCGCCACGGTAGGTAACATTGTCTAGTTACTAAAGCATCCCTCCGTTGTTCATCGATATTCATTATGGACCGGGACATGAGGGGAATTTCCTAGGGCTGGAATTCTGGCCGATAGATATTTCGACTTGAAACGCCGAGGCTCGAATGGTTGGGGTTGCCTAATTTGCGTACCACACACACCACCGAAGGACACGAGCCCGTTTTTTAGGATCAACATGAGCCAAGGTCTGGCTGGTACGCCGTTGGGTCCTACCATTCGAGAATATGAAAGGAACCTTTTAAATTGCTGAACGAATCTATGTGTATTACAATACCCGTATTTTCCTTGCAAATACTAATCTCAACGTGGTAATTGATTTATGACGAGTTGTTGAATTAGAGTGAGTTTGTGATATAGTGATCTCAATGTGGATTTCACATTTCATGGTATCCCTAGTAAGTTTTCCAATGCAAATTCAAATTTAAAAGATGAATAATATGGAGGTGAGAAAACTTTGTATGTATCAAGCATATGACCACACACACACACAGAGAGAGAGACACGCATGAACACAACAACAATCCAATAAGTATAGTGCATCTATTTTTCCAAACCATGCATGTATGACACGAATTCAAAAATACTCCTTCTATTCCTAAATATTAGTCTTTTAGAGAGTTCAACAAGTGACTACATACGGAGCAAAATGAGTGAATCTAGACTCTAAAATATGTCTATATACATCTGTATGTGCCAGTCCACTTGAAGCCTCTAAAAAGACTAATATTTAGGAACGAAGGGAGTAAAATGTAAGACATCCATGGTCCTCAGTTCAATATTTAAAATGAACATGAAACTGAAACATGAATATTAAGTCTAGTACTACAGTACATGCAAATGTTGTGTCTAGGCGGAGGTATGATTGTCGGGGGTCAACCCCTCGACCTTAGATAAAATTGTGGAGCTCTGTTTAGGGTTGTTTAGATTATATTTGTCCCCACCCTCCCAACCACCGATTGGTTGTGCACCCCCCACCCCTCCTCCCCGGGAGAATATCATGTGCCCCATACCTTAGATGCTATATGCCGATACGAGTTGCTTGGAGCTTGTAGATCTGAGATATAGCAGCTCACATGATGTGTATTAATATTTTTGCAGGAAACCTTGATGAGTTTGAGAATTGCACACAATTTGTACAAAAACTACTTAGATGCCCTTTGATCCCATATCCAACGACCTCGAAGCTCGTATCACCGTACATCTAAGATGAAGGAGGACATCATATTCTCCTGTATGTAAGAATATCATGTGCTACCACACCTTAGATGCTTTGGTGATACAAGCTCTTCGGAGGTGTTGGATTTGTGACACAACACCTCCTCGGTGGTTCGAATGGTTTTTTGCAGAAAAGCCCCAAAAGAGTTCGGCCACTGCTTACAAGCACAAAGACTGCTCAGATGCCATTGGATCTCAGATGAAACGACCTCCAAGCTCGTATCACCGTAGCATCCAAGCTGTGATAGCACCTTATGTTTTCTCGCACGGGAGAGCATGAGGTGGTCCCGCACCGTAGATTCTATGGTGATACGAGTTCACTGAGATCTAACGGCCCACAGTAGGAGGTTTGAATGTTTTTGCAATATACGGCTGATAAAGTTTGGGAAATGCGCAGAAAGTACAAGTACTACGCATGTGCCATCTGATCACTGATCATACGACCTAGATGCTCATATCACTGTAGCGGGTAATTAAGCTACGGGGAGCACCTAATATGAGCACCGGAGAGCCGTTGGATCGAAGATGCAGCGGCACACACAAGGCCTGAATGTTTTATTTGCAAAAAACCTTTGGAGAGTTTGGAAATTGTGCATAATTACAAAGACTACTCCCAAGCCATTGGATCTCACTTCCAACGGTGTAAAAACTCGTATCACCATAGTATCTAAGCTGCGGGGTGGATGTGATATTCTATGCCGCTGTCATTTTTGTTCGTAAACTTGCAAAATACGTGGAACTCGTGCCGTTACTTGTCTAACCGCGCAAAGTGTTTGTTCAAAAAAAACATCCTACACTGAAATATTAGAACAACACACGGGGGTCCCACTTGTTATTAATCAAATTTGGACCTAAAACTAACAAATCTGAAAGATGAGATTCGAACTGGCAACCTGGACTACAAAGCGTAAGTCGATAGCCTGAAAAAATGAACGGTTGTTGGCTTTGTCCCATAACTTGATTTTATACAGTACTTGTGTTGAGTAGAGTAGAGGGAGTGCCTCGTCAACACGTGCATGACCGTTGTCTCACTTACTAGTGGGTCCCAGGTCTGCGATCTCAATCTGTCTTCTCTCCATCGTCTAACCTTTGCATGGGCACACATGAAGAGCGGCGCTAGCTTGCCGTGGTGTTACTACAACTAAAAAAAGCTTGGAAAATAGAAGAATCACCTAGAGCAAGAGATGTTGTGGCTGGTCGAGATGGAGCTAACCACATCTATCCTCCGTGCCACGTTTAAATGATGAAGCTGTGTGGCTAGTGGGGTGTATACGACCGACTGGCTAGGTCCCGAGGTCGAACCATAGGTACTACGTCTGATACAGTATATTTTTACACGCGCATTTTTCCTCCGTGCCGAGACGTGGCACACCCTACCGCGCGGTTTCGGGGTCCTCCCGGGTGGTGCACGCATATATTCTTCCTGACGTGGGACGCCCTACCGCGCGTTTTCTGGGTCCTCCTCGGTCGTAGCGTCGAAGCAAGTAAATGAGTCATCAAATCACGAAAGACCACCTTTCCCGCCGAGTACATCAGTGAAGCACGGTGGCTAGCTAGTTGGGCTAGTTCGACCGATTAGCTAGGCCGCCGCCACATTTGTTTTTTCACCCATTTTTTATCTACTCGCCGGCAGGTAAATTTAAATATCCACCGCGGCGTTGCTCTGGTGTTCGGGTGCGGCAGGATTTTTAATTTTTTGATTGACGGGAGCAGGCGCGGTAGGATTTTTAATTTTTTGATTGACGGGAGCAGGCGCGGCAGCAATTAGTCACGATGAATCCGCCTGTAAAAACCCACCGCTCCCTGATGTGAGAAGTCATCGACTGGTGTTTTACCGTGGTGAAAACCAAAAGATTCCCCGCTCCCTCCGCCTTCCCGTAGATTGCATTGCCTTTCAGCCGTTTCGCCCCCTTTGCTTCCTCTCCCCATTGCTTCTACCTGGCGCCATGGCGGCGCAGCAGATCACGGAGTCCGAGGTGAGGCGCCTGACACTAACTCCCATCGACCGGGAGCGGGCGGTTGCACCCTGCATCACCAACATCGTGCGCCTCGAGAAGCAGAGGGACTTCGGTGGTGTTTAGGCGCCCTCTGCATGGGCATGTCCATGTCTCGGTGCAACATGACCGTTGGATCAAACTCAGACGATGCAGATCAGTCACTGTAGCACAAAGCGTGTGGGTGTGTTTGGTTGCATTCTCATCTCAATATAGTTGTTTCCTCTTCATGTATTTTTTTCAACCTACTAGTATGGACTCATGCATCCTTCATGCACTCTGCCAAACACCCAAAAGTGAGTCGAGAAGGGAACTTTTGCTCCCATCCCGTGCACCCTTCATACACCCTGCCTAACACTATTCGTGCTTCATATGGTTCATGTTTCGTGGAGTACTGTAGCACCGTACTCTTCGTGTGCTGTGGACCTAGTTCTGTTAACATTGATCTCACCGTTCATTCTTGACCGGACAGACGAAAAAGCGGTACTATGTTACATATAGGAATAGTTGACATGCGCACAACATCATTTGTTATCGCCATATCTTACTACACTAGCAACAAGATTGTGTAGTACTAACGTATGACTGCACATGCCTAGTAGTAGGAGCACTATGTATGTTCAAGTGGCTGCCGTGTTTCGCACTCCTCCATCGTAAGAGTGGAAATGCTTGCTGTAATCATTTTTTTTCTTCAGAAAAACAGTGGACACGCTCTACCGTGCGGATCCTCCTCCAGCCATGCACTAAATTACTCACTTTCGCCGACGTGTGGGACAGCCAGCACCTGGGTCCACCAGCCATGCACTAAATTACTCCGTAGTAGAGTAACGGTAGACTACCCCGATCGAGCCACCGCAGTAATGCCCAATGAGCCGTCCAATCACAAAACCCCCTCCTTTCCAGCAGTAAGTTGGATGGACGAAGCAACCATCATTTCACTCTTCTCTCTCACCTTCCTCTCTTGAAGAAAACCCCCACTCGCTTCGCTTCTCCCTCATCTCGTTCCTCCTTTCACTCTTCTCTCTCAGCTTGCTCTCTTGGATGGACGTCGGAGCACCGGCCGACGTGATGTCTATGGCTCCGGCCAAAACTGTCGAGGCTCATGGTACAAAGCGCAAGCACCCCGCCGAGACTACCACAGACAAGCTCAAAGTCATCGCCCTGTCCAAGCCCCCCTCTCCGGGATCCCTCATTAAGCAAGTCCAGGTAATGTCTCTTGTTGACTATCTTTTTCTCGATCTTGATCGTGTTTTTTCATCTAAAACGCAGTACTAGTAGTGGTAGTACAACTTTCTAGGTGATCTTGCATGTGATTTTACTGTGCCAAATGATGGTTCTAAATTCCTCTTTTGACCAAAACATGCGAGAGGTTGACACTGATTTCTTATAGACTACTTTCAACTACTCCCTCTGTCCCAAATTTCTTGTCTTAGATTTGTCTAGATACGGATGTATCTAGTACTAAAATGTGACTTGATACATCCGTATCTAGACAAATCCAAGACAAGAATTTTGGGACAGAGGGAGTACTTTATGAACATCAATGCTACCTTTTAAGAGGGTATATTTGCCTCAGGAACTTGTGTTATGGATATTGCATGTAATCCCTCTGCTCTCATGCCTTTGAAGACATGTTCTAGTGTCTTTGTTCACTCATTTCTGTGCGTATATGTAGTCATATATGGAGTATAATATCGAAAATCATCTTATATTTCTGAACGGAGGTAGTAATGAAATATGGTTTCTGTTTGAATTAGAACCAGGTCCGCGGTGGAGATGAAGTTCTCAAAGTCATGCCTTGTGAACTGGAAGACCTGATGATGAGTTCTACTGCTGAACTATCCAGCTGCTGTGTCCTTGTCGCCACGTGTCCTGAACTAGTGTTTTCCTGTAGCATTGTTGTCAGGCATGTTCTCGAGGCTGTACTTGACCACACCAATTTCCTGGTTGTGCCTTCGATTACGAATGGTGTGGTTCTTGTAAAGCTTCCCAACAAATCTGATGCGGCATGTCTTCATCATCATGTTTATGAGTGGAAAGACCACTCTGTTAGGTTCTCCAAGGTTGACAAGATGCTGATGGTGCATGTAGACATCTCACACGAAGTCCATGGCCTAGTCAGTTATGCGGGTTCATCCCGTAGGTCGTGGCAAGAAATAGTCTGCAGAGTTTAGTTAGTGCAACTTTGCTTGTCTGTAGTAAGTACTATTGTTCAGTACTTGATTTGTGTTTGTGAACCCTGTATTGTTTATTAGTACTGCCGCTTTTGGTGTGTGGTCAGTCCTGAGAACGGTCTATGTTAATGTCTGTCCACTCAATTCAGTCTGTATATTTTGAAGTATCCAGATCATATTTTTTGTGAGGACGGTTTATCAATTATGGTTACACTCCAATATCTGTATGCATTGCAGGGTTTATCACACCAACCAGGATTTCTAGTCCCATGGATGTTCGGTCCATACGATTTGTCACGACCTTTGGACTGTCCTACTTGTGGGAGTAGGCAGGGCCCCTGTATGCCACGCGTAGTTGTACGATCAATCTTCTATTTAGTACTTCAACATAGTAATTTCCTGGTAAGGATTCACTCGTGTCACATCAAGTAAATCTTATTGATTTACTGTCTAAATCTTATTGATTTAATGTCATGTTTTCTTTCTTTTCCTGCAATTTTACGATGCAGGTTTTGCCATGTGACATTCATCACAGAATAAACCGTTTGGTTTGCTCTATGATGGCTATTTTTGCAGGTTTCACTTCTTATGTCATGTCAGTAACGAAGGCACTGTCCATCATTAATATTACTGGAAAAAATTGGATCAGTCTGTTGTCTGAGTACAAGCTGAATCCCTATAATGAACTGTAGTTTGGTTTAACAAAAACGCCACAATTAGTCCTTCTCGCGTTTAAAAGAAATGAAGAAAAAAAACTGGATCACGGTCACGGATCCTAGTCAAGATAGAAAGCTGATCATAGAGACCAGACACGATCGCCGCTGTCTCGCACAGATCGAGCACCGGCAGTTGCTCTAGCACTGACAGCAACAGCAACTCAGTCTGATCCATCTGAGGATTGGGCACCGACCGTGTCAGCGGATCAGTATGATCTACCGGAGAATCGGGCATCGACACCGGCACCTGCTCCGACACCGGCACCAGCTCTACAAGGAGCACCATCTCCGGCAGCAGCGGCGGCTTCGGCACCTGCATGAACACTTGCACTTGCATCTGCTCCGGCCCGTGCAGTTGCACCGGCAACAGACTGGGCTGCAGTTCGCACCTCATATACCAAAGTCCTTACAAAAACCGACATGTCCACCTTCTTGGTAAGCATTGGCCGCCCAAGTGCTTCATTCTTTTTTCTTTCCATGTTGTTTCACATGATTCACTGTGTTCATCTAACTGTTTGGGTATGTCTTCTTGTTTGCAAACAAAGAATTCCTAGAGCAACGAGGGAGTCGTTCAACAATCCGAGCGACCGCGGCCAAGTTTCTCTTACCATGCGCAGCCTTGGTGTGAATGAACCTGCTCAATATACCGTAAGTACAAAGGATGGCCGCATGATGATTGATGCTAAAGGATGGTCAAGGTTCAAATCTAAATCATATCTTGTGGTAGCGGATGATGTCAAAATCGAACTTTCTCGGCAAGGAGAGCTGGTCCAAATCAACTTTGAAATTCTTCAGTAGCAGCACGCAACTGCCGAACTGATCTATCCTCCAAGAGATTTTGATGTAATAATCTGGCATGGTGAAACAAGTGTCATGTGTGTATAAGTAATATGACAGTATTATTTATCACATGGTATATCGTTGATAGAATTGCAACTCTGATTGCTAGTTAGGAACTGTCGTTCGATTTCATTCCAACAGCTGACGTGCTTTATTCAATTTTGTGTATTCGCCTTGCGACAGCATCTAAAACCAGTGCCGTACCGATCGCTTGCAATATGAAAAGCACTGAGGTAGAACACATGGGCCCCCAAACATGCAGAGTCGGCCTGCGGCCCAAAGTCTAGAACCGTGAGACTATCTGAGTATTATATTCTCAACTGAACCCCATAAAAAAGCTGAACCCCCATAATGCCCGTGCGTTGTAGAGGGAGTATATTTCTCGGCAAGGTGAGCCTGTGATATAAAATATTTGTATATTTCTTTACAGAGGGAGTATCTCTCTGTCAAAAAATATATTTATGTGTAACTAGTTACTCCTGTCTTTCTACTTCCTTTCGCTGATATGTGGGGCAACCGGCAACGGGGTCCACGTGCCATATGCACAAATTAGAGTGCACAACTTCACGGTAGACACACCCCGGTCGTAGCGCCGTAGTAATGCCTAATGATCCATCAAATCACAACCCCCCCTTTCCAGCTTTAGCAGCAAGCTGGACGGACGAAGCGGCAATATTTCACTGGGCCTGAATCCCCTTCTCCCTCGTTTGCTTGTTCAGAGAAAACCCCCTCTCGGCTATTGCATAGGATTTTCTCATGGAGAACCAGGTACGAATTCTTCATCCATCCCCGATATATCCAAGTCCGTTGGTCGCAGGTAATATTAGGATGGCAGCCGCCGCCATTGATGCATTTTTCTTCCTACTGAATCTAGTGTGTTTCATTTGCAGTGCCCAAAGTGCGAGTACCCTACAGGTTTCTGCGCCCTCGGCGAGATGCCACACTTGTTCCTTCTCATCCTAACACAGCATTTTGAAACGCGCACAGTATGTTCCTAGAATCCTCTTTTCTATCCGGGAGGGTGGGGGTTTTTTGAACATGTTGTGTTCTCATATTATTTTTCCTGCAGTGTATTATTTGCTCTGCCAGAACACATGTACTCAAGATGCTTGGCCTTGCCATAACTGAATACACTAGTTTAATGGTCACAGTGAAGACAAGCCATGGATATAAGTTGCGAGTTGGGTTCATGAACCAAGAAGATCGCTGCTTTTTTATGGCCGAACTTGGATAAACTTTCTCAAGTGTTACAGACTGAAAGTTGGCGCACGAATGTTGATGGAAATAGCAGAACCTGGTCTCATCTTCACTGCGATCTTCCACACTGACGTCGTTCCAATTGTTCATCCATGTTAGTTTTGTATCTGGTTCTTGTTTGTTGCTTCGATTACTTCTTAATCCACCTATTCTGTCTAACTAATCACAATTTAACTTTAGAAGTAGCAACAAATCTCTCACAAAGATGCTACTTCTAACTAATATTTTCTTATAATTGGTGGCACGTGTAGGTTTTTTCAGAGTTAAGCAGTCTGCTCGTTTGTTACTCTGTAATAACTCGGCTGTTACTAATGGCACTGAAGTTGAATGGATCGACACCCACAAGTTCCTACACTTTACGGATCGTCTTGAGGTCCTTGTGGGGCGTTTCAATGGTGGAAGGCCACGTGGGATATGTGTGCCACTGCTGCACTCGTTGAACAGGTCCAACTGTGTTGAGAAACTTATGGTACGAGCTGTTTTCTGTTATATATGTTGTTCATAAACTATTGCTTATACACAGTTTTACAGGTGTGATCTTCTTGAAACAGGAACTGCCGAGTTCTATTGTTCCTATACAGATGCCTGACCATGGTCAGGTCAGACTTGCGCTTGGTCACAACATGATGTTTATCTCGACCTACTCAATTCCCCTTGGAGGTGAAAAGATACTTATTCACGGGTGGTCTCAAATAATGAAGGCCCGTCCATCTTGGAGAATAGGACAGAAGATTATTTTCATGCTTTTCCATGGCTCTAAAGCGAATATCCTGTTTATTGACCACATTGCGAGATGAAGCCGCTTTCAGAAGGTTGTGGATGCGCGGGGTGGCGCCTGGGCCTTGTCCTGGGGCTTGGCGGCCTCACCCTTGGTTAACTGTAGGCAAAGTAGCACTATTCGAGGCGTGCTTTGTACGGTTGAACCTGTATAAGTACTCATACTACTTTCAGCTTTGGTTGTTAAGTGCCCCTGCTGGTTTCAGTTAAGGTTGTTAAGTACTCCTGCTGCTTTTACAGTCTGTCGTGTTTCTTCAGTCCTGTCTTCCTCCAGCCGCCAAAACCAAACCAGCGACGGCAGGGCCGCCTGCTTCCACCTCCCACGGCTGGCTACGCCTCAGCGCACGCATCGCCGCCCCACCGTCTCCAAAATCGTTAACGCCGACGTCCTCCGCGTGCTTTGGTGTGCTCGCCGTGGCGCCGCCCTCTCGCGTTGTCAAAATGGTCAACAAACAACGGGAATCGGCAGAAGTACGTGGAGAGGATGACAGTAGCGGCCCACCACGTCTGCGTATGGAAAAATAAAATGCTTCCTCCTAGTGTTTTCCTGACATCTGGGACCCATGATATTGTGAGCGTATTTAGTCAATAGACAAGAGAACAGCACAAGATCGGCTGACACCTGGGCCGTAGCTACTCGAGCAGTATTTTTTTTGTTTGGTATTGTTGAGACGGAGTAGGGTTTGAACTGGGCTGTGGCCCGTCTAGCCCAGGCTAATATTTTATGTTCACCATGTGACCAACCCAGCTATTTTTTTTCTTTGTGAAAATGAGCCCGGTTTATTTTTTCTGAAGAATACCCAATCAAGGCCTACTTATTTTTCTATGCCCTGATGGGCTGCAACTCTTTCAAGACGCCTGCAAATCTTGAAAGTAATATGAAATGGGTTGTAAATATAAAAACAGATGACAAATTGGCAATTACTTTATAATTTCTGAATTTTTTCACATTTTCAGATTCCTATTTCACGGGGCATTAACCTAATTTAAATATATCTTCAAAGTACTTTACATCTGGCTTGACATTTCGGTATTAAAAATAGTTTGGAACCCACAGAAATATGTGAAATTGGCCCTGGCCAACCAAAAAAATGACTGCAATAAATTGCATAAGAAGTTGCCATGAGCTATATAGAAATTATTAAAAAAAGAGGGAGTGGTCTGACTTGTGGGCCTGTTTAGTTGACGCGTATGCAAGTTTTTTTTAGTTATTATATACATCAACAAACGATTCTAGCAGACGTAACCGTTGGATGTCAATCCAACGGCCGTCGTGTTTCTTCAATCTCTGATCTTCTTGCTCCAGCCGCCAAAGCAGCGCCAGCGGGACCGCCTACTCCCACCTCCCGTGGCCGGCTGTGCTGCCGCGCAGGCCTCAACGCCCCCTACTACTCCCACCACTGGCCAGGGCATCCCTGTACTCACCCACACCCCCTATTATTCTGCGGCGATGGCAGCCTCACACCGCAGCCGAACCGGTGAACCCTCGTACTCCTCTCCGCGCGGGCTTCCACTTCCGCGTCTTCCCCGGCTCCGCGTCGTCCCCTTCCTAGGCCTCACCGTCGTCCACCGCCGTGGTGCTCTCGGTGCGGCGTGGTCAATGTGTTCAACGACCGACTTCCATCGGAAGAGTACTGTATGTGGAGAGGCTGACAGCTGGGTCCACGGCAGCCGCAAGGAAGTGCCTCCTTATTACGCAGAAAATAACTATTCCTCCACCTGACAGCAGGGACCCACCGGACGGGCCATCAGTATTTCGCGAAAAAAAATGTTTCCCCCTGACTGTTGGGACCCATAGGACGGGCCACCATATTTTGCGAAAAAAATGTTCCCCCTGCTGTCAGCTCGGACCCACCGGAAGTGCCTCCTTATTACGCACAAAAAATGAATACCCCCTGCTACCTGGGACCCACCTTGGTGGGAGGCTGACTTGTGGGTCTACTAAGTTGACTGGGACAGAGGCCTTTGTCAACTTTAGTCAATATATGAACGATTCTAGCTCCACTGACCGTACGATGTCCATCCAACGGCCGTAGTGCTTCTTCAACCTCTGGTCTTCTTGCTCTAGCCGCCCAAAGCAGTGCTGGTCGTGCCGCCTGCTCCTGCCGCCCGTGGCCGGCTGTGATGCCATGGAGGCCTCACCGCCCCTACTACTCCTACCGCTTGCCAGGCCATCCCTCTATGCACCCACACCCCCTGTTATTCTGTGGCAACGGCTGATACATCTCCAACGTATCTATAATTTTTGATTGCTCCATGCTATATTATCTACTGTTTTAGACATTATTGGGCTTTATTTTCCACTTTTATATTATTTTTGGGACTAACCTATTAACCGGAGGCCTAGCCCAGAATTGATGTTTTTTGCCTGTTTTAGGGTTTCGAAGAAAAGGAATATCAAACGGAGTCCAAACAGAATGAAACCTTCGGAAACGTGATTTTCACATTAGATAAGATCCAGGAGACTTGGACCTTCCGTCAAGAAAGCCACGAGGTGCTCACGAGGGTAGGGGGCGCCCCCCCCCCCCTAGGGCGCGCCCCTACCTCGTGGGCCCCTCGAAGCTCCACCGATGTACTTCTTCCTCCTATATATATCCACGTACCCCCAAACGATCGGGGACGGAGCCAAAAACCTAATTCCACCGCCGCAACTTTCTGTATCCACGAGATCCCATCTTGGGGCCTATTTCGGAGCTCCGCCGGAGGAGGCATCGATCACGGAGGGCTTCTACATCATCATCCAAGCCCCTCCGATGAAGTGTGAGTAGTTTACTTCAGACCTACGGGTCCATAGCTAGTAGCTAGATGGCTTCTTCTCTCTTTTTGGATCTCAATACAATGTTCTTCCCCTCTCTCGTGGAGATCTATTCGATGTAATCTTCTTTTTGTGGTGTGTTTATTGAGAACGATGAATTGTGGGTTTATGATCAAGTCTATCTATGAATAATATTTGAATCTTCTCCGAATTCTTTTATGTATGATTGGTTATCTTTGCAAGTCTCTTCGAATTATCAGTTTGGTTTGGCCTACTAGATTGGTTGTTCTTGCCATGGGAGAAGTGCTTAGCTTTGGGTTCAATCTTGCGGTGTCCTTTCCCAGTGATAGAAGGGGCGGGAAGGCACGTATTGTATTGTTGCCATCGAGGATAACAAGATGGGGTTTTTATCATATTGCATGAAACTATCCCTCTACATCATGTCATCTTGCTTAAGGCGTTACTCTGTTTTTAACTTAATACTCTAGATGCATGCTGGATAGCGGTCGATGAGTGGAGTAATAGTAGTAGATGCAGAATCGTTTCGGTCTACTTGTCTCGGACGTGGTGCCTATATACATGATCATACCTAGATATTCTCATAACTATGCTCAATTCTGTCAATTGCTCAACAGTAATTTGTTCACCCACCGTAGAATACTTATGCTCTTGAGAGAAGCCACTAGTGAAACCTATGGCCCCCGGGTCTCTTTCTCATCATATCAATCTCCATCACTTTATTATTGCTTTGCTTTTACTTTGCTTTTACTTTGCTTTTACTTTATTTACTTTGCATCTCTATACCAAAAATACCAAAAAATATTACTTATCATCTCTATCAGATCTCACTTTCGTAAGTGACCGTGAAGGGATTGACAACCCCTAAGCGCATTGGTTGCATTGAGCTATTGATTTTGTGTAGGTACGAGGGACTCGAGCGTAGCCTCCTACTGGATTGATACCTTGGTTCTCAAAAACTGAGGGAAATACTTATGCTACTTTGCTGCATCATCCCTTCCTCTTCGGGGAAATCCAACGCAGTGCTCAAGAGGTAGCAAGAAGGATTTCTGGCGCCGTTGCCGGGAAGTCTGCGCAAAAGTCAACATACCAAGTACCCATCACAATCCCTATCTCCCGCATTACATTATTTGCCATTTGCCACTCGTTTTCCTCTCCCCCACTTCACCCTTGCCGTTTTATTCGCCCTCTCTCTATCTATCCCCCCTCTCTATTTGCCTCTTTTGCCCGTTTGCTCTTGCCTACTCATGTGTTGGATTGCTTGTTTGTCGCGATGGCTCAAAATAATACTAAATTGTGTGACTTCACCAATACCAATAATAATGATTTCCTTAGCACTCCGATTGCTCCTCTTACCGATGCTGAATCTTGTGAAATTAATACTACTTTGTTGAATCTTGTCATGAAAGATCCGTTCTCCGGCCTTCCTAGTGAAGATGCCGCTACACATCTTAATAGCTTCGTTGATTTGTGTGACATGCAAAAGAAAAAAGATGTTGATAATGATATTGTTAAATTGAAGCTATTTCCTTTTTCGCTTAGAGATCGTGCTAAAGCTTGGTTTTCATCTTTGCCTAAAAATAGTATTGATTCGTGGAACAAGTGCAAAGATGCTTTTATCTCTAAGTATCACTACAAAAAAAGACACATCCGTGACATTTTGGGCCGAACGAACTTTTTTTCTGTGATACATATGACACTTCTATGACGATAATTGTGACAAAACCCGGTGTCATCATAGATGTGGTGGGCTCCTACTTCTATGACAAAAAATCATGACAGAAAATGGGCTTTTCGTCCTGGGCGGGCCGGAGACGCAGCTGCATGACATTCTTTGGGCCGTCCATGATGGAAAAAACCATGGTAGAAGCGAGGGGGAGGAAAATTTCGGGGAGTTCCCGGTTACGGTGGGAGGTCGGGGGCCGAGCGATGCGCGTTTCTCTCATACACGTACGCGCGTGTGTGCGAGGCGTTGGCTCTAACTGAACCCGAGCGAGGCGTTGGGCTCTAACTGAACCCGAGCGATTGCACTTCAGGCTACGCGTTACTGAACCCAAGCGATCGATCGATGGCTGTTAACTGAACCCGATCGAGCGATTCCTTCGGTATTGCTGCTAACTGAAGCCGATCGATGGGATGAACAGTGAGCGTTGCGGGGGGGGTTTGGATGAACAGTGAGCGGTGGCGTTGCCTCTAGATGAACAGGACCCCGTGGTGTGGTGGAGAGCTGGATGAACAGTAGACGGTGGAGGGGTGCCCGTGGAGGGGTGGATGAACAGGACCCCGTGGTGTGGAGGGCTGGATGAACAGTAGACGGTGGAGGGGTGGTTGAACAGGACCCCGTGGTGTGGAGGGCTGGATGAACAGTAGATGGTGGAGGGGTGCCCGTGGAGGGGTGGTTGAACAGGACCCCGTGGTGTGGAGGGCTGGATGAACAGTAGACGGTGGAGGGGTGCTTGAACAGTAGCCGGTGGAGTAGTGCGCGGTGGAGGCTGGATGAATATGAGCCCGTGGAGGCTGGATGAACAGGAGCCCGTGGAGGCTGGAGGAGGTCGACGGTGGAGATGAACAGTATCCCATGGAGTCCCGTTTTGCGGTACGCCACACCCCTCCCGATGAACAGGACCCCCGTTTTGACTGTAGCACTCCAACACAAGTCTGTTTCCTCTGTTTTGCGGTACGCCACACCCCTCCCGATCAACAGGACCCCCGTTTCGACCGTAGGAGGTCTGTTTCCTCCGTTTTGCGGTACGTCAGACCCCTCCCGATGAACAGGATCCCGTTTCGAACGTGGCCAGTCGAACACAAGGCCGTTTCCTCCGTTCTGCGGTACGCCAGGCCTCGTTTCCATCGCCTGTTCCATTCAAGCCTTCCCGATAAACATGACGCATTCCGTTGCCTCCCCATGAACACGACGCATTCTGTTGCCTCCCCATGAACACGAGGACGATGCTGTTTCTCCGTTCCGACCCAGCCATGTACACGAGCCATGGCCGTACATATGCGCGAGTAGGCGTTCGAGACCCCGCTCGTATGTACACATACATGGTCGTATTTTCTTTCTTGCACCCTGGCCACTGTACATACGTGTACATGCTACGTGCGCGCCTCTACTATGACACGTGCGCGCCTCTACTACGACACGTGCGCGCCTCTACATCGACCAGTATGTACGTACACGTTCGCGACCAGAATGACAATGCTACGTACGCTTCGATTAGGTGGGTCTCGACTGTCAGGCACTTCCTTGCCTGCGAAGATGTAGCTGGTCGATCCCAGCAGTCAGGGGGCGAATCGTTTTTTTTTGCCTGGACGCACTTCCTTGCGTGCGAAGATGTAGCTGGTGGGTTCGAGCAGTCGGGGGCCTAGTGGGTCCCAGCAGTCAGGGGGGCGAATCATTTTTTTCGGATGCACTTCCTTGTGTGCGAAGATGTAGCTCGTGGGTCCCAGCAGTCAGGGGGCGAATCATTTTTTTTTGCAAAATACGGTGGCCCATCCAGTGGGTCCCCGCTGTCAGGTGGAGGAATAATTATTTTGCGGGTAATAAGGAGGCACTTCCTTGCGGCTGTCGTGGACCCAGCTATCAGCCTCTCCACGTACAGTACTCTTCTGATGGAAGTCGGTCGTTGACCACGTTGACCACGTCGCGCCGAGAGCACCAGGGCGGTGGTCTGCACGACGGCGAGGCCTAGGAAGGGGACGATGCGGAGCCGGGGAACACGCAGCAGTGGAAGCCCGCGCGGAAAGGAGTACGAGGGTTCACTGGTTCGGTTGCGGTGTGAGGCTGCCGTCGCCGCAGAATAACAGGGGGTTTGTGTGAGTAGAGGGATGGCCTGGCCAGCGGTGGGAGTAGTACGGGGCGGTGAGGCCTCCGCGGCATCACAGCCGGCCACGGGAGGCAGGAGCACGCGACACGACCGGCGCTGCTTTGGGCGGCTAGAGCAAGTAGACCAGAGGTTGAAGAAGCACTACGGTCATTGGATGGACATCGTACGATCACTGCAGCTAGAATCGTTTATATTGACTAAGTTGACAAAGCCCTTGGTACGCGTTAACTTAGTAGGCCCACAGCTCGGATTTGGCAGAGAACATATAGCCCATTTGCGATTTGTAAGACTGTACAGCCCATTTTTTAATTCTAATGGTATTTACTACAGCCCATTTACAGTTTGTTAAAAGTATAGCCCAACTTCTAGCTAGGACAAAGATTAACAATTTCAAACAACCGCTCAAAACAGAATTCATAAAAAATTCCCACATTTTGATGGGATCAGAAATATTTGTATCCCAAATTTCTAGTCAGGTTAAATATAATTTCAAAATAAAGTTGTATTACGTTAAAATCCAACGAAATATTCCGCGCGCAACAAGTAATGAAATTAAAATTTTCAAATTCCAAAAATAATATATTTTTCAAACTAATTACGTGTTTGGTGCATAGTAACTGTCCAGTTATTATAATTACATCCCATTTATTATTTCTTAAAGTCCATTTTCTTGTTAAGCCTAATGCATACCTCCTAGGAAAGTTTGCAGCCCAGCGGGGCGGAGAATAACAAGTTGACCCGGATATCGTGTACAACTGTCGGCCCAGTTGCATTGCTGATATTGAAAAAAAAGGTATTTTTTATACACACGTTAAAAAAATTGTATAGATAAGGAACATTTTTTGTACACACATTTAACAATTTTTAAATACATGATTAACACTTTTTAAAACATATTTTTTTAGTCAACAGTGGGCCCACAGCGAGCGGAGGAGGTCACAATACACATATTCTTTTAGGGTTTTTATCATTTATGCCACTAGTTGCATCCCACTACTCAGTTTTGCCATTAGAAATTACAACTACTCAAAAATGCCATCGATTCATGAGATGCTTGCTCAAAAATGTCATTAGATATCTCAAAAATGACACCGTTCCTTTAGATGTTTACTCAAAAATGCCATTAGACATTGTTATTTTCACGTCAAATCCGCTGACCATGTTATATGACAAAAATAAGCCTAGACCCACATGTCTATTCTATCCATCTCACAATGATAAGTGTGGCCCCACTTATCAAGAGTAACCAGGCGGATAATTTTACAGGAAAATAAGAACGTTGTTGGGAACAAATGGGCCCCACACTTTATTGTAGCGAGATAGAGGGAGAGCTGGCATGTTGGTTCATAGGTATTTATGTCATTATAATATGGCAAAAGAGATTTGAGACCACAATAATGGTGTCCGGTGGCATTTTTGAGTATGTGTCTAATGAAGCAATGGCATTTTTGAGGAGTTGAAATTCCTAGTGGCAAAATTGAGTAGTGCGACATAACCGGTGGCCTAAATGATAAAACCCCTATTTTTTAAATACATGATTAACACTTTTGCAAAAAAAATTAGCCCACAGTGAGCAAATTAGCTCCAGTCGGCCCACAGTGGGCCGACAGGGGCCAGTCGGCCAGCTGTAGGCCGACTGGAATCCAATCGGCCTGCTGTGGGCCGACTAGGCCTAGTCGGCCTGCACCGGGCGGGCGGTGTATTGTTTTTGAAAAAAAATTACCCAGCGTAATATTTATGAAAATTAATAAAAAAATGTATTATTTAAGAAAAAATAACGAAAAAGCCCTGTGTAGTACAGTACAACCTAACATGGTTACTCAGCCCACATTCAGCGACGCCGGAAAGGCCCAAACAAGGCTTCTGTACAACTTTTTGAAGTCACTGAGCTCAATTAATAACTTAAGAAAAATGTTAGATTACAGTGGAACCTAATTATAAGTTGTCATGAGCAAATAAATAATTCAACGGGTCCCACTTGTGCATGTGTGTGTGCGCGCGCGCGCATGTGTGTGTGTGTGTGAGAGAGAGAGAGAGAGAGACCCATCGACCGATGCTCGTAAATACATCTTTCAGCCATATGCATTGCTGATGCTCAGTAAAAACTTATATAGTTGACACAATCATATAGAACATCATAGCACACTGAACTTGCACACAAAAATTTCACGCAGGCGGCACAATCAGGATGGAAGCAGTGGATCGCTACGAGAAGGGCTATGTTGAAACCAACGAAGTCGTACATAACGGTTCATCGTCTTTATCAATGACGGGGAAATATCTTGAATGTTGTGCAAAGAAAATAGACATACAACACAATAAGTTCTCCTAGCACATTAAGTTGACTTACAGCCCTTTCTAAAAAAAGTTCAGGTACAAAATTAGAACAGGTCACAATCAAATGTACTGGCATATCAGTGCTTCACACCCATAGCTCGGATTTAACTAGTATCTTACAAGATTCAGTTGTTACCTCAAATTAGAGCACATCCAGGCAGCCAGCCCTGCCTCTTCTCCCAAAGAAGCAGTGGCCTCCGCCGCGCGATGGAGTAGGCCATGTGCCATCCATCATTCCGAGAAACACGGGGAAAGTCTAACATTGACTCCTGTAATGGACGTCGTCGACGGACCCTGCACCGGCGGCGGCGGCAGGACTTCGATTGATGGATTGACCACTTCTTCGACATGCACGAACACTCGATGCAGGTACATCCCTAACGTGGTCCGTGGTGGCCTTGGTGGCCTTGGTGGCGACGAATAGTACAACCCCGGTTCCTGCACCGGTATCTCAACACCAATCACCTTCGGTATGGTGGACGGCTTCTTCATCCATGCCATAACCGTCAGAGCCCAGCTGTCTGGAGGAACAAACATACTTATGAGCTCACCTCCAAGGTTGTTGATAAGCTCGTTCATGGACTCGCTATTCCAAGCACGTCGAGGCATGCCGTGGAAGGTAAGCTTTGTTAAAAACTCAAGCTCAGAGGGCACCGAGCCCCATCCTGGGTGCCACCGATCAGAGCTCACCAGCGTGCCATCGTAGAACAAACACCGGGAAGATTCGAACACACGACTGCAGTCGAAAGTTGTCCGGAACCTAACGAAGAAATCAGCCGGTGGCGGACAGACTTCGACGAGCAAGTCACTTATTTGGATGTTGTGCGCAATGCCAAGAGCTTTGACAAGGTCATCCGGCGAGACGGGAGGCCGGTCGCCGTTGATGGTTACCATCAGCACTTTGCCAGCAAACTGGTCGTCAAGCGCCACCATGCCACTGTTGAGCGACAGCACGCAGCGACCGAAGGCAGGACGGACCTCAGGATCTCCGGCTTAGAGATCCACGTTGACCAGCGACATGATAGTGCGCTTGAGTACAAGGAGTACAGGAGGGGGATTTGGGGGAACTGGAGTAGGAATCGAGATTCCAGAGGTGGGGGAGGGGCGGGAAACTACGGATGAAAAGGTAGCATGAATTTCGAGCACGCGCCAATATGCTCTCGACGTGCAAGCGCACGAAAACACCGGTGGCGCCCACATGTCGGCCTAAGAGTCCTTATTCATTCTTTTTTGGAGAGCCCGGCCTTTTTTTCAGGATCTTTTGAGAGCCCGACCTGAGAGTCATAATTGACCTGTTTGGCATTGCATTACTACTCGGCCCATATTCAACGACACCTCACTGTCCCAAACAAGTGTACGTCATCGAAAAGACACTGAGCTCAAATTATATAACTTGAAAGAAGGAGATATACTCTGAACACTGGAGAATGGTGATGCCCTCATTTAGCCCACCAGTAGTTCGAGACAATAAATAGTTCGAAACAATGATATATACAACATTCAAACACTGACTAGTGACTACTACTAACATAAACAGCAAGACATGATAGTTCATAAGAAGTCTTGCTACATCACCAAAACGCACCCTCTGCAGCGCTCAGACTCTCATGATCCAGACGAGAATGACATTCTAAATAGAAGCAACTATTACATAGTAAGAGTGACATAGACGAGGATGACCAAATGACAAGGAATATGCATAACAAAAGAAAGAACTACCCATCTAGAACCAGCAGCAAAGACAACAAAGTCATTCGAAGAGATGATCCAACACCATCATAATTTTCAGCCCCGCTTCAGCAACCAGTGATCCGGAGACACCAGTACTCCACCCTTACGATGCAACAGCACAATTAACTATCAACCTGAAGGCTCGAACCACATCACTGCCTGTCGTAATTGAGACATCCAAGGATCAAAGTTAATCCGGATGCCTTTGTCATTCTCACCTTCTTTTGGCTGCAGGCTGTATCGTTGACAATCAGGGGAGTTTACTCCCGAACTCCTAGGGCTCGCCATGTAGACACAGTTTTCCATAGCAAACAAAGCCTCTCTGCCATCAAGGTCCTTGCCAATGGTGATCTCCTGGTTAATCGGATAATTGAGTCCGAGAAACAGAAAGTGTGAACCAAGGCTGTTTACCTGCCTCCAACTAAAAAATCCTAAAGGCCCCAACAAGCTGGTATCTTGCTCATATACGTAACAGCCACTGTCCGGATACTCACGTATTACACGGTGCTTGTATACAGTGGGGTTTTTGCAATATAACTTTTCCGGCTCATGTGTCCGAATGATCATCAGTCTTTTTTCGTCGTCTGATCGAGCGAGGAACCAGTTGTGCTTCCCTGTTTTGGCAAAGGTGGTGTGATTACAAAGGGCAGTAACTGTAGGGACACTGCATCATATCAAAAAGGACAGGCATTGTTAATGTAAGATCAGCATTGTTCAGAGTATGAGTAGGATAATGCAAGAAACAGCATTGATATGTCCCTGTTGGAACTGGGAGGAAAATACAGGGAAATGTATATTGGGTTCGAAAATATAGAAGTGCCATGCATGGTTATACTCATGTTATCTCGCAATCGATTCTTCACAGGAAACTACCATGTCATGCATGTTATGTAATCATGTTTTGTCCTCACAAACAAATTCTTCAAGGTAACTAACAGAGCATGCATTGTTATATACTCGTGTTCTGTGGGCAAAAATTTTGTGAGGATATTATTCTAGCCATTGATTGCTGAAGGGCGAATATAGGTATGTACACATGGTAAGCATTGCAGGATTTCACTACTTCCAAATATAGAGTTCTCCATATGCACATTTACTTCCCTGATGTATGGTTAGATGAAACCAACAGTGTGGTGCATGTTTCTACATCATGAAAATGAGGAAACTAACATGGCCATTGATACACACTCATATTTAGTAGTAGTATATAGATTACTGTAAAATAAGGATAATACCATATATTCCTAACCGTTTGATTATTCAGGGTACAAATTGGCTATAATGACATGGTCACAATCGCATGAATTAACTCGTTCCAAATATAGCTGATTTACAGCGTCTCTAATACATTGCCGTAGTTCTACTCAAATTCTGCTCAAACTGAGATATGCCAATCATCACAAAAAGTTCAAACAGTGTCATGGCGTCATCATTAACATGAGAGGAAACAACTTACATGCGCCGTCCCAGCAATACGTGGTGCCATCTACTTTGTCGATCGCGTAGATGATGCCATTATGTTCAATAGCATCACAGAAGTGTGTATCATCTTTGACGATGATCCACTGCGAGCCGATTTGTCTCCAACTAAAGAAGGCACCGGCGTAAAGATAGGCGAGTCCGCGATCGAACAAGGCAATTAGCTTGAAGTCTGCGTAATTCGCATGTCGTGTGGGCACTTGGCAGATTACAACCTTCTGCAAAACAAGGTCCGTCCAACTGACGTAGTAATCTAGATGACTTGGACCGCGATGGTAATACTCTATATAATCCAACAGAGGAAGGATAATCTCATGGGAGGTCTGGAAGTTCATGATCACCAACTTTTTATCGTCTTCTCTGAAGGCAGCCATCCAGTGGGAGTTCATGCCGACGTAGTACATACCTGCCAAGAAGTTTTGGGCGATGGTGATCAGATCGATGTCGAGGGAAATGATGTACGGTGACCCACTACATACCTGCAAAGAAGTTTCGGCTAATGGAGATCGGATTGAAGTCGAGGGGCATCATGCACGCCTCCGTATCATGGTGAGCCAATCTCGCAAGACCAGATAGCAGCAAGCAGGGTGTCTTGAAAAGCTTAGGCCTCGCTTCGACGATGGCCTTGTGCATGTCCCTCGAGCATGCAGCCAGCCGCAGGGTGCTCAACATATCCATACACGAACAACAGAGGTCGAGGATGTCACTCGGGAGATTGCTCCAATCGCGGCTCATATGGATGATGCGCGGTTCGCGTTCGGCCATGGTGGAGTTTGGAAGGGGGCTTGATTTACGGGGGAGAAGGATGTCGGTGCTGGAGTGGCTAGCGAGGGAATAGTGGTACTGGGGGAGGCGAGTGAGGCGACGGTACACGGGGGCACAGTGAGACGGAGACGGAGAAGGAGATGGAGATGGAGTGGTGCTATGGGAGCGGAGAGGGAGACGAGGCGAGGCGCCAATGTGTTGTACAGCGGCGGTGACAGACTGCACTGTGCACAAAGTGAGGCTGACTTTGGTAACCCGAACACGCCGCCTGGACTAGTGTCACGTGCAGGGTGTTGTCACTTCACTGTGAGGACCAGATGAATAGTATTTTGACCATCAAGTGTACCACAGTTGTACTACTACTACTACCAGTAGGTACATGAGTACTCCAGTATTGTATAGCGTAAATAGGTCTCCCGTGCTAGCATGCATGTTCGCTTCATCGTTCAGGTATCATCCATATTGCGAGCAGAACCAAATTCTTGTGCATGCCCAATCAACGCTCTGCCACAATGCATGCAGTGGTCGTTCTGGTGCATCAAGGACGGCATGCAGATCGTTCCACACTTGAGAAGAGGAAAAATGGAAAGGTAGAACGCGGCAGCAGAGGAAGAGAACGCTGGCTAACGAGGCTGGGAGGGGATCGAGCAGGAAGTTAATGCTCCACGCCTAAAGGTTTTGGGAAAACCTGATTTTCATAAGGTGACTTATACTCACCTAAACAGAGGGAGTATTCCTTAACCAGAGAATGTTGTGTCTCCCACTCACGCGCTCAAAAAAAACTACGACACATTTTTTTATCTGTTTGTATAGGTCCCACCTATCAGGAAGGATGGGCACGTACACGAACAGGTACGACTCATCAGTCTACACGCATAGCCTTTTCGTTTAGTCTACCTAGCCGTCTAATCAACTGCCTGCACGCCACTTCTCCCATTTACTTCTCCATCGGGAACCGATTCTCCTCAGCTTCTTCACCTCCCCTTCGTCTTCATTTGCATCCAAACCCCACTGCATTCACATTGTTTTAACCTCTTTAAATAATCATCTACTACTTCAGTTAGACTAGCCATCTAATCCTAATTCTCCAAACCATAGCCCTCCGTTCCAGCGGTTCCAAATGGCAATAGAGATCGAGATGCAGGTTTTTAGCGTCCAACATGTCCTCGTCGAAAGCTCGATGCGCATAGTTGCCACCGTCACCGTCCACCCAAGGGTTGTTCGGCAGTGGATCAACAATGTATCTAACTCCCTCGAAAAGGTAGAGACGAGGGTCATCGGTCTCGACGCAGAGTACACGGAGCGTGCCCCTGGGAAGATCCAGCGCGCCGCTGTCCTTCAGCTGTGCTTTGAAATGATGTTTTGGTGTACCACATCATACACTCGCCCTCCATACCAGGTGAGCTTCACGATTTCTTGTCTCAGGAGGACGTATACTTCTGTGGGGCAGCCATCGAAGGGGACAAACAAAAGCTAGAGCTGTACAACCTTGATTTGAATAGCATCGCTGACCTACAAACCAGAATCAAAATTCCTGTAGAAGTTTGTGATAAACAGACACCATCCCTATTCGACGTAGCAAATTTTGTGCTCGGTACAAATCTTCTGAAGGGTGACGAGACGGTGGCATTAAGGTCGTCTGGATGGGAGAATTATCCCTTGACGTACAAGCGGTTAAAATATGCTGCCCTCGATGCCCGTGTGAGTTTCGAGATAGCTGCAAGGTCCAAAGAGCTCGTTGTGAAGCCGTCTCCCACAGAGAATGAGAAGAAGAAGAAGAAGAAGAAGAAGAAAAAGAAGAAGAACAAGAACAAGAAGAAGAGGCTGCACCAGCAGGAGGGCATTATGGATGGATGAACTATTTCCTCTCTTGTAAAAAAAATTATTCCCTCTCGGTGTATATTGATATAGATGGACTATTTCGATGGTGTGCATGTCTTTGGAACAGAGTAGTAGCGTGGGTCCGCTTGACTATAAGGAACTATTTATCCGCATATATAGCATTCTCTGCTACTCCTTCCAGTGATCGGTATGCAGTGCATGTGTCCCTAGACATGACAGCTTGTCCATGGAAGTTCAACTACGACACCATCATGTTTCATCTCGTGATTCCCACGACGCCTCTCCAACCCACGGCACCACGCCCCCCCCCCCCCCCCCGACGTGCGCCTCACCCCTCTCGGCCGCACCGCCCCTCTGCCTTTGTGTGCATGACATGTGAGCCACCTAAAATGCGGCGAGCATCAAGTTTCTACCACAGCCACCCGCAATTCCCACGACGCTGCTCGAACCCATGAAACCACACGCCCCCGACCTGCGGCTCACCCCTCTTGGCCCCACTACCCCTCTGCCTACGGGAGCATTACATGTGGACCAGTCACCTATCGGGTCCACATGTTATTGACTCAAAGGTAGGTGTAGTAAGGCGCTGAAGCTCAGTCCCGATGGCCCCGAGAGGGAAATGTAACTCCTGCGCGAGGGCTTGTGGTGCTCCCGCAGCACGAACTCGTGCCAAACTCGAGATTTGTTTCTTTGCTATACATGCACGCAACGATTTAATGGACATTGTAATCTCAACATGTGATGGGGAGCTCTAAATTTGAATTTGAAACTTATAAAACGAAAAGATTCAAAACAAATAAACTGGGAGAGAGGGAGTATATCGTAGGATGTGTCCCATACAAAATAAGTCCCCTGGTTTGTTACCATGAAGATGCGGTTAGAAAGGAGCACGGCGTCTTCCTACTCATACGGCAACAAATCGGCTGCAGACAGCATGGTCCGCCTTTGACCGCCATGTGCAAGGTTCGTGCTATCTTATTCAATCTCACCGTGGTTCCATCGTACCAATTCATGCGGTGGCCCATTGCGTGGCTGATCCCAATGTTGGACAAAGGTTCTACGGGAACGGTTTCACCGTTGTAAATGTTGTCCAAATTGATGTTGGTACCCTCCCGTACATATGCAAGCCAATCTCCACTGGCACCAAGCCTAACCTGTGAAACAGTGGGCAGGGGGAGAATTAGGAAATGGACATGGAAGTAGTCTTTAGAATGCATTTACTACGTGATCAAACTCATCTTACCTGCTCATCGGAGGAAATCTGAGTGTCCCTCAACGTCGGCATCTCAAGGGGCGTAAACTTGCAATTATGGCCACGCCGCGCTGGAGAGACCCCCAAGGAAACATCCTCGTGCGTTCCACGGAACATCAAGATGCATTTGTATGAGTAGTTTATCTTGTGAGAGAAAAGGATGAACGAGGGAAGGCCTCTAGAGATAGAGATGGACACTACTACTACCAATGTGCTGGCCCGTGCGTTGCAATGGATCCAAAGTAGTAGAATAATACTTGTTCACGTGCTTGAAATATAAACACTCTAGTTTTGATATACATGTGTCAGCAGACATGACAGCTTGTCCATGGAAGTTGAACCACGGCGACCATCACGTTTCTTGTTTCTACCACTAAGCCACTGAAGTTCGGTCCCATGGGCCCCGAGAGGGAAATGTAACTCCTGCGGCAGGCCTTGTGGTGCTCCCGCAGTATGAGCTCGTGCCAAAACTGGAATTTGTTTCTTACTACTACCAACTAGTACTAGTAAGGTACATGTGCATTGCACGCATGAGATTCTGGTGGTTTGTGCATTATGCTTCTACATGTGGAGCTTTCTGGATTCTAACATGTGGCAAAATCTGGTGGAATGTAAGGTTAGGCAAGTTTGATTAACTTAGGCGAGTGTTTGATTCAAGCCACACCTTAGGCAAGCCACACTAAGGCCCCACATGACATACACACACAAAATGTGGCAAGATTCCCTTAGGCTTGCCAACTTGTTTCTCTCGTTTTGAAGAACTAATAACTTTGCCTAAGCTTAGTTGTGGCAAAGTTAGGGTCTGTTTGATTCAAAGGATTTTCATAGGGTCTTTGAAGGATTAGAATCCTTAGGAATTTTTCCTACGTTGGTCGTTTGATTTGTAGGATTGAATCATGTAGAATATTTTCCTAAGGATTCATTTGTACTACGTTTCACAGGAATTCTAACATGCACTCCAACCTCTTGAAAGAAATCCTTTGTTTTTCATGTGACACAATCAAACAAACTCAAATCCTATAGGGGTCCAATGAACATGCCATTCCAATCCTACTTTTTTCCTATTCCTGTGTTTCTGCAATCCTATGAATCAAAGAGGCCCTTAGTCATGAATTAAGTTCAACCATGGAGTCTTCTAGATTATACATGTGGCAAAATCTGGTGGATGATATCCAATGGCCAGTAGTGCTTGGATTTGCCATGTTTGTAACGTCGGATTGGCTTCATCCAACGACCAACTTTCATAGTTTTTCACACACTATATAGGGGGTATAGATATAGATGTGCCGGTCCATTGCAATGGATCCAAAGTATATATATCTATTTAGTGGAGTGCACTCTAAACACATTATCTATTTATTTTTCTCTAACCTTCCGTAGCCATGCAACCAAGCCACATAAGCTTCATGGGTGCCCCCCACATCATATTATTCATACTACGTTCATTGAAAAAAAGATAAATCACCCAAAACAAGATCTTCATGTTTTTTGTTCCTACGATGTTGTGCTGTGCACGTACCTACTAGTTGTATAGTGGTAGTACTAGTAATATAGTATTAGGAATACAAACTTGGTACTAGTAGGAGTAGTACTAGTACGGAATGCTCCTACTCTATCAACGAGCCCCGTTTGACACCAAATTTCTTGGCTTCCGTGCTACAGCTAGATCTTCCCCTCGTTTCTTTTTTCCAACCTGGCGGCGGGCGGGGTGTCGGTTTTCTCAACGGCGGTCCCACATGAAAGTGAAAATGCTAGGCAACACGCCATCCCTAAGCCATGTGTCGTGCCGGACGGGCCGTGTTGTACTCCCGATTCCCGGGCGTGTGCGGGTGTGACGCGAACGCGGCAGGCCTTTTCCTTTTACCAGCAATGTGCTCATGCGTTGCGATGGATCCAAAGTAGTAGAATAGTAGTATTTGTTCACAAACTTGAAAGAAATCACTATTGTTTTGATATACTCCTAATATATTACTCCCTCCGTACCTAAATATTTGTCTTTTTTGAGATTTCAAATGGACTGTCACATACGGATTATATAGACATATTCTAGTGTTTCTAGCAAGATGCCCGCACGTTGCACGAAGTTGATGGAAAAGGTAAGCACAACTTATAAATTGATGGATGGAGTACTAGTTAAAGTGATGCATATAATTAAGCAAAGGGATCGCACATGTCGGTATTGACTGGAACGAGAACGCAACAGCACAATAAGAATTAAGGCCACGATGATGCAATCGCAGTGGTGGTTACAGAAGGTAAGAAGAAAGATGGATCCACGAACGTACGACCTCCTCCTCCTCCACTTAGTGCGTCGGGCCATCGACCGGTGGCTAAGGAGCGGCGGCTTTTGTGGCGAGGTCGAGGTGCTTCTCAGCAAAGGCATCCAAGGCTTCCAGCCGGTTGAGGAAGGCCAACGTCGTAGCATCCTCACTGGCCTTGTAGATACCTATGTACACGATTTCCTCGTACATGTGGATGTGTAGGTCGACGAATTCTTGCAGGGCGAGGCGCCTCGCGGCGAGTGCGACCTCCAGGTGGACATTCTTCGTGGCGTCGGCGGGCAGTCGCAGGGCCACCAGTGCTTGAAAGAGGTTCCGTCCATGGAGGCCGATTAGGGTGGCAGGCAATGAGGAGCCCGGGCGCGCGGGCGGGAGGAGTACGGCGATGTCGTCCGCAAGCTTCTTGACGACGGTGAACTTGTTGCTGGTGGCAACGATCATCTGGTCCAACTGAGAGTCGTAGTTGGCGTCGAAGGCGGCCATCCACTAGCCGGTCTCCAACACCGTCTGGAGATGATCCTCGGCGCCATGCCGCAGGCCAGCGTCGTGGACCATCTGGAGCAGCCGCTGGCCGCTCACAAGCATCACCGCCATGGGTCTGGAGTGAGCTCTTTTGTGCTTAGTGTAGGTGCTTAGGCAAATGCTTAGGTGTGTACGATGTGGTAGATGCATTGGAATGGAGGGGCGCCTTTATATGAGGGCAATGAGGGCAAATTGCGTTGCATTCACATCGTGCAGCCTCTTTTCCTGAACCTCCTCCCATTACTTCCCTCATGCATTAATTGAAGAAGGATGCATTGGCCGTTCAACATATCGGGAACCGCTACTCCCTCCCTCATCTGCATTAAAGTCGTATCGGGAACTGCGTCGCCCGCTGTCAAATCGAATACTCCCTCCGTCTAGGTGAGTATTAAGTCATCTTACGAAAACCAAATATTAAACACATAGGCGTGGTGCATTAACTCTCACGTTGTTTCTTATTTTTTTGACATAAATAGAGGAATCAACCAAGAAGAGATGTGGGGCTTGTATGCTTTTAATGACTTGAGACTATCAAACATGACATGCAGTGGTCAGTTCGTTGCACAAGAACAAATACAACCCATGTTAGCACACACGAATCTTATATAGCATCACATCCAATGGCTATAGAAGATGAATGAGACCAAATTATATCTCATCTAGATGAGTTCTAGCAAAACTGTATTAATAATACTTAGTACTCCTGCACCATGTATCATATATTAGTATCATGTAGTACTTTATTTATTTATGAGGTATCCAGATGGCACTGCACCGCCAAGAAAAGAGGGTAACATCAAAATTATGGACTACTTTTTTGAGTATGTTGATAAGGTCCGGTCATAGTCACTTGTTGAAATCTCTAAAAAAGACAAATACTCCCTCTGTCCGGAAATACTTGTCATCAAAATGGATAAAAGGAAATGTATCTAGACGTATTTTAGTTTTAGATACATCTCTTTTTATCCATTTTGATGACAAGTATTTTCGGACGGAGGGAGTAGAAAACAGAGTTGGTGATGATGGTGTGCGTGCCATCCTGCAATATAGGCCGTCAGATTTATATCTAACGGATAGGAAAGAAACTATGGCAATTTTGCAAAAATATACCCACACGTCTCTCCATGTTCGCAAATAAGGCCTTCCCTCGTTCAACCTTTTCTCTCACAAGATAAACTACTCATACAAATGCATCTTGATGTTCCGTGCAACGCACGAGCAGCTAGCTTATTTCTTTTAAAATAGTTGCTGCGATAATTGGGTTGAAGTGATATATTTTATGTCTGCCCCGAATGATTTCAGATTCACTAGTAGTAACAAAGAAAAGGTTGCCTTGTTAATTAACAGAAAACGGGGTGAAAACTATCACATGAGGCCGGTAAAAACAAGGCACACTAGGTTCAGCGTCATCGTCACTACAGCTGTGCGCGCGCGAGAAGTCTACATATCGAGGGGGCTACCGAGCGAGGCACCGAGACACAATGTTTGAGAGAGAAACCAATTGACAGATTATGATTAGATCGAGTTGTCACCCTTCTGCTGTCATCGTTGGGGGGAGGGAGAGAAAGACGTATCGAGAGTGTGCGCGGTAGGCACAGAGGCACAACTAGCGAGTGTGTGTGTGTGTGTTTGAAAGAGGAGTAGATAGATTATTATCAAGATCGATGTGCCACCCTACTAGCTACTTCAGTGCCAGGTAGTGTGTGTGTGTGTATGTTTGAGAGAGAAGCTAGTCGATAGATTAGTATCAAGATCGAGGTGTCACCCTACTCCTTCGGTGTTGGGAAGTGTGGGTGTGTGGGGGGGCAGTGACACTCACATATCTCTACTCTTATAAAAAACAGAGTTGGTGATGATGGTGTTCCTGCCATCCTGCAATATAGGCCATCCAATTTATATTCGACGGACAGGAAGAAAACTATGGCAATCTTGCAAAAAGATACCCATACCCCTCTCCGCATTTGCAAATAAGGCATTCCCTCGTTCATCCTTTTCTCCCACAAGATAAACTTCTCATAAAAATGCATCTTGATGTTCCGTGCAACGCATGGGCATCTTGCTAGTAGGGAGAAGAAGTTTGTGTGACACATATCTAGCTATATTAAGGGATAGGTAGATAGCATATGTGTGAGAGACATTAGTGGCTGTGGGTGGGCGGAATTAAAGGGGTGGGCGTGTTAGACATAGAGAGCGTGTGCGTTTCTGTGAGAGAGACTTGTAGGACGCGGTAGAAAGACAAATTTAACCCTGACGGAGGGAGAGAAATACACGAAGTGCGCGTGTGTGATTCTGATGACCACATGGAAATGAGATATGTATGCGTGTGAGAGAGATTGCACAATTCATTCACGTATCACTATCTAGCGATCGTGGACGTGCATCGCTTGAACATAAGTCAATATCTACTTCGTATCGTGGCCAAAGGTACAATATCGATTCAATGCTATAAAGATTGGACACTCACATATCACATTTTTTCTATTTAAATAAGCCTTTTTAGTTGTGCATGCCAAAGTTACAGTGATGTTTCTTCAAACAACCAATGTAGCTATCATGAACATGCACCATTGTTACTCTTGCATTCAAATTCATTAGTCTTGGATGATTTAAGTTTCTATTTTGAAGTAATATATGTAATATTCATATATGAATTCAACGGGTACGCAATTTATGAAATGGAGGCTATGTAATCATATGAGGTAACACTTTTAAGTAGCTGACTACAATATCCATTTCTTTTTGTGTGCCTCTACACTAACACGTCAATGCATTATGTTTAAAGTAAATAACCAATGGCACTAAATTATCTATTTACACGAGAAATACATAGGTTGAGCGTTTGATTCCTTTTTTTGTGAACGCGCCACTACACCCGTACGATTGGCCGCGCCCGTGTGAACGTCCAAGTTATCGGCGCATCATCCCGAGTTATTGTTTTTTTTCTATGGTGGACTTCACACCAGTTATTAACTGCTGACACGTGCCCCGTGTACACAGTCTAGCATGACCTTCCCGCTAGCACGGTCCAAAATTAGTTGAAACTGGATACGAACGATCCCGCGGGCGGCAAAATCTCCCGCCTCCTTCTAAAATTTCTGCCACCTTAGTCTTTAGCATGCGAAATCTCCCTTTTGTCCTTGGTGCAAGGAGACCAACAGTTACAATACCGCCCTCATCTACATGATAGGTTGGGGCTGCTTTGGTAACTTCCGGTTCCCCCACTACACGGCACCCCCATTTCCTCTCCCCCTCCTGCAAAAACGACTAACTCCACAGCACCAGAGCATCTTACATCACGCCATCCGTACTTCATCGCCCTTTCTCCCCTCCCCTCTTGAAACCCCAGGTTGCTCATCCACCGGCGTACCATAGCCCATTCACTGCCAGCGGCGTCCACCTCGCCGGATCTGCGTCTACGGCCGCATCTACCCCTCCCACCTCCCCTAGAAACAAGTAGACTGCTCATCCACCACTGTACCACAGCCCATTCAGTGTCGGCCTTGTCCACGGCGCCGGATCTGCTTCGCCGGTACTCTCGTCAACCGCCGCGCATCTGCAGCGGCTCATTCATGCTCCCCACCGACGCCCCCGTCGATGGCCTCTGATCCTCTTCGCCGACACCTTACTCAACCCTACCGGAGCCGCTTCGCCGACACCTTCCTCAACCCTACCGGAGTAGCTTCGCCTATATCATTCTCAACCATACCGGGGCCGCTTTGCCAACTCACAAGTCCACAGCCTCAGATCCGCTTCCTTGCACCCTCATCCAACCTACCGGAGCAGCTTCTGACGCCCCACCCATGGCCGTAGATCTGCATCGCCGACACCACCCTTAACCCAACCACCAGAGCAGCTTCTGACGCCCCGTCCACAGCCGCAGATCCGCATCGTCGACACCATCCTTAACCCAACCACCGGAGCAGCTTCACCTACGCCCTCGTCCACGGCCATAGATCCGCTTCGCCCACACCGTAGTCCACCCTACCGGAGCCGCTCCACAAACACCCTACTCGACGGTTCTACATCTCCTTACCGGACCCCGACAGCCAGCGCAGCGTCATCACCCTCGACGTTTCTAACCTGATTCCCACAGTCTGGAGAGATGTCAAGCACCCGCCACGGCCTAGGTACTTGTCACCTTTAAACCCGTCCAGCATCACCTGCCCGATGTACTTCAAATATACTAACCGGTCACTATTACCTGTTATGCAGCTGGCAAAAACTACAAGGACGATGTTTCTTCTGGATCTAACAGCTTGGCCAACCAAGATCCTGGACTGAGGCATTGCTATGATCTTGTAAGCGCATCTCTATCTTGTATTGTTCTGTGCCTGCCAGCGTGCTTTGCTAGGATTTTTGACTAGTAATCCCTTTGTGCAGACAATGATTTCTACTACTGGCTGCTAAATTAGATATGTAGATGTCATACATGATACTACCTCGTACCTCTGTTCCTAAATATAAGTCTTTCTAGAGATTCCACTATAGGCTACATATGGAGCAAAATGAGTGAATCTACACTCGAAAATGCATCTATATACATCTATATGTGGTTCATACTGGAATTTCTACAAAGACATATATTTAGGAACATGGGCAGTACATTACACAAAATCGTAGGTGGCATGTAGGAATTCCAGTGCACTACATTAGGCTCCCTTAGAGTGCATGCTAGTCCAGCATACAGAGTCATGGCTAGTTTATGGTATGCACACAATCGTTAATTGGTGGTTTAAATATGCGCAAGGGATATGCAATGTAGTATCATGTAGAGATGTCTAAAATTAGCCGTGTCAACTTGCAGATAGGGTTACACAATGAAAAAGTACAAGATGTATATGGCAATTTCATGGAACATCACAAAAAAAGGAGAGGCAGCGGTGAGCCTATACAGTGTGCCATGGTACGTCACTCCTCCATTGCAATCATCGTGACATGTTATTTGTATGCCAGTTCTATTAGCCAAGTTTCTTAGGGACAGTTATTACGAGTTATCCTAAGAAAATAAGCATCTGTGAATATAAGCTCCATGTAATAAGCCAACCAGTTCTTTTCATTGCGTTTTCAGCTTATCTTTGGTATGATCAGTGGAAAGTCTAGATTGCATTATATTTTTTTCATTTTGCTGCCCATATGGAAATTAATTTGACTTGCAAACATCACAAATTGAACCCAGTGCAGTAATTAATATGATAGGAAAATAGACCATCACTATTTGCTCAAAATGCAAGTACAAAGATACCATCTACTTGGCACAATCTACTTTGGTCAATGTTTTCCATAGATATCCCATTGCCTAATTTAAACGAAGAATGCATGAACCACATTTAAATGAAGAACAATTATTTATTGAAATTTGATGGTCCAAGTGGCTGGTTATTATCGTATAGCAGCACCACCTGAAAGCATCATATAGCGGCAGCAGCAGCTCATAGCAACTCATCATACAGCAGCAGCAGCAGTCTGCAATTCATCATATACCAGCAGCAGCTCATAGCAATTCATCATATAGCAGCAGGAGGAGGAGCTCATAGCAATTCATCATATAGCAGCAGCAGGAGCAGCTCATAGCAATTCATCATATAGCAGCAGCAGGAGCAGCTTGTAGCAACTCATCATATAGCAGCAGCAGGAGCAGCTTGTAGCAACTCATCATATAGCAGCAGCAGCTCATAGCAATTCATCATATAGCAGCAGCAGCAGCTCATAGCAACTCATCATACAGCAGCAGCAGCAGCTCATAGCAATTCATCATATAGCAGCAGCAGGAGCACCTCATAGCAATGCATCATATAGCAGCAGCAGAAGCAGCTCATAGCAATTCATCGTATAGTGGAAAGGGGAGAGGAGATGCAAGCGGGCAGGGCAATGAATTCTTGCGTGTTTGTTTTTACTTGAGGGTCAGGTGTGACACGGGCGTCAGCAGTTGCATTTTGAGTGTAATATAGGCAGACAACAAAGTCATTTCACTATTCCCCTTCCCTTCAATTTTTAGTGAGGTTCTACCCGAAATACCCCCCTCCAAAGCGAAATTAGTTAAGCCCAAGCCCATAACTCAAAAATGACTTCTTTACATCTTTTATGGCTTATTTTGACAATATTCCCTGAAAAGGCGGAATCGAACTGGCCCTTAACCTGCAATTCAATTATGCATGCAATGATGAATCACTCTTTCCTGCTATCTGTACATTTAGGCATCATCATACATGGCATAACCTAATACATGTGCATTCCATTGTAGAATCTGGAATATGCAATGTTTATGTTAGTTCATACGTTGCACATGATGTTTAAATGCCCCTTAAATCTGGTCAGTCAAGTGATGGTCTTTAAGCCTCCTTCTTTGCTTCTTTTCTTGATATGTAAGATTTGCTCACACATCTGTTCAATTGCTTGTTTGCATCAGCCAGCCATACTAGGACTGTTTTCTTTGATTACTTGTTGTTCTTGACATAACACTCTAACAGAGCTTGTCAACGATTTAAACACTAAGGGATGATGTAGTGGGGCCTTGTCTAACTCATAGGTGACATAAAGGTTTGGTTGTACACTATAGTAGGCTCTCCAAGAGTACCTGGAGATCCAGTTCGAAGGTATGCCTAGTTTTTACATAGTGCAGACATAGTAAATGCTCATTTCATTGTGTGCAAGTGCAAGAGATGTGGCATGTTTCATTATGTGGTGTTGTTTTGTTATAATCTCATTCTTTTGTGTTCACAGACTGGAAAGTATGCATATTTATCTTCCAAGGAGACGAGTAACTAGTTTGTGTCACCTTTCAGAGGGGTGCAATGAAGATAAGATTGAGGATTTCCAAGTACAAGATGTTAGGAAGGAGCCTTGCAAGAGAAGTAGGAGCTACGCTGAGCCTCTTCAACCTGCTAAGGTAAGTCACTGTATGCAACTCAACAGTTCAATTCCTTGTTTGTTTCAGGCATAGTTAATTTTCTCTTTTCAATTGCTTTATTTGTCCTCAGTTAATGAGATGCCCAAATAATCATGCCTGATGTTCGGTACTTGTATCACTATTAGTTGACATAATTAAAGGCCTTACCATTTAATTACTCTGCCGAAGTGTGCCTGAAGCTTTGAAGTCTATTAACCAACTATTATTGCATGAGGCATGGGTTTCTAAACCCATGGTTCTCTTTCTTTGCCGTGCTTCCTAGCAACAAAGTCTCTCTTATCATAACATTGATTCTTTGATTGTGGGTTATCAAGATCAACAGCAGGTTCAATCTCTACATCATTATCATTACTAGGTTGAGCATCAACATGAACATCATCATTAACATTATCACTGGGTTCATGTTCATTACCAGATTGTGTTTCAGCATCAGAAATAGAAATATCATTGGGATTCTCAGGTTGTCAACAACAGGTTCACTAGAAGCATGCAAAGTCCTATCATTTTTCTTTTTCTTCCTCTTAGAAGGACTAGGTGCATCAACATTCGTTCTCTGAGAATCTTGCTCAATTCTCTTAGGATGGCCCTCAGGATACAAAGGTTCCTGAGTCATTTTACCACCTCTAGTCATAACTCTAACAGCATTATCATTCTTATTATTATTTAATTCATTGAACAAATCATTCTGAGCTTTAAGTACTTGTTCTACTTGAGTGGTAACCATATAAGCATGTTTACTAATAAGTTTAAGTTCACCTTTAACATTAGCCATATAATCACTCAAGTGTTCAAGCATATCAGCATTGTGTTTCAATTGTATACCAACATAAGCATTGAAGTTTTCTTGTTTAACCATAAAGTCATCCAACTCATCCGAGCATGGGCTAGCAAACTTAGTAAATGGGATTTCACATTTATCAAATCTATAGAGAGAATTTACCTTTACTACATGTGTCGGGTTATCAAGACCATGTATTTCTTCAACACGCGGCAAATTAAGACCATGTATTTCTTCAATAGGTGGTAAATTCTTAACATCTTCAGTTTTAATACCTTTTTCTTTCATAGATTTCTTTGCCTCTTGCATATCTTTAGGACTGAGAAATAGAATACCCCTTTTCTTTGGAGTTGCCTTAGGAGTTGGTTCAGGAAGTGTCCAATTGTTTTCATTAGTCAACATATTATTCAATAGCAATTTAGCTTGATCAACAATTCTTTCCCTGAAAACACAACCAGCACAACTATCCAGGTGGTCTCTAGAAGCATCGATTAGTCCATTATAAAAGATATCAAGTATTTCATTTTTCTTGAGAGGATGATCAGGCAAAATCAGAGAAGCCTCCCCCAAGCTTGTGGGAGACTCTCTTCTTCAATTTGCACAAAATTATATATTTCCCTTAAAGCAGCTTGTTTCTTATGAGTGGGGAAATATTTAGCAGAGAAGTAATAAATCATATCCCGGGGACTACGCACACAACCAGGATCAAGAGAATTAAACCATGTCTTAGCATCACCCTTTAATGAGAACGGAAACAACTTAAGGATAAAATAATAGCGAGTTTTCTCATCATGTGTAAAGAGGGTGGTTATATCATTTAATTTAGTAAGATGTGCCACAACAGTTTCAGATTCATAGCCATAGAAAGTATCAGAGTCAACCAAAGTAATTAGCTCAGGATCGACAGGGAAATCATAATCCTTATCAGTAATAAAGATAGGTGAAGTAGCAAAAGCAGGGTCATATTTCATTCTAGCATTCAAAGACTTTTCTTTAAGCTTAGCTAATAATTTCTTAAGATCAGATCTATCATTGCAAGCAAGAAAATCTCTAGCAGTTTCTTCATCCATAACATAACCCTCAGGAACAACAGGCAATTCATATCTAGGAGGAGAATTTTCACAATCACTTTCATCAATATTATCAGTTTCAATAATTTCATTCTCTCTAGCCCTAGCAAGTTGTTCATCAAGAAATTCACCTAGTGGCACAATATTATCAAGCATAGAAGTAGTTTCATTATAAGTATCATGCAAAGCAGAAGTGGCATCATCAATAACATGCGACCTATCAGAATCAATAGCATGTGTAGGTGTCGCAAGTTTACTCAAAACAGAAGGTGGATCAAGTGCAGAGCTAGATGACAGTTCCTTACCTCCCCTCATAGTTGAGGGAAAAAATCTTTGATCTTTCAAGTTCTTTATAGTGATAAGCAGATATAAATCCCAAGTGACTCAAAGAATAGAGCTATTCTCCTCGGCAACGGCGCCAGAAAATAGTCTTGATAACCCACAATTATAGGTGATCACAACAGTTTTCGAGGGTAGGGTATTCAACCCAAATTTATTGATTCGACACAAGGGGAGCCAAAGAATATTCTCAAGTATTAGCAGCTGAGTTGTTAATTCAACCACACCTGGAAACTTAATATCTGCAACAAAGTGTTTAGTAGCAAAGTAATATGATAGTAGTGGTAACGGTAGGAAAAGTAATATTTTGGGGTTTTATAGTGATTGTAACAATAGCAAGGGAAAAGTAAATAAGCGAAAAGCAATATATGAAAAGCTCGTAGGCATTGGATCGGTGATGGAGAATTATGTCGGATGCGATCGATCATGCAACAGTTATAACATACGGTGACACAGAACTAGCTCCAGTTCATCAATGTAATGTAGGCATGTATTCCGAATATAGTCATACATGCTTATGGAAAATAACTTGCATGACATCTTTTGTCCTACCCTCCCGTGGCAGCGGGGTCCTATTGGAAACTAAGGGATATTAAGGCCTCCTTTTAATAGAGTACCGGACCAAAGCATTAACGCATAGTGAATACATGAACTCCTCAAACTACGGTCATCACCGGTAATGGTCCCGATTATTGTCACTTCGGGGTTAACGGATCGTAACACATAATAGGTGACTATAGACTCGCAAGATAGGATCAAGAACTCACATATATTCATTAAAACATAATAGGTTTAGATCTGAAATCATCGCACTCGGGCCCTAGTGACAAGCATTAAGCATAGCAAAGTCATGGCAACATCAATCTCAGAACATAGTGGATACTAGGGATCAAACCCTAACAAAACTAACTCGATTACCTGATAGATCTCATCCAACCCATCACCGTATAGCAAGCCTACGATGGAATTACTCACACACGGCGGTGAGCATCATGAAATTGGTGATGGAGGAAGGTTGATGATGACGATGGCGACGGATTCCCCTCTCCGGAGCCCCGAACGGACTCCAGATCAGCCCTCCCGAGAGAGTTTAGGGCTTGGCGGCGGCTCCGTATCGTAAAACGTGATGAATCCTTCTCTCTAATTTGTTTTCTCCCCAAAAGTGAATATATGAAGTTGGAGTTGAGGTCGGTGGAGCGTCAGGGGGCCCACGAGGCAGGGTAGGCGCGCCCCCACCCTCGTGGACAGGGTGTGGGCCCCCTGGCGTGGATTCTTCTTCCAGTATTTTTTATATATTCCAAAAATAATCTCCGTTGATTTTCAGGTCATTTCGAGAACTTTTATTTCTGCACAAAAATAACACCATGGCAATTCTGCTGAAAACAGCGTCAGTCCGGGTTAGTTCCATTCAAATCATGCAAGTTAGAGTCCAAAACAAGGGGAAAAGTGTTTGGAAAAGTAGATACGATGGAGACGTATCAACCCACAAGCACTAATCTAAGGTTCCGGTACAAAGATTGAACACAAGAGATGAACTAGGGTTTGAGAGGAGATGGTGTTGTTGAAGATATTGATGAAGATTGCCCTCCCCAAGATGGGAGAGTTGTTGGTGATGATGATGACGATGATTTCCCCCTTCGGGAGCGAAGTTCCCCCGGTGGGATCGCTCCGCCAGAGGGAAAAAGTGCTCCTTCCCAAGTTCCGCCTCGAGACGGCGGCGCTTCATCCCGAAAGTCCTCTTATTTTTTTTAGGTCAAAATGACTTATATACCAGAAGAGGGGCATCGGAGGTAGGCCGAGGAGGGCACAACCCACCAGGGCGCACTTGGGCTCCCTCGCGCGCACAGGTGGGTTGTGCCCACCTGGTGGGCCCCCACTGGTAGTTATTTGCTCCAATAATTCTTATATATTCCATAAAATATCCCCATGAAGTTTCGGCTCATTTGGAGTTCTGCAGAAAAGGTGGCCTGACGTAGCTTTTTCAGGTCCAGAATTCCAGCTGCTGGTATTCTCCGTCTTTGTGTGAACCTTGCATATTATGAGAGAAAAGGCATTAGAATTACTCCAAAAGGCATTATTATGCATAAAAGCATTATAAATAATAGTAGATGGACATGATGCAAAATGGACGTATCAAATATCGATGGGCATGTTACTTATTTCCATGCTGAAGCTACTAGAATTGCTAAACCCGATGAAAAAGATAAACATAGACCTATTATTGGCATGCATGTTGTCTCTGTTAAAATAGGAGATCATTGTTATCATGGCTTATGTGATTTGGGTGCTAGTGTGAGTGTTATCCCATTCAGCTTATATCAAGAAATTATGAATGATATTGCACCTGCTGTAATAGAAGATATTGATGTTACTATTAAGCTTGCTAATAGAGATACTATCTCACTAATTGGAATTGTTAGAAGTGTTTAAGTATTGTGTGGGAAAATAAAATACCCTACTGACTCTCTAGTTCTTGGTTCCGCACAAGATTATTTTTGTCCCATTATATTTGGTAGACCTTTCTTGAACACTGTTAATGCAAAGATAGATTGTGAGAAAGAAATTGTTAGTGTAAGTTTCGGGGATGTGTCTCATGAGTTTAATTTCTCCAAATTTTGTAGACAACCTCGTGATAAAGAATTGCCTAGTAAAGATGAAATTATTGGTCTTGCTTCTATTGCAGTGCCTCCAACTGATCCTTTAGAACAATATTTACTAGACCATGCATGAAAATGACATGTTCATGAATGAAAGAAATGAAATAGATAAAATATTCTTTAAACAAATGCATGTCTTGAAACACAATTTGCCTGTTGAGACTCTTGGAGATCCTCTACTACCCAAGAGTGATCTTGTGTTTGATCTTATACAATTGCCTAATACTTTGAAATATGCTTATCTCGATGAAAAGAAGATATGTCCTGTTATTATTAGTGCTAACACTTCAGAGCATGAAGACAATAAAATATTGAAAACTCTGAAGAAGCACCGTGCCGCTATTGGATATACTCTGGATGATCTTAAGGGCATTAGTCCCACTCTATGTCAGCATAAAATTAATATGGAGCCTCATGCTAAACCAGTTGTTGATCACCAACGACGGTTAAATCCTAAGATGAAATAAGTGGTAAGAAATGAAATATTAAAGCTTCTAGAAGTAGATATAATTTATCCTATTGCCGATAGTAGATGGGTAAGTCATGTTCATTGTGTCCCTAAGAAGGGAGGTATTACTGTTGTTCCCAATGATAAGAATGAATTGATCCCACAAAGAATTGTTATAGGTTATAGAATGGTAATTGATTTTAGAAATTTAAACAAAGCAACTAGGAAAGATCATCATCCTCTATCTCTTATTGATCAAATGATAGAAAGATTATCCAAACATACACACTTTTGCTTTTTAGATGGTTATTCTGGTTTTTCTCAAATACCCGTGTCACAAGAGGATCAAGAAAAAACTACTTTTACATGCCCTTTTGGTACCTTTGCTTATAGACGTATGCCTTTTGGTTTATGAAATGCACCTGCTACCTTTCAAAGATGTATGACTGCTATATTCTCTGACTTTTGTAAAAAGATTGTGGAGGTTTTCATGGGTGATTTCTCTGTTTACGAAACTTCTTTTGATGATTGCTTAAGAAACCTTGATCGAGTTTTGCAGAGATGTGAAGAAACTAATCTTATCTTGAATTGGGAGAAGTGTCACTTTATGGTTAATGAAGGTATTGTCTTGGGGCATAAAATCTCTGAAAGAGGTGTTAAAGTTGATAAAGCTAAAGTTGATGCTATTGAAGAAATGCCGTGTCCTAAAGACATCAAAGGTATAAGAAGTTTCCTTGGTCATGCTGGTTTCTATAGGAGATTTATTAAAGACTTCTCTAAAATTTCTAGGCCTCTTACTAATCTCTTGAATAAAGGTATTCCATTTGTTTATGATGATTATGTAGAAGCATTTGAAACACTTAAGAAAGCCTTAATTTTTGCACCTATTGTTCAACCACCTGATTGGAACCTGCCCTTTGAAATTATGTGTGATGCTAGTGATTATGCTATTGGTGTTGTTCTAGGACGAAGAGTTGATAAGAATTAAATTTTATCCATTATGCTAGTAAAACTATAGAAAGTGCTCAAAGAAATTTAGCAGTTGTGTTTGCTTGTGATAAATTCAGATCTAATTTTTTTGATTCCAAAGTAATTGTTCACACCGATCATGTTGCTATTAAGTACCTTATGGAAAAGAAAGATGCTAAACCTAGACTTATTAGATGGGTTCTCTTACTACAAGAATTTGATTTACATATTACTGATAGGAAAGGGGCTGAGAACCCCATAGCAGACAAATTTTCTAGGTTAGAAAATATTCTTGATGACCCACTACCTATTGATGATAGCTTTCCTGATGAAAAACTAGCTATCATAAATGCATCTCATATTACTCCATGGTATGCAGACTATGATAATTATATTTTTGCTAAATTTATACCACCTAATTTCACATATCAACAAAATAAAAAGTTTTGATGATTTAAGACATTATTTCTAGGATGACCCACACCTTTATAAATAAGGAGTAGATGGTGTTATTAGACGTTGTGTACCTGAGCATGAACATGAACAAATCCTACGCAAGTGTCACTCCGAAGCTTATGGAGGACACCATGCTGGAGATAGAACTGCACACAAGGTATTACAATCTAGTTTTTATTAGCCTACTCTCTTTAAGGATGCTCGTAAGTTTGTCTTGTCTTGTGATGAATGTCAAAAGAATCAGTAATATTAGTAGACGTCAAGAAATGCCTATGAATTATTCACTTGTTATTGAACCAATTGATGTTTGGGGTTTTGATTATATGGGACCTTTTCCATCCTCCAATTGGTATACACATATTTTAGGTGTTGTTGATTATGTTACTAAGTGGGTAGAAGCTATTCCAACTAGTAGTGCTAATCATAAAAAATCTATTGAAATGCTTAAAGAGGTTATTTTCTCGAGATTTGGAGTCCCTAGATATTTAATGACTGATGGTGGTTCACACTTTATTCATGGTGCTTTCCGTAAATTGCTTGCTAAGTATGATGTTAATCATAGAATTGCATCTCCATATCATATTCAGTCTAGTGGTCAAGTAGAATTAAGTAATAGAGAAATAAAATTAATCTTGTAAAAGACTGTTAATAGATCTAGAAAGAATTGGTCTAATAAACTTGATGATGCATTATGGTTTATAGAACTGCTTATAAAAACCCTATGGGTATGTCTCCGTATAAAATGGTTTATGGAAGAGCATGTCACTTACCTCTTGAATTAGAACATAAAGCTTATTAGGCAATTAAAGAGCTCAACTATGATTTCAAACTTGCTGGTGAAAAGAGGTTATTTGACATTATCTCACTTGATGAATGGAGAACCCAAGCCTATGAAAATGCCAAGTTGTTTAAAGAAAAAGTTAAAAGGTGGCATGACAAAAGGATACAAAAGCGTGAATTTAATGTAGGTGACCATGTCTTGCTATACAATTCTTGTTTAAGATTTTTTGCAGGAAAACTTCTCTCTAAATGGGAAGGGCCTTACATTATCGAGGAAGTTTACCGTTCCGGTGCCATCAAGATCAACAATTCCGAAGGTACCAACCCAAAGGTGGTAAATGGGCAAAGAATCAAACATCATATCTTAGTTACTCCCATAAATGTTGAAACCAATATTATTAATACCATAACACCAGAAGAGTACACAAGGGAAACTTTCCAGAACACCCCAGACTCTTGAAAAGGAATAGGTATTTAATATGGTAAGTAACCGACTCCAAAAATTTCCTAAAAGCAATTTTACTCCGTTTTGGAATATTTAGAAAATTAGGAAAATAAAAGTAGTCTGAAAAGTGCATGAGGAGGCGACAAGCCGTGGGGGCGCCCCTCCCTGGCTTGTGGCCACCTCGTGTGCCCTCTGGACTCTGTTTTCTCCCAGAATACTTGTTTTGCATGGTAAAAATTCATTATATAATCTCCCAAAGGTTTTGACTACTGTATCGCAGCGATCACTTCTGTTCTTGTTTCAAGCTATTTCTGCAACAGATCTAGAGCAAGATGTCTTCACAAGAGTCGGTCAGGGAGAGTCATGTCTCTCACCCGACACCGGACCCAAGAGAATACAACAAAGTTGAACCCTTTGGGTTGTCAACGGAGGAAGAGATGGAAGCCAACCTGAAAAGAGTAGACGCTATGGAGGAAGATCAAGAAGTCACTTCTCTTTCCCGACCTGATGGCTGGCACGAATAATTCATGAGCTCCGTCCTGCCTGATTCAGCTAAACCACCCTATGCAAAGTTTATCTCTCATAATAACATGAAAAAGAGTGTTGCTTTTCCCCCACAGCCAGGATGCATCCATGGGTGGACGACGCTCTAACTGTCACATGCAAACTCTGCAAAGAGAATATGGACCTCAAGCATCAAAATCAAAAGCTTAAAGAGGATAATCGCATATTGAAGGGCATTATTGCCAAAAACATTGCACCATCACCTCCCCTTGGCTTGTGCCAAGCTTGGGGGAGGTGCCCCGGTATCTGATGTCGCTTCAATCTACGCCGGTATTTCCCCAAAGAGGAAGGGATGATGTAGCACAATGACAATAGGTATTTCCCTCAAATATGAAACCAAGGTTATCGAACTAGTAGGAGAACCAAGCAACACAACGTAAACAGCCCCTGCACACAAATAACAACCACTCGCAACCCGATGTGTTAAAGGGGTTGTCAATCCCTTTCGGGTAACGGCGCCAGAAATGGCCAGTTGACGGGAGAAAGTTGTAATAGATTGAATAAATAGATCGCAAATAAAATAAAGTGCAGCAAAGTATTTTTGTATTTTTGGTTTAATAGATCTAAAAATAAATGCAAAGGAAAAGTAGATCGCAAAGGCAAATATATGAGAAAGAGACATGGGGGCGTAGATTTCACTAGTGGCTTCTCTCTAGAAAAATAGTAAGCGGTGGGTGAACAAATTACTGTTGGGCAATTGACAAAACTTCAAATAATCATGGCGATATCGAGGCAATGATCATTACATAGGCATCACGTCCAAGATTAGTAGACCGACTCCTGCCTGCATCTACTACTATTACTACACACATTGACCGCTATCCAACATGCATCTAGTGTATTAAGTTCATGGAGAAACGGAGTAATGCAATAAGAACGATGACATGATGTAGACAAGATCTATCTATGTAGAGATATACCCCATCGTTTTATCCTTAGTAGCAACGATACATATGTGTCGGTTCCCCTTCTATCACTAGGATCAAGCACCGTAAGATCGAACCCACTACAAAGCACCTCTTCCCATTGCAAGATAAATAGATCAAGTTGGCCAAACAAAACCCAAATATCATAGAAGAAATACAAGGCTATAAGCAATCATGCATATAAGAGATCAAAGAAACTCAAATGACTTTCATGGATATAAAAATGATAGATCTAATCATAAACTCAAAGTTCATCGATCCCATCAAACACACCGCAAAAGAGTTACATCATATGGATCTCCAAGAGACCATTGTATTGAGACTCAAGAGAGAGAGAGGAAGCCATCTAGCTACTAACTACGGACCCAAAGGTCTACAAAGAACTACTCATGCATCATCGGAGAGGCACCAATGGAGGTGGTGAACCCCATCCGAGATGGTGTCTAGATTGGATCTGGTGGTTCTGGCCTCTGCAGCGGCTAGATCAATATTTCCTCGACTCCCCTAGGGTTTTGGGAATATTGGGGTATTTATAGAGCAAAGAGGTTGTCCGGGGGGCACCCGAGGTGGGCACAACCCACCAGGGCGCGCCTGGGCCTCCTAGCGCGCCCTGGTGGGTTGTGCTCTCCTCAGAGCACCCCCCCCAGGCGCAGCCAGAGCCCATTATGTTCCTTTTGGTCCAAAAAAAATCTCCGTAAAGTTTCGTTGCATTTGGACTCTGTTTGGTATTGATTTTCTATGATGTAAAAAACATGGGAAAAACAACAACTGTCACTTGGCACTATGCCAATAGGTTAGTACCAAAAAATGGTATAAATGACTATAAAATGATTATAAAACATCCAAGATTGATAATATAATAGCATGGAACAATCAAAAATTATAGATACGTTGGAGATGTATCAGCATCCCCAAGCTTAACTCCTACTCGTCCTCGAGTAGGTAAGTGATAAAAACAGAATTTTTGATGTGGAATGTTGCCTATCATTTTATATCATAATCTTTTCTTTATAGCATGGACATTTGGAATTCTATATTGTTCAAAGCAATAGTCTAGTTTTGACATGATAATTTAAATACTCAAGCATATCAACAAGCAGCAACCATGTCTTTCAAAATATCAACGCTAAAATAAGTTATCCCTAGCCCATCATGCTCAATCATTGATCCATTCATGAAACACACTCCCATATTAGCTACACCCAATACTCAAGTACGATCATATTGCCTCCTAGTTGGTGCTTTTATAAGAGAAGATGGACACTCAAATTCAAAAATAAAAATTGCATAAAGTAAAAGAAAGGCCCTTCGTAGAGGGAAGTATGGATTTGTAGAGGTGCTGGAGCTCAAAGCGAAAAACTTAGAGATAAAAACATTTTGGGAGGTGTATCCATCCCACCAACGAAAATGATTTAGAGTTCCCAACACTTTCCATGCTTAGATATATCATAGGCGGTTCCCAAACAGAAAATAAAGTTTATTCCTTTTTCCACCATACTTTCACTTTCCATGGCTAACCGTATCCACGGGTGCCTTCCATACCAACACTTTTCAAGAAATTTATTATTTGACAAAATAAAGTAAATTCATTTTGCATTTCGGGACTGGGCATCCCTAATAACTTTGCCTTACTCTCGTGCAATGACAAGTGAATAAACACTCATCGTGAGAATAACACATCTAGCATGGAAAATATTAGCCACCCGTCACCACTCCGCGAGCGAAATGAACACACAAAAGAGAAGATTATTTTGAAAATTAGAGATGTCACATGCAAATTTGCTTAGAATGGCAAAACAATGCCGCATATAGGTAGATATAGTGGACTCATGTGGCAAAACTGGTTTAAAGGATTTTGGATGCACAAGTAGAGATCATACTTAGTGCAAAATGAAGGCTAGCAAAAGATTGAGAAGCGACCAACCAAGAAACCGATAATCTCATAAGAAAGCATTAAGCATAATTAACATCAAATAATGCACCACAAGTAGGATATAATTTCATTGCATGACTATTGACTTTTGTGCTTGCATAGGGAATCACAAACCTTAACACCAATATTCTTTCTAAAGCATAATTACTCATCAAGATGACTCACATATCACATCATCATATCTCAAAACTATTACTAAGAATCAAGTTTATTTTGTCCAATGGTATTCATGAAAGTTTTTATTATATCCTTCTTGGATATCTATCACTTTGGGACTAATTTTCATATGTTGATTTTCATAAGCACAAACAAATATAAGTGAAGATCATGAGCATAATATTTCTTTCTTTCTCTCAAATTAATTTAAGTGAAGCAAGAGAGAATTTCTTGAAAATTTTACTAAATCTCAAATAAATATAAGTGAAGCAAGAGAGCATTTCTTCAAAAATACTAACCACACCGTGCTCAAAAAGATAAAAGTGAAGCACTAGAGCAAGTTCATATCTCATAAAAATTTAAGTGAAGCAAAGAAAGCAATTCTAACAAGTCATGACATAATTTTGGCTCTCCCAAATAGGTGTGTCCAGCAAGGTATCAAGACTTAAAACACAAAATAAAACAAGCAAAGACTCATATCATATAAGACGCTCCAAGCAAAACACATAGTATGTGACGAATAAAAATATAGCTTCGAGTAAAATACCGATGGTCGTTAGAAGAAAGAGGGGATGCCACTCAGGGGCATCCCCAAGTTTAGTTGGTTGCTCATTTTTGGATAATAGCTTGGGATTCCGGGGCATCCCCAAGCTTAGGCTCTTCTACTCCTTATTCCTCCATCCATCGTAAGATAACCCAAAACTTGAAAACTTCAATCACAGAAAACTCAACAAAACCTTCGTGAGATCCGTTAGTACAAGAAAATAAATCACTACTATAAGTACTATTGCAAAACAATTCATACTTTATTTTTGAATTATATCTATTGTATTCAAACTTTTCTATGGCAAAAACTCATCAAATAAAACTATAGAGCCATCAGAATAAGCACACAACGCAAAGAAAACAGAATCTGTCAAAACAGAACAGTCTGTAGCAATCTGACTATTTCGAATACTTATGTACCTCCAAAAATTCTAAAAAATTAGGACGGCCTGAGGAATTTTTATATGGATCTACTTCAAGTGGAATGGGTATTTTATCGCTCTCTGGTAAGAAATGAGAATCATTTTTGCGAGTGCAAAAGTTTCTATTTTTTCAGCAAGATCAAACAACTATCACCCAAGAAGATCCTAAAGGCTTTACTTGGCACAAACACTAATTAAACATAAAAAGCACAATCATAACAGTAGCATAATTGTGCAAACACTCAAGAATAGAAAGCAAGCAAAAATAAATTTTATTCATTGGGCTGCCTCCCAACAAGCGCTATAGTTTTACTTCCTTAGCTAGGCATAAAGCAAGGATCTAAGTTTTGTCATCTTTGTTCAACTCTTCAATCAAACACTTAGAATTCTTCAAGGATTTAGCATAAAGATTTTCAATGACAGTACTCCTAGGAACAATTTTAAAGAATTCATTCTTACCAAAGGGATCTCTTATAACTTCAACAAAATCCGGGTGAATGTTATTCATCTCAAGATCCTCTTTACTATTACTAGAAGTTGCACCCTTGTTCTTAGTAACTTGAGTAGTCTTGCCAATCTTTATGGGAGTTTTTTCAATAGTTTTAGCGGAAGCAAAAGCGTGCTCAAATTACTAAAGATTTCTTCTAATTTATCAATCTGAGACGGACTTTCTTCAATTCTTTCATGAATTACGGTCCCCTTTTCCTTTAACAACTTAAAAACTTCTCCCGCTTTTGACCCAATCTTAGTAGCAAAATTATGCGTCCTTTTATCCAAATTTTCAATATGCTCTTCAGTAAGCATTTTCTTTTCAATAACATCTAATCTTTCCATAACATGCTCAAGAGTCAAAGTTGTTTCATTAATCATAAGGGGTGGTGAGCCTACTAAATTTCCCATAGCATTGAAAGCATCAAGCGAGGGACACATCAATAAATTTCCACCGGTAATCGTATCAAGGATGAATCTATACCAAGTGGTGATGCCCACATAAAAGCAACAAAGAAGAATAACAGTAGATTGCTTATAGATAGATCTATTATGAGCATTGCAAATTCTATACCAAGCATCTTTTAAATTTTCTCCTCCCCTTTGTTTAAAGTTGAGAACTTCGTTCTCAGGAGTGCATGCAATAGGGGAAGAACTATCCATGATGGCAAATTTTTGTGAAGTGCGGGAGAGGAAAACGAGAGGCAAATGGTAAATAATGTAAATTGGGAGGAGATGAGATTTGTGATTAGGAACCTGGTATATATTGAGGATCCTCCCCGGCAACAACGCCAAAAATTCCTTTTGATGTTGCTTGCAGCTACGTCGGTATTTCCCCAAAGAGGAAGGGATGATGCAGCATAGCGGCGATAGGTATTTCCCTCAGATATGAAGCCAAGGTTATCGAACCAGTAGGAGAACCAAGCAACACAACATAAACAGCCCCTGCACACAAATAACAACCACTCGCAACCCGACGTGTTAAAGGGGTTGTCAATCCCTTTCGGGTAACGGCGCCAGAAATGGCCAGTTGACGGGAGAAAGTTGTAATAGATTGAATAAATAGATCACAAATAAAATAAAGTGCAGCAAAGTATTTTTGTATTTTGGGTTTAATAGATCTGAAAATAAATGCAAAGGAAAAGTAGATCGTAAAGGCAAATATATGAGAAAGAGACCCGGGGGCCGTAGATTTCACTAGTGGCTTCTCTCAAGAAAAATAGCAAATGGTGGGTGAACAAATTACTATTGGGCAATTGACAAAACTTCAAATAATCATGACGATATCTAGGCAATGATCATTACATAGGCATCACGTCAGTAGACCGACTCCTGCCTGCATCTACTACTATTACTTCACACATCGTCCGCTATCCAGCATGCATCTAGTGTATTAAGTTCATGGAGAAACGGAGTAATGCAATAAGAATGATGACATGATGTAGACAAGATCTATCTATGTAGAGATAGACCTCGTCGTTTTATCCTTAGTAGCAACGGTACATACGTGTCGGTTCCCCTTCTGTCACTGGGATCAAGCACCGTAAGATCGAACCCACTACAAAGCACCTCTTCCCATTGCAAGATAAATAGATCAAGTTGGCCAAACAAAACCCAAATATTAGAGAAGAAATACGAGGCTATAAGCAATCATGCATATAAGAGATCAAAGAAACTCAAATAACTTTTATGGATATAAAAAAGATAGATCTGATCATAAACTCGAAGTTCATCGATCCCAATAAATACACCGCAAAAGAGTTACATCATATGGATCTCCAAGAGACCATTGTATTCAGAATTAAGAGAGAGAGAGAGAGAGGAAGTCATCTAGCTACTAACTATAGACCCGAAGGTCTACAAAGAACTACTCACACATCATTGGAGAGGCACCAATGGAGGTGGTGAACCCCATCCGAGATGGTGTCTAGATTGGATCTGGTGGTTCTGGACTCTGCGACGGCTGGATCAATATTTTGTCAACTCCCCTAGGGTTTTGGGAATATTGGGGTATTTATAGAGCAAAGAGGCGGTCCGGGGGGCACCCGAGGTGGGCACAACCCACCAGGGCGCGCCTGGGCCTCCTAGCGCGCCCTGGTGGGTTGTGCTCTCCTTGGAGCACCCCCCAGGCGCAACCAGGGCCCATTATGTTCCTTCTGGTCCAAAAAAAATCTTCGTAAATTTTTGTTGCGTTTGGACTCCGTTTGGTATTGATTTTCTGCGATGTAAAAAACATGGAAAAACATCAACTGGCACTTGGCACTATGTCAATAGGTTAGTACCAAAAATGATATAAAATGACTATAAATGATTATAAAACATCCAAGATTGATAATATAACAGCATGGAACAATCAAAAATTATAGATACGTTGGAGACGTATCAGTGTCGTATCACCATCACATCTTTACCTTATTGTTTTTCTTAGTTCGATCCTTTTGGTTAGATCTTGATCTAGTAGAATAAAAGTTCTAGTATGATTTAGTCCTTGAGTTTTGCTTTGTGATCTATCTATGTAATCAAGTCTGTGAGTTATATAATAAAGATTAGTTTTGAGTTGAGGGCTTTGCTTTCCTACTTTGATCTTGATAAAAAAGAAAAAGAATAAAAGAAGTAAAAAGATTATATAACGATCTTATGGAGAGTGATGACTTCACATATATAGAGTATGATGAATAAAATTTCTTGAGAGTTGACAAACTTAGTTTTGCTCATTGTTGCAATTAATAGGAAGTAATAAAGAAAGAGAGAGGTTTCACATATAAATATACTATCTTGGACATCTTTTGTGATTGTGAGCACTCATTAAAATATTACATGCTAAAATGTTAATGTTGGACAAGCTTAAGGAAGACAACATAATGGGTTATGTTTCCTTATATCCGAATAGAAGTTATATTGTCATGGATCCTCCAACATGTTGAGCATGCTTCTCATCCCATGATAGCAAATCTTTTGCACCAAGTAGAAATACTACTTGTGCATCCAAACATCCCTTAAACCAGTTTTGCCATGAGAGTCCACTATATCTACCTATGGATTGAGTAAGATCCTTCAAGTAAGTTGTCATCGGTGCAAGCAATAAAAATTTCTCTCTAAATATGTATGATCTTTTAGTGTGAAGAAAATAAGCTCTATATGAACTTGTGATATGGAAGAAATAAAAGCGACATACTACATAATAAAGTTCTTTATCACAAATGGCAATATAAAGTGATGTTCTTTTGCATTAAGATTTTGTGCATCCAACCATAAAAGCGCATGACAACCTCTGCTTCCCTCTGCGAAGGGCCTATCTTTTAGTTTTACCTTCTACCTTTATACAAGAGCCATGGTGATCTTCACCTTTCCTTTTTACACTTTTTTATTTTTGGCAAGCACTTTATGTTGGGGAAAGATCCAGATATATATACCCACTCGGATGTAGGCTATCATAAATTATTATTGTTGACATTACCCTTGAGGTACAAGGTTGGGAGGCGAAACTATAAGCCTCTATCTTTCTCTGTATCCGATTGAGGCTTTGATCTCATAAGTATCGCATGAGTGTTAGCAGTTTTGAAAGACTAAAAGATGGTTGAGTATGTGGACTTGCTACACAAAAGCTCTTACATTGACTCTTTCCGATATTACGATAAATTGCAATTGCTTCAGTGACGGAGATCATAGTTTGTTAGTTTTCAATGAAGTTTCTGATTTATACTTTACCTTGTGAACAAATTGTTACTTATGAGGGATGCAGAGGTATGAAGCATTTTGACCTGAAAAAACCAGGAGGGAGCTTTCGGGATGAAGTGTCGCCGTCTCGAGGCGGAACCTGGGCAGAAGTAATCTAGGGCTCTGGCGGAGCTGTTCTGCCTGAAAGTGCTAGTGATCGACTAGAGGGGGGTGAATAGGCGATTTTTATGGAAGTCTTCAAAACATGGAAGTTTCGAAGACAAACGATAGAAATAAACCTATTACCATGCAGCGGAAGGTAGACTACACTAAGCAAGCCATAGTCAAGTATTCAATGAAATGAAAGCACAAAGACTAATAGCAACTAGGCAGTATAGATCAGGATGGAAGATAGTATGAAGCCAATCAGAACAAGCAGTCACACAGTGAAGACAAATAGATAATGCAAACAGGCAATGACTTCACAAGGACCAATCTGCAAATAAAGAGATGGGAAGGATAGAACTAGTGGCTCGTTGAAGACAATGATTTGTTGGACCAGTTCCAGTTGCTGTGACAACTGTACGTCTGGTTAGGGAGGCTGAGATTCAACTCAGAAGACCGCGTCTTCACCTTATTCCCCTTGAGCTAAGGACACCCAGTCCTCACCCAATTACTCTGGTAAGTCTTCACGGGAGACTTCCAAACCTTCACAGACTTCGTTCACCGGTGATCCACAATGATTCTTGGATGCTCAGAACGCGACGCCTAACCGGCTGGAGGATTCACAGTCCTCAAGTGTAATAAGTCTTCAGATCACACAGACAAGAAGACTTAAGTGATGCCTAACACTCTTTGGCTTTGGGTGTTTAGGGCTTTGTCCTCGCAAGGATTTCTCTCTCAAAGGCTTCGAGGTGGGTTGCTCTCAAACGACAAAAGCCGTGCACTAACCTGATTTGTCCGAAATGACCCTGGGTCACTAAGGAACTGACACGTGTTCCAACGGTCAGGTTTCAAACACACACAGCAACTTTACTTGAGCTACAAGTAAAGCTGACTTATCTAGCTCTGGATAAGATTTGCTTTCATTGTCTTCGCTCGAGGACATAGGATTTTGGTTAAGCATCACTTCAGTCATTCTGACTGGTTTACTTGGACCCCACTTAACAGTACGGTGGTTCCTATGACTCAACAAAGAAGAAAAAGAATGACGAAACAACTAAGTCTTCGCGCTCCATAGTCTTCACGCGATGTCTTCTCTTGTCATGGTCTTCAATGTGAATGTCTTCACATACCACCTTTGACTTCAATGTCTTCATACATTTTTAGGGGTCATCTCTGGTAGGAAAACCGAATCAATGAGGGACTTCTACCTGTGTTATCCTGCAATTCTCACAAAAACATTAGTCCCTCAACCAGGTTTGTCGTCAATACTCCAAAACCAACTAGGGGTGGCACTAGATGCACTTACAATCTCCCCCTTTTTGGTGATTGATGACAAACTGGTTGAAGTTTTCAACGGGGATAGAAATATGTGAAATTGTAAAGGATTTAAGTATTGTCTTCGTAAGTAGCAGAAAGGCTCCCCTTGAAGATGTGCATATAAGTATTTTGCTTTTGAATGCAAATGCACATGGCAGGTTGTACTTGCGGAGCTCCTCTTTTACTTGTGAAGACAATTCATCATGCATGAAAGGATATATCAAAGATAATGACATGCATAATGAAAAATGGATGTCTGCAAAATGACTTCATGCGGAATTTATCGTCGCACATGCGGAATTTATCATCGCATCACATAGTGTCGAAAAAGGTAGCAGACGACCATCAAGTTTAAGTGTTACAACTCAAAACGAACCAAATGTTTCAAAAGCGAGAGTTGTAAGAATTTGGCAAAAGTAGCAAAAAGTAAAGCAACCACCCATATGGACCCGCTTGAAGACTATCAACTCATATGCTTCGCCCCCTTTTGTCAGTAAGGACCAAAAAGGTTGGAAGACATAGAGCTTCTACTCGTTCCCACGAGGTGCAGGCGAAGCAGCAGGGTCGTCGTTGAGGTCCGGTGGTGTATAAGAACTTGGTGTAGTGTCAAGACGCGCTGAAGGTGGGGGTGGTGAAGTGGCATCATCTTGATCATCGATAACTCTGGCATTCACCGTGGCAGGTGAGGAAGAATAGTCAGAATCTTCAAGGGAGGGAGTCCGACGCAAGTGAGCATTCCTTGGAGGAGTGGAGTCAAACTTGAATCTTTCTGTGAAGCCATCGTCTTGAAGATCTTCTTCAGCAGTGAACAATGTCAAACTCTTCCAAGACCTCCGACAGGTTTCATGTGTAACAAAGGCATTCTTGGTGGCAAGATTGCGAATGCGATTGACGTCCACCAAGAGGCTTTGCATCTGATGCTTAAGCCAGTCATGATGCTTATCCTGTTTCTGATGTAGCATGACGAGAAGCTCTCAGTCATTGAGAACACAAGATCTCTTCCGAGGCCTTTGGGCAATGGTGCTTCCAGTGGCGTCAGTTTGGGCGCGAGGGGCACGTGTGTTACCAGCCAAGGGATAAACACGAGAGACTGCCTGAACTCCTTCAATGGGCTGGGTGAAGCTTTGACGATCAACATTGTGAAGATAAATCGGATCCTTAGCAGGCTCTGGGTAAATAGCTTCAACAGACAAATCAACCTATGGCAAGAATACAAGATGATTGCGCGCAGACGGCTGATAGTTGAAGGCAGAATGAAGCTTGATAAGACGCATTACCCATGGAGCATAGAACTTCAGACCAAAAATGTCGGAGCCAGATGCAGCCAACTGCCTGATGAAGAAGTCTTGAGCATTGAAGCTGATGCCATTGAAGATATAGAAAACCAAAGTCTTCATTTCTCCTTCAAGCTTCACTGCAGATGAATGTCCTTTGACAGGCCATAGAGTTTTCCTGATGATATGGTAAATGGTACGGTGCAGATACTCTAGGTCTTTGACAAAGAATTCCGTTGGGTATTCAGCGTCGCGTGGCAGAGGCTTCATCATGCTTAGCATTTGGCTCATGTTGGGTTCTGGCTTCTGAAAAATTCTCTCCAAAGCATTCTGGGGTTGTTGACAACCTGGTTCATAGTATTCACCAGGAGTGGGCAGGGCTGTGAGCTCAATGATGTCTTGAGCTTTAGCTTCATGATGAACATCTCCTGTCATCCACTCAAGGATCCAAGTCTTCGGATCTCTGTTGTATCCACGAATGTGGAGGGTAGCATAGAATTGAAGCAGAAGTTCTTCATTCCAGTGTTCCTTGTCAGTCACAAAATTAAGCAGACCTGCATCACGGAAGCAATCAAGGGCTTCTTCAAGGCATGGCAGTCCAGCAATGGCTTCACAATCAAGATGCATGTGAGGGAAGATGCGTCCCTGATTGTACAAGATGCATGAATAATAGCATCGCTGCTGATAACTCCAGAATCGGTCCGAAGAGATTCTTGGCCTTGTGTAGGGGTTCTTGGCACTGTTGAAGAATGTGTTGTGTGCCTTGAATCCATTCAGATTAAATGATCCTGGTGAAGTTGCAGTACCTGGAAACCGTGGTAGCCTTGGCTCTGGCTTCTGGACCTGAGGCATGTGCTCCACATGATAGGCAAACTGAGGTCCGGGAGCAGGCGGAGGAACCAGGATTGGCCAGCGGATAGTAACAAGTTGTCCACGATCATATGCTTGCTAAATGGTGTGTGGCCTTGGAGGAGGTACATGAGCAGAGACATTGGCTTCAGGTGCATTCACTTCTGGCACCACATTAGCTTCAGGCGCCACATTAGCTTCAGCCATGACAACGTTATTGGCTTCAGTGTTGATGTTGGTGGCCGCCTCGGTATTGGTAACCTCCACTTCAGGAGCTGGAGGGTCGGACACGTTCTCCTTGAGAACAACTTCAGGGTTGGACGGGGGTGTACCAAAACGTTCTTCTTCTCTTGGTTCTTCTTCATGGTCATTGGCTGATGCAGCCGGAATATCTTCAGCCGTTTTGGCTTCAGATTCAAGAATGTTCATAGTAGGAGAGGCTTCAGGAAAGACTTCACGTGAAACGGATTGGCGCTCTTCTCCTTCTGGAACACTTGACAATGTGACATGTGGCCTTGGTCCTTTGCGAAGCCTGCGAAATGCTGGCGACGCCTGTGGAGATGGAGTTGGTTGGGCCTCAAAGTCTTCACTGTCAATCACCGGAGTGGTGACCTGTGGTGGGGGAGTGACTGGTGTTTCTTCAGTACGAGGGGATTCTTGAGGGTGATCAGCCCATGAGTCATCCTGAGCAATTGGCGTCAATGGACGACCAATGCTGATGAGTTCGATGTTCGTGAGAACAGGCGATGATACCAAATTGTGCTCGATCTAAGGAAGGACTTCATCATCTTCAACATTGTCGTGAGGACCAATGTCTTCAGCTGTGGTGGGGTCAACAGCTGGATTCTCTTCAAATTCAGGAGCCTCTGTGAAAGCAGGCTCATGGACTACCAGACGACGTTCACGTTGTTCAGACGCAGGACGAGCAACAGAAATTGGCTCGACAACAAGGGGCTCTGTGGAAGCAGCCCGGTCTCTCTTCTTTGTTTTTCTTTTCTTGGTTGGGGGAGCATCATTAGTGGTGGCTTCGGTCTTGCGCTTTCTGGCTTAGGCTTCAGCTGCTCTAGTTTTCTTGAATTCTGAAGCCATTGTGGGGACCTTAGACTTCGAGCCTGTCATACTGGCTGGGAAGACAATGCGAGGTTCTTCCTGCCTTGATGCTTCTGGTTCTGCCACAGCTGGCTTCTTCTTCTTCTTGGCAGCCATTCTGGGGTCGATGCCTGGTCGCCCCAAGGCCTTGCGCTTTTCAGCTTCATTGTAGCCTTGAACACATTTGGCAGCAAGATTCTTCATGCGCTCACGAGAACCTTTTGCTTCTTCTTGTTTCTTGTGGAATGCCTTCTTGAGCTCATGCATCATGACCTTGAAGTTTTGAATGTCTTCAACATTGAGCTTGGCCATGTGCTTCTTGAACTGAGCCTTTTCATAATCGATCTTATGCTTCAGCTCAACAATTTTATGAGCAAGAGCCAGCTCAGGAGCAATGGCTCTGTGGAAGGAGACGCTGGGGCTAATTGGAAGCTGAAGATCATCAAAACTGACATCTGGGCTGTCAAACCACTCATCAATAAACTTGTATAAGATTTCCACATCAAAGAGGGGAAGATCATTGAAGATTTCTGCCTCTTTCTTGCTCTTTATCAACTGCTCAAGAGCGTCATCGCTGGACAGATCAATGGCGTCATTCTCATTTCTCAAAACAGCAGCAGGGGTCAGTGCTTGACTAGTGGGTTGCATGGGCTTTTTCAACTTGGCAGACTTGGAGATGCGTGAGAGATCTTCAGATTGCACACTGGCTTCAGGAGGTGCAGTGGCCAGAGGCTTCGCCCGTGAGACCTTTGGTGCAGAGGGGGGCTTTGAAGCCTTTGGTTTCTGTTGCTTCACAGGCTTCGGAGGTGCAGGCGCTTCATCGGAATCAGAGTCATATGCAGAGTGGTCCACGACTGCCCCTTGAACCTGAATGTGAGTGATGAGAACTTCTAAGTTGTAGAAGGGTCCAATAAGATTGGGTTCAGTTTCGTGTGTGCCATCATCTCGTGGTGCAGAGGGGCCTGGGTTGAAGTCTAATCTCAAAGACTTATTGTTTTCCTTGGCCGAGTTCTTTGCAGCCTGATAGTTGCGCTTGAACAGATTATCTTCACGACACCATAACAGAGAGGATGGGTCGGCATTAGCAGGCTGAGGTCCATGAATCATGCAGGGGTAGAAGCCTTGAGCAATAGCTTCGAAATTCGACTTGGGTTGAAGACCTTTGTATATTATATCTCCCCAGGGGCCCTTCAAGGCATTCTTCTCAGCATACTCCTTGGTGACGAATCTGTACTTGAACCATTCCTCTGCCCAATGTCTTCGAATCCATTGGATTCGGTTCTTGCGTTCTCCATAGGTTTCTTCTGGATCTGACTTGTATAACTCATAGAGATCCGGTGGCAGGTCCTTAGCAGTGTTTCCAGGATGTTGTCTGCCGCCCTTCTTGACTGATTTTTGAGTTGTCATGAAGTTTAGACTGAAAGGCTTCAACACTGTCGAAGTTTTTCATCTACTGGTCAGACAGGAACTGGCTTCGGGAGAATTTATGTGACGCTGTAAGAACTCTGCAAATGAATGCAGACTATGAGAACCAAGGATTCTCCCACGAACATGTACCACATGAGGAACTGCTAGACAGGGTGGGAGAGGAGGCCGAGCAATTCGATCTTCCGTGCCCTAACTTGGCGACGGAGGACACCTACGGCGACGGCGGAGAAGACGATGTCCGCGGCCGGCGTGAGGACGGTGTCGGTGAGGTCGCGGCAGCTGAGCGCTTCGTCAGCGGCGTCGAGGGCTAGCGGTGGCGCTAGGGTTTGTGCGAGAGTGGAAGAAGAGATAATGACTGGGGTGAGGCATGTATTTATAGGGATAGGGACGACACAATGTTATTACACAGGTGCCCCTGGCGGTTCACATCTGAAGGACATGTGGCGATCATGCAACACATTGGAGGTTGTTCCACGTTCCCACGCATGCCTGGATTGTCGGGTGGTCGTTCCCACTTCTTCGGGTTTCAGGTAAAAAGGATTGAGCATTGAAAACAGATTAATGTTTATCTCTGTGTCTTCTGCTGACAAGGACTCAGAGAAGACGTTTTGACAGTTCAATAGAATGCATATGTTTTGGATAGATAGACTTAAGATGGGAGCATAGAAAGGTCAGGGTCCGATCACATTCACTTAGTTCAAAAGATTCAACTAGAAGACATGGCTATAAGTGAATGTTGTAGAGGATAGAAACCAAATCAGTACATTGAAGATAAACATGAGGCCATGTTAACATTAAAGACAAACAAAATGCGAAGACTTTGCAAATGTACCACCAACAGAAAGTATTCCTAAACAAAAGTTTGGTGGTGTCGTTACCCACCGTATAGGAAATATTAGACCCAGATACGACGCAGAATTATCGTGGTGCTCCGAAGTCAAATTCCGTGTTAATGTATTCACACTTAGAGTGTAAGTCTTCATTAATTGAATATATACGTTACTTCGTGTGTTTGCACATCTAAGTCATCAACATGCATCAATGTTAGGATGTGTGCGTGATCACAGGACATTTGAGGATTCCAAGATATTTAGCTCACACCGCAACTTGCAAAACCTTTTCTCATCTAAGGGCTTTGTGAAGATATCTGCCAGTTGCTCTTCAGTGCTGACATGAATGATATCAATATATTCCTTCATGACATGATCTCTGAGAAAGTGATGACGAATTTCAATGTGCTTTGTCTTCGAGTGCTGAACTGGGTTGTTGGCAATCTTGATGGCGCTTTCGTTGTCGCAGTAGAGTGGCACTTGCTTTAGATGAATGTCATAGTCTTTGAGTGTTTGCTTCATCCATAGAAGCTGAGCGCAGCAAGACCCAGCAGCAATGTATTCAGATTCAGTAATGGAGAGAGATACATAGTTCTGCTTCTTTGAAGAGCAACATACAAGTGATCGTCCTAGAAAATGACATGTGCCTGATGTAGACTTGCGATCCACCTTGTCACCAGCATAATCAGCATCCGAGAATCCAACTAGATCAAACTCTGAGCCCTTTGAATACCATAATCCTAGTGTTGGGGTGTGAGCCAAATATCGAAGAATTCGCTTCACAGCTAACTGATGCGATTCCTTTGGTGCCGCTTGGAATCAGGCACACATGTAAACACTAAGCATGATATCTGGCCTAGATGCACATAAATAAAGCAAAGAACCAATCATGGAGCGGTATACCTTTTGATCGAACTCTTTACCATTGGCGACAGAATCTAGATGACTCTTGGTAGGCATTGGCGTTGTGTAACCTTTGCAGTCTTGCATTCCAAACTTCTTCAGGCAATCCTTGAGGTATTTCTCTTGAGATGTGAAGATGTCGTTGTGTTGCTATCGTATTTGAAGACCAAGGAAGAACTTCAACTCACCCATCATGGACATCTGATATTGCTCTTGCATCATGTATCCAAACTCATCACTGTATTTCTGATTAGTGCAACCAAAGATAATGTCATCCACATATATTTGGCACACAAACAGTTCACCATCATATGTCTTCGTGAAGAGCATGGGATCCAGGGAACCAGGTTTGAAGACTTTGCTCTTCAGGAAGTCCTTGAGTGTGTCATACCAAGCACGAGGGGCTTGTTTGAGGCCATACAGTGCCTTGTTGAGCTTATAAACCATGTCAGGATGTTTTGGATCTTCAAATCCAGGCGGTTGTGCAACATACACTTCTTCTTCAATCTTGCCATTGAGAAAGGCACTCTTCACATCCATTTGATACAGAAGAATGTTATGATGATTTGCATAGGCCAGTAGTATGCGTATAGCTTCAAGCCTAGCCATCGGAGCAAATGTTTCATCGAAGTCAATTCCTTCAACTTGAGTGTATCCTTGAGCAACGAGATGAGCCTTGTTTCTGACAACTTGACCATGCTCATCTTGCTTGTTGCGATATATCCATTTAGTGCCTATGATATTGTGCTTACGAGTATTAGGATGCTTGATCAGTTCCCATACATTATTCAGCTCAAATTATTGAAGCTCTTCTTGCATAGCTTGAATCCATTCAGGTTCCATGAAGGCTTCATCAACTTTCTTGGGTTCAGATATTGAGACGAATGTGAAGTGCCCACAGAAATTTGCTAGTTGTGTTGCCCTTGAACGAGTGAGTGGACCTGGTGCATTGATGCTATCAATTATTTTCTCAATTTGTACTTCATTTGCAACACGAGGATGAACAGGACAAAGATTTTGCTCTTGCTGATCATTGTCATCGTTAGAAGGATTGTCTTCAGGCTAAGCATTGTCTTCAGGTTGATCAGGTGCAGAGATGATGAGTTCCTCTTCGGGCTGTGCTTCAGACGGTATGATTTCTCCAGTTCCCATAAGCTTGATGGATTCACTGGATGGAACTTCATCTAGCACATTTGGTAGGTGCTCTCTTTGCGAGCCGTTAGTCTCATCGAACTGCACATCCATAGTTTCAACCACTTTATAGTGAAATAGGTTGAAGACTCTGTAGGAGTGCGAATCCTTTTTGTATCCAAGCATAAAACCTTCATGTGCTTTCGGTGCAAATTTTGAAGTGTGATGTGGATCCTTGATCCAGCACCTGGCACCAAATACTCTGAAGTAACTGACATTTGGCTTCTTACCAGTGAGGAGCTCATAGGATGTTTTGTTCAGAAGCTTGTGAAGATAAACACGGTTGATGATATGGCATGCAGTATCAATGGCTTCAGGCCAGAACTTTCTTGGAGTCTTGTATTCATCGAGCATCGTCCGGGCCATCTCAATGAGTGTTCTGTTCTTTCGTTCCACGATGTCATTCTGCTGCAGCGTGTACGGGGCTGAGAACTCATGAGTGATGCCCAAAGTATCAAGATAAGTGTCGAGGCCGGTGTTCTTGAATTCAGTGCCATTTTCACTTCTGATGTGCTTGATCTTGACGCCATAGTTGTTCATGGCTCGATTGGCGAAGCGTCTGAAGACATCCTGCACTTCAGTCTTGTAGAGGATTATATGCACCCATGTATATCTTGAATAATCATCAACAATGATGAAGCCATAGAGACAAGCAGTAGTAGTAAGAGTTGAGTAGTGAGTGGGACCGAAGAGGTCCATGTGTAGCAGTTCGAAGGGTTGAGTCATTGTCATGATTGTCTTCGAGGATGCTTGACCCTCGTCATCTTTCCAGCTTCGCAGGCACCGCATAAGTGATCCTTCTTGAACTTGATGCCCTCGATGCCTATGATATGCTTCTTCTTTGCAAGAGTGTGCAAATTCCTCATGCCAGCATGCCCTAGCCTCCGATGCCAGAGCCAGCATTCTGAAGCTTTTGCAAGAAGACATACGGAAAGTTGTGGTCCTGCTGAGAAATCTACCATGTACAAATCATCTTTCCGATACCCTTCAAAGACTAGAGACTTGTCAGATTCCATTAGAACAAGGCAACGATATTTTCCAAACATCACAATCATGTTTAAATCGCAAAGCATTGAGACAGACATTAAGTTGAAACCAAGGGATTCAACAAGCATCACTTTATCCATGTGATGATCCCTTGAGATTGCAACTCTACCTAGACCCAATACCTTGCTTTTACCAGTATCAGCAAATGTGATGTGACTCTTGTCAGATGGACGTAAGGTTGAGTCCATGAGAAGATCGCTTGCCAGTCATGTGATTAGTACATCCACTATCAATAATCCATTCTAAAGCAGCTGGTGTCATACCTTGCAGTGCAGTTAGGGGGATAGGCTTCACGAAGAGAATTGTGAAGCATAAACATTTGACGAGCAAGTGGATTATGAAAGCTTAGATCGAGGTTAGGACTGATAGGGCAAGTAGCAAGCGACTCGGGAACAAAATACATAATAAGACCATTTGGGCATTTGATCTTGCGCCCTACAAGATGTTTAAGGTCCCCAGCAATTGCTTCAGACGCATTTGATTTTCAGCTGGAGACCCTTCCCTGCAAAAAAGAGTTAAGCTTTCTTAGCCACCCACATCTTCAAGGGTGGCTTCGAAGCAATGAGTCTAAGTGCAGCATATGAGAACTTTGGCTTTGGAGCCCTAGCAAATAGTCTTGCAGGTGGACAATAGTACGCATAAGAATAAGCAGAGTAGTTCTTGGTCTTATCAACATGGTGGTTTGATGAAACGCACTCATATTCATAGGCCTGAGTATGGTTTCCCTGCAAAACATTTGCGTTAGTGCGACTCAGGTGAGTCCTCTGTCTGTATGAAGCCTTTGGACCATATGAAGCCCGTGGTCTGGGGTTTGTCTTCTTCACTTGTGGTGTCATGACGACATACACAGGAAGATTTTCCAGACACTTTTTCGGCACCCAGACTTTCTTCATAGGTGGCCCATTCCTGCAGTTAGTACCAATATACCTGGCAAACACTTCACCATTCTGATTCTTAAACAGTTTATAGTTTGCATCAAAGGATTCATCAATAACAATGGGATTAGCACAAGTGAAGCCAGATAGGGTGGATGGATCCATTGAAGGTTTCTTTGCAGCAACCCATGTGGTTTTGGGGTACTGCTCAGGCTTCCAGTAAGAGCCATCAGCATTCATTTTCCTTTCGAACCCAACACCCTCTTTCCTAGGGTTTCGGTTCAGGATCTGCCTTTTGAGGACATCACATAGTGTCTGATGCCCTTTGAGACTTTTGTACATCCCTGTTTCAAGCAATGTCTTCAACCTAGCATTTTCATCAGCAATAGCAGTGGCATCCTCAGCAGAGGGGTTAGTTACCACATCAACAATTGAAGATATTGCAACAGTAGCAGCAGTAGAACATCCAGCAACAGAAGTAGCGTTGTCACGCTCAATGCATTTAAGACATGGTGGTTCAAATCCTTCCTGAGCGGAACTGATCTATTTGGCGTGAAGTGACTCGTTTTCCTTTTGAAGATCTTCATGAGCCGCTCTCAATTTCTCAAGATCTTGCTTCCTTTGAAGATAATCATAGAAAAACTTTTCATGAGTTGTTGAGAGCGTTTCATGACGACTTTCAAGTTCCTCATACTTAACATGATAATTTTTTATGTCTTCAATTAAGGACTGAGATCGAGTCATTTCAGCGTCTAACGGGTCATCGCTTTTGTCTAACAGTTTTTGAATATGTTCCATAGCTTTCTGTTGTTCAGTTGCAATTTTAGCAAGTGTTTTGTAGCTGGGTTTGGAACCACAATCAGAGTCATCTTCACTGGATGTTTGATAGTGAGTAGTGCGTGAGTTTACCTTGGCACCGCGTGCCATGAAGCAGTAGGTGGGAGCGGAGTTTTCCTTGTCATTAGCATCAGCGTCGGTGATGAAGTCATTGTCTTCAATGTTGAAGATGGACTTGGCAATGTAGGCTGTAGCCAGACTTGCAACGCCAGAATCAGACTCCTCCTCAGACTCCACCTCCGCCTCCTCAGAAGCAGACTCCTCCTCTGAATCCATTTCCTTGCCAACAAACGCACGAGCCTTGCCAGATGAGCTCTTCTTGTGTGATGAAGACTTTGATGAAGACTTGGAAGAAGACTTTGAGTATTTCTTCTTCTTCTTGTCATCAGAATCATATTCCTTGCTCTTCTTCTTGTTGTTGTTCTCATTGTCCCACTGCGGACACTTAGAGATGTAGTGACCAGGTTTCTTGCACTTGTGGCATGTTCTCTTCTTGTAGTCATGAGCAGAAGCTTCGTCATTCCTTGAGCTGGATCGTGAGGACTTTCTGAAGCCTTTCTTCTTGGTGAATTTCTGGAACTTCTTCACAAGCATAGCAAGCTCCTTTCCAATGTCTTCAGGATCATCAGAACTGCAATCAGATTCTTCTTCAGATGAGGAAACAACTTTTGCCTTCAAAGCACGAGTTCGCCCATAGTTGGGACCGTAGATGTCTCTTTTCTCAGAAAGCTGAAACTCATGTGTGTTGAGCCTTTCAAGTATGTCAGACGGATCGAGTGTCTTGAAGTCAGGGTGTTCTTGAATTATCAGGGCTAGGGTGTCAAACGAGCTGTCAAGTGATCTCAGGAATGTCTTGACGACTTCATGCTTGGTGATCTCGGTAGCGCCGAGGGCTTGAAGCTCATTTGTGATGTCAGTGAGTCGATCAAACGTGAGCTGAACATTCTCATTGTCGTTTCTCTTGAAGCGGTTGAAGAGGTTGCGAAGGACACTGATTCTTTGATCTCTCTGGGTTGAGACGCCTTCGTTGACCTTGGAGAGCCAGTCTCCGACTAGCTTGGATGTTTCCAGAGCACTCACACGGCCATACTGTCCTTTGGTCAGATGACCACAAATGATGTTCTTGGCAGTGGAATCCAGTTGAACGAACTTCTTGACATCAGCAGCGGTGACACCTTCACCAGCCTTAGGGACGCCATTCTTGACGACATACCAGAGGTCGACATCAATGGCTTCCAGATGCATGCGCATCTTATTCTTCCAGTAGGGATATTCAGTTCCGTCGAAGACTGGGCACGCAACGGAGACTTTGATTATCCCTGCAGTCGACATAGCTAAAACTCCAGGTGGTTAAACCGAATCACACAGAACAAGGGAGTATCTTGCTCTGATACCAATTGAAAGTGCTAGTGATCGACTAGAGGGGGGTGAATAGGCGATTTTTATGGAAGTCTTCAATACATGGAAGTTCCGAAGACAAATGATAGAAATAAACCTATTACCATGCAGCGAAAGGTAAACTACACTAAGCAAGCCATAGTCAAGTATTCAATGAAATGAAAGCACAAAGACTAATAGCAGCTAGGCAGTATAGATTAGGATGGAAGATAGTATGAAGCCAATCAGAACAAGCAGTCACACAGTGAAGACAAATAGATAATGCAAACATGCAATGACTTCACAAGGACCAATCTGCAAATAAAGAGATGGGAAGGATAGAACCAGTGGCTCGTTGAAGATAATGATTTGTTGGACCAGTTCCAGTTGCTGTGACAACTGTACGTCTGGTTAGGGAGGCTGAGATTCAACTCAGAAGACCGCGTCTTCACCTTATTCCCCTTGAGCTAAGGACACCCAGTCCTCGCCCAATTACTCTGGTAAGTCTTCAAGGTAGACTTCCAAACCTTCACAGACTTCGTTCACTGGCGATCCACAATGACTCTTGGATGCTCAGAATGTGACGCCTAACCGGCTGGAGGATTCACAGCCCTCAAGTGTAATAAGTCTTCAGAACGCTAGAGCAAAGGGAAAGGACAATGAATCAACCAAAGAGCAGCTCTCATTTTTCTAAAGAGGAGGTGGCTTCTACTTTGCTTGTTTGCGCGAAGGCTTAGAGTCCTTTTCGCTAGGTCCAAATTCGTCAAAGCGTCACACAGAAAAGAAGACTTAAGTGATGCCTAATACTCTTTGGCTCTGGGTGTTTAGGGCTTTATCCTCGCAAGGATTTCTCTCTCAAAGGCTTCGAGGTGGGTTGCTCTCAAACGACAAAAGCCGTGCACTAACTCTGAGCAGCCAACCAATTTATCGTGTAGGGGGTGGGCTATTTATAGCCACTAGGCAACCCGACCTGATTTGTCCGAAATGACCCTGGGTCACTAAGGAACTGACACGTGTTCCAACGGTCTGATTTCAAACACACACGACAACTTTACTTGAGCTACAAGCAAAGCTGACTTATCCAGCTCTGGATAATTTGCTCTCATTGTCTTCGCTCGAGGACATAGGATTTTGGTTAAGCATCACTTCAGTCATTCTGACTGGTTTACTTGGACCCCACTTAACAGTACGGTGGTTCCTATGACTCAACAAAGAAGAGAAAGAACGACGAAACAACTAAGTCTTCGCGCTCCATAGTCTTCACGCGATGTCTTCTCTTGTCATAGTCTTCAATGTGAATGTCTTCACATACCACCTTTGACTTCAATGTCTTCATACATTTTTAGGGGTCATCTCAGGTAGGAAAACCGAATCAATGAGGGACTTCTACCTATGTTATCCTGCAATTCTCACAAACACATTAGTCCCTCAACCATGTTTGTCGTCAATACTCCAAAACCAACTAGGGGTGGCACTAGATGCACTTACACTGCCGAGAAACTTCCCTCCCGGAGGGGGAAATCGAAGCCATCGTCATCACAAATGATCCTCTCATCGAGAGGTCCGGGGTCAATCTTCATCAACATCTTCACCAGCACCATCTCCTCTCAAACCCTAGTTCATCTCTTGTATTCAATATTTGTCTCAAAACCTCAGATTGGTAGCTGTGGGTTGCTAGTAGTGTTGATTACTCTTTGTAGTTGACGCTAATTGGTTTATTTGGTGGAAGATCATATGTTCAGATCCTTAATAATATTTAATGCCCCTATGATCTTGAACATGAACATGCTTTGTGAGTAGTTACGTTTGTTCCTGAGGACATGGGAGAAGTCTTGGTATAAGTAATCATGTGAATTTGGTATTTGTTCGATATTTTGATGAGATGTATGTTGTCTTTCCTCTAGTGGTGTTATGTGAACGTCGACTACATGACACTTCACCATGGTTTGGGCCTAAGGGAAGGCATTGAGAAATAATAAGTAGATGATGGGTTGTTGGAGTGACAGAAGCTTAAACCCTAGTTTATGCGTTGCTTCGTAAGGGTCTGGTTTGGATCCACATGTTTCATGCTATGGTTAGATTTATCTTAATTCTTCTGTCATAGTTGCAGATGCTTGCGAAAGGGGTCAATCATAAGTGGGAGGCTTGTCCAAGTAAGGGCAGCACCCAAGCACTAGTCCACCCACATATCAAATTATCAAAGTAATGAACGTGAATCATATGAGCATGATGAAAACTAACTTGACAATAATTCCCGTGTGTCCTCGAGAGCGCTTTGCTTTATATAAGAGTTCGTCTAGGCTTATCCTTTGCTACAAAAAGGATTGGGCCATTAGGTGCGGGATACTCTTTTCTGTTCCAATACCTGATCAATAAACAGAGGTATCATGTATCTTTGGTTATCATACGATGTTACCTTTGCTTCGTGATACTTCGCAAAGCCCGGAATGCAACGGTATCCTCTTGAGTCATCACATGCTCACTATACCGTTATCCTCGTTGCCAGTTTTGTTCTTGTTTCTCGTTGTCGTGTTCCGGCATTCCTGTAATGCAGTCACCGGTGCCTGGCCAGATGATGATAGATGTCGTCACACCGAGAGGGCCCTAAAAACCCCTATACATCGTGAGAGGAGCAAATCTCACTCTAGAGCTATCTAGTCTCTTGTCAAACTTCCCGATGAGCCTGTAAGTTGTCCTTATGATCACTGTGTTATAGGTGATGTTTGAGCAACCCCAAAGTTCACCGTATAGTAAGAAGTGACTGATACTTTCATGGTCTAAGGAGCAAAGTCACATGTTAACACTCCGTGTTATTACAATTGAATACTGAAGATACAAACTCAATTCATAACAGAAAAGTTTTTGAGTCGATTCAATATGATCGTTCTTCCAACGTCATAATCTCAATGTTGTTTTAGGACTATTGTTTACACTTAACGATATCCTAAGATCCAGAAAATGTGATCACCAACAACAGTTTAGCTAGTCCTAGAGGCAACACTAGGAACCTTTTATTTAACTGTTTATCACTCCACACATGCATATGAGTTTTTCACTAAATCGCATATTCCAGGATCATGATAGTTATAGCATAGAGTATAAACTCTTTAATTATGAATATGGAAATATGATAATACAAATATTATTGTTTGTAGGCCATATTACCAACACATTCAGCCTAACCCATTGTTGGACGATCATCAAAGATTGCCCCAAGTTCAAAGAGCGATATATTTCCCAAAAGATGAATGGAGGTCCGAAGACCGTCGTTGAGCATGAAGAAGGAGAGAAGCGGCCGAGGTGCAAGACCAACTCCAAGGTAGACGAGAAGCGTGATGCGATATCGTTCGCTTTTGCAAGAAACTTTGCAAGGCATGATGACCTAAAAGGAAGCAAGGGATGAGAGGAAGCGCCAAGAAAAAGAGGAGCAAATGAAGGTCTACAAGGAGCTCCAAACGAAGAAGCTCGAGATGAAGGAGGCCGTAAAAAGGAGGAAGCTCGAGATTGAGAAGGCTGTCCAAACGAAGAAGCTCGAGATTGAGGCAACCAGCACGAACACCAAAGCAAAAGAGGTGGCGCTAGCTTTCATTGCGAAGGACAGTGACGAAACTGCCTTGTAGGCATTGGGGTCAATTGATCCTAATGAACTTAGAAAATCCTTCATTAATTTAGTACTAAACATTATGTATTTATTGAAGATGACTCCACTGCCATAGACATGACCCCAACAAATACATATTTTCTAGATTCGTTCCTGGCGAAGGAGGTGAAGATCATGATGATGGACTTGAGCAAGATGTCCCCGAAAAGAAGAGGTTCGTCGGAGAAGAAGCAAAAGGTGATGCTCGAGCTAGATGACAACCACGAGCGACATCATTTTGTATGCCGGCTTCTGTGCCGACATTAATTAGGGGCCACAAGACATGAACTAGGGCCTTTTTTATGCGCTAACAAATGTGCTAGTGTGAACCCTCGGTGATTTTTTTAGGCCGGCATGTGCGTCAGCCGCTAACGCTCTTGTCGGCATGAACTATAGACATTGGCATGGCTATGAGCGCGGGCTATTTCAGTTTTCACGGCGGTCGGATGAAATGCGTCCATAGCGGACAGATTTGGTCAGTCACGACCGGACAATATCCTCTAACCAATCCAAACAAGTAAAATCTAGACGTCAGAATCCGAACAAAACGGATGTTCAATTAAAGTGACGCGTTGGAGTTGGGCTCGTCTATGACCCTCTCCTTGTTAACCGAGCGACGAGTCATCACCAAACCACAGAAAAAAAGAATCCTAAAAGCAGAACGCTCGATGGAAACAATGCAGAAATCAAGGGTGTGTTTAGTTGAGGAACCAAATGGAATGGTTCCATTCCAAGAGAACGGGTCGGTTCCATTCCTATGTTTGGTTGGAGCTAAAAAAATAGAACGGAACAGTTACGTTCTTGTGTTTGGTTGGAAGACATGGAATGGGACAAAATTGATTCCACTATCTCTTTCATATCGATGGCGAGATTATCTCCCATATAGATGGTGTAGAATCTGAAACAAATACAGTTTTTGCAAACTGAAAAACATATTATGTGAATTTTCAGCAACATATTTATTTTAGTTTTCAGCACAAACAGTTAACAAAGTGCATTCTTGTACAAACAAACATTTTAGAACTAGCCAAACAATATACATCCAATCTGAAATTTACATCAGCGACATACTTAACGATGTATTTTTCATTCTGTAACATACGTATATTGTACTGTGTTTAACAAATACAAAACCATCTGTACACTGCTTGCTGTGGCGAGTTGCAGAATTCAACAAATCAATCCGTCGCTTCCAGCGCTGCCTGCCGGCGCTGCGTCCGCTGCTTGTTGTTGTCCTCACGCACTTGCCCATATGAGGAAACAAAAAGGAAGGAGAGGTTCGAACTGCGGATGGACGAGCAGACATCCCGAACGGACGAACTAACGAGCGAACCATGAGTCCGCCGGAATCACACCTAGGCCGCCACCCCACTGCAAGAACGCCGCCACGCAGCTCCGGTTGGAGAGAGGACGGTCATCTGCCCCGTCCGTGACTCCCCTGTGGTGCTGCAGATAGCGGGAAAAGAAGAGTGAGCCGGCGGCGAGGATTCGAAGGAATCACGGCGGCGGAGCAGATCGAGGAGGGAGAGAGACGAGGGGAGGCGGCGCAGGTGACGGTCGATGGGGTTTGCGGGAGTGAGACGAGGAAGACGGTTCCTTGTCGTCCGCTCGATTTGGAGGTTCCACTCGGTTCCGCATCTGGACCGAATATTCGGTCTACGGGAACGAATTGGTTACCGTTCCATCCATAAACCAAACACGAAGACTAGGCCCAGGAACAGGTCCGACCAATGACATTCCAGTCCATTCCAGAAACCAAACACACCCCAAATCTCCTGCCTCCTGCGAAAAAAAAAACTGAGAAAACAAGTACGATCCGAAAAGCTCCAGGCGGCAATCCAATCCAATCCAATCCAACGGCGGGGGCCGCCGCAGAATGGGAAGGAAAAAATCGGCGCGGGGCCCCTGGGAGGGGCACCCCCGTCATTCCTCCCCTGCCTCCGCCTCCTCCCTTTTATCTCTCCGCCCACCTCCCCACGTTTCGCCCCCCATTTCGAAGCCCACCGAATTCCTCGCGATTCCTCTCCCCTCGCCTCCTCGTCCTCCCCCTCCTAGGGTTAGTACCCCTGCCCCCGCCCTCCCCCCCGGATTCCGCCACGGGTCGCCCTCTCCCCCGGATCCGTCTGCTCCAGATTTAGGGCTCCGGCTCGGCCGATCCGGGCTCGTCTTTTCCCCCGGAACTTTTCGTCTGATGATTTTTGTTGGGTCTCTCTGCAGGGATCGCCGGAGAGGAATCGCGACGAGGGCTTCCTCCTATCAGGTTCGTGGCCCGGCGACCCTCTTTTCCCGGTGACAAACATCTGTTTTTCTTAGCACGTTCTGTGGTAGCCCGTGTGCCTTTATTTCTCCCGGTCAAAAGTCCTGATTTTATCTGTGGCCGTTGATTCCTCCGGCCGCCGTAGAAGCCGCCGGCCCGCTCCGATTTGTTCTCCCGGCGTCCAATTCCGCAGAACGGCGACGAGCCGTTGCCTAATTCGGCGCTCCGGTGTAGTAGTAAAGGCGGCCGGCCGGCCTCCTTTACACGTATCCGCCCGGTGTGTTCGCTGCGGCAGCCGGTTGTTGATGCGGCCGCTTTCGCAAAAGTTAGTGCGCGGATACGGTTTGCTACTTTACGGATTTGTTGCCGCTGTTGCGTAAAGCGTCGTAAAGTCGGGGCCTTTCTTTAGAATTGATTTCCCCTGCTATACTCTGATCTGCTCTGATGCCGGTAGGTGATTAGGCCGCTGTTGGCTAGTTATAAGGCAGGCAGGCTGCATCGTTTAGTGGTAGTACCTTCAGTTCGGTGTTTTGACCAAGCAGCCACCACTACCCTTTTGTAAGATAAGATGCTTTGTCGAGCAACTAACGTACTTTAGTAGATTTGGATTCAGTAGGCCAAAACGTGACTGAAGATTATACATCTGTAAATTGCCAACTCCGCAGTGATAGTCTGAAATACAATTTGTGCCTGTGCTGTGAAGATTATACCCTTGTGAAGTGTTTGTCTTGACCGTGTTGTGTCTGATTTGCAGTTAAATCAAAGTCATGGAGCACAAGGAGACCGGCTGCCAGTCTCGTGAGGGCCCCATCCTTTGCGTCAATAACTGCGGCTTCTTCGGCAGCGCGGCGACCATGAACATGTGCTCCAAGTGCCACAAGGAGATGGCGATGAAGCAGGAGCAGGCCAAGCTGGCCGCCTCCTCTTTTGACAGCATCGTCAACGGTGGTGATGCCGCAAAAGAACATCTTGCTGCTGGCAACACGGCGGTGGCAGTTGCTCACGTAGAGGCGAAGATGCTTATTACCGCACAGCCTGCTGATATCGCCGGTCCCAGCGAGGCGGCGATGGAGAACCCCAAAGGCCCAAGCCGGTGCAGCACCTGCAGAAAGAGGGTCGGGCTGACCGGATTCAACTGCCGGTGCGGGAACCTCTACTGCGCGACGCACCGTTACTCGGACAAGCATGAGTGCAAGTTCGACTACCGCGCCGCGGCCATGGACGCCATCGCCAAGGCCAACCCGGTGGTGAAGGCGGAGAAGCTCGACAAGATCTAGGAAGGGCCCCCCTATGGTCGGCAGAACATAAGGTCCCAAATCAAATCTGCGCTACCTCGTCATCGTGCCTTTGCTGCATTATCCTTTCATCATGTTGGCTTCTGCAATCCTAGTTGTTGTTGGGCAATCGTGATGCACGGCACACGCGCCTCGGCGGCAGCCCCAGGTCCGAACGGTCTCCTTGTTGGCTATGTTGTGTAAGCTTTATTTATGGTCGTCTCTCTGCGCGGCGGAACGGTAACGGTATTGTGGCTTTCGCATTTTGGCTAGCACTCTGTAATGTACTCCTGTTTCCTCCTGGTGTCCGTCTGTCTGTCTGTCTTACAGTCGCAACCGGTAATGGTATCGAGTAAGCGTCGTCGTCTGTTATTATGGTATATCCATGGTCTTTCCCCCTTGTCAATAGTTCCTGTGTTCCTGATCTTCAGGCCAGTTAGCCCCTGAGAAAATTTACATCACACCTGTGCAGCTGGGCTATCTCCACCGGAAGATAGAAGTTCAGTGTCAGGTGAGATCTTGGTGGAATTCTGCTGTGAGGTTGGTTGTGAGATGGTGTCTGATATTATCTGGGGAATTCTGGCATGTCATGCTCGTCTTGTGTGGGAGCTTTGGGCTGGCTAGGTTGGAACACGCAACCAGGACGAAATGCAGTGGTGGCGCTCTGCGTTTGGCCGCTGGGATGGGTTTCTAGGCGCAGTCGTCCGCTGCGTCGTCTTTGCCCGTTTGGCTTCTACGATCATGCTCCCCATTCTACCAAGAATTTCTTGCCTAGATTCTACTGCTCTATGCGCATAGTTTTTCGTTCTCCGTTGGCGGCACGGTCTCTCTCTTGCTCTCGCTCTTGGATCTGCCATTGAATTTTTCGACGGGCTCATCGCTGTCACCAACCCGTACCACTTGAGTTTCTTAAATTTACAGGGTTTCTGGAACTCTGGTGACCCTGAGATCAGACTATTTTTTTTTCGTCTGCCAAAACTTCATTCGCAGAATCAGAAGATTCTTATCCGTTCATACAAATGAAGAACAACTGAATTTTTCAGTTTCCTACTGACCGAGTTATTCAGTAGACCAGACTAGACTAGTTCATTTGTCAGGCGCCGACGTTGAAGTAGACGGTGTAGAACTCGTCCCTCAGCGTGAACAACGGCTCCAGGAGGAAGCTCCTCCTCGCCCCCCTGGCGGCGAAACTGATCGGATGGTACCGCCGCAGCGGCTCGGCCCGTGCGAAGCTCGCCGCCTGCAGGGAAAACCCCGGGCCACAGCCGACCTGAACATTCGCCTTCGCGCCGGCGGTGATCAGGAAGCACCCCGGCCTGGCCGCGAGCTCGAGGGAGACTGATCCGGGCGCCCTGTCGAGCCCAGGGACGACGTTGAACAGAGAGCTCGGGCCCTTCTCTGCCGCCAGCGTCAGGTTGTTGGAGACTGCCATTCCCGGCATGTCGAACGGCTCGATCAGCGCGGATGCAAGCGTCGCCGTGGCGGCGGTGCCGTTGGTGGCGTGGCGCCGCTCGCCCGTCGGCGGGGCGACCTGCCCCTGGGGGACCAGACGGAATGTGGCGTGCACGGCGGCGTCGGTCCCGCCGCCCTCGGGGTGCGGCTGCATCGTCAGGGAGGTGGCTTTGGCGGTCGAGAGGAGGGAGAGGACCAAGGTGCCGTTGCCGGATTCCTGCGTCAGCGTCACCAGCTGGGAGTTGTACGATGCCGGGACAGGGGTGATCCATTCCGAGACGGCGGCGCCGCCGGCCTTGGCGTCCCAGTCTCCGGTCGTGAGGCCGGCGAGGAGGAATGGCCCGAAGAGGACTGCTTGGAGAGTCGCATACTCCGGCCGATCATCTGCAGATGTAAGAGTAAGAGTGAGTTTGATAACTGTGGACGCATGAAGTTGCAAGTTCCTCCGTTCAAGCTGAAAAACATTTGATCCATAGTAAAAAAAGGTGAAATTTCTCAGACCTTTTATAGCTTCTGTCCTCAGGCCAATAGGCAGCTGGAGTGTGAGGCGATCACCACTACCCCACTGCTTGGTGACTGAGAGGAAGGTTCCTGATAAAACAGAGATTGAGTTTGAACTTAGAACAATCAAGTCTCTGTTTCATCAAATATTTGCCAAATATTAGTGGAATGTGCTCTTACCTGGAGATGCCATTTGCAGATCTTTGTCATTCAGTGTTGCTTTCGCACCATTCGGAGATGCCCACGACGGAATTCTCACATTCACCGTCGCGTACTGACCGTTCGTCTGCACGGCATAAAGCAGATTGACTAAACCCCTATCCTTTCCAACGAATCATCATCGAAAAAGTCTCCTGCTTTACCTTCGCCGATATGGACAGCGAAACCTGAAGATTCTGATCAGATGAGCTGAGGGGCTTCACTTGCTGAGTGACAGTAAGGCCTACAGATCTCCAGTTGAACGTGCTCGGTATGTACTGAACGATATATAGCGCCGGTTTGCCGCCTTTCTCCTCGAAGTAGATCGAGTCCCCAAGCTTGGAAAATGATTCTATCCCTGCAGATAACAGATCAGGCAACAATTCAGACATCTCAAATTGCCAGTTCTGAAACTCAGAGATCTGCCTACTACTACTTACCAGTCCCATAGCAGCACCAGAATGAATCATACTGTGTCCCCCAGCCATGGTAGCTCACTGCCTTGGATTTTCCAGGGCCCTGGGGCAGCATGTAGATCATGACGCCGGGGTCCCTCCCTCTCTGGATGCTCAGGACGCCGTTTATCAGCGCACGCTCGTAGTAGTCCGCGTACGCGATCTCTTTCGTCCATCTGAAGAGGTGGCGAGATACCTGCATAATTTCTTTAGCAGAGATTCTTGGGATGACGAGTTATTTTGGTGATCCGAGGATGAAGATGTAGATCACCTTGAGCATGTTGTATGTGGTGCAGGACTCCTCGTTCTCGGTGGTCAGAGTCTCGGCTAAACGCTTTGGATCGAACCTGGCAAAATCATTTCAGAAATGAATTTTCTGACAGAAGACAAATTGTAAACTTCTGGCATCATTCTAGAATCAGTTACGTACCAGAATTCACTGACGGATGTGCCGCCGGTTGCGTAGGTGTGTGAAGAGTTTACTACGTCCATGAAGAACGTTGCGATTTCCTGTTTCACGAATGTTACTGTCAGTCTCACTCTCACCCGAATCAACTCATGCTGAAACAAATTAACACTTAAAACTTCCTGAAATGTAGACTTGGAGGAACTTTTTCTTACCTTGTAGAGAGGATCGCCGGTAACCTCGTATCTCATTTGCCCGCCGACGACGATCGGAATGTGCGTGTTGGCGTGGAAATCCGAAAGACTGTCAGCCTGAATAGGAAACGGGAAGAAGACACACCATTCAGAACACGTAGCTCATGCTTCGAGTGTGTGTTTAGTAAACCATGAAGAAAATGCAGAGCAGGTATCAGAAAGCCACAGGGCGAAAGGAAGCTCGTCGGACCTGAACTGCGAGCAATCCGAGGAAGCACGGCTTGTCGAAAAGGTGAGCGAGCACCAGGTGCCGCTGATCATTCTGGCGAACGGAGCAAAACGTATCAGCGTCAGAGGCAGCATGAAGCCATGAACAGACGTGGCAAAAGAGGTGGTGACGGGGCAAGGTTACAGTGATGGCGTAGAGCTGGTAGAGCACGTCGTTCATGCCGCCGGTCTCCTCGTTGAGGGACGTCCAGTGCCGCTCGATGCTGTGCCGCTGTATGACGCTCCTCACGCGCTCGCCGAAGTAGCCGGCCATGGCGACCACCATGGCCAGGGCCTTGCCGTTGCCGGCCACCGTGTACTGGTCCAGGAGGCCCTGCATGATCTGCGCACCGTCCGCGAGGAAGAAACACAGCGAGAAGGTCAGTCCTCACTCCTCAGCGACGAAGCAGAGTTTCGCAGCAGAGTACGCGATGGCTGCTTGTATCGTATGTGTGTACCTTGTGGATGGTGTAGTAGGGAGCCCAGACGGGCTGGATGGCCTCGAAGCGGTCGAAGAACTCGGCGGGGAAGGCGGAGAGGTAGCCGGCGCCGCCATTGGCCGGCGCCTGCTGGCACGCGTGGAGGGCGTCCACCACGGCGGACATCTTGCCGGCGAGCGTGCCATTGTGCGTGCTCGCCCACATCTTGGCCGCCGCGCTCAGGTAGTGCCCTGCATTGCGCACAAAAGTGAGGTGCCGCTCCATTTGGGTCCGATTGCGAATACTCGTGTATCTATTTTGTAACTTTCTAAAATCCTGGGCCTAATTTGTATTGTTTACTTAAATAAAATCTTGAGTTAGAGACACGTATGATATGTCTTGTTTGAGCCCAAGTTCACCCTGTGATTTAAAAAAAAATATTACAGCCACCCTGCCAAAATATTAGTAGTATAGCTAAAATTGTGCGTGCTCATTTAATGTTGAAAATGAACTGCTGTATGCAAGTTGCCACAAACATATCAAATATTCCAGAACCATCCAAACAAATAGCAATGGCTATTACAAATAAATGAACTACATTTTTGTTGCGGGTAAATAAATGAACTACATTTTTTTGCGGGTAAATAAATGAACTACATTAAGCAAGTTGGCACCAGCATACACAAATTCCAAAAACATCCAAACAAATAGCAAAGTCTATATTAATAAACAAAAATTTAGCAAAAATAAATAAATTGATAACCAAACAAACATACTCCTCAAATGTTGCTATCAAAGAATTGGGGTTAGACAAGGCAGCCGATCTTATCTTCATGGGCCAAAACTCTACCCAACCCTGAACCCCACGGCCCATCTGTCTCAGTCGGACAGAATTGAGCTTTCTTTCCGGGCCTGATATATAGGCCGGAGCCATGAACCGCCTCGTCCTCCATCCATCCAATCCAAACAATCATGCACGGTAGTTAGGGAACATCTTGAATCCTTCTGCTGCTTTACGAGAACGAAACCAGCGCAGGAATCTCATGGGAATTTCACAGAGAATTAACGGCCGGGTTAAATCCCCACGATCGACCTCCACGAATGGCGAGCGCGAGCCACATAGAAAATTGACTGGATAATGTATACTACGGTTATGCGATGGACTACGTACCGACGAAGTGGCCCCGGAGCTCAACGACGGCGCCCTCCCAGCCGCCGTAGGGCACGCCGGGCGCCGGCAGCCCGGCCTGCCTCCGGAAGCTCCACACCAGCCGGTCCACGTCCAGGAGCAGCAGGTACTCGAGGTTGGTCTGCTGCGCGCGCCCGTACACCTCGTCGCCGGGGTCCAGCCGCACGTCGTGCAGCGACGCCTCCACCAGGAACGACGACGAGGGCGGCGCCCCGGCCCGCGCCGCCGACGAGCCGACGCCGCCCTTGAGCGTCCGGTACAGCATCGCCCAGTCGAACTCCTCGGTCGCCGCCGCGGAGCCGGCGGCAGCGGCGGCGAGGGGGAGGAGGTCCATCCACGCGGACTCGTCGGTGGGGTTGAGGTGGTCGTGGAACAGCTCCCGCCACCGCCACTCCTCCGCTCCCGGCGTGCTCTGCAGCCGCGCCCGCACCGTGTGTGACGACAGCTGCGTCGGCACGTTCGTGCACTCCTTGGCCACCACCGCCACGCACGACAACAGCAGCACCAATGCCACCGCCGTCGCCGTCGCCATCACCAGCGGCGGCGCCGGGGCCATTGCCAGGATAAGGCACCCCCCTGGCTCAGCGACCACCACTCCACTCCACAACCACTCCCCAAACAAGCACACACGCAGACGCAAACGGAGCGGCGGTGTGGCTGTGGGCAGAAACCTCAAGAATCCCGGAGGCTTTTATCGCCGCGCCCGTGCGAGCGCGACCACGGTCCACAGGAAAAAGACAGCGTTTCAGTCTCGAGAGATTTAATGTGCTATTACGAACAAGCGAACGAACGAACGGACGACGCACAGTCAAACACGGGAGGATGAGTAAACAAGACCTCTACTCTACTGCTGGCTTATCGGTTTTACTCGGCGATCCATCACGTGACGCACACACGGCGGCTTGTCACATTGCGTCCTCTTTGTCACGTTGCATTCCCGTGATGTAAGTAGCAGCGGGCCAGTACAAGGCAAGCTAGCTTAGCTTAGCCCGCGGTGGAAAACGATTTGAATATGATGGATGGCCGCCATTTTTTACTTCTTCTCTTCATTGTTACAACTCGTATTTATCTGTGGTTGGGGGGTGAAGATTCTTGCTTGTGCAAGGTGGGTGAGCCGTGGCGGCCAAAAGCTCTCGTCCGAAGTGTGACCACACCGCACCGCACTGTGCTCATCACGGTAGGCTATGCCATATGCCTACATATCGAGGATTGTACCACACGTCCACATGAACAATAATGCTACCATATATGTGCACCTAACAGGACGACACTTATGGCGACGCGGCATGAATGAAAGGTGCATGGATCAAGATCCTGGCCAACCTCGAGAAATCTCAACCACATCACACAGACACGGGCCGATCTCACACCGAGATGCATGCACACAGCACTGTTTTCACTCGAGGAACATGCAACAGCGTTAATATTGTTTTGGTGATGGGAGATGCTGCTCCAACAGTACAGGTAGTAATTGTGTGGCCGTGGAACATGTCTCTGCCACTGCCACTGCCACTGCCAGAGCCAGACTGCCGCCACTCTCTGAAGCTCTGGTCTGTCTGCACATGGGTCGTCAGTTCAGCAGCACGTTTCAGCTGTCGGCGGCGGCGGTGACCAGGTTGAAGTAGACGGTGTAGAACTCGTCCTGGAGGCTCCGCAGCGGCTCCAGCACGAAGCTCCTCTCCGTGCCCTTGGCCACGAAGCTCAGCGGGTGGTACAGGCGCAGCGGCGCCGCCTGCGTGAAGCTCGCCGCCTTCCGGAACGCCGCGTCGTCGCCGCCGCCGCTGCTCGTCCGGCAGCCGACCTGGGCCTTGTCGCCGGCGCTGTAGCCCGCGGGCGCCCTCACGAAGCACCCTGGCCTGGTGCCGAGCTCCAGGGACACCGAGCCGGGGAGCCCGTCCAGCCCGGGCACGGCGTTGAACAGGGCCTCCGGCCCTGGATGCAGCTTGACCTCGAAGCCGTTGGTGATCGCCATGCCCGGCCTGTCGAACGGCGCGATCGTCACGTTCGGCCCATGCAGAACAGGAGCGGCGGCGCCGTGCTCAGCGGCGGTGCTGTCCACCACGTACGTGTCGACCACGATCGTGGCGCGCACGCACGCGTCGCTGCCGGCGACGGGCATACGCTCCATTGTCAGCGTGCCGTCGGTGGCCGACACCGACAGGACGAAGGTCTGCGCGCCGGACCGCTGCGTCAGGGTGACGAGCTGCGAGTTGATCGCCTCATGAGGGAGCGCGGCGATCCAGTCGGCCGTGGAGGTGGCGTTCCTGGCGTCCACCTCCCACATGCCCGGGGTCAGGCCGTCGTTGGAGTGCTCGGTCGCGTTAATGGTCTTGTTGCCGTGTGTCAGGCCGGCGAGGAGGTGCGGCCCGAACAGCACCGCCTGGATGGACGCATACTCCGGCCGGTCATCTGCAGAAGAAAACTACCGTTTCAGACTACTTTTTCTTAAGTTCAGACACCTAACCTTCTCCCCAGAAAGATTCAGACATTGTACTCTGAAATTTCATACCTTTGATTGCCTCGGTTCTCAAGTTAATGGGAAATTGGAGCACTAAGGTATCATCGCCCCAGAGTTTTGTCAACGTGAGGAAATCACCTGCGAGAGAACGAGACAAGCTTGAAGCATGGGGATCTCTCACAGTCTCGTATGAAGTATCAGTACAGTTCATCAGTGAAGTTACCTGCAGATGTCAGGTTGAGTTTTTTGCCATTCAGAGTTGCCATTGCGTCAGCTGTGGATGTCCATGAAGGGATCCTCACGCTCACCTTTGCTGGCTGGGCATCTCCCTGTGTGCATTAGAAAGCAAAACAAATGAAAAAAAGTTACACTAATTCTTGCTTGGGTCAAAGAAGATGCAGGCCCAGCTAAGCACCATGGCTGGGTAGTGTCATTCAGAAGCTACCTTGGCAGAAATGGAGATTGTGACTTCAAAGTAAGGATCCGTCGACAGCAGTGGCTTGGCCTGCTGCACCACGGTGAGGCCTGCCGCTTTCCAGTCGAAGGTGCTCGGTATGTGCTGCGCGATGTAGAGCCCCGGCACTTCACCCTCCTCCAGGAAGTATATGGTGTCCCCCAACTTTGAGAACGATTCTATCCCTGTCAATTGTCAATTTAATCTTTGATTTAGAAACAGCAGCAGTAGCAGCAAGATCACTTCCGCGGGTACTGAAAATTTTACCTGTCCCGTAGCAGCACCAGAAGGTGTCATTTGGACCTCCCCACCCCCCGGGGTTCTTGGGGGGGAGGCCGGAAGGGTGCCCGCCGCTGATGCTCTTGGATCGCCCAGGACCCATGGGAAGGAAGTAGATCATGACACCAGGCTGCGTTCCCCTCTGGTTGCCCATGATCCCATTGATGAGCAGCCTCTCGTAGTGATCGGCATACTTGACTTCCTTCGTCCACCTGAACAGGTTTCGGGACACCTGCAATTTATATTGCACAGCAAAAGGCAAGTTCAGAATCTGTCTTCTGTTGAATTATTAATACCTGTGATGGTAGATTGAGTGCAACACTTGACCTTAAGCAAGTTGTAGGTGGTGCAAGTCTCCTCGTTGGAGCTGATTTTGATCTCGTCTACTAGTCGCTTTGGGTCGTGCCTGGCATGCGCAAAGAACTTGAGCGGGGAAATGTCGCAAGGCGGAAATATGGTGAGGCAAGTATTATCGCTCACCAGTGTTCCGAGGTAGATGTGCCTCCTGTTGCAAATATGTGGGAGGAGTTTACAACGTCAAAGAAGAATGTTGCAATGTCCTGTGCCATGGGTTAGTCCAGTATTCAGTTCACCAAAATTTTGAAAAATGGATGGTACTGTGTCATTTCTCTTTGCTGTTTTATGAGTAACATGACATGATAGTTGCACAGTTACAAGTTGATGAAGCTTATGACATTGTCCATCGACGATTCTAAGAAAAATTTCAAGTTACCTTGTAAAGATGGTCACCGACGACTTCATATCTCTTTTGCGCACCGACTAGGACAGGAATGTGAGTGTTAACATGCAACCCCGCTATATCATCATCCTGAAAAGAAAAAGGCCGACATCACCCAACCGTTGCTTAAAACTTCTGAAATCTCAGAAATCGAAATGAAACCCAAAGTTCTCCTGACATGAAGGCTGAGGGGGCCGAGGAAGCACGGTTTGTCGAAAAGATGGGCCATCGTTAGGTGCTTCTGCTCTTTCTGCAGAGATAGAAAACAGCTCTTGTCAGGATTTGATACATATGTACACCGCAAGTTCACAACCTGAACGAAGATCACAAAACACTACTAGTTGCAATGAGATAGTACGATGTTACCGTCAGGGTATACAGCTGATACATGACATCGTTCAATCCGCCGGTCTCCTCGTTCATCGCCTCCCAGTGCCTCTGGATCGAGTGCGTCTGTATCAGGTTCTTCACACGCTCGCTGAAGTAATCCGTCATCCACACCACCATGTCAAGGCCCTTTCGATTCGAAGCCAACGTGTACTGATCCAGAAGGCCTTGCATGATCTGTCAGAAAACAGTAAGTAAAGTGACATGAATGTCAATAACTGGAACCAAATCACACTAAAAGTTGGATTGTGTTTTTTGTTTTGATGCGCGGATCGACCTTGTGGATGGTGTAGTAGGGCGACCAGGCCTCGGAGAGCTCCTCGTACATGTCGAACACCTCGTCGGGGTAAGCCGAAAGGTACCCCGTGCCCATCTTCCTCTGGCAGTCGTCGAGGATGTCCACCACCCTGGCCATCTTCTCCCTCAGGGTGTCGTTGTGCGTGCTCGCCCACATGTGCGCGCTCGCGCTCAGGTAGTGCCCTGCGGACGAACACGTACGTACACCGGTTTCATGATCAAATGAAATGCAAGAAATGTAGCCGGAATGGAGAGATGATGAGACGGCCGGAGGTGGCGGCGGCGACTGACCTACGAAATGGCCGCGGAGGTGGCCGTCGGGCGCCTCCCACCCGCCGTAGGGCTCGCCGACGGTGGGCAGGCCGGCCTGCTGGCGGAAGCTCCAGGTGAGGCGGTCGGGGTCGAGGTAGAGGAGGTACTCGAGGTTGGTCTGCTGGCCCTGCCAGTACATGGAGCCGGGGGCGAGGCGGACGTCGTGCAGGGACGCCTGGGAGAGGAACTCCGCAGGGGCGCCGCCGGCGCCGCGCGTGAGGCTCCGGTAGAGCGCGAGCCAGTCGAACTCGGCCTTGGCGCCGAGCTTGCGCGGCAGGAGCGCCATCCAGGTCGCCTCCTCCGTCGGGTTCAGGTGGGGCAGGCCGTCGTCGTGCTTGCCCTGCGTGCTGTCGTACAGCCGGTCCACGCACAGGTGCAGCGCCGCCGCGCCCTCCATGGCCGCGGCCATGCACAGAAGCAGCAGCGGCACCATGTCCATGCTTCGCGCCATTGATAGATTCTCGGTGGACTGCGGTCTGCGACGCTCCGGCTTGCACGGGTCACGGAGAAATGGAGAGGGACGTATATATAGGCACGAGCCGTGCTACATGTACGGGAAACTAAGGAGCGCGCTAGGCGCCATTCCCCCCCCCCCCCCCCCCCCCCCCCCCCTTCGTTTTTGACAGGATGCGCTAGAGGCGCCATCTTTAACAGCAGGTGAGAAAACTAAGGAAGAAGATTTGTCAGTAGAATTCCGTAGTCGGTTATTCGCGTAGGTGCAGCATTTCCGTATTGGCATTAAGGAAAACACGGTACGCATCATGTATTCATGTCACATGAAAGCTTCCATGGCAGATGTCTCCTCCGGTATCTCTAAACACTACCAAAGGTGAGGTGTATAGGTTCCTCAAAAAAAAAAAAAGGTGAGGTGTATAGGAATTACAGTACATTCTTTTAGCGTGTGTGAATGAATTACCTTTAGCGCCCCGAGAATGAATGAGGAACGGGCCGAGGCCCAACCACGGGCCGGCCTTGTTGAAGAGAAGAAGTACAACCTCTAGTTGCCCTTTTTTTATTTTGTGCTGTATGTAATGTACTTCAGACAGTGGAAGAGAACAATCTGCAACCTGCGTTCTATGATGCACAAAGCAACAAGTTTATTACAACATCATGTCAAAACAAAATACTGCTACCTCCGTCCCATAATTACTGTCCTGGTTTTAGTTCAACAATAATCATGGAATGGAGGGTGTAGTACTTAGCAACCACTGAAAGATGTGATAGGCCTCCATTTCTCCTCAGGGCCTGCTCGGCGTGCCCCAGCCCCCATCCTTCCTCTCCGCCTCCTAATCAACGCCCTCCTCAAACTCAGCTATTGACCCCCTTCTCTCCCTGCCCGTGGCCAATGGTGATGCCTCGCTGATCCGCCTGAGTATGGCCTGCCCAATCCACTTTTTAGTTACCCATTTATGGTTTCGTCTAATGGAGTAAATCGCTTGCGTGTGATAGAATGCATAACATCATAATTGTATATGGCATTGCTGTCCCAATGTTAAATTCTTAAACAGAATGTACATTATAAAGTAATTTGTCTGCGGTATTACTATAAGTACCGGGTAACATAATGGACCGCTAAAATGAAGTTTTTAACAGCGCCTCAAACTCTCCGGATAATACCAAATCCTCAAATAGTTCCTCAAAGTAAAGGTAGTCCCAGGTTATCTTCAAGATCTTGTCTGTTTGCCCTGCTGAACTTCACAGTCTTGCAGGGCTGCAACTAACCTGCCCATCTCTTACACGCTTCTGCTATTCATGGCAAGGTGGTACATATGCAACAGGTACCGGGATGGCTGGATGCCAGCCATGTTAGCCTATCTCAAAATTTGGCTTTTTGCTAGTTCATGAACAAACACCAAGAATCAGTTCCTACTAGTGTATTAGGTCCTCAATATGGGAACCTTTTTTCAAAACCTCAGGATTTTTCTTAATTTCAAGATAAGGGACTGAGATAAGGTAAGGAAGCAGTTGAAGCTATATTATGCACAAAAGGTTCCACAATAGCAAATCAATTATGATATTTATTATCTACATGAACAAAAGCTTCCACAATAGCTAATGCCAACCATGGTCTTGTCAACATTGTAGTTCCGTGATCAGACAAACAATAGGAAACAATTATAGCTACAAGCAAACAAGTTTCTACAATAGACACTATTAGCCCAGATAATTCGAATGACCTTGGCATTATTGTTTCATTACAAGGCAAACAATAGAAACCATGCAGTTGCATGAATAATAGTTTCAGTTGTAGCAGCTACTAACCTTAGTACGTCTTTTTTGTGGAGCCTGCCATATGAGCCCATGATTGCAACCTAAAACTCTGAAGTGCCCTTGGCGCAACGACCAATGATAATTGAGAGAGCGCAAGCTTCCTGTAACCAAAGGTGAGGTGTGAAGGAATTTCTGTACTTTCTTTTACCGTGCGTCTGAAGTAATTACCTCTAGCGGTCAAAGAATGAATGAGGAAACGCGCCAAGGCCCAACGACAGGCCGGCCTCCTTGTTCAAGAGAAGTAAAACCTCTAGTTGCCCTTTTTTATTTTGTACTTTAGACAGTGCAAGAGAACACACTGCAATCTGCATAGTATGATGGGCAGAGCTTCAAGTTTATTACAGTATATAATGTCAAAACAAAACAGTGATAGGCCTCCATTTCTCCTCAGGGGCTGCTCGGCATGCCCCAGCCCTTCTCCTTCCTCCCTGCCTCCTAACCGCAGGAAATCAATGCCCTCCTGAAACCCCGCTATTGACCCGCCTTCTCTCCCTGACCGTGGCCAATGGTGATGCCTCGCTGTTCCGCCTGAGTATGGCCTGCCCAATCCACTTTTTTAATTACCCATTTAGGGTTGCCTCTAATGGAGTAATGGCATACATGATAATTGTATATGGCATTGCTGTCACAATGTTAAATTGTTAAATGGAATGTACATTATAAAGTAATTTATATGCAGTATTAGTATAAGTACCGGGTAACCTACAGAAACGCTAAAATGAAGTTTCTCACCGTGCCTCAAACTCTCCGGATAAAACCAAATCCCAAAATAGTTCCTCAAAGTAAAGGTAGCCCCAGATTATCTTGAAGATCTTGTCTGTTTGCCCCTGCTGAACTTTACAGTCCTGCAGGGATGCAACTAACCAGCCCATCTCTTACACGCTTCTGCTATTCATGGCAAGGCAGTACATGTGCAACAGGTACCGTGATGGCTGGATGCCAGCCATGGTAGCCTTTCTCAAAATTTGGCTTCTTGCTAGTTCACGAACAAACACCAAGAATCAGTCCCTGTTACTGTATTAGTTCCTCAATATGGGAACCTTTTTTAAACGTCGGGACTTTTCTTAATTTCGAGATAAGAGAGGATGCAGTTGTAGCTACATGCACAAAAGCTTCCACAATAGCTAATCAATCATGATATTGTTTATAGCTACATGTACAAAAGCTTCCACAATGGCTAATGCCAACCATGGTCTTGTCAGCATTGTAGTTCCATGATCAGACAAACATCAGGAATCAATTATAGCTACAAGCAAACAAGTTTCTACAATAGACACTGTCAGCCCAGATAATTTGAAGGACTTTGGCATTATTATTTCATTACAAGACAAGCAATAGAAACCGTGCAGTTGCATGAATAATAGCTTCAGTTGTAGCAGTTACTAACCTTAGTACGTCTTTTTTGTGGGACTTGCCATATGAGCCCATGATACAACCTAAAACTCTGAATTGCCCTTGGTGCAACGACCAATGATAATTGAGAGAGAGTGCAAGCTTCCTGTAATCAAAATGGTAACATAAAAAATCTCCATCGTAGTGAACAACAGTCAACAGAGCATGGTTTGTTCACACAAAAGGTGTTGAAATTCTGGAGGGAAGCGATGTTTTAGCTGTGAGATTTATATCTTGGCCACATACAGCTTTCACTGCCCTGTCTATGCTATACACTGTTCTATGTCCATGAAGGCAATTTGATTCACTTTTCTAATGCCGACTGTTTGTGAAACATAGCTTAAATGGCTAACTTTTTATCTCAATTGTCAACTAAATATTTCACTGTCGAATCTACAGTGAGCAGCAACTGAAGATAGCCTGAAATTATGTCTGCACACAAACCATCTGGAAACATAATGAATAGCTAGATCACAGTACCAGCTGGAGTTCTCCAATGGTTTGTGCATGTAAATGTGCTGTCTTCATGTTTCTCCGAAGTCCAGCTAAATAAGTTAATAATGAATATGTTTATTTTCCTTATTATGAAATGGACCATTTCAGGAGATGTTTGTAATAACGCAAATGATTAACTTAAACATGTAATAGGTGATTGGCCTCATTAGTGAGCCATGGTAGCCTTTCTCAAAATTTGGCTTCTTGCTAGTTCATGAACAAACACCAAGAATCAGTCCCTGCTACTGCATTGGGTCCTCAATATGGGAACCTTTCTTCTCAAAACCTCAGGATTTTTCTTGATTTCAAGATAAGAGAATGAGATAAGGTAATGAAGCAGTTGAAGCTACATGGTACATGCACAATAGCTTCCACAATAGCTAACCAATAATGATATTTTTTATAGCTACATGCACAAAAGTTTCCACAATAGCTAATGCCTACCATGGTCTTGTCAGCATTGTAGTTCCATGATCAGGAAAACAATAGGAATCAATTATAGCTACAAGCAAACAAGTTTCTACAAAAGGCACTGTCAGCCAGACAAACAATAGAAACATTTGAAGGACCTTGGCATTATTATTTCATTACAAGACAAACAATAGAAACCTTGCAGTTGCATGAATAATAGCTTCAGTTGTAGCAGCTACTAACCTTGGTACATCTTTTTTGTGGGACCTGCCATATGAACCCATGATACAACCTAAACCTCTGAATTGCCCTTGGTGCAACGATAAATGATAATTGAGAGAGAGAGGGTGCAAGCTTCCTGTAACCAAAATGGTAACATAAAAAATCTCCATCATAGTGAACAACAGTCAACAGAGCATCCTGTAATTAAAGCAGCGCTTTCACTGCCCTGTCTATGCTATACACTATACTATGTCCGTGAAGGCAATTTGACTCGCTTTTCTAACACCGACTGTTTGTGAAACATAGCTTAAATGGCCCACTTATTATTTCATTTGTCAACAAAATATGCACTGTCAAGTCTACAGTGAGCATAGAAGATGTCTTTTTCAGGTACGCAGCCTACAGGAAGTTACACTACAATTTTGAAATATAGTATTTCCCTTTAACGTATGAATAAAGTAAAGTGAATTGAAGAAAAAACATCTGTTAGCAGCCACAAGCTTACAAGTATGGAGTGCTAAGAAGAACCAACTGTGTGGCTCTTTGTAGCAAATCTTTGGTTATCTGTCTGATAACTGAACTCAGAATGAACAGAGCATTTCTCTTTTTTCGAGAAAACGCAAATGGCTTTTGCGTTTCATTGCATTGGAAAGAAAGGGGAATTTACATCCTCCTAGGAGGCAGTTTTACACAGCCAAGAGGGGCTCAGTGGACATCCCAGGATGGTGGCAAAACGACCCTGAGCCCTTGAGCTCCGGCCTTTGCCCAACATCGGGTCTCGTCTTTAATCCTGTCTACCAACTCGTTCAGCGAGGGCCTCACATGGTCGAAAACACACGCGTTCCCATGCTTCCAGACCATCCACGGAACCAGGAGCGCCACAGACTTGAGCGCCTTGCGAAGTGCTGGCGGTGTCAAGTCCTTTGCGCGCAGCCACCAATCTATGAGCGAGCCATCGTGCTCGGGCGCCGGTGCCGGTAGGCGTAGCCAAGACAGGACCTCATGCCAAGTCTGCTTAGTGAATGGGCACGTAAGCATTAGGTGTCCAATCGTCTCCGGTTCTTGGTCGCACAGAAGGCATCGTGGGTGATGATGCAGGCCATGGCGCGCGAGTCTCTCCGCGGTCCAGCAGCGATCCTGGCATGCCAACCAATGGAAGAACTTCACCTTGGGCGGTGCCCAGCTCCTCCAGATGAGTTTCCAGGAGTTGCAGCTCGTCGCGCCCTGGAAGGTTGCCCGGTAGCAAGATTGGGCCGTGTAAACCCCGTTGGCCGTCCATCTCCAAAGAAGCCTGTCCGGCTCATTGGACAGCTCGACATGCTGAACTAGGTGCCAGAGCTTTAGGTACTGTCCAATCTCCGGGAGGCCGATCAGGCCATGGATGTCACGCGCCCAGCTGTTGCCGGCGAGGGCCTCCGCCACCGTTCTGGACTTCCTGCGCTGTTTGGGAATGCGCTGGATAAGCATGGGCGCAAGCTCGTGGACGGATTGGCCGCCTAGCCAGCGATCCTCCCAGAAAAGGGCCGTCTTGCCGTCACCGATGGTCATGGTCGTGGAGGCGTAGAAAAGCGCTCGCTCCTCCGCCGTGAATTGCAGGTCCAGTCCCTGCCAGGCTCGATCCGTGTCCGTGTGCGCGAGCCAGAGCCAGCGCAGCCGGAGCGATAGTCCCATGCGCTCGAGGTCCCGTACGCCGAGGCCACCATAGTCGAGCGGACGGCATACCCGGCGCCAGTTGACGTGGCAGTGACCACCGTGTGCGTCCGCGCGGCCGGCCCAAAGAAAACCGCGTTGAATCTTCTCCAGTTGCTTCAGGGTTTTCTTTGGAGGCGCTAGCGCTAGCAGTTGATGGATCGGTATTGCGCTGAGCACCGACTTGACGAGCGCCAGACGTCCCGCTTTGTTCATCAGCCAGGCTTTCCAGGAAGGTAGTCGGCCCGCCACCGCGTCGACGAGGGGCTGCAGCTGGACTGCGGATGGGCGGCGAGTGGAGAGGGGGATGCCCAGATAGGTGACCGGCAAGGCCACGACGGGGCACCCAAGTGGCTCCAACAGCCCCACGCCGTGGCCGTCGGCATGAAGGAGCGTGGCCGAGCTCTTGGCGTAATTCACCCGTAGCCCAGACGCCGTACCGAACACGTCCAGAATGCCTTTGACAGGGGCAATCTCCTCGGGCAGTGGCATGGCAGAAAAGCATCACATCGTCTCTTTCAGTGCTCTCATATTCAGCATTACATTGCTTATCCTGTAAGCAGTATTATCTGGACAAAAAATAGCCCTGCTGATCAGCAAAGCTATATGGGTAACACATCAATGTTTCTTTCACCAGTAGTCTCCACAAGTGCAAGCTCCATCTGTAAGTAGATGAAACCGATTTTTATCCCTGAGAGATATCTCCCTTCCATAGACTTTTGAAACAAACTTCGCAAAATTATGGCAGTCAACACAGATACGAAGATTCTTCATAACCCGGATAGTCAAGCCTGGAGGGGTGTTCATCAGTCCAAAAGTCACTGCCAGCTTCTCACTGTGACCAAGAAGCATGCGTTCTTTCTGCTCATCGTCAACATCATGCAGAACACAGCTCAGGTCCGGAACAAAGCCAGCTGCTTTAATATCAACATATATCTCCTTTATCTTAGCATCTATATCTTTCTTCCTGGGATGGAAACGATCACTTGAGCGGAAGGTGTGGATAACCTTGTCAAGAATTATCCAGCTCTGCCCTGGTTCCTTGGTCACTGTCTTCTCCAGCATTAAGTTCCTAACTCTGAAAACATCTTTCCACATTCCAGCAGCAGCATAAATGTTAGAAAGGATCACATAGTTTCCAGCATTTCCTGGCTCCATGTCCAGAAGCCTCTGAGCAACAACCTCACCAACACTAACGTTAACATGAACTCTGCAAGCACCAAGCAATGAACCCCAAATTGCTGGAGTTGGCTCAAATGGCATATCTTGTATCAAATATAAAGCCTTCTGTAGTCGTCCAGAGCGTCCAAGAAGATCAATAACACACCCATAATGCCCAATGCTGAGAACTGCATTTTGTTCTTTTACTATAAGATCGAATATGTCAAGGCCCTCATCAACCAGCCCACCGTGACTACAACCAGATAAAACAGCCAACAGGGTAACGCTGTCAGGCTTCACTTCTTCAGTCATAGTTCTAAAGAGCTGAACGACTTCATGCCCTATGCCATGTCTACCATATCCCATAAGCATTGCATTCCAACTGATGGCTGATCTCTGTGGCATGTGATCAAATACCCTCCTTGAGTATAACAGCTTGCCGCATTTGGAGTACATATCAATCAAAGAATTCTGTAGAACAACAAAAAATGGTAACTCTTTACGAAGTATTAGTCCATGAACTTGCTTGCCATAATCCAGGGAGGCCAGCCCAGATAATGAAGTGAGAAGGGTCGTAAAAGTAACATAATTGCATTGCATCCCTGCACTGTACAACTGCCTGAACAAGTCCAAGGCTTCATCATCAAGGCCCAGCTGAGCATAGCCAGATATAATGGCAGTACAGGAAACAGTGTCTCTTTCCGGAAGCATGTCGAACACCTTCCGAGCTTCTTGGATATTCCCTGCCTTGGCGTACATGTCAAGAAGGGAGCTCCCAACAAACATGTGCGACTCAAAATTTGTTTTGGCAACGAGAGAATGGACTTGCTTGACCTGGTGTATGCTTTGAGGGCCAGAACATGATGTAAGAACAGTTGCGAAAGTGAATTCATTAGGCTTGCATCCTGCCAGTTAAAAGTATAATGGATTACACATTTGATACATCGTATGCCGTTTGCTTCTTTGCAGGTAGGCGAATATATATCTAATTGATTCAGATTTGAGCATGCATGGAAACAAACACCCAAAGTGGAGGACCATGTACACAATTCAGTTGAATAACAATGACCATGTATACCCTCCGAGCATGGATACACTAGACTTGCATCTCTTTCCGGACGTCATCTTGAAGTGGAAATCAAGAGGCATATAACAGGTTGTTGGTAGAATTGCGGTGGCAAAATGATTAAGTTCTGTTAAAGGGCTTCAAATGCAGGACAAATGATAACACCGATAATGAAGATGGATCTACCGGCTCCTATTGTATGCACAACACCCGTATATCAGTATTCAGTATCAAGGTCTTCAATCATGCGTTACATCAAAAGAAATATTCCAACTCCAGCACTACAGATAATTCGCTGAACATAGGTTTGAATACCAAATGAGGGATAATGCTTATACAACGAAAATCTGTTGAAGACCAGAAATCATGCTACAAAATGTGGGCAGAGTTTCATTTCACTCTAGCACATATGCACCAAAACAAATGACATCTCTAGATTCCTATGCAGGTGCTTGTGTACATGGTCATTGTTATTCAACTGGTTAACAAAGACGTCAGAAGACGGGATGATCGATGATTTACCAGCTCTAAGCATCCGGACGAACAGCTCCAACGCCTCGGCGTGCCGGCCGCTCTGCGAGTAGCCCGAGATCATGGCCGTCCAGGACACCACATTCCGTTCCGGCATCCCGTCGAGCACGTTGCGCGCGTCGTCCAGCGCGCCGCACCTCGCGTACATGATGACCAGCCGCGTGGCCAGGTACACGGGCGGGCGGTACCTCGCCGTGACCATGTGCGCGTGCACCTGCCTTCCTTGCTTGAGCGCCCGCCTCTCGACGCACGCCGTGATGGCGGCGTCGTAGTCGTGGAAGCTCGCTCCGCCCCCGGCCACCGCCACCAAACCCGACGCTGTGGTTCGCCGAACCGCCGCACCACACATGTCGCGGCGTGCGAGGCGGGGCACGGCGGCACGCCGGAACCCGAGCGTCACGAGCATGTTCCTGCTGCCTCCAGAGAGCGCCGGGCTCGCACGGGCATTTCCTCGAGCACCTCGCGCGCGCCGCCGTCAAGGTCCCCGCTTATGTTCCTAGCCCAGCACTAAGCCTAAGGGAAGGGGGGCGCCTTGCACCGTCCGATCATCGATGGACGTATCAGACGACGAGACCCAAGATATCAGTACTGTCGCTCAGCGAACGCTTTGCTTCTGGTCTTCCACAACGTTCACGAGATGGTAACTCTTCCGATCACCACCAGAGCTCTCTGGGTTCTTGGGAAAGGATTGAGCCCAATCTCCAACTAAAGTAATCGATATCATCGAGAGGTGTATCAAAGATTAAAAACACATACAACAACTTACCATATCAATATGGCAAGATTGCATTCGAAAAGCAGATGTTTAATACTGTCTCCGATTAACTTTGTACCGAACCAACGACAAGTAATATGAATTGGAGGGAGTATCCTTGTTGTTCTCACATAAATGACATTAGTCATCACCGGTCCAACTTTTCTGGTAAGTTACTCTTGGTAAGGATACTCTCCTTCAGCATGAGCCACATGAAAATAAGAAAAAATAAATTTTGCGAGGCATTTTCAGCTTCAGATGAATCGGATGTCGTTATATGAGGCTAAAGATCTATCCAATGAATTGATTCTTTCTATTCAATACCACTTCATTCTGTCTTTATTATCATCAATCAATTTCACTTTATCTACCATAAGTTTGAGATCAATTCACTGCTTTTCAGTCTCCATTAAAGTGGTCTTCTAAATTCAAAGGCTTCCGGCCTCTAGCTTTAGTAGACTGGATAGTAATTAACTTCTTAAAAGAGATGGCATATAATTCGGGGAATCTTTCGGTCAGTGTATTATCGCCCAACCATATATCCTCCTAGAAAGTGTTTAGCTCCCCCCCCCCCCCATCACCCTTGTTCTAGCAATAGCTAAAATGTATAGTTAACATTTATCGAACTTTGCCAAAAGCAAAGTTCTCTTCTAGAGACATTTCTTTTCCAACAACATCTGCCATACACCATCAATGTTTTTCAATTTTCAAAGCCATTTCATCAACATAAACTGATTCATCACTTCCAGGTCCAACACCCCAAGACCCCAGTCATTTGGCAAATATATTGTTAGCCAATTTACAAGGTGATACTTCTTCTTATCCTTTGAATCATGCCAAACCATCGTAGCCTTGCTCGAGTTGATACTCTTCACCACACATTTTAGGACCTTCTAGGAGATCCACCATCAATAGAGAAAAATTGTTCGGCCCTACTTTGCTCTCCTAGGGTGACATGGGCGTTTACAGAAAACCTAGTCGCTTGGGTCCAGCGGCTGCGCTCTCCGCTCATCATCGCTGCTGGAGGAGGTCGTTGGGCGAAGCCCACGCGGCGGATGGCGGCTGATCCTTCCTGGTTGTTTTCGCACGGCGGTGGTTCGTGACAAGCGCAGGGTTGTGGCACCTATGGATGCGTAGTCGTGACAACATGGTCTAGCCACCTAGCTTGGTAGTGCACCCGGCGGGGAGAGGTGGCGTCCGAGAATCCTCCTATGGTTTCTCTCGGTGGCCGACTAAGATGTACGGCCATGGCGCTTGCCTCACATAATGTGACCGATGTTTTCAACATCGCCTCCAATCTGATCTGCGAGGTATGGCTCGGCAGCGGCACGAGGTCTAGGTTGGTGTGGAGGGACTCGTCCAGGTGTAGCATAGGATCGTCACCTTGGAAGTCATCATCGGTGATCTGCAACTCACCAATGACGTCGGTGTTTGCGTCAACAAGACACTGGAGTGTTGCCCTTTGCATGGGATCTTCTGGTGCATGGTGCCTCAGTTAGCCTGATCATAAGCAATGACGGCGTTGGAACGGTGGCATATGTTGGGTCGAATGTGGTCATTGCCATCTGGTCTAGTTCTGCCCTGACGTGTCGTCTATAGGATGATGTGGTGGTGTTGGTGTTGGGAAAGGTAGTAGAAAACAAAAAAATTCCGCACCTACGATCACCCAAGATCAATACGAATATGCATAACTGGTTGGGACCACGTTCATTACCGTCACCGAGTTGCAGCGTAAGAAGAACGTGGCGGTGTAGATCGTACTTGGAGTCCTTGAACGATCCCTCAACCCAAAGACCTAAAGCACGGCCTCTCTACTTGGTTGCAAGCGTGCAACCTTCACAATCCGGCAGTGCTTCACTGTCTAGAGCTAATCGTCATTGGAGAATTAGGGGGAGGAGATTAGAACCACACCGGGCTTCTAATTATGAGGACAAGAGGATTAGCCAAGCTCGGATTAGTCAACTAGGACCAACTAGACTAGAAATAGAAGAACTAGAGGAGGCTCCAAAACTTGTATGGACAATAGAGCAAAAAACCCTAGTATGTATAAGTTGGAGGAGGAAAGGGCAGCCACCAAGGGGGGAAAGTCTCCCCTTGGGGCGCCGGCCTAGGAGGGAGAATCGATCTCCTTCCCCTGGTCCAATTCGGGCCCCCATGTGGTGGGGGGGGGGGGCACTTCCTTATGGGCCCTTGTGGCCCATAACTCCTTCCACCTCTTGTCCTTTTAAGGCTCGTTGATATTTAAATTAAATATAAAATGTTCTAAATACTTTTAGACCATTTTATATATTTTTAACAACTTCGAAAACATTTTCTACCTATATACTCCCTCCGTCCGGAAATACTTGTCGGAGAAATGCATAAAAATGAATGTATCTAGAACTAAAATACACCTAAATGCATTCATTCCTTCGACGAGTATTTCCGGACGGAGGGAGTATAATATATAAATAATACCCGGTATTACCCGATGTTCACCGAAACCCTTCCGGTGACCCCAAAATGCTTCCGGATCATCTCGGAGCTATTTCAAATATTCATGAAATAATTCCACAAATATATTCTCATGAATCCCGTCCTACTAACACTCAGTAGATCGTGATTGCCCTAAGCTTGTGACCCCATAGGTTTGGTAACTCATAGACATGAACGCAAATGTTCGTTCAATGACCGGTGCTACCTCTTGAGCTTGGCGTTGGTTTTTTCCTTGAAGAGGAAAGGGTGATTGTCACGCCAAATATGCGATTCTATCCGAGAGGAACTCAAGGTCCCACCAAGGATAGAGCCGCATATTGAAACGCTTTTGCAAGGTGGATATCATTACATCATACCATTACATAATAGTTGGGGATACATACAAGGCATACAAATGCCGCAAGAATACATCAAACATCATACATGAGAACAACATCCGACTATGGATGAAACACAAACATAATCTCAAACCCCTGCTAGCCCAGAATTCTTCTGAAATGATGGCCTCCGGAGAATCGAAAAGGAAAGAACTCATGAAATGTTGCGGATGAGTATGAAATAATTCTCATAATCGAAAACAATTATGAGGGTGGCATAAAGCTAGAACCATGAATGTTCGAGAGAACGGACAAGATTTAGAGGAAAACTCTTCTTCGGTCTTCAAATGTTGAGAATGACGATGATGAACACCACCAAAATTGTTGAGATACCCCGGGAGAGTGAAAAGCGAAGAGGTTGAGCCAACAATGAAAATAATTTGAAATCGATCTTGAAAAGGCATCTGACTGATGAAATTCATTCTTACTTGAAACTTCGAAAAGAATTTGAGAATAACTCCGGGAAAATCAAAAGAGATCCTGGGAAAAGACCTGTGGGTTAGGGCCCACTGAAAAGAAACACCGTTGGAAAGGGTTGTTTGAATGAGAAATGATGCACCGAAATGATTGAAAGACTCAAATGAGGTGACAACCTCTAATTAATTTGAACACAAACACGAATCTTCTGAGATGTCTTCGACACTTTGGATATGAATAGAGAGAGGTGAGCGATTAAGAGGTGCACCGACATGGGAAAGCATTTGAAACGGGGAAAGGGATATGATCAACACTGAACGCTTGAATTGAATCCACCGGAGAAGAAAAAAGAACGAAGAATGATGAACTTGAAACTCCTGACCATCTTCATGATAATCACCGAATAAGAACATTGAAGGAAAGAATGAAGAAACTTCACATCCATAAGATGGATACTTGATTAAGAAATCTGAGTCCTAGAAGAAAAAGGGGTAGGAGGGCGGGAAAACAAAGGCAACTTGGGGAGGATGAAACAAACACTATTGCGAAGAACTGAGAATTGATCTAGCAAATATTGAAAGGATAGGATTAACTTGAAGAGAAGCACACCGGATGGAAAGAATTGACATGATAACCTCAATGATCAAGAAGGATTAGCACTCCCATAGAAATATGAGAACACCGCTTAGGAAAAGGTATGGAATTAACACTTAACATTGAAGCAACTCGAATACCACAACTCAAAACAAAACAAAGGATTTGGCACGCAGAATAAGCCGGAACAAACATATGATAGACCCCATATCGTATCATGTGTCTGTTGGAAGGATATCCTACGTGATACTTGAATTCCCACCTAAGAACTCCCAAAACTTTCTGGTTATGCAATCTAGTGTTGGGGATACAGGGAGGCACAAATATCTCACACAACTAACAAGTCCTACACTCCAACTGTATCCATCCGTCAACACATGGCCAAGAAACCTTCAGAAATCGTGTACCTCAGACCTTCGAAAATATCCGATATACTAGTTGTGGCAATACATTTGATCGCTCTCCCAGTACTGGGTGTCTTCAAACTACTCTCACCACAAAGAGTATAGAAGCATTTTCGATGTCGGCGAACTCTGGTATTCTGGAACTGAAACGATAAGCACTGTGGCAAAAACACCTTGGAGCTCAACTCCCCGGGACACTGCCACAACCCCTACATGTCAGGAGGCACCAAGACAGAATTCCTGTCACAATGATATTGCAACGATCCAACAATACCCGCGTGATCCTAAAATTTTTTTAAGTGAAAAAGGATAGAAGAGTGGAGACAAAACATCTACGTCGGGAGTCCTCACCAGAGCGACGAAGGGGCTGAGGAGTAAACATGATTCCTACTCTCCTATATATAGCTAGACTCAAAAAAAAATTCTTCTAGACTCAACAACGACAACGGTTCAATCAATTAAGGGGGCTCCTAAAGTCGGTAAGGCTCTGATACCAACTTGTCATGCCCAACATACGATTCTATCCGAGAGGAACTCGGAGGTCCCACCAAGGATAGAGTCGCATATTGAAACACTTTTGCAAGGTGGATATCATTACATCGTATCATTACATAATAGTTGGGGATACATACAAGGCATACAAATGCCGCAAGAATACAACAAACATCACACATGAGAACAACATCCGACTACGGGTGAAACACAAACATAAGCTCAAACGACATCCACCCTGCTAGCCCAGGCTGCCGACCAGGAACCAAACCCAAGATCGACGAAGAAGAAGAACTCCAAAACAAGTAAACATCGCTCTCACATTGGATCATCGCATTACCTGCACCTGCAACTGTTGTTGTAGTAATCTGTGAGCCACGAGGACTCAGCAATCCCATTACCATGAGTATCAAGACTAGCAAAGCTTAATGGGTAGGAAAGGGTAAGTGGTGAGGTTGCAATAGCGGCTAAGCAATGTATGGTGGCTAACTTACGAGTACAAGAGTTACTACGCAAACAGCCGCAAAACTAGTAATGATCAAGAAGTGATCCTGGACTACTTTTCAAACATAACCCCACCGTGTTCTCTTCTAGACCCACTCGAAAAGAGACTGTCACGGTTACGCACACGGTTGGTGTGTTTTAATTCGAATCTGGTGTCAAGTTCTCTACAACTGGACATTAAAAATTCCCATCTGCCACATAACCACGGGCACGGCTATCGAAAGTTTAAACCCTGCATGGGTGTCCCAACTTAGCCCATGACAAGCTCGCGATCCGCAGCGACAATCCTCCATCTCGGGACCCTCCGATCAGACTCGGGATCCTAGTGCACAAGACATTTCGACCATGGTAAAACAAATCTAGCAAGACCTCCCGGCGTGCCGGCACCCTGATAGTAGCCGCGTGTATCTCATCTCAGGCCACAACCGGATGGGACAAGCTGAAGGAAATATGCCCTATAGGAAATAATAAAGTTGTTATTTATATTTCCTTATATCATGATAAATGTTTATTATTCATGCTAGAATTGTATTAACCGGATACTTAGTACACGTGTGAATACATAGACAAAAAAGTGTCACTAGTATGCCTCTACTTGACTAGCTCGTTAATCAAAGGTGGTTAAGTTTCCTAGCCATAGACATGAGTTGTCATTTGATGAACGGGATCACATCATTAGAGAATGATGTGATTGACTTGACCCATCCGTTAGCTTAGCACTATGATCGTTTAGTTTATTGCTAATGCTTTCTTCATAGCTTATACATGTTCCTATGACTATGAGATTATGCAACTCCCAAATATCGAAGGAACACTTAGTGTGCTATCAAACGTCACAATGTAACCGGGTGACTATAAAGATGCTCTACAGGTGTCTTCGATGGTGTTTGTTGAGTTGGCATAAATCGAGATTAGGATTTTTCACTCCATGTATCGGAGAGGTATCTCTGGGCCCTCTCGGTAATGCACATCACTATAAGCCTTGCAAGCAATGTGACTAATGAGTTAGTTACGGGACGATGCATTACGGAACGAGTAAAAAGACTTGCCGGTAACGAGATTGAACTAGGTATTGAGATATCGACGATCGAATCTCAGGCAAGTAACATACCGATGACAAAAGGAACAACGTATGTTGTTATGCGGTTTGACCGATAAAGATCTTCGTATAATATGTAGGAACCAATATGAGCATCCAGGTTCCGCTATTGGTTATTGACCGAAAGTGAGTCTTGGTCATGTCTACATAGTTCCTGAACCCATAGGGTCTGCACGCTTAACGTTCCTTGACAATCGGTATTATGAGTTTATGTGTTTTGATGTACCGAAGGTAGTTTTGAGTCTCAGATGTGATCACGGACATGACGAGGAGTCTCGAAATGGTTGAGACATAAAGATTGATATATTGGACGATGTTATTCGGACACCGGATGAGTTCCGGGGGTCACGGATAAGTATCAGAGTGCCGGGGGGTTATCAGAACCCTCGGGGGAACTAATGGGCCAACATGGGCCTTGAGAGAGAGAGAGGAGAGGGCCTAGGGCTGGCCGCGCCCCCCTTGAGGAGTCCGAATTGGACTAGGAGGGGGCGGTGCCCCCCTCTCCTTCCTTCTCCCTCTGTTGGTGTCAAAACCGGCGGATCTCGGGTAGGGGGTCCCGAACTGTGCGTCTAAGGCGGATGGTAACAGGAGGCAGGGGACACGATGTTTACCCAGGTTCGGCCCTCTTAATGGAGGTAATGAAGGAAATATGCCCTAGAGGCAATAATAAAGTTATTATTTATTTCCTTATATCATGATAAATGTTTATTATTCATGCTAGAATTGTATTAACCGGAAACATAATACATGTGTGAATACATAGACAAACAGAGTGTCACTAGTATGCCTCTACTTGACTAGCTCGTTAATCAAAGATGGTTATGTTTCCTAACCATGAACAAGGAGTTGTTATTTGATTAACGGGATCACATCATTAAGTGAATGATCTGATTGACATGACCCATTCCATTAGCTTAGCACCCGATCGTTTAGTATGTTGCTATTGCTTTCTTCATGACTTATACATGTTCCTATAACTATGAGATTATGCAACTCCCGTTTGCCGGAGGAACACTTTGTGTGCTACCAAACGTCACAACGTAACTGGGTGATTATAAAGGAGCTCTACAGGTGTCTCCAAAGGTACATGTTGGGTTGGCGTATTTCGAGATTAGGATTTGTCACTCCGATTGTCGGAGAGGTATCTCTGGGCCCTCTCGGTAATGCACATCACTTAAGCCTTGCAAGCATTGCAACTAATGAGTTAGTTGCGGGATGATGTATTACAGAACGAGTAAAGAGACTTGCCGGTAACGAGATTGAACTAGGTATTGGAATACCGACGATCGAATCTCGGGCAAGTAACATACCAATGACAAAGGGAACAACGTATGTTGTTATGCGGTCTAACCGATAAAGATCTTCGTAGAATATGTAGGAGCCAATATGGGCATCCAGGTCCCGCTATTGGTTATTGACCGGAGACATGTCTCGGTCATGCCTACATTGTTCTCGAACCCGTAGGGTCCGCACGCTTAAGGTTACGATGACAGTTATATTATGAGTTTATGCATTTTGATGTACCGAAGTTTGTTCGGAGTCCCGGATGTGATCACGGACATGACAAGGAGTCTCGAAATGGTCGAGACATAAAGATTGATATATTGGAAGCCTATGTTTGGATATCGGAAGTGTTCCGGGTGAAATTGGGATTTTACCGGAGTACCGGGAGGTTACCGGAACCCCCCGGGAGCTATATGGGCCATAGTGGGCCTTAGTGGAAAAGAGAAGAGGCAGCCCAACATGGGCCGCACGCCCCTCCCCTCCCTTGGTCCGAATAGGACAAGGAGAGGGGGCCGGCCCCTCTCTCTCTCTTTTCCCCCCTCCGTGAATCCTATTCCAACTAGGATTGGGGGGGGGGGATCCTACTCCCAGAGGGAGTAGGACTCTCCTGGCGCACCTCTCCTAGGCCGGCCGCACCCCCCCTTTAGTCCTTTATATACGGAGGCAGAGGCACCCCAGAAACACACAAGTTGATCCACGTGATCTTATTCTTAGCCGTGTGCGGCGCCCCCAGCCACCATAGTCCTCGATAATATGGTAGCGGTGCTTAGGCGAAGCCCTGCAGCAGTAGTACATCAAGATCGTCACCACGCCGTCGTGCTGACGGAACTCTTCCCCGACACTTTGCTGGATCGGAGTCCGGGGATCGTCATCGAGCTGAACGTGTGCTAGAACTCGGAGGTGCCGTAGTTTCGGTGCTTGATCGGTCGGGCCGTGGAGACGTACGACTACATCAACCAAATGCTTCCGTTGTCGATCTACCAAGGGTACGTAGATCACACTCTCCCCTTGTTGCTATGCATCACCATGATCTTGCGTGTGCGTAGGAAAATTTTGAAATTACTACGTTCCCCAACAATGGCATCCGAGCCTAGGTTTTATATGTTGATGTTATATGCACGAGTAGAACACAAGTGAGTTGTGGGCGATATAAGTCATACTGCTTACCAGCATGTCATCCTTTGGTTCGGCGGTATTGTTGGATGAAGCGGCCTGGACCGACATTACGCGTACGCTTACGCGAGACCGGTTCTCCTGACGTGCTTTGCACAGAGGTGGCTTGCGGGTGACAGTTTCTCCAACTTTAGTTGAATCGAGTGTGGCTACGCCCGGTCCTTGCGAAGGTTAAAACAACACCAACTTGACAAACTATCGTTGTGGTTTTGATGCATAGGTAAGATTAGTTCTTGCTTAAGCCCATAGCAGCCACGTAAAACTTGCAACAACAAAGTAGAGGACGTCTAACTTGTTTTTGCAGGGCATGTTGTGATGTGATATGGTCAAGACATGATGCTGATTTTTATTGTATGAGATGATCATGTTTTGTAACCGAGTTATCGGCAACTGGCAGGAGCCATATGGTTGTCGTTTTATTGTATGCAATGCAATCGCGATGTAATGCTTTACTTTTCACTAAGCGGTAGCGATAGTCGTGGAAGCACAAGCTTGGCGAGACGACAACGATGCTACGATGGAGATCAAGGTGTCGCGCCGGTGACGATGGTGATCACGACGGTGCTTCGGAGATGGAGATCACAAGCACAAGATGATGATGGCCATATCATATCACTTATATTGATTTCATGTGATGTTTATCTTTTATGCATCTTATCTTGCTTTGATTGACGGTAGCATTATAAGATGATCTCTCACTAATTATCAAGAAGTGTTCTCCCTGAGTATGCACCGTTGTGAAAGTTCTTCGTGCTGAGACACCACGTGATGATCGGGTGTGATAGGCTCTACGTTCAAATACAACGGGTGCAAAACAGTTGCACACGCGGAATACCCAGGTTATACTTGACGAGCCAAGCATATACATATATGACCTCGGAACACGGAGACCGAAAGGTCGAGCGTGAATCATATAGTAGATATGATCAACATAGTGATGTTCACCAATGAAACTACTCCATCTCACGTGATGATCGGACATGGTTTAGTTGATTTGGATCACGTAATCACTTAGAGGATTAGAGGGATGTCTATCTAAGTGGGAGTTCTTTAAGTAAATTAACTGAACTTAAATTTATCATGAAACTTAGTACCTGATAAGTATCTTGCTTGTTTATGCTTGATTGTAGATAGATGGCTCGTGCTGTTGTTCCGTTGAATTTTAATGCGTTCCTTGAGAAAGCAAAGTTGAAAGATGATGGTAGCAATTACACGGACTGGGTCCGTAACTTGAGGATTATCCTCATTGCTGCACAGAAGAATTACGTCCTGGAAGCACCGCTGGGTGCCAGGCCTGCTGCTGGAGCAACACCGGATGTTATGAACGTCTGGCAGAGCAAAGCTGATGACTACTCAATAGTTCAGTGTGCCATGCTTTACGGCTTAGAATCGGGACTTCAACGACGTTTTGAACGTCATGGAGCATATGAGATGTTCCAGGAGTTGAAGTTAATATTTCAAGCAAATGCCCGGACTGAGAGATATGAAGTCTCCAATAAGTTCTATAGCTGCAAGATGGAGGAGAACAGTTCTGTCAGTGAGCATATACTCAAAATGTCTGGGTATAATAATCACTTGATTCAATTGGGAGTTAATCTTCCAGATGATTGCGTCATTGACAGAATTCTCCAATCACTGCCACCAAGCTACAAGAGCTTCGTGATGAACTATAATATGCAAGGGATGAATAAGACTATTCCCGAGCTCTTCGCGATGCTGAAAGCTGCAGAGGTAGAAATCAAAAAGGAGCATCAAGTGTTGATGGTCAACAAGACCACTAGTTTCAAGAAAAAGGGCAAAGGGAAGAAGAAGGGGAACTTCAAAAAGAACGGCAAGCAAGTTGCTACTCAAGAGAAGAAACCCAAACCTGGACCTAAGCCTGAAACTGAGTGCTTCTACTGCAAGCAGACTGGTCACTAGAAGCGGAACTGCCCCAAGTATTTGGCGGATAAGAAGGATGGCAAGGTGAACAAAGGTATATGTGATATACATGTTATTGATGTGTACCTTACTAATGCTCGCAGTAGCACCTGGGTATTTGATACTGGTTCTGTTGCTAATATTTGCAACTCGAAACAGGGACTACGGATTAAGCGAAGATTGGCTAAGGACGAGGTGACGATGCGCGTGGGAAACGGTTCCAAAGTCGATGTGATCGCAGTCGGCACGCTACCTCTACATCTACCTTCGGGATTAATATTAGACCTAAATAATTGTTATTTGGTGCCAGCGTTAAGCATGAACATTATATCTAGACCTTGTTTGATGCGAGACGGTTATTCATTTAAATCAGAGAATAATGGTTGTTCTATTTATATGAGTAATATCTTTTATGGTCATGCACCCTTGAAGAGTGGTCTATTCTTGTTGAATCTCGATAGTAGTAACTCACATATTCATAATGTTGAAGCCAAAAGATGCAGAGTTGATAATGATAGTGCAACATATTTGTGGCACTGCCGTTTAGGTCATATCGGTGTAAAGCGCATGAAGAAACTCCATACCGATGGACTTTTGGAACCACTTGATTATGAATCACTTGGTACTTGCGAACCGTGCCTCATGGGCAAGATGACCAAAACACCGTTCTCCGGTACTATGGAGAGAGCAACAGATTTGTTGGAAATCATACATACAGATGTATGTGGTCCGATGAATATTGAGGCTCGTGGCGGATATCGTTATTTTCTCACCTTCACAGATGACTTAAGCAGATATGGGTATATCTACTTAATGAAACATAAGTCTGAAACGTTTGAAAAGTTCAAAGAATTTCAGAGTGAAGTTGAAAATCATCGTAACAAGAAAATAAAGTTTCTATGATCTGATCGTGGAGGAGAATATTTGAGTTACGAGTTTGGTGTACATTTGAAAAATTGTGGAATAGTTTCGCAACTCACACCACCCGGAACACCACAGCGTAATGGTGTGTCCGAACGTCGTAATCGTACTTTACTAGATATGGTGCGAACTATGATGTCTCTTACTGATTTACCGCTATCGTTTTGGGGATACGCTCTAGAGACGGCCGCATTCACGTTAAATAGGGCACCGTCAAAATCCGTTGAGACGACGCCTTATGAACTGTGGTTTGGCAAGAAACCAAAGTTGTCATTTCTGAAAGTTTGGGGCTGCGATGCTTATGTGAAAAAGCTTCAACCTGATAAGCTCGAACCCAAATCGGAGAAATGTGTCTTCATAGGATATCCAAAGGAGACTATTGGATACACCTTCTATCACAGATCCGAAGACAAGACTTTTGTTGCTAAGTTCGGAAACTTTCTAGAGAAGGAGTTTCTCTCAAAAGAAGTGAGTGGGAGGAAAGTAGAACTTGACGAGGTAATTGTACCTGCTCCCTTATTGGAAAGTAGTGCATCACAGAAAACTGTTTCTGTGACACCTACACCAGTGAGTGAGGAAGCTAATGATGATGATCATGAAACTTCAGAACAAGATACTACTGAACCTCGTAGATCAACCAGAGTAAGATCCGCGCCAGAGTGGTACGGTAATCCTGTTCTGCAAGTCATGCTACTAGATCATGATGAACCTACAAACTATGAAGAAGCGATGGTGAGACCAGATTCCGCAAAGTGGCTTGAAGCCATGAAATCTGAGATGGGATCCATGTATGAGAACAAAGTATGGACTTTGGTTGACTTGCCCGATGATCGGCAAGCAATTGAGAATAAATGGATCTTCAAGAAGAAGACTGACGCTGACAGTAATATTACTGTCTACAAAGCTCGACTTGTCGCAAAAGGTTTTCGGCAAGTTCAAGGGATTGACTACGATGAGACCTTCTCACCCGTAGCGATGCTTAAGTCTGTCCAAATCATGTTAGCAATTGCCGCATTTTATGATTATGAAATTTGGTAGATGGATGTCAAAACTGCATTCCTGAATGGATTTCTGGAAGAAGAGTTGTATATGATGCAACCAGAAGGTTTTGTCAATCCAAAGGGAGCTAACAAAGTGTGCAAGCTCCAGCGATCCATTTATGGACTGGTGCAAGCCTCTCGGAGTTGGAATAAACGTTTTGATAGTGTGATCAAAGCATTTGGTTTTATACAGACTTTTGGAGAAGCCTGTATTTACAAGAAAGTGAGTGGGAGCACTATAGCATTTCTGATATTATATGTAGATGACATATTACTAATTGGAAATGATATAGAATTTCTGGATAGCATAAAGGGATACTTGAATAAGAGTTTTTCAATGAAAGACCTCGGTGAAGCTGCTTACATATTAGGCATTAAGATCTATAGAGATAGATCAAGACGCTTAATTGGACTTTCACAAAGCACATACCTTGACAAAGTTTTGAAGAAGTTCTAAATGGATCAAGCAAGGAAAGGATTCTTGCCTGTGTTACAAGGTGTGAAGTTGAGTAAGACTCAATGCCCGACCACTGCATAAGATAGAGAGAATATGAAAGATGTTCCCTATGCTTCAGCCATAGGCTCTATCATGTATGCAATGCTGTGTACCAGACCTGATGTGTGCCTTGCTATAAGTCTAGCAGGGAGGTACCAAAGTAATCTAGGAGTGGATCACTGGACAGCGGTCAAGAACATCTTGAAGTACCTAAAAAGGACTAAGGATATGTTTCTCGTATATGGAGGTGACAAAGAGCTCATCGTAAACGGTTACGTTGATGCAAGATTTGACACTGATCCGGACGATTCTAAATCGCAAACCGGATACGTGTTTACATTAAAAGATGGAGCTGTCAGTTGGTGCAGTTCTGAACAAAGCGTCGTGGCAGGATCTACATGTGAAGTGGAGTACATAGCTGCTTCGGAAGCAGCAAATGAAGGAGTCTGGATGAAGGAGTTCATATCCGATCTAGGTGTCATACCTAGTGCATCGGGTCCAATGAAAATCTTTTGTGACAATACTGGTGCAATTGCCTTGGCAAAGGAATCCAGATTTCACAAGAGAACCAAGCAAATCAAGAGATGCTTCAATTCCATCCGGGATCTAGTCCAGGTGGGAGACATAGAGATTTGCAAGATACATACGGATCTGAATGTTGCAGAACCATTGACTAAGCCTCTTCCACGAGCAAAACATGATCAGCACCAAGGCTCCATGGGTGTTAGAATCATTACTATGTAATCTAGATTATTGACTCTAGTGCAAGTGGGAGACTGAAGGAAATATGCCCTAGAGGCAATAATAAAGTTATTATTTATTTCCTTATATCATGATAAATGTTTATTATTCATGCTAGAATTGTATTAACCGGAAATATAATACATGTGTGAATACATAGACAAACAGAGTGTCACTAGTATGCCTCTACTTGACTAGCTCGTTAATCAAAGATGGTTATGTTTCCTAACCATGAACAAGGAGTTGTTATTTGATTAACGGGATCACATCATTAAGTGAATGATCTGATTGACATGACCCATTCCATTAGCTTAGCACCCGATCGTTTAGTATGTTGCTATTGCTTTCTTCATGACTTATACATGTTCCTATAACTATGAGATTATGCAACTCCCATTTGCCGGAGGAACACTTTGTGTGCTACCAAACGTCACAATGTAACTGGGTGATTATAAAGGAGCTCTACAGGTGTCTCCAAAGGTACATGTTGGGTTGGCGTATTTCGAGATTAGGATTTGTCACTCCGATTGTCGGAGAGGTATCTCTGGGCCCTCTCGGTAATGCACATCACTTAAGCCTTGCAAGCATTGCAACTAATGAGTTAGTTGCGGGATGATGTATTATAGAACGAGTAAAGAGACTTGCCGGTAACGAGATTGAACTAGGTATTGGAATACCGACGATCGAATCTCGGGCAAGTAACATACCAATGACAAAGGGAACAACGTATGTTGTTATGCGGTCTGACCGATAAAGATCTTCATAGAATATGTAGGAGCCAATATGGGCATCCAGGTCCCGCTATTGGTTATTGACCGGAGACATGTCTCGGTCATGTCTACATTGTTCTCGAACCCGTAGGGTCCGCACGCTTAAGGTTACGATGACAGTTATATTATGAGTTTATGCATTTTGATGTACCGAAGTTTGTTCGGAGTCCCGGATGTGATCACGGACATGACGAGGAGTCTCGAAATGGTCGAGACATAAAGATTGATATATTGGAAGCCTATGTTTGGATATCGGAAGTGTTCCGGGTGAAATTGGGATTTTACCGGAGTACCAGGAGGTTACCGGAACCCCCCGGGAGCTATATGGGCCATAGTGGGCCTTAGTGGAAAAGAGAAGAGGCAGCCCAACATGGGCCGCACGCCCCTCCCCTCCCTTGGTCCGAATAGGACAAGGAGAGGGGGCCGGCCCCTCTCTCTCTTTTCCCCCCTCCGCGAATCCTATTCCAACTAGGATTGGGGGGGGGGATCCTACTCCCAGAGGGAGTAGGACTCTCCTGGCTCGCCTCTCCTAGGCCGGCCGCACCACCCCCTTTAGTCCTTTATATACGGAGGCAGAGGCACCCCAGAAACACACAAGTTGATCCACGTGATCTTATTCTTAGCCGTGTGCGGCGCCCCCAGCCACCATAGTCCTCGATAATATGGTGGCGGTGCTTAGGCATAGCCCTGCAGCAGTAGTACATCAAGATCGTCACCACGCCGTCGTGCTGATGGAACTCTTCCCCGACACTTTGCTGGATCGGAGTCCGGGGATCGTCATCGAGCTGAACGTGTGCTAGAACTCGGAGGTGCCGTAGTTTCGGTGCTTGATCGGTCGGGCCGTGGAGACATACGACTACATCAACCAAACGCTTCCGTTGTCGATCTACCAAGGGTACGTAGATCACACTCTCCCCTCGTTGCTATGCATCACCATGATCTTGCGTGTGCGTAGGAAAATTTTGAAATTACTACGTTCCCCAACAGGTAATACCCTACATCCTGCTTGATTGTTCTTGATGATATGAGTATTACAAGAGTTGATCTACCACGAGATCGTAGAGGCTAAACCCTAGAAGCTAGCCTATGGTATGATTGCATATTGTCCTACGGACTAAACCCTCCGGTTTATATAGACACTGGAGGGGGCTAGGGTTACACAAGGTCGGTTACAAGGGAGGAGATCTACATATCCGTATTGCCTAGCTTGCCTTCCACGCCAAGGAGAGTCCCATCCAGACACGGGACGGAGTCTTCAATCTTGTATCTTCATGGTCCAACAGTCCGGCCAAAGGATATAGTCCGGCTGTCTAGAGACCCCCTAATCCAGGACTCCCTCAGTAGCCCCTGAACCAGGCTTCAATGACGATGAGTCCTGCGTGCAGTATTGTCTTCAGCATTGCAAGGCGGGTTCTTCTCCAAATCTTGAATATCTGCTAAGTAGTGTCCGGCTCCCATAAATGTTGGACTTCTTGGCTTCTGCGCCCAATAAGGGCTATCTTCCACATGTCGAGCGAATGAGAGGAGCCAGGATGTTTTTACATTCGCCCCCCTAGCCAGGTAAATAAATCGTCCATTAAAGGGATGTGTATTCTTGGATCCAATCCACACCATCCTCCCACGGCGAGAATCCATCGGAGCGCGCTCGGAAAAATCCATTCCATCATGGTCGGCCATCGCAGCTCCTCCCCTCGCTCCCGTAGCCCTAAGCCTGGTGATTGGGAGAAGTGTTCCGTCCCACACAACCGATTAGCAGAGTTGCAGACCCAGGGATTTCTCCCTCCAGCGTATATGGTCCTTGTCCGAGCCGGGCTCGCCACATATAATGGCGGGGAGCAAGCGGAGAGCTTCCCCAATCCCTCCAAGGGGGAGCGGGTATGCCTTGTCCCTTACTTACTAAGGGGACTTGGATTTCCAATCCATCCGTTCCTCCGCGGACTCCTGGAGTTTTATGGCCTCCAGTTGCATAATTTCACCCCTGCTTCCATATTTCACATCGCCGGTTATGTTGCCCTTTGTGAGCTGTTTCCGGGCTGCGAGGATCATTTCGAGTTGTGGAAGAGGCTATTCTGCCTTGTGCCCCGTACATAGGAGGGGTCACTTTATCAAGTGGGCGAAGCCGAAATATGGCGCATCGCCGAGACCGGATACTTGTCTGGTACCCCGAAGAAGACGCCCAAAGACTGGCCTTCGGAGTGGTTTTACATGGAGGACATCCCTGTTCCAGACCCTATTCGGAGGGGTCTTCCCGAGTTCAACAATGCTCCTCTGAAGAAACGCCGAAGTTGGCGCCCACGGAGCCCCCAGGAGGAAGAAACGGGGAAGTCCTTTAACTGATGGGCCGGATTAAAGCGCTGACTCAATCAGGATTGACAATAATCGAGGTTATGTCAATATGCATAATGCAGGGGGTGCAGCCGCGCCAATATCGAGGGCACCCCCTGTGGTGTTTTAACGGGGAAGATGATGCCAACCGTTGCGGGCGTAAGGGACCAGACTCCGCTGCTGCTTTAGCAAAAATTCTGTCTGAGTTGTTCAAGGGAGAGGAAGAGGAGTTCATCCATATTAAGCCGCGGGATGGATTCTCCATGTACAACCCTCCAAGCTGGGTGAGCTGTCACTCTTTACTCCCAACCTTCCCGCATTCTTTATTGTAAATACTCACCTTGCCGTTTCATGGCAGGAACTGCGAAAAGCTGTAAGGGAGGTCAACAGCCCACCTCCACAACCGGAGGACCCTGACCGGGCCCTCGCCCCCGGACTCGAAGAGGATCCGGACATATTTGTGGAGCTGATAGACAGGAAATTCTAACAATTGAGCTGTGATGACGCCATGGTCGCCATAATGGCCGACTATCCTGGACTACTCCCTGCATCGCATGTAAGAAAAGACCGGAGTCCCAACTTCCAAAAAGGATCCCCCTTTTACGCACTTCACCTACCGTACACATATGGTGTTTTACAGGGAAGGCCTTCGGGACGCCGTGTCGAACCTGCAGGGACTCGCCAACAAGGGGCACCGAAGCCGGGTAGGCCAAAAAGGAAGGCGGCCAGGACGGAGACGCCGGCGCAGAGGTATGACACAAAACCTCGCTCCGTGGTTATCGTCTTTCTTAAAATATAATGACGTCCGTGTTTCTTAGTAGAAAAAACGCTCGCCGGACTATATCCGGAGAGGCTGCCGATCACGCCTCCACCAGCCGGGCTCCAGGGCCGGACATAGAGGCGGAAGCTAACACGGGGTGGGCGCCGGATGCTCCTCCTACAGAGGATGTGAACAAACTATCCGCTACAAATTCTGAAGTGGAGAGCGCCATGAATCATAGGCATCGCCGGGCCGTACTCCGTGACGCTTGTTTCTCCCAAGAGGCATTCGATGCCTTCAACTTAGGAGAGACGTACATCCGTGCTGCTCAGAATGGTCTAGCCCGAGCCACAGACCAGTATGTAAGGGATATACAGGTAAGAAAATCTGATGATTATATGTATCAGTAGCCCCTGAGACTTGAAACAGTTGACGCAACTGATTTAAGGATCATTATTTGTGCAGGTTCTTACAGAGAAGAATTCCCTCCTGTCTCAAGAGCTGGAAGAGTGCAAGGCCCAGCTAGGGGCCGCTGTTGCCGCGTTTAAGGAGTCCGAGAAGGGCCCCTCTGGTAGCACTTGTTTTTATTTCAAAGAATACAGGTAGTAGGTAGTATACGACATGCATGCAAATCTAACAATAGATGTTGCAGATGACCCCGGAGTGAATCCGGAGGCCGTGGCGGTGAATGCGGCACATGCGGCACATGCTGATCGACAGCTAAATGCTGGCGAGCGCGTGCTTACGCGAGTCAGACAGGAGAAAAATAATCTCCAAGACGCCAATATCTGGCTGGGCGTGGAACTAAAAGATGTCCGAGCCCAGCTTGCGGACTCCGTGAAGGAGAATAAGCGGCTTCGACGCGGCATTTTTAGTAAGTGCTTGAACGAACTTTTTAAAGGAGTTCGGCGAAGAAGCCGGCTAATAGAGTTATGTCTGCAGGTATGCTGACGGGTCGTCCCGCGAAGGAGATGCCTGGGTCTTCGGGTGATCTTCTACCAGAGCTCTCACAACTGCACGAGCAAGTTTGGCAGGTGATGCAGGGTATTGCCCAAGCCTTGTGGTCATCCGCGTCCCCGCCAGGAGGCATGGGGGAGCTTATAGAGAAGCTCAAGGGAGCGCGGCGGCGCTTCCGATTATGGAAGATATCATCCTGCCGACAAGGTGCGAGGGAAGCCTGGGCTATGGTGAAGACGCGATATACCAAAACTGACCCAAACCACATGGCCGAGGTCGGACCTGTGGGGCCCGATGGGAAGGAGATCCCCGTCAGTTTAGTGTATGACCAAGTAGAATTAGCCGCAAAGTATTCCCAACAGGATTGTAGGCTAGATAGCCTGTTGGATGGTATAGAAGAAGAATTTAATCAGTCTTAGTGACTGTGTACTTCAAGTGACATATGTAATGTCCTAGCCGGATTGTAAATCATTTGTCATGGCGGACCTTTTCGCTTCGACCTCTGGACCCGATAGTCCGGAGTGTATCCGAATACCCGCTCGGTTATGTAAAAACCGGGGTATGCATGGAAACCAGGCGTAGGGGTCATAAGTGCTTGAACAACCAAGTACCCAACTAGCTATGTTATATTATATGGGTAGTAAGAAACATCTTCTAGGGAGAATAGTTCCGTTAAGGGTTCCTTTCCCTGGGTACCATACCCTAATGTGCATGTCCGAACTGCGAAAAGAGACGCAGGCTATAAACATCTGGGGGCATGTTTCAAATTAAATAAAAGTCATCTTTTATTCACCGACCGAATATTCCCTTAAGAGCGCTAGCTTTCGGCTTCACCCAGTCCGAGGTACACATCCGGCTGACCCGACAGTAACAATCGCAGAGGTGCTCCCCTTATGCCCTAGCCGAATTAACAGGAACGTAGGGCATAAATACAAGAGCCAGGCAACCCAGCTTGGCCAAAACTTAAGTCATATCGATGCATATAATGGCTAAAAAAGGTACATGCGGAAGAATAACACATGTGTGGGACATAAGCCCAGAAAAATAGTTAGATTAAGCTTCTATATAAGAAGCCCCCAGGTATAATGAGCGCGGTTAGCGCGGCAAGATTGTGTAACCAAGACACAAGTTTAGCCTTTTAGGGCCTTGATGAGAAATAAAAAGAGAGAAAGAGAGAAAAGACAGATATGCAAAAAATTGATGGAGGTAAGGATACAAACATAGAGTCCGGCACTAGGCGTAGAATCTTCGGAGTCTGGCTGCGTTCCATGGGTTTGGCTCGAGTCGATTATCCGATGCATCCCGCAGACGGTACGCTCCACCGGTCAGAACCTGGTCAATAATGAAGGGACCTTCCCATTTGGGCTTGAGCTTGTTCTTTTTCTTCTCTGGCAGGCGTAGAACTAGTTCGCCAATGGTATAGGTTTTGGCCCATACTTCTCTGCTTTGATACCTTCGAGCATGTTGCTGCTAGAATGCGGAACGGGCCTTTGCCACGTCGTGCTCCTCCTCCAGGGCGTCCAAACTGTCCTGCCGATCGAGCTCGGCCTCTTTTTCTTCGTACATGCGCACTCGAGGTGAGTCATGAATTATGTCGCAAGGCAGAACCGCCTCTGCGCCATACACCATAAAGAACGGTGTGTATCCGGTAGTGCGATTCGGCGTGGTCCGCAGCCCCCATAGTACGGAGTCGAGCTCCTCTACCCAGTGCGTGTTTGATTCCTTTAAGGATCACACTAGTCTGGGTTTAATGCCGCTCATGATAAGACCATTTGCTCGCTCGACCTGACCATTAGTTTGCGGGTGATAGACAGAAGCATAATCGAGCTTGATGCCCATATTGATGCACCAAAGTTTCACCTCGTCGGCTGTAAAATTCGTGCCGTTGTCAGTGATGATGCTGTGGGGGATGCCATAACGGTGTACAACCCCAGATATGAAGTCTATCACCGGTCCGGATTCAGCCGTTTTGACGGGTTTGGCTTCTATCCATTTGGTGAATTTATCCACCATGACCAGTAAGTATTTTTTCTTATGGGTTCCCCCTTTAAGGGGTCCGACCATATCAAGCCCCCAGACCGCGAAGGGCCAAGTAATGGGGATTGTTTGGAGAGAGGTAGGCGGCATATGGCTTTGGTTTGCAAAAAGCTGGCAACCGACGCAATGTTGGACCAGATGCTGCGCATCTGCCCGGGCCGTCGGCCAATAAAAACATGTACGGAAGGCCTTCCTTACAAGGGCCTGGGCTGCGGCGTGGTGGCCGCCGAGTCCGGCATGGATTTCTGCCAAAAGCTTCCGCCCTTCGTCTTCGGAGATGCACCTTTGAAGGACTCCGGTAGTGCTTTTCTTATAAAGCTCTCCCTCATGGACCTTGTAGGATTTAGATCGCCGCACTATGCAGCGTGCCTCATTTTGGTCCTCGGGTAGTTCCTGCCTGGTTAGGTAGGCCAAGAATGGTTCTGTCCACGGGGCGATGATGACCATTATTACGTGGGCTGAAGGTGTTATTTCGATGGCAGAGCCTCCGATTGTGTCAGAGTGTTCGGTATCTGGTGTTGTGGCCAGGTCCAGACTATTATTGCCGGTGTCCCCTTCCCGTACCACAGATGGCTTACACAGTTTTTCCAGGAAGATGTTAGGTGGGACAGGGTCGCTCTTAGCACCGATACAGGCGAGGAGATCCGCCGCCTGATTATTTTCCCGAGCCACATGGTGGAATTCAAGCCCCTCGAACCAAGCTGACATTTTGAGGACGGCGTTGCGATATGCCGCCATTTTCGGATCCTTGGCATCGAAGTCTCCATTTATTTGAGATATTGCGAGGTTTGAATCCCCACGCACCTCCAAGCGTTGAATGCCCATGGAAACTGCCATCCGAAGACCGTGTAGTAGGGCCTCGTATTCGGATGCGTTATTGGAGTCTGTGTATAGTATTGAGTACGTATTGAACTGTGTCTCCGGTGGGGGACGTCAGGACGACGCCAGCCCCCAGACCAGCCAACATTTTAGAGCCGTCGAAGTGCATGATCCAATTGGAGTACGCGCCGTACTCTTTAGGGAGTTCGGCTTCTGTCCATTCGGTGATGAAATCGGCCAGTACTTGTGACTTAATGGCTCGCCGTGGTTTATATGTTATGTCGAACGGGAGGAGCTCGATAGCCCATTTGGCAATCGGGCCCGTGGCATCGCGGTTGTTTATTATGTCGTTGAGTGGTACTTCGGAGGCCACCGCAATTGAACACTCTTGAAAGTAGTGTCGTAATTTCCAGGATGCCATGAATACCGCGTATGCTATCTTTTGATAATGTGGGTACCATGATTTGCATGGAGTGAGGACAGTAGATACATAATATACCGGCTTTTGAAGTGGGAATTTATGTCCCTATGTCTCTCGTTCGACGACGAGCACGGCGCTTACAACTTGGTGAGTTGCCGCTATATATAATAGCATTGGTTCACCGACATTTGGCGCGGCCAAGATTGGGTTGGTAGCCAGGATGGCTTTTATTTCTTCCAATCCGGCCATGGCTGCGTCCGTCCACTCGAAGTGTTCGGTGCGCCGAAGAAGGCGATAAAGGGGGAGTGCCTTTTCTCCTAATCGGGAGATGAAGCGGCTTAAGGCCGCCACACATCTAGTTAACTTCTGGATTTGCTTGAGGTCAGTTGGGATAGCCAACTGCGACAGAGCTTGGATCTTAGCCGGATTTGCTTCAATTCCTCTGCTGGAGACGATAAAGCCCAGGAGCTTTCCAGCGGGTACGCCGAAAACGTATTTTTCCGGATTGAGCTTAATGTCGTATGTTCAGAGATTGTCGAACGTGAGCCTCAAGTCATCTATTAAGGAGTCGACGTGTCTGGTTTTAACGACCACATCGTCGATGTATGCCTCCACTGTTTTGCCAATCTGCTTTTCCAGACATGTCTGAATCATGCGATGATACATTGCGCCGGCGTTTTTGAGCCTGAAGGGCATTGTGTTAAAACAGAAGGGGCCGTATGGAGTGATGAATGACATTGCGGCTTGATCGGACTCCGCCATCTTAATTTGGTGGTAACCGGAGTATGCGTTGAGGAAGCACAATGAGTCGTGTCCCGCGGTAGCGTCGATAATTTTATCGATGCGAGGGAGGGGGAAGGGATCCTTTGGGCACGCCTTATTAAGGTCCTTGAAGTCGACGCATAGGCGCCAGGATTTGTCCTTCTTTGGCACCATCACTAGGTTTGCTAGCCAGTCCGGATGCTTTATTTCTCTAATGAATCCGGCCTCCAGTAACTTGGCTAGCTCCTCTCCCATGGCTTGTCGCTTTGGTTCGGAGAAACGCCGAAGAGTCTGCTTGACCGGCTTGAATCCTTTTAGAATGTTAAGGCTATGCTCGGCCAGCCTGCGTGGGATTCCTGGCATGTCTGAAGGATGCCAGGCGAATATGTCCCAATTCTCGCGCAGGAACTCCCGTAGTGTGGCGTCTACAGCGGGGTTTGACTGTGCCCCGATGGATGCTGTTTTTGTGGGGTCCGTTGGATGGACTTGAAATTTGACTATTTCATCCACTGGTTTAAAGGAGGTGGACTTGGATCTTTTGTCTAGTATCACGTCGTCCCTATCCACTTTGGAGCGCAGCGCGGTTAACTCCTCCGCCACAAGGGCTTCGGATAATGCCTCGAGGGCCAGTGCGGCTGTTTTGTTCTCGGCGAGGAGTGCTATGTCCCGATCACTAGCTAGAGTGATGATTCCATTGGGTCTGGGCATTTTGAGCTTCATGTACCCGTAATGGGGTATGGCTTGAAAAATCGAGAATGCCTCCCGCCCTAGAAGGGCGTGGTATCCGCTACTGAACGGGGCCACTTGGAATGTGATTTCTTCGGACCTGTAATTCTCCGGAGTGCCGAATACCACATCTAGTGTGATTTTCCCAGCGCAATGTGCCTCCTGACTAGGGATAATTCCTCGAAAGGTCGTGCTGCTTTGCTCTATACGGTTGCTGTCTATTTCCATTTTTTGAAGAGTCTCCTCATAAATGAGGTTTAATCCGCTACCGCCGTCCATGAGCACTTTAGTGAGCCGAAAGTCATCCACAATTGGACTGAGGACCAAAGCGGCTTGTGCTTGGGTTGTTCGGAATTTAGGTTCGTCACTGGCATTGAAGGTGATAGCCGTGTCGCTCCATGGATTTATTGCTGCCACGTGGCAGACTTCGGCAAGGCTGCGGAGTGCTTGCTTACGCCTATTATTTGAGGCGAAGATCTCGAAGACTGTCAATACTGTATTGTTATCCACGGGAAGGTGCTCTGGGGTTTTTTGGATGAGGAGATCCTCACCGCTCTTGCCCACCTGCCGGAGTACCCAACATGCTCTAAGGCTATGTGTTGGTATGGTATCCGCTGTACTATGAATTTTGCAGGGCCTGTTAAGCCATCCCTCCAATACGGTTCCACGCCCTGTAGTGGGCTTTTGCTTCTTTGTAATTGAGTCGGGCGACTTATGAGAGTGCACCCTTTTAGTTCGGACTGGGGGTTTTGTCAGAGCTGGATTATCCGAAAATTTTGTTTGGGTTTTCCAGGCGCTTTCCATCGCACAGTACTTCCGTACTATGGCCGCCAAGTCAGCAAAGTGTGCTATGTCACGGCGACTTTATGGCGTTGAGGATTCCCTTGTCCGTGCAATTGTTGCAAAAGAACGAAATTGCGTCTTCCTCGGGACAGTCCTTGACCTTGTTCATTACAAGGAGGAATCTGGCCCAATAGTGATGTACTGTCTCTTGGGGCGCTTGCCTAATGTGGGAAAGATTGTTTGTATCTGGGTGGGTGGGTGGATTTAAGTCCGGACCTTGACCCAATCTGAGACCCCCAGGGGATTTTCTGATCTTGGAAGTTCGGGCTCCGGGATGTTGCCCCGTAGGTTCGGTATGCAGCCTAATTCTAGGTTCAGGGTTAGGGCGATCTCCTCCCATGAGCGGGTATCCGGCTCGGAGAGCTCAGGAATCCGGACATAGTTCGTCCTCAGGATAGAGGGAGAATCGCCGCATTGCTCCACCACCACCGCTATCTGATGGGTGACCGGCGGAGAGTTAATCTCCCTTTGGTCGGGTTTAAGCCTGATCCGATCGTAGTCCGTAGCGACTCCCAGAGCGGCGATGTGACCCAAGAGCTCATTCAAAGAGGAGAGCTCCATTAGATCCATCTGCTTGGCAAATTTCGAGCCGATGTGGAGGCTATTTTCGATGACCCGAGAAGTCATCGTCGGCGCAGCTGCTGAGCGGGCGGTCATGACGAAGCCGCCTAGTTAGAGAGTTTGGCCTACAGCCAGGGCTCCCCCAGAGGTGATGTTGTCCTTGACAACGAGACGAGCCATCCTTCCTTATGATGACGACATAGTGGAACTCTCAATAAAAGCACCAATGTCGGTGTCAAAACCGGCGGATCTCGGGTAGGGGGTCCCGAACTGTGCGTCTAAGGCGGATGGTAACATGAGGCAGGGGACACGATGTTTACCCAGGTTTGGGCCCACTTGATGGAGGTAATACCCTACGTCCTGATTGATTGTTCTTGATGATATGAGTATAACAAGAGTTGATCTACCACGAGATCATAGAGGCTAAACCCTAGAAGCTAGCCTATGGTATGATTGTATATTGTCCTACGGACTAAACCCTCCGGTTTATATAGACACTGGAGGGGGCTAGGGTTACACAAGGTCGGTTACAAGGGAGAAGATCTACATATCCGTATTGCCTAGCTTGCCTTCCACGCCAAGGAGAGTCCCATCCGGACACATGACGAAGTCTTTAATCTTGTATCTTCATGGTCCAACAGTCCGGCCAAAGGATATAGTCCGGCTGTCCGGAGACCCCCTAATCCAGGACTCCCTCACCCTCTCTCCCTCTCCTTCCTTACCTTTCTCTTCTTTGTTGGAAACCTACTAGGAATAGGATTCCTATTCCTAATAGCAATCCTACTTGGGGTGCGCCCCTATAGGGCCGACCGGCCTCCCCCTTGTTCCTTTATATACGGGGCACCCTAGAACACACAAGTTGACAGTTGTCTTAGCCGTGTGTGATGCCCCCTCCATAGATTTCCACCTCGGTCATATTGTTGTAGTGCTTAGGCGAAGCCCTGCGCCGGTAACTTCATCATCACCGTCATCACAAACACCATCGTACTGACGAAACTCTCCCTCGGCCTCAGCTGGATCAAGAGTACGAGGGAAGTCACCGAGCTGAACGTGTGCAGATTGCGGAGGTGCCATGCGTTCGGTACTTGGATCGGTTGGATCGCGAAGACGTTCGACTACATCAACCGCGTTACTAAACGCTTCCGCTTTCGGTCTACGAGGGTATGTGGACACACTCTCCCCTCTCGTTGATATGCATCACCTAGATGGATCTTGCATGTGCGTAGGCAATTTTTTTTGAAATACTACATTCCCCAATAGTGGCATCCGAGCCAGGTCTATGCATAGATGTTATATGCACGAGTAGAACACAAAGGAGCTGTGGGTGTGGGTATATACATATTGCTTGCCGTCACTAGTTGATTCTTGATTCAGCGGTATTGTTGGATGAAGCAGCTTAGATGGACATTACGCATGCGCTTACGCGAGACTGGTTCTACCGACGTGCTTCACACACAGGTGGCTAGCTAGTGGGTGTGTATTTCTCCAACTTTAGTTGAATCGGATTCAATGAATAGGGTTCTTTCTGATGATCAAAAAGCAATCATTATACCACATTGTGGTTTTTGATGCGTAGGTAAGAACAGTTTTTGCTAAGCCCGTAGCAGCCACGTAAAACTTGCAACAACAAAGTAGAGGAGGTCTAACTTGTTTTTGCAGGGCATGTTGTGATGTGATATGGTCAAGACGTGATTATATAAATTGTTGTATAAGATGATCATGTTTTGTAACACAGTTATCGGCAATTGGCAGGAGCCATATGGTTGTCGCTTTATTGTATGAAATACAATCGCCATGTAATTGCTTTACTTTATCACTAAGCGGTAGCGATAATCGTGGAGGCAATAGTTGGCGAGACGACAAGGATGCTTCGATGGAGATCAAGGTGTCAAGCCGGTGACAATGGTAATCATGATGGTGCTTTGGAGATGGAGATCAAAAGACACAAGATGATGATGGCCATATCATATCACTTATTTGATTGCATGTGATGTTTATCATTTCTGCATCTTATTTTGCTTAGTTCGGCGGTCGCATTATAAGATGATCTCTCACTAAATTTCAAGGTACAAGTGTTCTCCCTAAGTATGCACCGTTGCTACAGTTCGTCGTGTCGAGACACCACGTGATGATCAGGTGTGATAAGCTCTACGTTCACATACAACGGGTGCAAGCCAGTTTTGCACATGTAGAATACTCAGGTTAAACTTGACGAGCCTAGCATATGCAGATATGGCCTCGGAACACTGAGACCGAAAGGTCGAGCGTGAATCATATAGTAGATATGATCAACATAGTGATGTTCACCATTGAAAACTACTCCATCTCACATGATGATCGGACATGGTTTAGTTGATATGGATCACTTGATCACTTAGATGATTAGAGGGATGTCTATCTAAGTGGGATTTCTTAAGTAATATGATTAATTGAACTTTAAGTTATCATGAACTTAGTACCTGATAGTATTTTGCATGTCTATGTTGTTGTAGATAAATGGACCGTGTTGTTGTTCCGTTGAATTTTAATGCGTTCCTAGAGAAAGCTAAGTTGAAATATGATGGTAGCAACTGCACGAACTGGGTCTGTAACTTGAGGATTATCCTCATTGCTGCATAGAAGAATTACGTCCTGGAAGCACCGCTAGGTGCCAAACCCACTGCAGGAGCAACGCCAGATGTTGTGAATACCTGGCAGAGCAAATCTGATGACTACTCAATAGTTTAGTGTGCCATGCTTTACAGCTTAGAACCGGGACTTCAACGACGTTTTGAACGTCATGGAGCATATGAGATGTTCCAGGAGTTGAAGTTAATATTTCAAGCAAATGCCCAGATTGAGAGATATGAAGTCTCCAATAAGTTCTACAGCTGCAAAATGGAGGAGAATAGTTCTGTCAGTGAACATATACTCAGAATGTCTGGGTACCACAATCACTTGACTCAGCTGGGAGTTAATCTTCTGGTTGATAATGTCATTGACAGAGTACTTCAATCACTGCGACCAAGCTACAAAAGCTTCGTGATGAACTATAATATTCAAGGGATGGATAAGACTATTCCCGAGCTCTTTGCAATGCTAAAGGCTGCGGAGGTAGAAATCAAGAAGGAGCATCAAGTGTTGATGGTCAACAAGACCACCAGTTTCAAGAAAAAGGGTAAAGGGAAGAAGGGGAACTTCAAGAAGAATGACAAGCAAGTTGCTGCTCAAGTGAAGAAGCCCAAGTCTGGACCTAAGCCTTAGACTGAGTGCTTCTACTACAAAGGGACTAGTCACTGGAAGCGGAACTGCCCCAAGTATTTGGCGGAGAAGAAGGATGGCAAAGTGAAAGGTACATTTGATATACATGTTATTGATGTGTACCTTACTAATGCTCGCAGTAGCGCCTGGGTATTTGATACTGGTTCTGTTGCTAATATTTGCAACTCGAAACAGGGGCTACAGATTAAGCGAAGATTGGCTAAGGATGAGGTGACGATGCGTGTGGGAAATAGTTCCAAAGTCGATGTGATCACCGTCGGCACGCTACCTCTACATCTACCTTCGGGATTAGTTTTAGACATGAATAATTGTTATTTGGTGCCAGTGTTAAGCATGAACATTATATCTGGATCTTGTTTGATGTGAGACAGTTATTCATTTAAATCAGAGAATAATGGTTGCTCTATTTATATGAATAATATCTTTTATGGTCATGCACCCTTGATGAGTGGTCTATTTTTACTAAATCTTGATAGTGGTGATACACATGTTCATAGTATTGAAGCCAAAAGATATAAGTTTAATAGTGATAGTGCAACTTATTTGTGGCACTACCGTTTAGGTCATATTGGTGTAAAGCGCATGAAGAAACTCCATGCTGATGGGCTTTTGGAATCACTTGATTATGAATCACTTGATGCTTGCGGACCATGCATCATGGGCAAGATGACTAAGACTCTGTTCTCCGGGACAATGGACCGAGCAACGGACTTATTGGAAATAATACATACTGATGTATGCGGTCCAATGAGTGTTGATTCTCGTGGCGGGTATCGTTATTTTCTGACCTTCACAGATGATTTGAGCAGATATGGGTATATCTACTTGATGAGACATAAGTCTGAAACATTTGAAAAGTTCAAAGAATTTCAGAGTGAAATGGAAAATCATCGTAACAAGAAAATAAAGTTTCTGCGATCTGATCGTGGAGGAGAATATTTGAGTTACGAGTTTGGTCTTCATTTGAAACAATGCAGAATAGTTTCGCAACTCACGCCACCTGTAACACCACAGTGTAATGGTGTGTCCGAACATCGTAACCGCACTTTATTAGATATAGTGCGATCTATGATGTCTCTTACTGATTTGTCGCTATCGTTTTGGGGTTATGCTTTAGAGACGACTGCATTCACGTTAAATAGGGCACCATCAAAATCCATTGAGATGACACCTTATGAACTGTGGTTTGGCAAGAAATCCAAGTTGTCATTTCTTAAAGTTTGGGGTTGCAATGCTTACGTGAAAAAGCTTCAACCTGATAAGCTCGAACCCAAATCGAAGAAATGTGTCTTCATAGGATACCCAAAGCAAACAGTTGGGTACACTTTCTATCACAGATCCGAAGGCAAAATATTCGTTGCTAAGAATGGATCCTTTCTAGAGAAGGAGTTTCTCTCAGAAGAAGTGAGTGGGAGGAAAGTAGAACTTGATGAGGTAACTATACCATCTCCCTTATTGGAAAGTAGTTCATCACAGAAATTAGTTCCAGTGATTCCTACACCAGTAAGTGAGGAAGCTAATGATGATTATCATGAAACTTCTGATCAAGTTACTACCGAACCTTGTAGGTCAACCAGAGTAAGATCCGCACCAGAGTGGTACAGTAATCCTGTTCTGGAGGTCATGTTACTTGACCATGACGAACCTACGAACTATGAGGAAGCGATGATGAGCCCAGATTCCGCAAAATGGCTTAAGGCCATGAAATCTTAGATGGGATCCATGTATGAGAACAAAGTGTGGACTTTGGTTGACTTGCCCGATGATCGGCAAGCCATAGAGAATAAATGGATCTTCAAGAAGAAGATTGACATTGACGGTAATGTTACTGTCTACAAAGCTCGACTTGTTGCAAAAGGTTTTCGAAAAGTTCAAGGAGTTGACTACGATGAGACCTTCTCACCCGTAGCGATGCTTAAGTCCATCCGAATCATGTTAGCAATTGCCGCATTTCATGATTATGAAATTTGGCAAATGGATGTCAAAACTGCATTCTTTAATGGATATCTTAAAGAAGAGTTGTATATGATGCAACCAGAAGGTTTTGTTGATCCAAAAGGTGCTAACAAAGTGTGCAAACTCCAGCGATCCATTTATGGACTGGTGCAAGCCTCTTGGAGTTGGAATATACGCTTTGATAGTGTGATCAAAGCATATGGTTTTATACAGACTTTTGGAGAAGCCTGTATTTACAAGAAAGTGAGTGGGAGCTCTGTAGCATTTCTGATATTATATGTAGATGACATATTGTTGATTGGAAATGATACTGAATTTCTGAATAGCATAAAAGGATACTTGAATAAGAATTTCTCAATGAAAGACCTCGGTGAAGCTGCTTATATATTAATATTGGGCATCAAGATCTATAGAGATAGATCAAGACGCTTAATTGGACTTTCACAAAGCACATGCCTTGATAAAGTTTTGAAGAAGTTCAAAATGGATCGAGCAAAGAAAGGGTTCTTGCCTGTGTTACAAGGTGTGAAGTTGAGTCAGACTCAATGCCTGACCACTGCAGAAGATAGAGAGAAAATGAAAGTCATTCCCTATGCTTCAGCCATAGGTTCTATCATGTATGCAATGCTGTGTACCAGACCTGATGTGTGTCTTGCTATTAGTTTAGCAGGGAGGTACCAAAGTAATCTAGGAGTGGATCACCGGACATCGCTCAAGAATATCCTGAAATACCTGAAAAGGACTAAGGATATGTTTCTCGTTTATGGAGGTGACAAAGAGCTCGTCGTAAACGGCTACGTCGATGCAAGCTTTGACACTGATCCGGATGACTCTAAGTCACAAACCGGATACATATTTTTATTGAATGGTGGAGCTGTCAGTTGGTGCAGTTCTAAGCAAAGCGTCGGCGGCGGGATCTACATGTGAAGCAGAATACATAGCTGCTTCGGAAGCAGCAAATGAAGGAGTCTGGATGAAGGAGTTCATATCCGATCTAGGTGTCATACCTAGTGCATCGGGTCCAATGAAAATCTTTTGTGACAATACTGGTGCAATTGCCTTGGCAAAGGAATCCAGATCTCACAAGAGAACCAAGCACATCAAGAGACGCTTCAATTCCATCTGCGATCAAGTCAAGGAGGGAGGCATAGAGATTTGCAAGATACATACGGATCTGAATGTTGCAGACCCGTTGACTAAGCCTCTCTCACGAGCAAAACATGATCAGCACCAAGACTCCATGGGTGTTAGAATCATTACAATGTAATCTAGATTATTGGCTCTAATGCAAGTGGGAGACTGAAGGAAATATGCCCTAGAGGCAATAATAATGTCGTTATTTATATTTCCTTATATCATGATAAATATTTATTATTCATGCTAGAATTGTATTAACCGAATACTTAGTACATGTGTGAATTGATGACCCACAAGTATAGGGGATCTATCGTAGTCCTTTCAATAAGTAAGAGTGTCGAACCCAACGAGGAGCAGAAGGAAATGATAAGCGGTTTCCAGCAAGGTATTCTCTGCAAGTACTGAAATAAGTGGTAACAGATAGTTTTGTGATAGGATAATTTGTAACAGGCAACAAGTAACAAAAGTAAATAAAGTGCAGCAAGGTGGCCCAATCCTTTTGTAGCAAAGGACAAGCCTGGACAAACTCTTATATGATGTAAAGCACCCCCGCGGACACATGGGAATATCGTCAAGCTAGTTTTCATCACGTTCATATGATTCGCGTTCGGTACTTTGATAATTTGGTATGTGGGTGGACCGGTGCTTGGGTGCTGCCCTTACTTGGACAAGCATCCCACTTATGATTAACCTCTATTGCAAGCATCCGCAACTACAACAAAAGTATTATGGTAAACCTAACCATAGCATGAAACATATGGTTCCAAATTAGCCCCTTACGAAGCAACGCATAAACTAGGGTTTAAGCTTCTGTCACTCTAGCAACCCATCATCTACTTATTACTTCCCAATGCCTTCCTCTAGGCCCAAACAATGGTGAAGTGTCATGTAGTCGATGTTCACATAACACCACTAGAGGAGAGACAACATACATCTCATCAAAATATCGAACAAATACCAAATTCACATGACTACTAATAGCAAAACTTCTCCCATGTCCTCAGGAACAAAAGTAACTACTCACAAAGCATAAACATGTTCATAATCAGAGGGATATTAATATGCATATAGGATTTGAACATATAATCTTCCACCAATTAAACCAACTAGCATCAACTACAAGGAGTAATCAACACTACTAGCAACCTACTAGCACCAATCCCGGACTTGGAGACAAGAATTGGATACAAGAGATGAACTAGAGTTTTGAGATGAGATGGTGCTGATGAAGATGTTGATGGAGATTTCCCTCTCCCGATGAGAGGAGCATTGGTGATGATGATGCCGATGATTTCCCCCTCCGGGAGGGAAGTTTCCTCGACAGAACAGCTCCGCCAGAGCCCTAGATTGGTTCCGCTAAGGTTCCGCCTCGTGGCGGCGGAGTTTCGTCTGAGAAGATGGCTTATGATTTTTTTCCCATCGAAAGACTCCATATAGTAGAAGATTGCCATCGGAGGGCCACCAGGGGGCCCATGAGGTAGGGGGGCGCGCCCAGGGGGTAGGGCGCGCCCCCACCCTCGTGGGCAGGGTGTGGCCCCCTGGTGAAGTTCTTGCTCTTAGTATTTTTTATATATTTGGAAAACATCTTCCGTGAAGTTTCAGGAATTTTGGAGCTGTGCAGAATAGGTCTCTAATATTTGCTCCTTTTCCAGCCCAGAATCCCAGCTACCGGCATTCTCCCTCTTTATGTAAACCTTGTAAAATAAGAGAGAATAGGCATAAGTATTGTGACATAATGTGTAATAACAGCCCATAATGCAATAAATATTGATATAAAAGCATGATGCAAAATGGACGTATCAACTCCCCCAAGCTTAGACCTCGCTTTTCCTCAAGCAAAAAGCCGAAATCGAAAAATATGTCCACATGTTTAGAGATAGAGGTGTCGATAAAAATAAAATACGAACATGAAGGCATCATGATCATTCTTAGAACAACAACTTATATAATTCTTGTCATATAATCTCTTATGCTGGAGTAGCAATTCAATCACAATTTCAAGTATGAATCATAAACTTCATTGAAAACTAACAAACTATAATCTCAGTCATTGAAGCAATTGCGATTTATCATAACATAGGAAAGAGTCAATGTATAAGAGCTTTTCAGCAAGTCCACATACTCAACTATCATATAATCTTTCACAATTGCTGACACTCACGCAATACTTATGGGTATGGAGTTTTAATCGGACACAGAGAAAGATAGGGTCTTATAGTTTTGCCTCCCAACGTCTTACCTTAAGGGTAATGTCAACAGTAATAGTTCATGAAAACTCACATCCAATTAGCCATATATACCAAGATCTTTCCAACATATTGTGCTTGCCAAAGGATAAAATGTAAAAAGGAAGGGTGAAGATCACCATGACTCTTATGTAATGTAGGAGATAAAAGTAAAAGATAGGCCCTTCGCAGAGGGAAGCAGAGGTTGCCATGCGCTTTTATGGTTGGATGCACAAAATCTTAATGCGAAAGAACGTCACTTTATACTGCCACTTGTGATATGGACCTTTATTATGCAGCCTGTCGCTTTTATTACTTCCATATCACACGATCGTATAAAGCTTATTTCCTCCACACCAAGCAATCATACATATTTAAAGAGCAATTTTTATTGCTTTGCACCGATGACAACTTACTTGAAGGATCTTATTCAATCCATAGGTAGATATGGTGGACTCTTATGGCAAGACTGGTTTAAGGGTATTTGGAAGCACAAGTAGTATCTCTACTTGGTGCAATGAATTTGGCTAGCATGAGGGGGAAAGGCAAGCTCATCATGTTGGAAGATCCAAGACAATATAATTCATCTCAGATGTAAGAAAACATAACCCATTACGTTGTCTTCCTTGTCCAATGTCAACTCTTTAGCACGTCATATTTTAATGAGTGCTCACAATCATAAAAGATGTCCAAGATAGTATATTTATATGTGAAGACCTCTCTTTCTTTATTACTTCCTATTAATTGCAACGATGACCAAAACTGTGTTTGTCAACCCTCAACAACTTTTATTCATCATACTCTTTCTATGTGAGCTCATTACTCTCCATAAGATTCACATGATCTCTTTGTTTCTTTTTATTTCTTTCTCTTTTCTTTTATTCACTTAGGATCATGGCAAAATAATCAAGCCCTTGACTCAACACTAATCTTTATTATATAGCTCATAGACTTGATTACATAGAAGGATAATAAAGCAAAACTCACGACTAAATCATACTAAGAACTTTTATTCTACTAGATCAAGATATTACCAAAAGGATCGAACTAAGAAAAACGGTAAAGATAAAAGTGATGGTGATACGATACCGGGGCACTCCCCCAAGCTTGGCAGTTGCCAACTGGAGTGCCCATACCAGAAACTCAATTCTTCTTTGTTGGTGGAGACGGTGGTGATTTTGTTGATGGTGTAGGCTTGTCGTCCTTCTTCTAAGCCATAGGCTCTCCATCATAGAATGATGACCGAGTCTCCTGAAACCTCAAATCTGCATCCAAACTCATCCTCTTGAATCTATATTCATACTCACAGTTTTGGTTTTGCAGGTCATAGATCTGAGCTTGGAGGTGCTCGTTTTTCTCATGAAGCTTGAAGATGGCCTCCCCAATGTCCTTGACGTCCAGCTTGTGGTTGTTGGTGAACTCCGTGATCATAATGTGATGGGAATCAAGTCCACGCTCCACCATCTCCCGACACTTGAAAACTTCTTGCTCCAATGCCTCGAGCCTTGCCTCCATGCTTCCGGTCTTCCTTGGCCCCTCAGCATCGCGGATGTGCAACAACCCCTCACGCATCTCAATGGTTTGAGGGTGTTGCAGCACTTCTGCGAGGTAGTGGTTGATGACCTTCTCGAAGAACTGGTCCTTGGGGGCGCTTGAAGACGACATGATGACCTGGATCTGTCAGAAAAACAGCTTGAAACAAAAACATGGGATTTTTGCATGATACGGGAGTCAAAACCTCCGGGAGATTATATAATGAATTTTTACCGACCAAAATACGTGTCGTGTACGAAAATGGAGTCCGGAGAGCACACGAGGTGCCCACGAGGTAGGGGGGCGCGCCCAGTAGGGTAGGGCACGCCCTCCATCCTCGTGGAGGCCTCATGTCCTTCCCTAATTGCTTCTTATTTTTCTATTTTTCTAAATATTCCAAAACGGAGAAATATTGCCTTAAAAACTGTTTTGGAGTCGGTTTACTTACCGTACCACATACCTATTCCTTTTCGGAGTCTGAAACGTTTCGGAAAGTGTCCCTTATGTATTCCTCCGGGGTTACGGTTTCAATAACATTGGTTTCAACATTTATGAGATTAGCTAAGATATAGTGTTTGATTCTTTGACCGTTCACCACCTTCGGATTTGTGCCTTCGAAGTTGTTGATTTTTATGGCACTGGAATGGTAGACCTCCTTGATAACGTAAGGACCTTCCCATTTAGAGAGAAGTTTTCCTGCAAAAAATCTTAAACGAGAGTTGTATAGCAATACATAATCACCTACATTAAACTCACGCTTTTGTATCCTTTTGTCATGCCATCTTTTAACTTTTTCTTTAAACAACTTGGCATTTTCGTAGGCTTGGGTTCTCCATTCATCAAGTGAGCTAATATCAAATAACCTATTCTCATCGGCAAGTTTAAAATCATAATTAAGTTCTTTAATAGCCCAATAAGCCTTGCGTTCTAGTTCGAGAGGTAAGTTACATGCTTTTCCATAGGCCATTTTATACGGAGACATACCCATAGGATTTTTATATGCAGTTCTATAGGCCCATAATGCATCGTCAAGTTTCTTGGACCAATTCTTTCTAGATCTATTAACAATCTTTTGCAAAATTAATTTGAGTTCTCTAAATTCTACTTGACCACTAGACCGAGGGTGATAAGGAGATGCGATTCTATGATTAACATCATATTTAGCAAGCATTTTACGGAAAGCACCATGAATAAAATGTGAACAACCATCAGTCATTAAATATCTAGGGACTCCAAATCTTGGAAAAATAACTTCTTTAAGCATTTTAATAGAAGTGTTATGATCAGCACTACTAGTTGGAAGCTTCTACCCACTTAGTAATATAATCAACAACAACTAAAATATGTGTATAACCATTAGAGGAAGGAAAATGTCCCATATAGTCAAAGCCCCAAACATCAAATGGTTCAATAACAAGTGAATAGTTCATAGACATTTCTTGACGTCTACTAATATTACCAATTCTTTGACATTCATCACAAGATAAGACAAACTTACGGGCATCCTTGAAGAGAGTAGGCCAATAAAAACCAGATTGCAGTACCTTATGTGCAGTTCTATCTCCAGCATGGTGTCCTCCATAAGCTTTGGAGTGACACTTGCATAGGATCTGTTCCTGTTCATGCTCAGGTACACAACATCTAATAACACCATCCACTCCTTTATAAAGATGTGGGTCATCCCAAAAGTAATGCCTCAAATCATAGAAGAACTTTTTCTTTTGCTGGTATGTGAAACTAGGTGGTATAAACTTAGCAACGATGTAATTAGCATAATCAGCATACCATGGAGTAGTATGGGAAGCATTTATGACATTTAATTGCTCATCAGGAAAGCTATCATCAATAGGTAGTGGGTCATCAAGCACATTTTCTAACCTAGACAAGTTGTCTGCAACGGGGTTCTCAGCTCCTTTTCTATCAACAATATGCAAATCAAATTCTTGTAGCAAGAGAACCCATCTAATAAGTCTAGGTTTAGCATCTTTCTTTTCCATAAGATATTTAATAGCAGCATGATCAGTGTGAATAGTTACTTTAGAATCAATAATATAAGGTCTAAACTTATCACAAGCAAATACAACTGCTAAGAATTCTTTTTCAGTAGTAGCATAATTTCTTTGAGCATTTTCTAGAGTTTTACTAGCATATTGAATAACATTTAGTTTCTTATCAACTCTTTGTCCTAGAACAACACCTACAGTATAATCACTAGAATCACACATAATTTCAAAGGGTAAATTCCAATCAGGTGGCTGAACAATAGGTGCAGAGATCAATGCTTTCTTAAGTATTTCAAATGCCTCTACACAATCATCATCAAAGACAAATGGTATATATTTTTGTAATAAATTAATGAGAGGCCGAGAAATTTTTGAGAAGTCCTTAATGAACCTCCTATAAAAACTGGCATGACCAAGGAAACTTCTTATACCTTTGATGTCCTTGGGACATGGCATCTTTTCAATAGCATCGACCTTGGCTTTGTCAACTTCAATACCTCTTTCAGAAACTTTATGACCCAAGACAATACCTTCATTAACCATAAAGTGGCACTTTTCCCAATTCAAGACAAGATTAGTTTCTTCACATCTCTACAAAACTCAATCAAGGTTGCTCAAGCAATCATCAAAAGAAGATCCATAGACGGAAAAGTCGTCCATGAAAACCTCACAAATCTTTTCACAAAAGTCAGAGAATATAGCCATCATGCATCTTTGAAAGGTAGCAGGTGCATTACATAAACCCATTGATGAGGAAATCGTTAACTGGTAGCTGCTCGGTCGGCTGGTGAGTAGGGGATTAATAGGATAATCGGCAAGTTAATCGGCCATTTAATCAATTAATCGGACGATTTATCGGGTAATCGGCTACTCGAGTACCCTATGAGTAGGGATTAATCAACAAGTTAACTGGTTAATCGGATGAATTCTTGAACATGGCATAAACCAAAAGGCATACGTCTATAAGCAAAAGTACAAAAAGGGCATGTAAAAGTAGTCTTTGATTGATCTTTGGCCGACACAGGTATTTGAGAGAAACCAGAATAACCATCTAGAAAGCAAAAATGTGTATGCTTGGATAATCTGTCTAGCATTTGATCGATAAAAGGTAAGGGGTACTGATCCTTTTTAGTAGCCTTATTTAATTTGCGGAAATCAATTACCATCCTATAACCTGTAATATTTCTTTGAGGAATCAATTCATCTTTATCATTAGGAACAACAGTAATACCTCCCTTCTTAGGGACACAATGGACAGGGCTTACCCACTGACTATCAGCAACGGGATAAATTATACCTGCCTCAAGGAGCTTTAGTATCTCCTTTCTTACCACTTCTTTCATTTTAGGATTCAGCCGGCATTGATGATCACGAACTGGTTTAGCATCTTCTTCCAAATTAATTTTATGTTGACATAGAGTGGGACTAATGCCCTTAAGATCATCAAGAGTATACCCAATAGCAGCATGGTGCTTCTTCAAAGTTTTCAATAATCTCCCTTCTTCATGCTCTGAAAGGTTAGCACTAATAATAACAGGATATATCTTTTTCTCATCAAGATAAGCATATTTAAGAGTATCAGGTAACAGTTTAAGCTCAAACACGGGATCACCCTTGGGTGGAGGAGGATCCCCTAGGATTTCAACAGGTAAATTGTTTTTCAGAATAGGTTCCTGTTTAAAGATTACTTCATCTAATTCCCTTCTTTCATTCATAAACATGTCATTTTCATTGTCGGTGTACTAGAGTAGGGGTGCCCTTGTACCCCGAACTTGTGCACGGGCAGTCGCAGCGTCCCGCGGCAAGGCCTGCCAGTTCGCCGCCAAGATTCCTTGTGGTCCCTCTGAAGACCATTCAAGAACAAAGTACTCAAGACAAGACCCCGGCAAGAGGAGCTTGCCGGGAAAAAGGCAAGACCCCGGCAAGAGGAGCTTGCCGGGAAGGCCATCAGAAGCGTCCCAAGACCCCGGCAAGAGGCGCTTGCCGGGAAGGCCGTCTGAGGCATTCCAAGGAACTTGCCGCGGCGCACTACGCGCCCCGACAAGGCCCGGTGAGCGACAAGCTCCCGGAAGCGACAAGTCGACGGCCGCGGCAAGGCGCTTGCCGCGACAAGCCCCCACTCCACGCCCGCGCTCCAGCACATCCACCCATGTGTCGCTCCGGGGCCCCTCCCGAGCGCACGTGGCAGGAGGCTGTGCAGCTAGAGGCGTGCGGTGGCACGCAGGCGCTGACAAGACAACCACCGTGGCAAGACGGTGGCGTCCCTAGCGGTCCCTTTCGGTGCTGTCTAGGCGACACAGACGGGCATTTAATGCCCTTGTCCCCTGCCGTCAGGGTTAGGTATGATAACACTGTAGCAGCTAGCTGTGCCTACTACAGCACCTAGCTGTGCCTACCCACGGCACCCTTTCCATTTTTGCCCTTGGCCCCCGTTGCTCTATGTCGGTAACCCCTTGAGTATAAAAGGAGGCCCGTGTGCAACGTAGAGGGGGTCGGCCACCTCGAGAGCTCTCGCGAGGATCAGCAATTCCACGCACTCACGCTCGCTCCCGAGCTAGAAATCAATACCTATCCACAAAGCAGGAGTAGGGTTTTACGCATCCTTGCGGCCCGAACCTGGGTAGATCGCTCGCGTGCTTCACCTCGATTTACTCCTCGCACGACCAACCGCCCGCTTGCTTTGCCTCGATCTGCTCTTTGCGCAACCTCCGCCCCCCGCCGAACCAAAAGGGACCCGGTCCGCCGGTCCCATAGGTGCCCGTGGATCAGAAACCCCGGCATCTCTGGCGCGCCAGGTAGGGGGCGTCGAAGTTGTGTGAATCAGATCCGGCGTTCTTGCGGGCTAGATCTTCAACTTTATCATCGATCTTCACCATCTTCATCAACATGCCGCCGAAGAAGAAAGTTTCGGAGGCAGCTGCTCCGTCCGCGCCGAGCCACCCACCGCCGGAGCAAACGGACGGTGGGGCAGGCGCCGGCGGAAGGGCACGCATCGACGAGGGAACTCTTGGTGCCGCCAGGTCCCAGGGCAAGGCTGCGCTGCCCATCGGCGGCGTGGCCGGCTCCCACAATGACCGGGCGCACTCCAAGACCTCGGCGTCCGTGCATGCACCGCGCCCATCTCAGGAGGCGCGGGACCGGCAGCGTCATGGTACTCACGGTACCATGCGCTTGCTGGATCAAGATCGAGCTGGTGGATCTCGGAGCGCCCAAGGTCACCATGCACGTCAACACACCCATAACAGATAAGTTGCCAAAGCCTGAGCAACCAGATCTCTAATTTTTGAGTTATCTCCCCTGGATCGGCTCACCTTGTATGAAAAGCCTGTGCGCGGAGGAGCCGACTCGTAGCTGGCTGCGCACTTGCGTTGTTTCGAGCTCGCTCAACAACATTAGGTGAGCTGCGGCTGGTTGCTACACTAGCCGCGCCCTTGCATTGTTTCGAGCCTGCTCAACAACGTAAGTTAGCTGCGGTAGTTGCTACACTAGCTGCGCCCTTACTTTGCTTCGAGCCCCGCTCAGCAACTTAAGTGAGCTGCAGCTGGCTGCGACAAGGTTTCTTGCCGGTAGCGGCACTGCCAGTTCCGCGCTCAGCGCTCGCGGTCTGGATGCCTGCGCCGGCAAGTTCCCTAAAAGCGTGGGGTAAAAGCATACAAAGTTGACGCCGGAATGGGAAGGCCCTTACTGGGTGAAATGAGTCACTGGGCCCGGCGCCGGCCGCCCTGAGACCGAAGATGGCATCCCAGTGAGCAACTCCTGGAGCATCGAGCATCTTCGTGAGTTTTACCCGTAAAGCGCGGTTGCCGGAACCCATTCCGGCAACCACCTCTTGTACAAAGTCTTGCCGCTGTTGCATGTAATCCTTTGTACGAGGCCGGGCGCAGATCCTGTGCGCAGCAGAGCGCGCGTGCTCCGCACATTTTGTCGATTCTATGCTTTCTAATTTCTGGCATATATGATCTGACATTTGTGCAGCACCAATCCCACGGTAAGCGATGACAAGCCGCAAGGCTCTATATCTTTATTTTCTCTTCTTTCTTTTCTTCCTTCTTCCAAGGAAAGAAAGGATCCCTCGCCCACAAGTTTGCCGGGGGGAAAGGGAGAAGAAAAGGGTATGGACCAGGCGTCGTTCAAGAATTTCGTCTTGCCGGGAAGCAAACGACAGAAAAGCTAAGTTGCCAAAGTTTGAGGAGCCCAAATTTTTTAAATTTCAAGTTATCTCCCTTGAACGACTGCACTTTGTATGGGAAACCTGTGCGCGGAGGAACCGACTCGTAGCCGGCTGCGCCCTTGCGTTGTTTCGAGCTCGCTCAACAACACTAGGTGAGCTGCGGCTAGTTGCTACACTAGCCGCCCCCTTGCATTGTTTTGAGCCTGCTCAACAACGTAAGTTAGCTGGGGCTAGTTGCTACACTAGCCGCGCCCTTACTTTGCTTCGAGCCCTGCTCAGCAACTTAAGTGAGCTGCAGCTGGCCGCGACAAGGTTTCTTGTCGGTAGCGGCACCGCCAGTTCCGCGCTCAGCGCTCGCGGACCGGATGCCTGCACCGGCAAGTTCCCTAAAAGCGTAGGGCAAAAACATACAAAGGGAGGAGTCAAGTAAAGGGAATAACATTGCGATGGCGGTCCAGAAGAAAATTATATTACAAAATAGCTTGTCGCAGCTCTAATAAATGTTTTCTATAACATAGCTAGCAGCGACAAGGAAAGAAGGAAGCTGGCGGCCTAGTCGACGCGGTCGCCCTCGACCCTCTTGATCCCGCTCACCTTGTCCACAATGGGTGCGACAAGGGCCTTGAGCTCTTCCTGATCGATATCAGGCGGCAAGGATCTGAGGACGTTGTGGAGGCGGAGGCCTGGATTGCGGAAGGCCACCTTCATCAACACCTTCTGAAGGGCTCCCGCACAGATCTCGCGCGACTCGTCGGCCAGCCGCTTCGGGATCTCATCCCGGAGCCGCTGGAGCGCCGTCGCCACGCCTTGGAAGAACATAGTAAGCTTGGCGCTAGGTTGGAGGTTTTCGTCGGAGGAGTACCCGAAGTCCTCCACCCCAAGCTGCGCCAGCTCCTTGTCGATGTCCCCGGCGGCGTTCACGAGGCTCTCTGTCCAGTGCTCCACCGTATCCCTAAAGGCGTTTTGGGTGGTGGCAGCACTCTCCAGCAACGCCTTGTCGTCATCGATCTCCTTCTTCAAGGCCGCCTCCCGCTCCTTGGCGCCGTCCAGCGCCCTGGTCAAAGCGACCAGCCTCGACTCGAGGGCGGCGTTGGAGTCCTTGGCGGTGCTGAGCTCTTCGCCATATGCTTTGTGGTCAGCCTCCAGCTGCACCACCTTCATCTCCAGCACCTTTTTGGCGGCCTCGGCAGCGGCGGCAGTGTCCTCCGCTTGCTTGAGGGCTCCGCCCAGCTTCTCCTCGCGCGCGGCGAGCTCCTCCTCGTGAGTGTCGAGGTTGACCTTCCGCTGCGCCTGCTCGCCCACTTCCGCGGCTAGCTTCATGGCGGCAAGTCGCTGCAGCTCTTCGGCTTTGGCCTTCTCGAGGAGAAAGGCCTTCTTCGCCTCAGCGAGCTGCTCCCGCTCCTCTGCCAAGGATCGGACGGCTTCCCGGTGGAAACCCGCGAGCTCCTCTGCGCGCTTCTCAATGTCTGCTCCCGCCTTCGCGACAAGCGCCTCGCGGGACTCCAGCTTGGCTTGTCGCGCGCGGTAGAGCGACATCAACCTGCGCAGCAGCCGCTCCTCTTCGGGCTCGTTGCTACTGCTGCTTGGCACGTCGACCAGCTTCAGACCCGCAGAGGCAAGCACTTCCCCGTCGAAGACCTCCCCCTCGACCGGCGCCCTGGAGCTTGATGCCCAGGGGAGGTTGATGAAGACGCCTTCGCCGGCTTTCAAGTAAACGCCCGGCTGGGGCTCCTCGATGCTTGGCGCTGCGGCTTCGGCGGACGGGACGGCGGTCGGTGCAGCGCCTGGCGCTCCTGCGGCCTCTGGGCCGTCAGTAAGATCGCCAGATCCCTCGCCAGCCGCCGCGGCGCCAGCCTCGGCGGCCTCGGCGCTGGCGGCGTCACCGCCACCGGCTGCGTCCTCAGCACCGACCTCGGTCTCCATCCGCTCCGCAGCGGATGGGTCTGATGGCCGGCAAAGGAGGAAAAAGTCAAACAAGATCGAACCAAAAACTCAAAGAGACCAGAAGAAGGAGAACCCAAGGGAAGATCTGAAGCAAGGAGATTACCTGCACTGGGCTCGGTGGCCATGATCTCTGCCGCTGAGGGGATGCTGGCGCCGTCCCTTGGCGGAGAGCTCCCCCTTGCCGGAGAGCCACCCTCTGCCGGAGAATCTCTTGCCGGAGAATTTTCCCTGGGCGGCGTAGTTGAAGTAGATGGCATGCCGGGGGCTGTCTCCGGACGCTCCTGGTGAGGCTGCTCTGCTCCTACGCAAGGCAACAAGCGAATATCAGCAAAGACAAGTACCCATGCGCGCCTCACCGCGGCAAAAAGTTCACACACTTACGCTGGGGGCTGCCATGGAGGGAAGTCGCCAGGTCCGGCAAGGTTGTCTCGGGCGTGCCACCTGTTGTCGCAGTGGGCACGTCCTCGACGATGACCACCGGGGCCTTAGCTCTCTTTGCCGCTCTCTGGGCCAGAGTCCTGAAAAGGAGCAGGCTCAGGGAGAAGCAATTGAGAAGCAAGAACAACAACAAAAACCGAAGAAGTGCGAGTACAGCAAGAGAAGCTTACTCTTTGTCATCCTCCTCGTCGGAGCTCAGCGCGGAGAAGTCGAAGCCCGGCGCGCTCCCAGAGCGAGGAGGCGGGGGAGAAGCTTCCCTTGGCCGCTTAGCGGGTGCGGTGGTGACGGTCTGAGAAGACCCCGCTCCGGCTGGCGGCACAGCACGGGAAGCGGCAGGGACCGAAGCGGTGGTTCGGGTGGACCCCGCTCCAGTTGCCGTCGTAGCATGAGGCGCTCCCGCGGCAACGGTGTTTGCCGTGGTCGAGCGCGTCACGTGGCGTGGCGACTGCTGACCCGCTTGCTGCTCCGCCTCATCGCCAGCCTTGCGGAGACGCCTCCTGGGCGGCGTTGGGGCCTCTGATTTTGGTGGGCCGTCCGGAGGCAAGGAGGAAGAGGAGTGGACTTGCCGCGAGCTGCCTGTATCTTTGGTAGGCTCGCTCGGCTCGGCGTCTTGCCGGGCAAGCCCCTCCTTGCCGGCGGACTCCCCTTGCTCGCCACAGCTCGCCACTTCTGCCGCGTCTGCTTCCGCGGTGGTGAACCCAAACTCGCCCGCGGCTGCGGCTGCCGCCGCCTCCTCCAGCCTGGTGGCGATGCGCGCCATCTCCGCGTTAGTGGTGTCGCGGGTGAGGCCGTCTTTCTCGTCGAGGTGGACAGCCACTTCCACCAAGTTGTCGAAGAAGTGCTGCACGACCTCGTCGGCAGGCTCCTGCCAAGTTGGCACAATCCCGTGCGAGTCGCATTCCGGCATCATTGCACGGATGCGGTCGAGCGCGGAGTTGTTGCACAAAGGCACGACGCCCCCCGGCAACCTGAACACCTCGGGATGCTGGGGGTCATACCTGAACAGCTCCTGCAGCATCGCGTGGAGTTCCAGAACTGTGAAGTTGTAGTTGAGGCCCGGCCGCAGCCTCATAATGTCTGCCGCGTTCTTGAACTCCCAAGTTGGCCTCCCCCGCTCTTGTAGGAGGGCGATGCGGCGGCGAAGGAAGTCTGCGCCAACCGCGCCGACAGTGAGCCCGGCATTCCGAAGACGCAGGATCCTAGTGACGGCGATCCCCAGCCTGTCATCCTCCGGGGCCAGGTCGCTCCAGTCGTCGCCGCGCGCCACCGGGGTTTGGCACCGGGCGGTGAAAGGCTGCGGACTCTCCTCGACAATCCAGCACCAGTCAGCCCTCCACTCCTCCCACTTGCCGCGGAACTCTCCCTCCAGATAGGTCTCCTTCTTGCCGGGCCTCGAGATCCAGGCGATCCCGCCGGATAGAGGCTCTCCTCTCTCTACTCGAGGAGTGAAGAAATGGCGGAAGAGGGCCACATTGGGAAGAACTCCGACAAAGTTTTCGCAGAGATGCGCGAAAACTGCCATCGTCAGAACGGCGTTGGGGGTGAAGTCGAGGAGGTGGAACCCATAGGTGTTCATGACGTCGCAGAAGAAATCAGAGAAGGGCGGGCAGAGCCCGCAATAGAAGAACAACGCGAAGAAGGCATACCCATTTGGGGCAGTCTCACAGGCGGCGGCGGGGAGAACTCTTGTGCGCGGATGCGCGCGCGTCTCCGCCGACCAGAACAGAGAATAGTCCGCCTTCAGCTCCATCGCGCCGAGCCTGGGGGGGAAAACAGCCCGCGTCTTCCGCAGCGCCGCGAGCCGATGCGCCTCGGTCATCTTCACGGTCTTCCCCCTGTCGGCTTTCGGAGCCATGGCGGGAGCAGTGGAGGGGGTCGACGGCGTTGGTGGTGCTGGCGGCGGCGGAGGGCGGAGCGCTGCTCTCTCTCTGCTTTGGGGAGGCGAGAGGGCGGTAGAGATTTCCGAGATTGGGAACGGCAACGGGCGAATGGGCCAACTGCCCCCGCTTCCCCTGCTCTTAAAGGGGGAAGGGGGCGGACGTTCCGCATTTCGAGAGAAGGAACCCCCACGACCTCCCCCACGACGCCGCATTCAACGCGTGCCGTTCGGGGGGAGGGCGCGGGGGAAGCGGAGAAATATGCGGCGCGACCTAGGCCGCGCGTGCCCGTGCACTGTTTTGGGCCTGGCCCAACAGCGCTCGGCACCGTGTCTGGCCCAGGCCCGGGGGCTCCTGTCGGTGTACTAGAGTAGGGGTGCCCTTGTACCCCGAACTTGTGCACGGGCAGTCGCAGCGTCCCGCGGCAAGGCCTGCCAGTTCGCCGCCAAGATTCCTTGTGGTCCCTCTGAAGACCATTCAAGAACAAAGTACTCAAGACAAGACCCCGGCAAGAGGAGCTTGCCGGGAAAAAGGCAAGACCCCGGCAAGAGGAGCTTGCCGGGAAGGCCATCAGAAGCGTCCCAGGACCCCGGCAAGAGGCGCTTGCCGGGAAGGCCGTCCGAGGCATTCCAAGGAACTTGCCGCGGCGCACTACGCGCCCCGACAAGGCCCGGTGAGCGACAAGCTCCCGGAAGCGACAAGTCGACGGCCGCGGCAAGGCGCTTGCCGCGGCAAGCCCCCACTCCACGCCCGCGCTCCAGCACATCCACCCACGTGTCGCTCCGGGGCCCCTCCCGAGCGCACGTGGCAGGAGGCTGTGTAGCTAGAGGCGTGCGGTGGCACGCAGGCGCTGACAAGACAACCACCGTGGCAAGACGGTGGCGTCCCTAGCGGTCCCTTTCGGTGCTGTCTAGGTGACACAGACGGGCATTTAATGCCCTTGTCCCCTGCCGTCAGGGTTAGGTATGATAACACTGTAGCAGCTAGCTGTGCCTACTACAGCACCTAGCTGTGCCTACCCACGGCACCCTTTCCATTTTTGCCCTTGGCCCCCGTTGCTCTATGTCGGTAACCCCTTGAGTATAAAAGGAGGCCCGTGTGCAACGTAGAGGGGGTCGGCCACCTCGAGAGCTCTCGCGAGGATCAGCAATTCCACGCACTCACGCTCGCTCCTGAGCTAGAAATCAATACCAATCCACAAAGCAGGAGTAGGATTTTACGCATCCTTGCGGCCCGAACCTGGGTAGATCGCTCGCGTGCTTCACCTCGATTTACTCCTCGCACGACCAACCGCCCGCTTGCTTCGCCTCGATCTGCTCTTTGCGCAACCTCCGCCCCCCGCCGAACCAAAAGGGACCCGGTCCGCCGGTCCCATAGGTGCCCGTGGATCAGAAACCCCGGCATTCATGGTCTAGCAAATATTGTTCTAAAGGATCACTAGGAGGTACGGCAATAGAAGCAAGACCAACAATTTCATCCTTACTAGGTAATTCTTCTTCACGGTGTTGTCTACTGAATTTAGAAAAATTAAATTCATGAGGCATATCATCTAAACCGATAGTAACAACATATCTTTTGCAATCTATGGTAGCATTAACAGTATTTAAGAAGGGTCAACCAAATATAATGGGACAAAAGCTATCTTGTGGGGAACCAAGAACAAGAAAATCAGCATGATATTTAGTTTTCCCACACAAGAATTCAACATCTCTAACAATTCCCATTGGTGAAATAGTATCTCTATTGGCAAGTTTAATTGTGACATCAATATCTTCTATTTCAGCAGGTGCAATCTCATGCATAATTTCTTTGTATAAGGAATGAGGTATTGCACTAGCACTAGCACCCATATCACATAAGCCATGATAACAATGATCGCCTATTTTAATAGAAATAACAGGCATGCCTACCACAGGTCTAGGTTTATCTTTAGCACAAGGTTTAGCAATTCCAGCAGTTTCATCACAGAAATAAATAACATGCCCAGCAATATTATCAGACAAGAGATCTTTAACAATAGCAATATTAGGTTCAACTTTAACTTGCTCAGGAGGTGTATATGTTTTAATATTGCTTTTATGAACTACAGTTGAAGCTTTAGCATGATCCTTTATCCTAACAGGGAAAGGTGGTTTCTCAACATAAGAAGTAGGAAAAATAGGATCATTTAAGTGATAGTCTTTTCTTCAACTTTAATAGGTGCAGCTACTTTTACTTCTATGGGAGGATGATATTTAAACCACTTCTCCTTGGTGAGATCAACATAAGCAGCAAAAGATTCACAAAAATAAGCTACTATCTCAGAGTCAAGTCCATATTTAGTGCTAAATTTACGAAAATATCAGTATCCATAAAAGATTTAACACAATCAAAACTAGGTGTCATACCTGACTCCTTACCATTGTCGAGGTCCCAATCTTTAGAGTTGCGTTTAATTCTTTCCAATAAATCCCATTTGAATTCAATAGTCTTCATCATAAAAGAGCCAGCACAAGAAGTATCAAGCATGGTGCGATTGTTACTAGAAAGCCGAGCATAAAATTTTTGAATAATCATTTCTCTTGAGAACTCATGATTGGGGCATGAATATAACATTGACTTAAGCCTCCCCCAAGCTTGAGCGATGCTTTCTCCTTTGCGAGGCCAAAAAATATATATATATATATATATAAAATTGCGATCACGATGAACAAGATGCATAGGGTAAAACTTCTGATGAAATTCCAATTTCAATCGTTTGTAATTCCAAGACCTCATATCATCACATAGCCTATACCATGTCGATGCATCTCCCCTCAAAGATAAAGGGAAGACCTTCTTCTTAACAACATCTCCGGGTATACCTCCAAGCTTAAATAATCCACAAACTTCATCCACATATATCAGATGTTCATCAGGATGTTTTGTTCCATCTCCTAAAAAAGGATTAGTTAGCAGTTTTCTATCATACCCACAGGAACTTCAAAGCAAGCATTTTAATTTCCATTTTCATTTTCAGTAGGTTCAGTAGGTTGAGGAGCAACTCTTTGCTCTACTGTTCGGGGTGAAGATACCCCGAACAAGCCCCTCAGAGGATTACTTTCCATGGTAATAAGTGACAGTAAATTTCAGCACACTATATAAATTTTTCCTTACCAAATTCCACCTACCAAAGGCGCTTCACTCCTCGGCACCAACGCTAGAAAAGAGTCTTGATGACCCACAAGTATAGGGGATCTATCGTAGTCCTTTCGATAAGTAAAAGTGTCGAACCCAACGAGGAGCAGAAGGAAATGATAAGCGGTTTCCAGCAAGGTATTCTCTGCAAGTACTGAAATAAGTGGTAACAGATAGTTTTGTGATAGGATAATTTGTAACGAGCAACAAGTAACAAAAGTAAATAAAGTGCAGCAAGGTGGCCCAATCCTTTTGTAGCAAAGGACAAGCCTGGACATACTCTTATATGATGTAAAGCGCTCCCGAGGACACATGGGAATATCGTCAAGCTAGTTTTCATCACGTTCATATGATTCACGTTCGGTACTTTGATAATTTGGTATGTGGGTGGACCGTTGCTTGGGTGCTGCCCTTACTTGGACAAGCATCCCACTTATGATTAACCTCTATTGCAAGCATTCGCAACTACAACAAAAGTATTAAGGTAAACCTAACCATAGCATGAAACATATGGATCCAAATCAGCCCCTTACGAAGCAACGCATAAACTAGGGTTTAAGCTTCTGTCACTTTGGCAACCCATCATCTATTTATTACTTCCCAATGCCTTCCTCTAGGCCCAAACAATGGTGAAGTGTCATGTAGTCGACGTTCACATAACACCACTAGAGGAGAGACAACATACATCTCATCAAAATATCGAACGAATACCAAATTCACATGACTACTAATAGCAAAACTTCTCCCATGTCCTCAGGAACAAAAATAACTACTCACAAAGCATAAACATGTTCATAATCATAGGGATATTAATATGCATATAGGATCTGAACATATGATCTTCCACCAATTAAACCAACTAGCATCAACTACAAGGAGTAATTAACACTACTAGCAACCTACTAGCACCAATCCCGGACTTGGAGACAAGAATTGGATAAAAGAGATGAACTAGAGTTTTGAGATGAGATGGTGCTGATGAAGATGTTGATGGAGATTGCCCTCTCTCGATGAGAGGAGCGTTGGTGATGACGATGGCGATTATTTCCCCCTCCGGGAGGGAAGTTTCCCCAGCAGAACAGCTCCGCCAGAGCCCTAAATTGGTTCCGCCAAGGTTCCGCCTCGTGGCGGCGAAGTTTCTTCCGAGAAGATGGCTTATGATTTTTTTCCCATCGAAAGACTCCATATAGCAGAAGATTGCCATCGGAGGGCCACCAGGGGGCCCACGAGGTAGGGGGCGCGGCCCCACCCTCGTGGGCAGGGTGTGGCCCCCCTGGTGAAGTTCTTGCTCTCAGTATTTTTTATATATTTGGAAAACATCTTCCGTGAAGTTTCAGGACTTTTGGAGCTGTGCAGAATAGGTCTCTAATATTTCTCCTTTTCCAGCCCAGAATCCCAGCTACCGGCATTCTCTCTCTTTATGTAAACTTTGTAAAATAAGAGAGAATAGGCATAAGTATTGTGACATAATGTGTAACTAGCGGTGCGACCCGCACATTTGCGCGGCTAGATTTTCTATATGTTATATTTGTATTAAGATGTTGTAATATAATTCACCGCTTTATCGATCATTTGAAATAATTACACTTCATGTCTCATCGGTTGGCGACCGATTGTGTAAAATCATGGTTCATAAATGGTCCCTCGATTTCCCTCTTCTACTCTCCGTTAATCTTTGTTAATTTTCTTGTAAATTCATTCATCGGTATCTCAAATATAAATTTAGTGTTCTCCTTATCTATACACTTTTTGAATAATATTATTATAGTTGTGTTTTATTTGGTACAGTGACATGCCTCTAAATTTCTATGTTGCATGACGATGGATATATGGTAATGCAGAATCAATAATAATGCCTCAAATCATGAGAAATAAAAAATGTTATCTTACTCCCGGTCACACGCTTTACGTTAGGCATTTTTTCTCATGCAATTCCATTTCAAAATTTAGTTTTTTTCAAGATTACTCCTAGACACCTGCCCCCCATTAGAAGAACAATTCCCTCAAATAACATAATAATCTCATAAAAATAATACACTGGGTCAAAATAAATTATGAGGATCATCACCATACGCCAATGCCATTCATGATTCTTTCTAATAGTGACTAATTTATTTTGCAATAGCTTAGATTTCTTTATGATAAATAAAATGCACTGCTGGATATTTTATCTGATTTATTGCTATGTTTCAAAAACATTCTCTCCCTCAGCCCCTCTAATCAAAGTTTGTTCTGTTTGTTTGTGCTCATTTTTTTCATATTTAGTTGATCGTCTACAATAAGTGATGTACCTATGTAATTACGCTCCTAGGTGATATACTTGTTATTTCATTTTTTGGAGAAAAAACTGTTCACAACTCCATATTTTAAAAAAACGTCCACTACTCCACTCCATGCCCCTAATCCATCAGCCGATTATAAAATTCAGTAGTACTAACAGACACACACTCTCAGAAAATAGATGCAAGTTGCAAGAAAAAAGTTACAGTACTATACAATATTTTCATTTTGCTTTCACCCACGCCTCCCAGGTTATAATAGGCCCATTGGTCAACTTTCTTCCCGTCTCTACTCTCTAGAAGTCTCCATATCTCTTCCGTGAGAAGATAAACAGATCCCCTTTCTCTGCTCTATCATTATAGTCCCTCAAGCTGGCTGTACCAAATCGAATGGCATGCTCCTACATCACCAAAGCTGCGAAGGAGATGCTCTTGGAGGTCAAGTCTGGCGGAAATGCGGATGTGCATTCAAGCCGCAGATCTTGCGTCGCCTACCAGCAAGGCCGCATCTCACTATTTCTGCTTTGTAGAGGCATATCGGTCGCCGGGTAGGCCACCGGAGATTATGAGGGGTGTTGCTTGCTGTTAGGTTCTCCGACAGTGTTCTGCTCTCCTGTTCGTGGCTCTGGGACAGAGAGCTATGTCGTTGGGTTGAACGACCATCTTCTCCATAGCATTCCACGTCTGAGGCGGAGCAGCAAGGACAGGTATGAATCTCTCCCTACTCTCCCATTATTCTCTTCATTCTTCTCTTGCTTGGCACAATATATGTACTTTGTAAGTTGATTTACTTTGTTGATCTGTTAAATAAATTCAGAGGGAAGGTTGATATACCTCATACTTTCTTTTGTTGTTCATCTAGCCATCATTAGTAGGATATACATTATAGAGATATTTGGCTTGACATTATTTTTTAGTTTACATTCTACCCAACTTTGATTATTGCCTCTTCAACATATCTGTAGCCATTATATTGAGCTTCATACAACAAAGCGTATGTCCGTTATATCCATATACTATGTATAACCCCGATGTATATTTTTTTATATAGTGATTGGTCTCTTTTCATTTAAAGAGTCTGTAGGCAAAGGCAGGTTTTGGGCTTCCTCATTGCTGGTGCCATCGCCTTTCACCCATTAATTTGCTACAACTTTGCATCATTTCTACTTCGTCGAGAGTGGCTTATTCTTGACATGTAAGTTTCCCCATTGTAGGTGGTTTAATAGTATTCTTTTTTTGTTGCTAACATATATTAGCAAGTTATATGACCTATATGTGTATTTAGGACAAAGCAAGAAGGATTAAATGTATTAACTGAAATTTGGTTCATATATCTTAATCGATATGAAATGGATTTTTTGCCTATGCTGTAGGCGATACCTGTAATACTGCAGTTTTTCCTCATGATCATGGTTTTCTTGAACTAAACCGAACATAGGCTAGAATAGTTGTTACCAAGAATATAAAATTCACCAAAAGTGCATGTGTGAATGTATTTAAAATAATTATAATGTAATATGTTTTTGATAGTGCTAACATTTGACTTTTTGTTATCCGGTAGGGGTGTCCTCCTTATATTGATGGATGTCAAGTATTCTTACTATTATCTTAGTAAACATAAATAGTTTGCCTTAATTTCAACATAATTATTGTATAATTTTTGTGCTTCCCACCCAATGAGTTCTGCAATTTTGAGACAGATATATTAAGATTTTTTCCGGTCTCCTCGTAACATCAAGTGCAGCTTATAGTAGTGTACGGTAATTAATTTGGCATCTTTTCATTGCAAAGTAAACATAATCAAGAAGTTACTATTAAAATTAGCAGAATATATGCTTACCGAGGTGTTATAATTTCTGTATATATATAACACAACTCTTATCAATTTCCTTTGTACCTGCTTTGTGAGATCACCACATGACATATACCACCATCTTCTTGTAACAGGTATATTGTAGGTAGCTCAAAGTTTGCAATCCTGAAAAAACAACCTCAAAACTCAAAGTTAGCAATCTGAAGAAGTTGAGAGACGTAAGTAAATCAAGTATGGTCCATTCTAGCTGATATGACTCCATTATCACTCCAGGTTTTGGAGTCTTGTTTTCCTCGGAAGTGGTCATATCATATCTTAGAAGTTTGTTACAGTACCTGATTTGTCTGATTTTTGTGCCTCATTCTAGTAATTTCTTATAATGTTCTTTTGTAAAACATTTTCTTCTTCTAGTGTTCCTTTCATAATTCTATCTATCTTGATCATTTTTGTTAAGTTTCTTCTGCACACATATGAAGTTAGTCAAGTATAGTAATATTAGTTAACAAATAGAGTCACTATTCATTAGTTGATAACTAATAACTGATAAAAGATACAGTTCCATACCTGCCAAGAAGTTCCTCGGCTTCGATTATATCTACCCTATATAATTCTTGTGGAATTGGTAATCAATGGTAAATGTCTTAGTTATTTTTCCCTGTAAATAACAAAATATATTATAACATTACTGGATTGAACTTTTGCACCATCAAGGTCACAATAGGGACAGTTTAGCTGCAGATTAAATCACCATTCGAAAAATAAGGAAACTTTATCCATAACGTAACTCCTATTTTTATCACCCCTAAAGAGTTCTTTTTTTATTATTGACTCCACATGCTTCATTTGGGTGTTAATCCAATAACAATAAATTTGGAGATTAATCGCTTCACTGTTAGAAAGATTAATTAGATAAGAGTCTTAATTCAAACCACAGAGTATAGAGTATAGACATACCTGAGCATTGTTTATTTTATCTACTTGTTTTTGTACTTAATCCATACCACTGATTATAACTATAATTTAACCTCTACAGATTGTAGCATGGATTTTTAAATGTTGATAGTAGCATGAACTCGGTTGGGCCTTGTCAAAACAATAAAATATAATTAGGGATTGGTGTCCAAAACAATAGAGAAATATGTAATATGTAATGCATTTTTTGGTCCATCAAAATTATATTGAGGCTAATAAGCTCATCAGCAATTGTCGTTAAGTCATTAAGCTTCTTGTATGCCATATTTTTTGGGGTTTAATAGGAGTTGAAAACAACTGATAGAGTACCTATGTAAATTTTATGCTAATAAGTGAATTTAGTAATAGTAGTACTTACTAACCTTGATGATTCAGGTTAGAGACAACTCAGAAGGTTGGGCCTGACTTTGTCGGCACTCGAGCTGAACCCGGCGTTGAAGTTTGGCTAATTTTCTTGGCTAATTTTCTGATTTATCTATTGTTGAATCACTGGATGCATGACATAATCGGCAGACTTCGATTTCGCTGGTGACGCGTTGGTTTATAGTAGATTTGTCTGACTTCAGTTTTCCAAAAAAAAATATTGATCCTAAATCTTGGGCTGCCTTGCTGTGTGCTGGATGTGGCTGGTCGAGTGCCTTTATATTTGTCATTGGCTTGGCGGAGTCTGTGTGGAGATTTTTTCCAGAGGCGTCTGGGCTCTTGCTTTTTTTTGACACATGGCGTCTGGGCTCTTGCTGGTTAATCCGTGTGGAGTTTTGCTTGCCTTATTTGCACGCACCAGTCTGTGGTTGTGTCGGACACATTGATGGAGACGTGCTAGATTTTTCTTTTTGAGGTTTGAAGACGTGCTAGATGACAGGCGTGTCAGGCAACTATTTGTACCTCATAATAGTTATATGTAATTTTTGTATATTTTTTAATCTCAGCCGTTGTTATCAAATATTGACGGTGCACATAATTTGATCTATGCGGATAAATGTGACGGCTTCTTTTACTTCTGTTTTAAGTATATAATAGATAACAGCCCATAATGCAATAAATATTGATATAACATCATGATGCAAAATGAACGTATCATGAATACATAGACAAATAGAGTGTCACTAGTATGCCTCTACTTGACTAGCTCGTTAATCAAAGATGGTTAAGTTTCCTAGCCATAGACATGAGTTGTCATTTGATGAATGGGATCACATCATTAGAGAATGATGTGATTGACTTGACCCATCCGTTAGCTTAGCACTATGATCATTTAGTTTATTGCTAATGCTTTCTTCATAGCTTATACATGTTCCTATGACTATGAGATTATGCAACTCCCAAATACCAGAGGAACACTTAGTGTGATATCAAACGTCACAACGTAACTGGGTGACTATAAAGATGCTCTACAGGTGTCTCCGATGGTGTTTGTTGAGTTGGCATAAATCGAGATTAGGATTTTTCACTCCGTGTATCGGAGAGGTATTTCTGGGCCCTCTCGGTAATGCACATCACTATAAGACTTGCAAGCAATGTGACTAATGAGTTAGTTACGGGATGATGCATTACGGAATGAGTAAAGAGACTTGCCGGTAATGAGATTGAACTAGGTATTGAGATACCGACGATCGAATCTCGGGCAAGTAACATACCGATGACAAAAGGAACAACGTATGTTGTTATGCGGGTTGACCGATAAAGATCTTCGTAGAATATGTAGGAACCAATATGAGCATCCAGGTTCCGCTATTGGTTATTTACCGGAAGTGAGTCTCCGTCATGTCTACATAGTTCTCAAACCCGTAGGGTCCGCATGCTTAACGTTCAATGACGATCGGTATTATGAGTTTATGTGTTTTGATGTACCAAAGGTAGTTCGGAGTCCCGGATGTGATCACGTACATGACAAGGAGTCTCGAAATGGTCAAGACTTAAAGATTGATATATTGGACGATGTTATTCGGACACCGGATGAGTTCCCGGGGTCACCGGATAAGTATTGGGGTGCCGGGGGGTTATTGGAACCCCCCGGGGAACTAATGGGCCAACATGGGCCTTGTGAGAGAAAGAGGAGAGGGCCTAGGGCTGGCCGCCCCCCCCTTGAGGAGTCCGACTTGGACTAGGAAGGGGCGGCACCCCCCTCTCCTTCCTTCTCCCTCTCTCCCTCTCCTTCCTTCCCCCTCTCTCCCTTGTTGGAAACCTACTAGGAATAGGATTCCTATTCCTAGTAGGAATCCTACTTGGGGCGCGCCCCTATAGGGCCAGGTGGCCCCCCTTGCTCCTTTATATACGGGGGCAGGGGGCACCCTAGAACACACAAGTTGACAGTTGTCTTAGCCGTGTGCGGTGGCCCCCTCCATAGATTTCCACCTCGGTCATATTGTTGTAGTGCTTAGGCAAAGCCCTGCGCCGATAACTTCATCATCACCGTCATCACGCTGTTGTGCTGACGAAACTCTCCCTCGGCCTCAGCTGGATCAAGAGTACGAGGGACATCACCGAGCTGAACATGTGCAGATCGCGGAGGTGCCGTGCGTTCGGTACTTGGATTGGTTGGATCGCAAAGACGTTCGACTACATCAACCGCGTTACTAAACGCTTCCGCTTTCGGTCTACGAGGGTACATGGACACACTCTCCCCTCTCGTTGCTATACATCACCTAGATGGATCTTGCGTGTGCGTAGGCAATTTTTTTGAAATACTACGTTCCCCAACACAAGCTACGAGTAAAACCAACCCTCGAGTTTCCCCAAGGTGGCCCCACAGGCTGCCTTTTTGGGACCAACACCATCAGCACTGGCCCCCTGTATTAGGTTGAATAACGAACCTTGGATAGCGCTAACTCCCTATGCGTTAAATTTATTATCATGTTTAGTTATTATGTTGGGAAAATGGTAAAACCAATGTTTGGTCTTGCTGGAAGAGTTTTATTCAAAGCGAACTATCAAGAGGGGCCCATAAACCCTCATCGTGTTAGGGACGCAAAATCAAGGAACATAACACTGGTATGACAGAAACTAGGGCGGCAAGAGTGGAACAAAACACCAGGCAAAAGGCCAAGACTTCCACCCTTTACCAAGTATATAGATGCATTAATTAAATAAGAGATATTGTGATATCCCATGATATCCATGTCCCAACATGGAACAAACTGCAACTGCAACTAGCAACGCTATAAGAGGGGCTGAGCAAAGCGGTAACATAGCCAAACAACGATTTGCTGGGATGGTGGGAAAAGGTTAGAGGCTATTTCATGGCATATTGGGAGGCTTGATAAACAAGTGGTAGGTAGTGCGACATAGCGGTAGCATCGAGACAACTAGCAAAGCAAAGATAGTAGTGGTATCCAGGTTAATGACTGTCGGTGTCAAAACCGGTGGATCTCGGGTAGGGGATCCCGAACTGTGCATCTAAGGCGGATGGTAACAGGAGGCAGGGGACACGATGTTTACCTAGGTTCGGGCCCTCTTGATGGAGGTAATACCCTACGTCCTGATTGCTTGTTATTGATGATATGAGTATTACAAGAGTTGATCTACCACGAGATCGTAGAGGCTAAACCCTAGAAGCTAGCCTATGGTATGATTGTATGTTGTCCTACGGACTAAACCCTCCGGTTTATATAGACACCGGAGGGGGCTAGGGTTACACAGAGTCGGTTACAAGGGAGAAGATCTACATATCCGTATTGCATAGCTTGCCTTCCACGCAAAGGAGAGTCCCATTCGGACACGAGACGAAGTCTTGAATCTTGTATCTCCATAGTCCAATAGTCCGGCCAAAGGATATAGTCCGGCTGTCCGGAGACCCCCTAATGCAGGACTCCCTCATTAGCCCCTGAACAAGGCTTCAATGATGATGAGTCCGGCGCACAGTATTGTCTTCGGCATTGCAAGGCGGGTTCCTCCTCCGAATACTCCACAGGAGATTTTGAACCCAGGAATAGTGTCCAGCTCTGCAAAACAATTTCCACATACCACCGTAGAGAAAATAATATTTTCACAAATCTAATCTGCTGACGTGTTTTGACAGCATGACGTTATGTCATGGCCCGGTCATTATCCGAACCTTTTTTCCCAACCAGCATTGCACATATTGCGAGGCGGTTTCCTTGACACGTCTCGTCAAAGTAGAGATCGTGTCCCCCTTATTATGGGATTCTCATCAATACGGACGTGGGTAACCCACTCGTGCCCGTTGGCATGACTCCTCGATTTTAGGTGAGTCCAAAACGGCCATGAGGAGGACGCTTGACATTCACCCTCTTTATAAAGAGGCCAAGACCTGTCCTTTTTTCCTCTCGTGCTCAATCGAATCCTTCCCCCGCCTCGAGTTCCAACACCACAGGCTCAGGTCAGGAGCTTCAGACCTTCAACCATGTCCGGATCCAACCTCCAAGGTCGGTGGATGCCTTCCTCTGTCACAGAGGAGGACATCAAGAAGCTGAGAGAGGCCAGATATCTGACCGCCAAAATTTCGCACAGGCTGCCCGCCCGAGGGCAGGTCATCCCCACTCCCGAACCCAACGAGAGTGTTGTGTTCATCTCTCACTTCCTCCGAGGACTAGGCCTCGCTCTGGATCCCTTTGTGAGGGGGCTCATGTTCTATTATGGGCTGGATTTCCATGATCTGGCCCCGGATTCCCTCCTTCACATATTGTCGTTCATCGTCGTATGTGAGGCCTTCCTTCGCATTACCCCTCACTTCGGCCTGTGGCTCAAGGCCTTCAATGTGAAGCCGAAGATGATCGAGGGGCGGCACGCAGAGTGCGGAGGTGCCGTAATAAGCAAAAGCGCTGATGTTCCATGGCCAGAGGCTTCCTTCCCAGAGGTGTCCAGTTTGTGGTAGCGGGAGTGGTTTTATATCACAGCTCCCCGAAGTGCCAAGTGGGTAGCCGCCCCTGCCTTTCGCTCGGGCCCCCACCACAACTGACGTCATGGATCAGCAGGGGGCTGAGCTGGGGTCCAGCAAAGGATGTGCCGATATTGCAGAGCCGCATCCGAGTCTCTTTGAGAGAGACTTCAGCCTGGTTATGGTAATGCAAATTATGCTAGTTCGTCGAGTCCAGCCTTGCAAACGTCGACCCCTCCGTATGTGGGAATTCAACCCGGAAGGATCGCGAACTATTCAACACTTCCTCGGCATGACGCTCGAAGATATGTACAAATTGTTCTTCGGACACCAAATAGAGTGTTCGGACACCACCGAGGATGCATGTCTGAGCTGCAACTGCCCTGATACCCAAGTAAGTAATCCCATGGCCGAACACTCCGTCCTTTTATGTATCATGACATCATTCTGAAAAGTCGCTCTTTGACCAGGACTGGATAACAAAGGCGAAGACGATCAGGTGTTCTGCCCCCCTTCCCGAAGGCTTAGCAAATCCAGTACTGGACAGAATGCTCAAGCCGGCGCCTCATCAGGTGCCCTCAAAGGAAGATGAAGGGGGGAATAAAGAGGCCGAAAGCGGGCCTCATGCTACCTCTTTTAGCACTGCGTTGGTTTTCCCCGAAGAGGAAGGGATGATGCGGCAAAGTAGCGTAAGTATTTCCCTCAGTTTTTAGAACCAAGGTATCAATCCAGTAGGAGGCTACGCGCGAGTCCCTCGCACCTTCACAAAACAAATAAATCCTCGCAACCAACACAAATAGGGGTTGTCAATCCCTATAAGGCCACTTACGGGAGTGAGATCTGATAGATATGATAAGATAATATTTTTGGTATTTTTATGATAAAGATGCAAAGTTAAATAAGGCAAAGTAAATAGCAAAGCAAATAACTAAGTAGTAGGAGATTGATATGATAAAGATATACCCGGGGGCCACAGGTTTCACTAGTGGCTTCTCTCGAGAGCATAAGCATTCTACGGTGGGTGAACAAATTACTGTTGAGCAATTGACAGAATTGAGTATAGTTATGAGAATATCTAGGTATGATCATGTATATAGGCATCACGTCCGAGACAAGTAGACCGACTCCTGCCTGCATCTACTACTATTACTCCACTCATCAACCGCTATCCAACATGCATATAGAGTATTAAGTAAAAACAGAGTAATGCCTTAAGCAAGATGACATGATGTAGAGGGATAGACTCATGCAATATGAAGAAAACCCCATCTTGTTATCCTCGATGGCAACAATACAATACGTGCCTTGCTGCCCTTACTGTCACCGGGAAAGGACACCGCAAGATTGAACCCAAAGCTAAGCACTTCTCCCATTGCAAGAAAGATCAATCTAGTAGGCCAAACCAAACTGATAATTCGAAGAGACTTGCAAAGATAACCAATCATACATAAAAGAATTCATAGAAGATTCAAATATTATTCATAGATAGACTTGATCATGAACCCACAATTCATCGGTCTCAACAAACACACCGCAAAAAGAAGATTACATCGAATAGATCTCCACAAGAGAGGGGGAGAACATTGTATTGAGATCCAAAAAGAGAGAAGTAGCCATCTAGCTACTAACTATGGACCCGTAGGTCTGAAGTTACGGCAGTGGAATTAGGGTTTTGGCTCCGTATCTGATCGTTTGGGGGTACGTGGGTATATATAGGAGGAAGAAGTACGTCGGTGGAGCAACAGGGGGCCCACGAGGGTGGGGGCGCGCCTGGTAGGGTAGGGCGCGCCCCTACCTCGTGGCCTCCTGTTACATGCCTTGGCATAGGGTCCAAGTTTCCTGAGTTGTATTCGATGAGAAAATCACGTCCCCGAAGGTTTCATCCCGTTTGGACTCCGTTTGATATTTCTTTTCTTCGAAACCCTAAAACAGGCAAAAAACAACAATTCTGGGCTGGGCCTCCAGTTAATAGGTTAGTCCCAAATATAATATAAAAGTGGATAATAAAGCCCAATAATGTCCAAAACAGTAGATAATATAGCATGGAGCAATCAAAAATTATAGATACGTTGGAGACGTATCAAGCATCCCCAAGCTTAATTCCTGCTCGTCCTCGAGTAGGTAAATGGTAAAAACTGAATTTTTGATGCGGAGTGCTACTTGGCATAATTTTAATGTAATTCTTCTTAATTGTGGTATGAATATTCAGATCCGAAAGATTCAAGACAAAATTTCATATTGACATAGAAAATAATAATACTTCAAGCATACTAACAAAGCAATTATGTCTTCTCAAAACAACATGGCTAAAGAAAGTTATCCCTACAAAATCATATAGTCTGGCTATGCTCTATCTTCACCACACAAAATATTTAAATCATGCACAACCCCGATGACAAGCCAAGCAATTGTTTCATACTTTTGACATTCTCAAAACTTTTTCAATTTTCACGCAATACATGAGCGTGAGCCATGGATATAACACTATAGGTGGAGTAGAGTGGTGGTTGTGGAGAAGACAAAAAGGAGAAGATAGTCTCACATCAACTAGGCATATCAACAGGCTATGGAGATGCCCATCAATAGATATCAATGTGAGTGAGTAGGGATTGCCATGCAACGGATGCACTAGAGCTATAAGTACTCCCTCCGGTCCTTTTTAGTTCGCATATAAGATTTGACAGAAGTCAAACCTCGTAAAGTTTGACCAACTTTATAGAAAAAAGTACTAACATTCACAATCTGAAATCAATATCAATAGATGTGTCATGACTTCAAGTTTTATATTGTATAACTTTAGCATGGCAGATGTTGATATTTTTTCATATAGATACAGTCAAACTTTGTGAAGTTTGACTTCAGAGAATTCTAATTTGTAGAGTAAAAAGGACCGGAGGGAGTATATGAAAGCTCAAAAAGAAACTAAGTGGGTGTGCATCCAACTTGCTTGCTCATGAAGACCTAGGGAAATTTGAGGAAGCCCATTGTCGGTGTCAAAACCGGCGGATCTCGGGTAGGGGGTCCCGAACTGTGTGTCTAAGGCGGATGGCAACAGGAGGCAGGGGACACGAAGCTTTACCCAGGTTCGGGCCCTCTTGTTTGAGGTAAAACCCTACGTCCTGCTTGATTTATTCTTGATGATATGAATATTACAAGAGTTGATCTACCACGAGATCGGAGAGGCTAAACCCTAGAAGCTAGCCTATGGTATGATTGTATGTTGTCCTACGGACTAAAACCCTCCGGTTTATATAGACACCAGAGAGGGTTAGGGTTACACAAGGTCAGTTACAAAGGAGGAGATATCCATATCTGTACTGCCTTGCTTGCCTTCCACGCCAAGTAGAGTCTCATCCGTACACGAGACGAAGTCTTCAATCTTGTATCTTCATAGTCCAACAGTCTGGCCAAAGGATATAGTTCGGCTGTCCGGAGACCCCCTAATCCAGGACTCCCTCGGTTGTCCCTGAACCAAGCTTCAATGACGTCGAGTCCGGCGCGCAGTATTGTCTTCGGCATTGCAAGGCGCGTTCCTCCTCCGAATACACCACGGAAGAATTTGAATACAAGGATAGTGTCCAACCCTGCAAAATAAGTTCCACATACCACCGTAGAGAGAATAATATTTCCACAAATCTAATCTGCTGACTTGTTTTGGCAACATGACATTAAGCCATGGCCCGGTGATTATTCGAACCGTTTTTCTTCAACCAGCTCCACACATAACACGAGGCGGTTTCTTGACACGTCTTATCAAAGCAGAGATCGTGTTCCCCTAATTACGGGATTCTCATCAATACGGTCGTGGGTAACCCAACCGTGCCTAGGACTCCTAGATTTTAGGCAAGTCCCAAACGGCCACTGGGAGGACGCTTGATATTCACCCTCTTTATAAAGGGACAAGGCTTTTACTTTTTTCCCTCCCGTGCTCAATCGAATCCTTCCCCCGCCTCGAGTTCTAACACCCAAAGCCCAGGTCAGGTGCTTCGGACCTTCAATCATGTCCGGATCTATCCTTCAAGGCCGGTGGATGCCCTCCTCCGTTACGGAAGAGGATATCTGTAACACCCTCGATGCGACTATAGCTCCCACGTGTCGAGGCACGACTTAGAGACATAATCGCATTGAAGGCATATGTCGCAAGGTAGGCAATCTTCACAACATCCCATGTAATAATAATAAAAGGGGAGATAACATAGTTGGCTTACACTCGCCACGTCAATCAAGTACATAAATAACATTACATCATCCATACACTCAAGGACCGACTATGGCGCCAAAATAAAAGAGAACCCAACATGCGACAACGGTCCCGTTCACCCCCAACTGGGCACCACTACTGATCGTCGGGAAAGGAAACATAGTATCGTTGAGAGTCTTCATCGAACTCCCACTTGAGCTCGTACGCGTCTCCTGGAGCGGAATCATCAGGCCCTGCATCTGGTGTAATAGTAATCTGTGAGCCACAGGGACTCAGCAATCTCGCACCCTCGCGATCAAGACTATTTGAGCTTATAGGTAAGGCAAGGTAAAATATGAGTGGAGCTGCAGCAAGCAACTAGCAAGTATGGTGGCTAGCTTATTCGCAAAAGAGAGCGAGAAGAGGAGGCAAAGCACGAGCGAGAAACTAGAGAGCAACCTGCGCAAACATTACTCCAACACCGTGTCCACTTCCCGGACTCCGCCGAGAAGAGGCCATCACGGTAACACACTCAGTTGATTCATTTTAATTAAATTAAGGTTCAAGTTATCTACAACCGGACATTAACAAATTCCCATCTGCCCATAACCGCGGGCACGACTTTCGAAAGTTCAATCCCTGCAGGGGAGTCCCAACTTAGCCCATGACAAGCTCTCACGGTCAACAAAGGAATAGACCTCCTCCCAAGACGTTCCGATCAGACTCGGTATCTCGGTAACTCAAGACACTTTGACAGGTTAAAACAAGACCAGCAACACCGCCCGAATGTGCCGACAAATCCCGATAGGAGCTGCACATATCTCTTTCTCAGGGCACACTCAGATTGTCCAAACTTCCGGTAGGTCAGCCCAGAGTTGCCCCTGGTAGCCACCGGCGGCTGACAGTTTGGACCAACACTCAGAGGAGCACTGGCCCCGGGGGGGGGGGGGGGTTAAAATAAGATGACCCTTGAGTCTGCAGAACCCAAGGGAAAAAAGGGTAGGTGGCAAATGGTAAAACCAAGGTTGGGCATTGCTGGAAAAGCTTTAATCAAGGCAAACTATCAAGGGGTTCCCATTATAACCCAACCGCGTAAGGAACGCAAAAACCGGGAACATAACACCGATATGACGGAAACTAGGGCGGCAAGAGTGGAACAAAACACTAGGCGAGAGGCCGAGCCTTCCACCCTTTACCAAGTATATAGATGCATTAAGATAACATGGCAAAATAATGATATCCCAACAAGTAAATCAATGTTCCAACAAGGAACGGCCTCCAATCTTCACCTGCAACTAGCAACGCTATAAGAGGGGCTGAGCAAAGCGGTAACATAGCCAATCAACGGTTTGCTAGGGCAATGGTGGGTTAGAGGTTTGACATGGAAATTTGGGAGGCTTGCAAGCAAGTGGTAGGCATCGTAGCATTGGCATAGCAAAAGAGCGAGCAAACTAGCATAGCAAAGATAGTAGTGATTTCGAGGGTATGATCATCTTGCCCGCACAGTTGTCAGACTTGACTGAATCCTCGAAAGCAAACTCAACGGGCTCCTCGGTAGCGAACTCGTCTCCTGGCTCTACCCAAACAAGACAAACAAGCAACAAGGATACAATCAACCACGTGCAAGACCAAGCAATATGATTAAATGATGATATGCTATGCGAGATGCGATGCGGGATGCGAAATGCAAGATATGACAGGAAATGCATGAACCTGGCCTCAACTTGGAAATCCAAGTGTGCCACTGGAAAGATGAGATGAAATCGCTTGAAAACGATATAAAGAACGTCGGAATCGGAGTTACGGTTTGGAAATGGCAAGCGATTCAAATATGACACCGGTCTGCGATTTACAGCAAGTAAGCATCTAGATGCAATGAAATGAACATGCTACAGCACCCAAACATGTCAATAGGGATGCACACAAGATGCTTAACAAAAGTCTAGCACTGAGCTATGGCCAAATCATCCATTAACAGGTTCAAACAAGCATGGCAAAAATGCAAATGGTAAAACAGATCTCAGACTTAGTGAAATTAACACTTGTCTGGAATTTCAGATCATATAGCCCTCTTCGGAGCAACAAAACAACATGCTACAGGACCTGAACAAGACAAAGAAAGACATGGCATGGAGCTACTCAACAAGCTTAACAAAAGTCCCTTAGTGAACTTGAGCCAAAAGGGATCACAAAATTTACTAACAAGCACACGAACATAGCAAAAACATAATCAGTTTTCAGACTTAGTGAAAACTGGGACATGCTGAAACATAACTCACGAAGGCATGGTTACGAGCTCGATGCACTCACCACGGTGCAAGTCACGGCAAGACAAGCATACATCCCTTGATAAGGCACAAAATACAAGCTAGGCATGGCAAGAACAATGGCATAGCATGCACGAACCAACTACAATAACATCGGCAAACTCGCAAACAAGTTGATGATCTGCCCAGATTCGCAACGAAGCAAAAGTAGAGCTCGATTGACTCAAGCTAGGGTGCTCCAAAATTGCAAACAAAGACATGGATGGATAGAGCACTACAAGATTAAAAAAACTCGCTTACTAATCATCCTCAAAAGGGGCACGGATCACTAGGAAACAACGTGAAAATATGGCATCGTGAGATAAACAATCCCAGGACTTGGTGAAATCACTAAGTCCCTGAAAACAGAATTAGCAAGTGCACCACTTTGCAAGCTTGCACAAGTCACCACACACATCCTAAAAATACATGGGTTGCACCTCTGGAAAGATGACAAAACCCTTAACAAAACATATGAAGAACTCACGGGCATATCATGCACACATTAATCATGGCAAAAATGACAAAAGTGTTAAACGGAGTAGCAGATCTGACAATTAACTCAAGTAGCCCTCTTCTAACAGCATTTCGGGCATCAAGATGAGCTCAAATGAAAATGATGCAATGGAATGAAATGATGTACGCTCTGAGATGAACATTTTGATATGCTATATGCATGAATCGGAGCTACGGATGCAGAGTTACGGAGCCTCGAACAGGAGCATATGGACTGAAAATTTTAAGGACTTAGAGAAAAAAACAACCGGATCTAGGGTTCTTCGGCGGGCACGCGAACCGAGGCCGGATCTTGAGCTCACCGGAGCTTCTCACCGGAGTAGGAGGGAGGACCGGCCGGGGCTTGCCGGAGATGGGGAGGAGCGGGGCCGGCGCGGCGCGGGCGCGACGCTCCTCGGCGGCGGGCTCCCGCGGCAGGGGCGGCGAGGCACGGCGGGCGGGGCGGCAGCGGCCGGCGCGCGCGGCGGGCGAGGTGAAGGGCGGCGGCGGCGGCTGGCGTGGCGGCGCCGGAGCCGAGGAGGGAGGCGGCGGGGCGCGGGGTCTCCGGGCGCGGGCGGCGAGGCGGCTTCGGGCCGGGGAGGGCCCGCGGCGGGCTTGCGGGCCTCGGGCGGCGGCGGTTCGCCGGGGTGCCACGTGGCACATGCTGAGAGGGCGGCGGGGGCGGCGGACGTTGTCCGGCCCACTCCGGACACGTCCGGCGGCGGCGGATCTGGGATTTTTAGGGTTAGGGGGAGAGGATCCGCGAATTTCGGAGGGGGTGTATATATAGGCATAGAGGGAACTAGGAGAGTCCAAATGAGGTGCGGTTTTCGGCCACGCGATCGTGATCGAATGCTCTAGTTGATGGAGCAGAGTTTGGTGGGTTTTGGGCCAAATTGGAGGGGTGTTCGGCTGCAACACACACGAGGCCTTTTCGGTCCCTCGGTTAACCGTTGGAGTATCAAACGAAGTCCAAATGATACGAAACTTGACAGGCGGTCTACCGGTAGTAAACCAAGGCCGCTTGGCAAGTCTCGGTCCAATCCGGAAATGTTTAATCCCCACACATGAAAGAAAGCTAGAAATGACCACCGGAGGAGAACGAAGCGCCGGAATGCAAAACGGACAACGGGGAAAATGCTCGAATGCATGAGACGAACACGTATGCAAAAGCAATGCACATGATGACATGATATGAGATGCATGACAACGACAACAACACACAGAGACAAAACCCGAACCCGAGAAAATAAATATAACTTAACGCCGGAAACGGCAAGAGTTGGAGTACAAATAGGGAAAATTACATCCGGGGTGTTACAACACTCCACCACTACGAAAGGATCTCGTCCCGAGATCTAGGACTGAAAGAACGCCGGGTACTCAGAACGGAGGTGATCCTCGCGTTCCCAGGTAGCTTCATGGTCGGAATGGTGTGACCACTTGACTTTGAGAAATTTGATTGACTTGTTGCGAGTCTTGCGTTCAGTCTCTTCAAGAATAGCAACTGGGTGCTCACGATAAGAGAGATCTTCTTGGAGCTCAATGTCCTCGAAGTTGACGGTGCGGTCAGGAGTCTTGAAGCACTTTCGAAGCTGAGAGACATGGAACACGTCATGAACATTTGCAAAGTTTGAAGGAAGCTCGAGTTGATAGGCGAGGTCGCCTCTCTTGCTGACAATCTTGAAAGGTCCCACGTATCTAGGGGCAATCTTCCCTTTGATACCGAAGCGACGAGTACCTTTCATAGGAGAGACACGAAGGTAAACATGATCTCTGATCTCGAAAGCCAAATCACGGTGCTTACAATCATAGTAGCTCTTTTGGCGGGATTGGGCTGCTTTGAGGTTATCACGAATGACTTTGCACATTTCTTCTGCCTCTGTGATTAAGTCATTACCCAAAAGCTGACGTTCACCGGTTTCAGACCAGTTGAGAGGGGTACGGCACTTCTTGCCATACAGAATTTCAAAAGGGGACTTGCCCGAACTTGCTTGAAAACTGTTGTTGTAGGAGAATTCAGCATAAGGAAGACAATCCTCCCACTTCATGCCGAAGGAGATCACACAAGCCCTGAGCATATCTTCAAGAATCTGGTTGACACGCTCGACTTGACCGCTTGTTCGGGGATGGAAAGCTGTGCTGAAGCGGATGTTGGTGCCCATGGCCTTCTGAAAAGAATCCCAAAACTTCGAGGTAAAGATGCTGCCACGGTCTGAAGAGATCACTTGAGGAATACCGTGCAGAGAGACAATGCGAGAGGTATAGAGTTCCGCCAATTGAGCTGCAGTGATCGACTCTTTGATAGGCAGAAAGTGAGCCACTTTGGTGAGTTTGTCGATGACAACGAATATAGCATCATTGCCACGCTTGGACTTTGGAAACCCAGTCACGAAGTCCATCTCAATGTGGTCAAACTTCCGTTCTGGAATGTCAAGAGGTTGGAGGAGACCAGCTGGCCTTTGGTGTTCTGCCTTCACTCTTCTGCAGACATCACATTCATTCACGAATTGAGCAATCTCGCGCTTCATTCGAGTCCACCAATAGGCTTGCTTGAGGTCCTGATACATCTTCGTGCTCCCAGGGTGGATGGAGAGGAGAGAATTGTGATCCTCGTTCATGATCAGTTTACGGAGGTCACCTTTGGGCACAACAATACGATCCTCGAAAAAGAGAGTGTCCTTGTCATCAAGGCGGTAGCACTTGTACTTGGACTGACTCTTGGCAATCCCAATCTTCACCTTTTTCACCATAGCATCAAGAAGCTGGGCTTGGCGAATCTGGTCTTCTAAGGTAGGAGAGACTTGAAGGTTGGCTAGGAAACCTTGAGGAACAACTTGCAGATTAAGTTTGCGGAAAGCTTCACAAAGCTCGGGTTGATAAGGCTTGAGAATAAGACTGTTGCAGTAAGCCTTTCTGCTCAATGCGTCAGCAATCACATTAGCCTTGCCTGGAGTATACTCGATACTCGGATTATACTCTTGAATCATTTCGACCCATCGAGTTTGCCTGAGGTTGAGATTAGGCTGAGTGAAGATGTACTTGAGACTCTTGTGATCAGTGAAAATGTCCACTTTTCTCCCCAATAGAAGATGTCTCCAAGTCAAAAGAGCATGCACAACTGCCGCCAACTCGAGATCATGAGTGGGGTAGTTCTTCTCATTAGGCTTCAACTGGCGAGATGTATAAGCAACAACTTTCTTCTCTTGCATCAATACTGCGCCAAGACCTTGGAGAGAGGCATCACAAAAGACCTCGTACGGCTTGGATTCATCAGGCGGAGTCAGAACTGGAGCAGTGATCAATTTCTCTTTCAAAGTGTTGAAAGCAAGATCACACTCCGGAGACCAAACGTACTTGACGTGCTTCTGGAGAAGATTTGAGAGAGGCTTCGCGATCTTAGAAAAGTTTTCAATGAATCTTCGGCAATAGCTTGCGAGACCGAGAAAACTGCGGAGTTGCTTCACGTTATGAGGAGGTTCCCAATTCACAATTGCAGACACCTTCTCAAGATTCACGGCAATGCCCTTGGCAGAGATGATATGACCAAGATAAAGAACCTCATCAAGCCAAAATTCACACTTGGAGAACTTGGCGTAGAACTGATGTTCCCTGAGCTTATCAAGAACCAAACGCAAGTGTTTGGCATGATCTTCCTTGTTCTTGGAGAAAACCAGAATGTCGTCGAGATAGACCAAAACGAAGTCATTGGTGTAGGCGTTGAAGATGAAGTTCATCATGCGAGAGAATGTCGGAGGAGCGTTGGCGAGGCCAAAAGACATGACAGTGTATTCATATGAACCAAAGCTTGTTCTGAATGCTGTCTTGAGAATATCTTCTTCACGAATGCGAATCTGATGATAGCCCATACGGAGATCAAGCTTGGAGAATACTTGGGCACCTTTGAGTTGTTCGAACAGCTCATTGATGTTGGGAAGTGGGTATTTGTTCTTGATGGTCTTCTTGTTCACTGGACGGTAATCAACACAAAGTCGGTCCGTTCCATCCTTCTTCTTCACAAAAAGAACACCACAACCCCACGGAGAAGAACTAGGCCGGATAAGACCCATTTTCTCTTGCATATAAAGTTGCTTCTTCAGCTCTTTCAACTCTTCAGGTCCGAGCTTGTAAGTACGTTTGCACACAGGTTTCGTACCAGGCTCAAGATCAATAACGAATTCAACTGGCCGGTGCGGAGGCATTCCTGGAAGCTCTTCTGGAAAGACGTCTTGATACTCGCAAACGACTGGAATTTGAGAGATGGCATCCAATTCACCCTTCTCATTGAGAGAAAACAGACGGATAGTATTATCCCCGGCAAAGACAATTACATCCTCAGACGAATGAGTCAGTTGAATCTGCCTGGCTGCACAATCAAGCTGAGCCTTGTGCTTAGAAAGCCAATCCATCCCGAGAATAAGATCAATATCCGAGTTACCAAGAACCATTGGAGAAGCCAGAAACTTGAAATCACCCATCATGATAGAAATATCCGGAATCTCGTGATTAGCAAGCAAACATTTACCCAGAGAGACAACTGCTAACGGTTTATGCATAACTTGGGAAGTCAACTCATGCTTAGATGCAAAAGGTTTCGAGATGAAGCAATGCGATGCACCAGTGTCAAAAAGAACTTTTGCAGGTATATCATTAACATGAAGGTTACCCATGATCACATCTGACGAGTCCTCTGCCTGAGCTGCATTCATCAAATTGACCTTGGCATGCTTGGGGTTATGCTTGACCACAGCTGTACTTGTCAATCTGACAGGAGGAGGAGGAGGAAGACGCCTCTGGTTGAAACACTTGTTGGCATAGTGACCCTTCTGTTGGCACTTGTTGCACGTGACCTCAGAAAGCGGACGGTGATACGGAGCACTCGATCTTGGAGCTTGAGACGAAGTCTTGTTCTGAAAGCCAGGGTTGGTTGGGTGGGAAGAACCACTGCCACCTTTACTCTTCTGCTGATACGGCTGACGGAACGGAGGAGGAGGAAGCCAAAACTTCTGCTGCTTGGCCACTTGAGTAGAGGAAGAAGGAGTAACATCTCTGACTCGCTTCTTGGAAGCATCACACCTCAACTGAGCAGCCTCTTGCTTCAGTGCCATGTTGTAGAACTCATCGTATCTCAAGGGCTCGAAGAGGACAAGAGCGAGCTGAATTTCTTCTCTAAGACCACCCCTGAACTGATATATCATGCTCTTCTCATCAGGGACGTCTTGCTTGGCAAAGCGGGCGAGCTTCTGAAACAACTTGTTGTAGTCATAGACAGACAAAGAGCCTTGCTTCAGATTGCGGAATTCCTCACGCTTGCTTTCAACCACGCTCTGAGGAATATGATGAGCTCGGAAATCTCGACGGAAATCATCCCAAGTGATAACACGTCCACCTCTGGAATCCTTGTATTGCTGGAACCATTCTGCAGCTTGATCTTTGAGTTGGAAGGAAGCGAACTTGACAAAGTCCTCAGGCCTGACGTTACTGCACTCGAAATGCTTACACAGATCCACAAGCCAATCGTCAGCATCGGTTGCCTCAACACAATTGCTGAAAGTCTTTGGCCCGTTAGCAAGGAACTGGTTGAGTGTAGCAAAGTGACTCTGATTGCTGCCTTGATTCCCATGACTGCCTTGATTGCGCTCTTGAAGAATTTGCATGATCAGCTGTGTGTTTGCATTGGTTGCGGCCATCACAGCTTGCCATGCCTCCGGAGGAGGTGGAGGTGGTGGCGGATCAGGATTCGGAGTCGTGCGCGTTGGAGGAGCCATCCTGAAGAGGTTGACCACCATTAGCACATTGATAGATAAATATTGAAGCTGAATCCAACGGAATGAAAATTGCAACATATAGTCTTCACATCCGAACAAAATGAACGAATGCATTCCTCTTGAAATGGTCACATATCCATAAATTGAGAAGCCACGTAGAATTAAGGTAGAGAAATAAATCAACAAGGTACGGACCAAGAACGAATAATCGGTAAGAAATCCCAATCTCAAACCAATATCCGTGGAAGAAAAACTAGAGCTACTAGAATTCCCACCTATGAAACTTCCGAACCTTTCCGGTTATGCAATCAGGTGTTGGGGATACAGGGGAAGCATAATATCTCACCCAAACTAGCAAATCCTACATCCAGCTGTATCCATCCTTCAACACATAACCAAGAAACCTTCGGAAACCATCTACCTCAACCTTCGAAAAACATCCGTTATACAAGTTATGGCGATACTCCCGAACTCCCGCCCCAGTACTGGGTGGCGTCGAGGTTATCTCACCAACGAGCTGCATAAAAGAGATTTTTGATGTCGGCGTACTAATCTCAGGTATTCCAGAATTGCAACGATAAAATTATGATGACAACACCTCAGAGCTCAACTCCCCGGGACACTTCCACTAAACCCCTGACAGGAGGCACCAAGTCAATGTTCTCATCATAAAACCATCGGAACGATTCCAAGATACCCGCGTGATCCTAAATTTTTTTTAGTGAAATTTGAGAAGAGAAGAGTCAAAACTCTACGTCAAGATGCCTTACCAGAGCGATGAGGAGACTGGGAAGTAAAAATAATTCCTAAGCTCTCCGATATATAATTCCTAAAGACTTAAAACATTTTTCTAGACACAACTCGGCCGCTAAAAACGATCAAGCAATGGGGCTCCTAAGGTCGGGGAAGGCTCTGATTACCAACTTGTAACACCCTCGATGCGACTATAGCTCCCACGTGTCGAGGCACGACTTAGAGACATAATCGCATTGAAGGCATATGTCGCAAGGTAGGAAATCTTCACAACATCCCATGTAATAATAATAAAAGGGGAGATAACATAGTTGGCTTACACTCGCCACGTCAATCAAGTACATAAATAACATTACATCATCCATACACTCAAGGCCCAACTACGGCGCCAAAATAAAAGAGAACCCAACATGCGACAATGGTCCCGTTCACCCCCAACTGGGCACCACTACTGATCGTCGGGAAAGGAAACATACTATCGTTGAGAGTCTTCGTCGAACTCCCACTTGAGCTCGTACGCGTCTCCTGGAGCGGAATCATCAGGCCCTGCATCTGGTGTAATAGTAATCTGTGAGCCACAGGGACTCAGCAATCTCGCACCCTCGCGATCAAGACTATTTGAGCTTATAGGTAAGGCAAGGTAAAATATGAGTGGAGCTGCAGCAAGTGACTAGCAAGTATGGTGGCTAACTTATTCGCAAAAGAGAGCGAGAAGAGGAGGCAAAGCACGAGCGAGAAACTAGAGAGCAACCTGCACAAACATTACTCCAACACCGTGTCCACTTCCCGGACTCCGCCGAGAAGAGACCATCACGGTAACACACTCAGTTGATTCATTTTAATTAAATTAAGGTTCAAGTTATCTACAACCGGACATTAACAAATTCCCATCTGCCCATAACCGCGGGCACGGCTTTCAAAAGTTCAATCCCTGCAGGGGAGTCCCAACTTAGCCCATGACAAGCTCTCACGGTCAACGAAGGAATAGACCTCCTCCCAAGACGTTCCGATCAGACTCGGTATCTCGGTAACTCAAGACACTTCGACAGGTTAAAACAAGACCAGCAACACCGCCCGAATGTGCTGACAAATCCCGATAGGAGCTGCACATATCTCTTTCTCAGGGCACACTCAGATTGTCCAAACTTCCGGTAGGCCAGCCCAGAGTTGCCCCTGGTAGCCACCGGCGGCTGACAGTTTGGACCAACACTCAGAGGAGCACTGGCCCGGGGGGGGGGGGTTAAAATAAGATGACCCTTGAGTCTGCAGAACCCAAGGGAAAAAAAGGCTAGGTGGCAAATGGTAAAACCAAGGTTGGGCATTGCTGGAAAAGCTTTAATCAAGGCGAACTATCAAGGGGTTCCCATTATAATCCAACCGCGTAAGGAACGCAAAAACCGGGAACATAACACCGATATGACGGAAACTAGGGCGGCAAGAGTGGAACAAAACACTAGGCGAGAGGCCGAGCCTTCCACCCTTTACCAAGTATATAGATGCATTAAGATAACATGGCAAAATAATGATATCCCAACAAGTAAATCAATGTTCCAACAAGGAACGGCCTCCAATCTTCACCTGCAACTAGCAACGCTATAAGAGGGGCTGAGCAAAGCGGTAACATAGCCAATCAATGGTTTGCTAGGACAATGGTGGGTTAGAGGTTTGACATGGCAATTTGGGAGGTTTGCAAGCAAGTGGTAGGCATCGTAGCATTGGCATAGCAAAAGAGCGAGCAAACTAGCATAGCAAAGATAGTAGTGATTTCGAGGGTATGATCATCTTGCCTGCACAGTTGTCAGAGTTGACTGAATCCTCGAAAGCAAACTCAATGGGCTCCTCGGTAGCGAACTCATCTCCCGGCTCTACCCAAACAAGACAAACAAGCAACAAGGATACAATCAACCACGTGCAAGACCAAGCAATATGATGAAATGATGATATGCTATGCGAGATGCGATGCGGGATGCGAAATGCAAGATATGACAGGAAATGCATGAACCTGGCCTCAACTTGGAAATCCAAGTGTTCCACTGGAAAGATGAGATGAAATCGCTTGAAAACGATATAAAGAACGTCGGAATCGGAGTTACGGTTTGGAAATGGCAAGCGATTCAAATATGACACTGGTCTGCGATTTACAGCAAGTATGCATCTAGATGCAATGAAATGAACATGCTACAGCACCCACACATGTCAACAAAATACATGGCAGGGATTCACACAAGATTCTTAACAAAATTCTAGCACTGAGCTACGGCCAAATCATCCATTAACAGGTTCAAACAAGCATGGCAAAAATGCAAATGGTAAAACTGATCTCAGACTTAGTGAAATTAACACTTGTCTGGAATTTCAGATCATATAGCCCTCTTCGGAGCAACAAAACAACATGCTACAGGACCTGAACAAGACAAAGAAAGACATGGCATGGAGCTACTCAACAAGCTTAACAAAATTACCTTAGTGACCTTGAGCCAAAATGGACCACAAAATTTACTAACAAGCACACGAACATAGCAAAAACATAATCAGTTTTCAGACTTAGTGAAAACTGGGACATGCTGAAACATAACTCACGAAGGCATGTTTACGAGCTCGATGCACTCACCATGCTGCAAGTCACGGCAAGACAAGCATACATCCCTTGATAAGGCACAAAATACAAGCTAGGCATGGCAAGAACAATGGCATAGCATGCACGGACCAACTACAATAACATCGGCAAAATCGCAAACAAGTTGACGATCTGCCCAGATTCGCAATGAAGCAAAAGTAGAGCTCCATTGACTCAAGCTAGGGTGCTCCATAATTGCAAACAAAGACATGGATGGATAGAGCACTACAAGATTAACAAAACGCCCTTACTGATCATCCTCAAAAGGGGCACGGATCAGTAGGAAACAACGTGAACATATGGCATCATGAGATAAACAATCCCAGGACTTAGTGAAATCACTAAGTCCTTGAAAACAGAATTAGCAAGTGCACCACTTTGCAAGCTTGCACAAGTCACCACACACATCCTAAAAATACATGGATTGCACCTATGGAAAGATGAAAAAACCCTTAACAAAATATATGAAGAACTCACGGGCATATCATGCACACATTAATCATGGCAAAAATGACAAAAGTGTTAAACGGAGTAGCAGATCTGACAATTAACTCAAGTAGCCCTCTTCTAACAGCATTTCGGGCATCAAGATGAGCTCAAATGAAAATGATGCAATGGAATGAAATGATTTACGCTCTGAGATGAACATTTTGATATGCTATATGCATGAATCGGAGCTACGGATGCAGAGTTACGGAGCCTCGAACACGAGCATTTGGACTGAAAATTTTAAGGACTTAGAGGAAAAAACAACCAGATCTAGGGTTCTTCGGCGGGCACGCGGACCGAGGCCGGATCTTGAGCTCACCGGAGCTTCTCGCCGGAGTAGGAGGGAGGACCGGTCGGGGCTTGCCGGAGATGGGGAGGAGCGGGGCCGGCGCTGCAGGGGCGGCGAGGCACGGCGGGCGGGGCGGCAGCGGCCGGCGCGCGCGGCGGGCGAGGTGAAGGGCGGCGGCGGCGGCTGGCGTGGCGGCGCCGGAGCCGAGGAGGGAGGCGGTGCGGCGCGGGGTCTCCGGGCACGGGCGGCGAGGCGGCTTCGGGCCGGGGAGGGCCCGCGGCGGGCTTGCGGGCCTCGGGCGGCGGCGGCGGTTCGCCGGGGTGCCACGTGGCACGTGCTGAGAGGGTGGCGGGGGCGGCGGACGTTGTTCGGCCCGCTCCGGACACGTCCGGCGGCGGCGGATCTGGGATTTTTAGGGTTAGGGGGGAGAGGATCCGCGAATTTCGGAGGGGGTGTATATATAGGCATAGAGGGAGCTAGGAGAGTCCAAATGAGGTGCGGTTTTCGGCCACGCGATCGTGATCGAACGCTCTAGATGATGGAGTAGAGTTTGGTGGGTTTTGGGCCAAATTGGAGGGGTGTTGGGCTGCAACACACACGAGGCCTTTTCGGTCCCTTGGTTAACCGTTGGAGTATCAAACGAAGTCCAAATGATACGAAACTTGACAGGCGGTCTACCGGTAGTAAACCAAGGCCGCTTGGCAAGTCTCGGTCCAATCCGGAAATGTTTAATCCCCACACACGAAAGAAAGCTAGAAATGACCACCGGAGGAGAACGAAGCGCCGGAATGCAAAACAGACAACGGGGAAAATGCTCGAAGGCATGAGACGAACACGTATGCAAAAGCAATGCACATGATGACATGATATGAGATGCATGACAATGACAACAACACATGGAGGCAAAACCCAAACCCGAGAAAATAAATATAACTTAACGTCGGAAACGGCAAGAGTTGGAGTACAAATAGGGAAAGTTACATCAGGGGTGTTACAATATCAAGAAGTTGATGGAGGCCAGATACCTGACCACCAAGGTTTCGCATCGGCTGCCTGCCCGAGGGCAGGTCGTCCCTACTCCCGAACCCAACGAGAACGTTGTGTTCGTCTCCCACTTCCTCCGAGGTCTAGGCCTCACTCTAGATCCCTTCGTTAGGGGTTTGATGTTCTATTACGGGCTAGATTTCCACGTCTAGCCCCAGACTCCTTTCTCCACATCTCGGCATTTATTGTCGTATGTGAGGCATTCCTCCGCATTACCCCTCACTTTGGCCTGTGGCTCAAGACCTTTGACGTGAAGCCAAAGATGGTCGAGGGGCAGCGTGTAGCATGCGGAGGCGCTTTAATAAGCAAGATCGCTGGAGCCCCATGGCAAAAGGGTTCCTTTCCAGAGGTGTCCGGATTATGGCAACGGGAGTGGTTTTACATCACAGCTCCCAGAAGTGCCAAGTGGGTGGCTGCCCCTGCTTTCCGCTCGGGCCCTCCACCACAACTGATGTCATGGATTAGCAGAGGGCTGAGTTGGGGCCCAGCCAAGGACGTGCCTATACTGCAGAGCCACATTCAAGATCTCTTCGAAGGAGATTTCAGTCTGGTTATGGTGGTGCAAGTCATGCTGGTTCGTCGAGTCCAGCCTTGCAAACGCCGGCCCCTCCGTATGTGGCAGTTCAACCCCGAAGGGCCACACACTATTCAGAATTTCTTTGGCCTGACACACGAGGATATGTATAAATTATTCTTCGGACCCCAAATAGAGTGTCCGGATACTACCGAGGATGTGGGCCTGAGCAGCAACCGCACCGCCGACCAAGTAAGTAAGCCTCTAGCCGAACACACCGTCTTTCATTTAACATGACGTCATTCTAAGAAATCGCTCTTTGACTAGGACTGGCTAACAAAGGCGAAGATGATTCGATGTTCGGCCCCCCTTCCTGAGGGTTTGGACAATCCGGTACTGGAAAAGATGCTCGAGCTAGCACCTTGCCCGGAGTCCTCAAAGGAAGATAAAGGGGGGAATAATGAGGGCGAAAGCGGGCCCCCATCGCTACCAATTCCAACCGAGGGAATGAGTGCCTCCGTGAAGGAGGATAACCAAGGGGAGGAATCTGAACTTCTCTCGCTTCGGGGAAGGAAGAGGACTGACTATGAAGATTCGGAAACCAAGGCTTCCAAACGGGAGAAGAAATCTCCACTAGAGGGTCCGGCCCCGAAGGGTGACCTTCCCTCCGAGATGAGCCCTCTAACGAGCTGTAAGTTATCGAAAAATAATTGATAGTAAAGATATTCTACCTTTCTTCCAACGAAAATAACCGAAGCATTTATCTTGCAGTTCAGATCTCAGCCCTTCTCAGCAAAGCTCCTCTTCGGGGATCTTCTTCCAGAGATGATGGAGAGCGAAACGCCTCCCCCGGACTCCTCCGCTCAAGAAGCGGGCGACCTTGAAGTGTCGTCTCGGAGGGCCTCCCCGGATCCGGTGAGGCCAGAAGATAATCCTATGGTCACCCGAAGTCCCCAGTATCCAGCTCTTGAGGAGAGCAAACAGAAGAGTTCGGCACCGTCTGGTATGCGGTCGGACGTACTGAGGGAGCTGTTGGAGCGAGCGGCCATCTCAGAAGAACACCATATCTTGATGGGTACGGTGATGGAAAGAATTTCATCTGCCGAAAGCAGATTGCATGAGGCCTTTATGAGTCTACTGACGAACTTTGAGGTACGTGAAATGATATACTTTTTGATAGTACCGCACATTTTTAGGTGTGCCCTGTGTAGATAGTAGCCCCTGAGACTCTGGTTGTCGTCGAGAACGGCGACGAATAGAGGATTGTAGTCCCAGGTAATAACCAAACCGCCTTTATGTGCAGGTGGCTGGAGCTCCGGTGGCTGGCCGGACTCATGAGATTGCCAAACTAAAGTGGCAACTGGATGCGGCAGATGCCGACATCGAGCTTGTTAATAAGTGGCTTGACGAGGCACAGGGTAAGTGATATTTTTTGGTGAACGTCACATAGTAAGAGCAGCGTAACACCAGTATCTTTAATATGTTGTGACTGTAGATGGAGCTGCCACCGTGGAGACCCTTTGGGCGGAACTTGCCCAAGCCAAGGAACAAGCAAGGAGTAGTAATGCGGCCGCTTTAAAGGCGGCCGAAGAGTTAAGAGCTGAAAAGGCTGCCCATTGCGAGAGCAAAGATAAAATGGCCAAGATGGCTGTAAAGTTAAAAGACACCGCCGACCGTTGCCAGTTCCTTGAAGAAGAAAACCGGGCGAGGGCAACGGACCTCGAGAAGGCCACAATGGTGACCAAGGACACCCGCTCTGCCATGATAGCGAAGAAGGAGGAACTGCGAGAAGTCGCGGATATTGCGGCTGGGAAGCCCTTTATGCTACGGAGGAAGTTCTGAGATCCGCGGTATGCCCCTCTGGATCGGCTGTGGAGTTTGGCAGACGCATATATGGACTTGGCGGCGAGCGCTGTCGATGCGGCCGAATACTTCCAAGATCAAATAGATCATGAAGTGGACAAGCTGTTCTGGTCGTAGTTTAACATTCCAGAGCGTCCGCTTCCATTGACTGATCAGCTAGCCGAATGGGCCGAACTCAATAGGTTGTCCGGACTCGCCATGAGGTCTGTCGTGGATCAGCTGTGACCGGAAAGGCCAAAGCCGAACAGCTATTTTAGCCTGGTGCAGCAGTTCCTTGGTGCGGTGTCGTGCATCAATGCGATGAAGAGGTCGGCGTGCATAGAAGGCTCGCGGATGGCCCTTGCCCGCGTCAAAGCATACTGGGCGGAGATGGATGCTACCACTATTGCGGCGCAGGGTTCGGCCATAGGCCGAGTGGCTGCCGAGCACTATTTTGAAGAAGTTCTTGAGGGTGCTCATTTGATAGAGGCCCAGTGCTCGAAGAATATTATGTTTGAGTGACATGTATTCCCATTGTAAAAACAATGTTTATGAAATTTATTAAGGCTGTATTTATACTTTTGCCTGAAAGTAATATGATGCCTCCTGTGCGGCCGTTTATGTATATATGTATATAAACTGAAAGATTGCAGTCGTCGGCTTCAGCCCCCACGCATATAATGCGGGGGTGTTCGCAGAAGACGCATATTCACACTTAATCCAATGTCTTGGTCCTAATAAGGAGGTGATAGCACAGCGAACTAGGCAACCGGACTATAATGCTTTAACACTTTCACTTAGCCATAGGAGTTTGGCAGTGGGGCTACTATATAGCCCCTGGTGGCTCCGCACTCTCCTGAATTCGGGGTGCGTACATGCCTGGCCGGGAAACGGCCCTTCGTTAAGGCAGAGGAATTCTAACATTCCGATAGGTCATCGAGTGGTTGACCAGTCTCACGCTATATCATGACAGTCAGTTTTCGGCTTTCTCTACTGAGGTGCTCGTCCGGATGACCCGGGGCACAATCGCAGTAGTTCTCCTAGTGCCGCCTTAGCCGATAGAGCGGAACGTAAGGCAGCAAAACACAGGAGCTGGGCAAACCCAACATTTGACCAAAGACATGATTTAGAGCTGATGCATATAAGGCTAAATTCGCGACGCCGAACACTCCCTAAGGTATTCGGTCTTTATGGTATAGACCGGGCCTAAACAATGCCCTTTGTAAGAAGCCCCTGGTGTCCAGGTACGTGCATTATTTTGACGTGGCCACATGCCAAGACGTCAGCATCCTTCTCAATTGTACTGAGAATCCGAGGGATGTGTATCAACAAAAGACAGTAAAAAAGGTTGACGCAGGGCCTTAATCTAAAAAGAATCCTTTGAACGGGTCCCTGCTGCACGTCTATGCCTGTATCTCCGTTGTGCCATATCCTGGACGGGTGTAGCACGATGGTCATCTGTAAAAGAGAGGAACTTAGGTGAAAAGTTGTCGTGCAAAAAGGTAGTTTTAAAGAAACCATGTATAATTCAAGATGAGTAAAAATTGCCACTTGTCTGCGCGCGTTGAGCCCCTTGTAATTGTAATAGGGGTGTGGCCATCAAACCTGTATGAATTACATATAGCTGCGCCAGACTCGTCTAACCGTGTCCGTGGTCTTCACGACCTATCGAATGCTTTAGTTGGTGAGGCCGTTTTAGTGTGCGGCTGCCAAGGCAGCCGCACTCTCATCGGCGCGCCTGTATCGCTCAATATTTCCATTTACTGTAATGCTGCCATGTGGACCAGGCATCTTAAGCGTGAGGGAAGCGTAATGTGGTATTGCATTAAAGCGAGCGAAAGCTTCGCGTCCAAGTAGTGCTTGATAGCCACTTTGGAACGGAGCAATGTGGAAGGTTAAATTTTCACTACGGAAGTTATCGGGGAAGTCGAATATAACCTCTAGTAGCAGAGAGCCCGTGCAATGAGCCCCTGGGCCAGGCGTTACTCCTTTAAAGGTAGTATTGCTGTGGCAAATTTTCGTTGGGTCTATCCCCATTTTGCGGATTGTGTCCTGATATATCAGGTTTAGACTGCTGCCACCGTCCATCAGGATTCGTGTGAAGTGGTATCCATAAATTATTGGATCTAATACCAAGGCAGCCCATCCTGCGCGCCGGATACTTGCCGAGTAATCCTGATGGTCGAAGGTGATCGGTTGAGACGGCCAGTGGCAGAACTCCGCGGTGATAGGCCCTTGGGCATATTTATCTCGGAGTGCCGCTTTGTTTCTCCCCTTTATCACGTGTAACACGTTTACTGTTTTGACTTCTGGTGGAAATTTCTTCTGTTCCCCAGTGCTTTGCTTGCGAAGCTCATCCTCGTCTTCGCTTGGTGTATCCTGCCCCTTATGTTCGGCGTTGAGCTTGCCGGACTGCTTGAAGACCCAAAATTCTCTGTGGGTATGATTTGCAGGTTTATCGGGGGTGCTATGGATCTGACATATTTGGTCTAGAATTTTGTTTAGGCTGGACAGTTCATCCCTGGCGCCTTTAGAGGGCGGCTTTTGCTGACCTGGCCGAGAGCTTATGAATCCGGCGTTTACCGCCGTGCTGTTCAGGCTGTCTTCTTTATTTCGGCGCTTATTATTTTTGCTGCATCGTGATTTCCCGTTTCCATCTCTAACTTCGGATGTACTTGGGTCGCTGGTGCTGCATCGGGCTAGCCAGCTGTCCTCTCCCGCGCAAAAGCGGGTCATGAGGCTTGTTAATGCTACCATTGTTCTCGGCTTTTCTTAGCCGAGGTGTCTGGCAAGCCATTCGTCTCGGACGCTGTGTTTAAAAGCTGCCAAGGCTTCGGCGTCCGGACAGTCGACTATTTGGTTCTTTTTAGTAAGAAACCTATTCCAAAGCTTTCAGGCTGACTCTCCGGGCTGTTGAGTTATATGACTTAAATCGTCCGCATCCGGAGGTCGGACATAAGTCCCGTGAAAATTTGCCCGAAAAGCGTCTTCGAGCTCTTCCCAGCTTCCAATAGAGCTTTCGGGGAGGCTTTTAAGCCAATGCCGAGCTGGCCCTTTGAGTTTGAGGGGTAAATACTTAATGGCGTGGAGATCATCTCCTCGAGCCATATGGATATGGAGGATATAGTCCTCAATCCAGACCCCAAGATCTGTTGTTCCGTCGTATGCCTCTATGTTTATGGGTTTGAATCCCTCTGGAAAATCATGGTCCAGCACCTCGTCGGTGAAACATAGGGGGTGTGCGCACCCCTGTATCTGGGTGTACCGTGTTGTTCGGATGTTTGTTGTGTTGCATCGTATGCTGGAGCGCGCTTGCGTGGTCCATAGATGGATCTGGTTGCGCCGTCCTTTTGATGCGAGCCCTCGCGTGGATCGCGTATTGGCTCATGTGCGGCATTGTTTGCCACTCTATGTTGGCCTTGAGGTCATCTATCCGGCCAGATGGCTGTCTTAATTTTTGGTTGTGGGGGATCTAAGGCCTCCTCATCGAATTCAGGTAGAAACTTCCGCTTCGGGTAGCTCTTGGTGGGGCGATTACCGCCGTACTTCGCTGCTGTGTTGAGTACTTTACTCCATCTGATTCTGAGTGTGTCTTGCGCAGCCTTGAGCCTTTGTTTCTGCTTTTTTAGACTCCTCGCGGTGGCAACAAGCCTTTGCGGGCATTCTGTTGCTCCGGGTGTCTGTCCGGTGTGATATCGTCTGGACTATTATCTTTGACAGAGTCGGGTTGTTCGGTTTGATTCTCCGTGTTGCCGTGGTCCGGCGATGGTTCACCCTGCTCTAACGCTGGGTCTATATGATTGTTGTTTCTGCCTAGGCGGGATTTGGAGCGGCGCTTACGCCGCCGCTTTGACTGCTTCTCGAGGGGACAATCCTTCGTTGCGTCCTTCCGTTCCTCATCGTTGTTTTCTTTTGGCATGTCCACCATGTATACGTCATGTGATGAAGTGGGCGTCCAGTGCCCTGTGGGCAGTGGTTCCTGTTCGTCTCCTGCATCGTCGTCCATACCGTCGATGTCTTCGGAGTCGAAGTCGAGCATGTCGGTTAAGTTATCGATAGTGGCTACTAAGTGGGTGGTGGGTGGGCAACGAATTTCTTCATCATCCGCATCCCAATCCTGCCGGACATATTTCAGCCAGGACTCTCCTGCCAAGGAGAGAGACTTTAATGAATTCAGTATGTCGCCGAAGGGCGAGTGCTGAAAGATATCCGCGGAGGTGAACTCCATGATTGGCGCCCAGTCGGATTTGATAGGCACGGGCGCAGGCGGTTCGGAGTCCGTGGCCGGGGAAGGATCCGGCAGTTTGGCAACACGACTCTCGTGAAGGGTAAGGTCGATATTCGGCTCGATCGCCGCTGAGGATACGGCCTCCGTGACGGTCTATCCACCCGTCCATGGATGGCGCAACTGGCTCCGAATTAAGGCTCGGAGCGGCTGCCGGTGCGATCTCCTGAATACGGTCCGATGGTAGAGCTAAATCGTAATTATCGTGACCGCGTGGCGCACAAGGCAGGGGCTCGAATCCGTCGAAGATCAAGTCTCTCCAGATATCGGCCATGTAATTTAAGCTTCCAAACCTGACCTGATGGCCAGGGGCGTAACTTTCAATCTGCTCCAGATGGCAAAGCGAGTTGGCCCGCAGTGCGAAGCCGCCGAATACAAAGATCTGTCCGGGGAGAAAAGTCTCACCCTGGACTACATCGCTATCGATGATTGAAGGAGCCATCAAGCCTAATGGCGACGACACAGAGGAACTCTCAATGAAAGCACCAATGTCGGTGTCAAAACCGGCGGATCTCGGGTAGGGGGTCCCGAACTGTGCATCTAAGGCGGATGGTAACAGGAGGCAGGGGACACGATGCTTTACCCAGGTTCGGGCCCTCTTGATGGAGGTAAAACCCTATGTCCCGCTTGATTTATTCTTGATGATATGAATATTACAAGAGTTGATCTACCACGAGATCGGAGAGGCTAAACCCTAGAAGCTAGCCTATGGTATGATTGTATGTTGTCCTACGGACTAAAACCCTCCGGTTTATATAGACACCGGAGAGGGTTAGGGTTACACAAGGTCGGTTACAAAGGAGGAGATATCCATATCCGTACTGCCTTGCTTGCCTTCCACGCCAAGTAGAGTCTCATCCGAACATGAGACGAAGTCTTCAATCTTGTATCTTCATAGTCCAACAGTCCGGCCAAAGGATATAGTCCGGCTGTCCGGAGACCCCCTAATCCAGGACTCCCTCACCCATCATTGGAATATACAAGCCAAGTTCTATAATGAAAGATTCCCACTAGTATATGAAAGTGATATCATGAGAGACTCTCTACTATGAAGATCATGGTGCTACTTTGAAGCACAAGTGTGGTAAAAGGATAGTAACATTGTCCCTTCTCTCTTTTTCTCTCATTTTTTTATTTGGGCCTTTTTTATGGCATCTTTTCTTTCTCTTTTTTTATTTGGGCTTCTTTGGCCTCTTTTATATATTTTTCGTCCGGAGTCTAATCCCGACTTGTGGGGGAATCATAGTCTCCATCATCCTTTCCTCACTGGGACAATGCTCTAATAATGATGATCATCACACTTTTATTTTTCTTACAACTCAACAATTACAACTCGATACTTATAACAAAATATGACTCTATGTGAATGCCTCCGGCGGTGTACCGGGATATGCAATGATGCATGAGTGACATGTATGAAAGAATTATGAATGGTGGCTTTGCCAAAAATACGATGTCAACTACATGATCATGCTAAGCAATATGACAATGATGGAGTGTGTCATAAATGGAACAGTGGAAAGTTGCATGACAATATATCTCGGAATGGCTATGGAAATGCCATAATAGGTAGGTATGGTGGCTGTTTTGAGGAAGGTATATGGTAGGTGTATGATACCGGTGAAAGGTGCACGGTATTAGAGAGGCTAGCAAAGGTAGAAGGGTGAGAGTGCGTATAATCCATGGACTCAACATTAGTCATAAAGAACTCATATACTTATTGCAGAAATCTACAAGTTATCAAAGCAAAGTATTACGTGCAGGCTCCTAGGGGGATAGATTGGTAGGAAAATACCATCGCTCATCCCCGACCGCCACTCATAAGGAAGATAATCAATAAATAAATCATGCTCCGACTTCATCACATAACGGTTCACCACACGTGCATGCTACGGGAATGACAAACTTCAACACAAGTATTTCTCAAATTCACAACTACTCAACTAGCATGACTTTAATATCACCATCTCCATATCTCAAAACAATTATCAAGTATCAAACTTATCATAGTATTCAACACACTCATAAGAAAGTTTTATTATTAATCTTGCATACCAAGCATATTAGGATTTTAAGCATATTACCATGCTATTTAAGACTCTCAAAATAATCTAAGTGAAGCATGAGAGATCAATAGTTTCTATAAAACAAATCCACCACCGTGCTCTAAAAGATGTAAGTGAAGCACTAGAGCAACATTATATAACTCAAAAGATATAAGCGAAGTACATAGAGTATTCTAACAAATTCCAAATCATGTATGGCTCTCTCAAAAGGTGTGTACAGCAAGGATGATTGTGGTAAACTAACAATCAAAGACTCAAATAATACAAGACACTCCAAGCAAAACACATATCATGTGGTAAATAAAAATATAGCTCCAAGTAAAGTTACCGATAGAAGTAGACGAAAGAGGGAATGCCTTCCGGGGCATCCTCAAGCTTTGGCTTTTAGGTGTCCTTATATTATCTTGGGGGTGCCATGGGCATCCCCAAGCTTAGGCTCTTGCCACTCCTTGTTCCATAATCCATCAAATCTTTACCCAAAACTTGAAAACTTCACAACACAAAACTTAAAGTAGAAAATCTCGTGAGCTCCGTTAGCGAAACAAAATACCACTTCAAGGTACTGTAATGAACTCATTATTTATTTATATGGGTGTTATACCTACTGTATTCCAACTTCTCTATGGTTTATAAACTATTTTACTAGCCATAGATTCACCAAAATAAGCAAACAACACACGAAAAACAGAATCTGTCAAAAACAGAACAGTCTGTAGTAATCTGTAGCTAGCACAAGATCTGGAACCCCAAAAATTCTAAAATAAATTTATGGACGTGAGGAATTTATCTATTAATCATCTTCAAAAAGAATTAACTAAATATCACTCTTCAAATAAAAATTACAGCAGTTCTCGTGAGCGCTAAAGTTTCTGTTTTATAGCAAGTTCAACAAGACTTTCCCCAAGTCTTCCCAACGGTTCTACTTGGCACAAACACTAATTAAACAAAAAAAACACAACCAAAACATAGGCTAGATAATTTATTTATTACTAAACAGGAGCAAAAAGCAAGGAATAAAAATAAAATTGGGTTGCCTCCCAACAAGCGCTATCGTTTAACGCCCCTAGCTAGGCATAACAATCACGAATAGATCTAGGTATTGCCATCTTTGGTAGGCAATCCATAAGTGGCTCTTATAATAGATTCATAAGGTAATTTAATTTTCTTTCTAGGAAAGTGTTCCATGCCTTTCCTTAATGGAAATTGGAATCTAATATTTCCTTCCTTCATATCAATAATTGCACCAATCGTTCTAAGGAAAGGTCTACCAAGAATAATAGGACATGAAGGATTGCAATCTATGTCAAGAACAATAAAATCTATGGGCACATAATTCCTATTTGCAACAATAAGAACATCATTAATTCTTCCCATAGGTTTCTTAATAGTGGAATCCACAAGGTGCAAGTTTAGAGAGCAATCATCAAAATCACGGAAACCTAACAAATCACACAAAGTCTTTGGAATCGTGGAAACACTAGCACCCAAATCACATAAAGCATAGCATTCATGATCTTTAATTTTAATTTTAATAGTTGGTCCCACTCATCATAAAGTTGTCTAGGGATATAAATTTCCAATTCAAGTTTTTCTTCATAAGATTGCATCAAGGCATCAACGAAATATTTAGTAAACGCTTTATTTTGACTATAAGAGTGAGGAGAATTTAGCATGGATTGCAAAAAGGAAATACAATCAATCAAAGAGCAATTTTCATAGTTAAATTCCTTGAAATCCATAATAGTGGGTTTAGCAACATCTAGGGTTTTAATTTCTTCAATCCCACTTTTATCAAATTTAGCATCAAGATCAAAAGATTCAGAATTCTTGGAACACCTACTAGGTAAAGGTGGATCATATTCAGTCCAATCATTATCAAGATTCATATTTCAAAACAAAGATTTAATAGGGGACACATCAATAACTTTTAGATCTTCATCTTTATTTTCATAGCAACTCGGTTTAGCAGCCATCTTATTATCTAGGGTAGCCTGCTTATCCGAAATTTCAGCAGTTAATTTCTCAAGATGAGCAAGTTGGGATCTTAAACCATCAAATTCTTTAGACATATCATCAAGCTCTTTATTCATAAAACTCATGAAACTTTTCTGTTCTTTAAGCTCGTTTCTGAAGAAACTATTATGTTCAAATTGCAAAACCATGAAACTCCTGACATTATTTTCAATTTCTTCTAACCTTTAAGGTGAAGGTCACCAAATTTAGGTAGAGCCATCGTGACAAGCAAGCAAACTAACACACAAGCAAGCAAAAAGCAAGCGGACAAAAAGAGGCAAATAGAGGGAGGATAGAGAGAGAGAGAGGGCAAATAAAACGGCAAGGGTGAAGTGGGGGAGAGGAAAACGAGAGGCAAATGGCAAATAATGTAATGCGGGAGATAAGGGTATGTGATGGGTACTTGGTATGTTGACTTTTGCGTAGACCTCCCCGGCAACGGCGCCAGAAATCCTTCTTGCTACCTCTTTTACCACAGCGTTGGTTTTCCCCGAAGAGGAAGGGATGATGCAGCAAAGTAGCATAAGTATTTCCCTCAGTTTTTGAGAACCAAGGTATCAATCCAGTAGGAGGCTACGCGCGAGTCCCTCGCACCTGCACAAAACAAATAAATCCTCGCAACCAACACAAATAGGGGTTGTCAAGCCCTATAAGGCCACTTACGAGAGTGAGATCTGATAGATATGATAAGAAAATATTTTTGGTATTTTTATGATAAAGATGCAAAGTAAAATAAGGCAAAGTAAATAGCAAAGCAAATAACTAAGTAGTAGGAGATTGATATGATAAAGATAGACCCGGGGGCCATAGGTTTAACTAGTGGCTTCTCTCGAGAGCATAAGTATTCTACGGTGGGTGAACAAATTATTGTTGAGCAATTGACAGAATTGAGCATAGTTATGAGAATAGGTATGATCATGTATATAGGCATCACGTCTGGGACAAGTAGACCGACTCCTGCCTGCATCTACTACTATTACTCCACTCATCGACCGCTATCTAGCATGCATCTAGAGTATTAAGTAAAAACAGAGTAACACCTTAAGCAAGATGACATGACCGCTATCCAGCATGCATCTAGAGTATTAAGTAAAAACAGAGTAACGCCTTAAGCAAGATGACATGATGTAGAGGGATAGACTCATGCAATATGAAGAAAACCCCATCTTGTTATCCTCGATGGCAACAATACAGTACGTGCCTTGCTGCCCTTACTGTCACCGGGAAAGGACACCGCAAGATTGAACCCAAAGCTAAGCACTTCTCCCATTGCAAGAAAGATCAATCTAGTAGGCCAAACCAAACTGATAATTCAAAGAGACTTGCAAAGATAACCAATCATTCATAAAAGAATTCAGAGAAGATTCAAATATTATTCATATATAGACTTGATCATAAACCCACAATTCATCGGTCTCAACAAACACACCGGAAAAAGAAGATTACATCGAATAGATCTCCACAAGAGAGGGGGAGAGCATTATATTGAGATCCAAAAAGAGAGAAGAAGCCATCTAGCTACTAACTATGGACCCATAGGCCTGAAGTAAACTACTCACACTTCATCGGAGAGGCTATGGTGTTGATGTAGATGCCCTCCGCGATCGATGCCCCCTCCGGCGGAGCTCCGGAACAGGCCCCAAGATGGGATCTCGTGGATACAGAAAGTTACGGAAGTGGAATTAGGGTTTTGGCTCCGTATCTGATCGTTTGGGGGTACGTGGGTATATATAAGAGGAAGAAGTATGTCGATGGAGCAACAGGGGGCCCACGAGGGTGGGGGGCGCGCCTGGTAGGGTAGGGCACGCCCCCTACCTCGTGGCCTCCTGTTACGTGCCTTGGCGTAGGGTCCAAGTCTCCTGAGTTGTATTCGATGAGAAAATCACGTTCCCGAAGGTTTCATTCTGTTTGGACTCCGTTTGATATTCCTTTTCTTTGAAACCCTAAAACAAGCAAAAAACAACAATTCTGGGCTGGGCCTCCGGTTAATAGGTTAGTCCCAAATATAATATAAAAGTGGATAATAAAGCCCAATAATGTCCAAAACAGTAGATAATATAGCATGGAGCAATCAGAAATTATAAATATGTTGGAGACGTATCACCTCACTCGCTACTCGCGCCAACCGGGGGAATGACCGCCTCCGCGAGGGAGGATAACCAATGAGAATAATCTGACATTCCCTCTCCCCGAGGAAGGAAGAGGATCACCTCTGAAGATCTGGAAACCAAGGTTTCCAAACGGGAGAAGAAATCTTCACCAGAGGGTCCCGCCTCGGAGGGTATTCTTGCCGCACAATGTCCGCACGGGGATCAACCCTCTATCGAGCTGTAAGTAATCAAAAGGTATTTTAATAGTGAAAGTGTCCTACCTTACTTCTGGAGACAATAACCGAAGCTTATATCTTTGTAGTTTGGATCGTAGCCCTTCTCGACAGAGTTCGTCTTCTGGGGATCTTCTTCCGGAGATGATGGAGAGAGAAACGCCTCCCCCTGCCACCCCGCCTCATGAGGCAGGCGACCCTGAAGTGTCGTCGCGGAGGGTCTCTCCTGATCCACCAAGGCCAGAGGGTAATCCTTTGGCTACCCGGAGTCCTCAGTATTTGACTCCTAAAGAGAGCAACAGAAAGAGTCTAGAACCGTACAATGTGCGGTCGGACGCACTGAAGGATCTTCTGGAGCAAGCGGCTATCTTAGAAGCGCATCGTACGCTAATGGGTACGGTAATTGAACGGATTTCATCTGCTGAAAGCGGATTGCATGAAGCTTTTATGAGTCTACTGAAAGGCTTTGAGGTACATGAAATAGTGTATGTTTTTGACAGTACCACACATGTTAGGTGTGCCCTATGCAGATAGTAGCCCCTGAGACTCTGGTTGTCATCGAGAACGGCGGCAAACAGAGGATCATAATCCCAGGTAATAACCAGATCGCCTTTATGTGCAGGTGGCTGAAGCTCCGGTGGCTAGCCAGACTGATGGGTTTGCCGAGCTAAAGCGGCAACTTGATGCGGCAGATGCCGACATCGTGCTTATCAACAAGCGGCTTGACAAGGCACAGGGTAAGTGATTTTTCCGGTGATCAACACATAGTAAGAGGAGCATGATGCCAGTATCTTTAATATGTTGTGACTGCAGATGGAGCTGCCACCGTGGAGACCCTTCGAGCGGAGCTTGCCTGAGCCAAGGAACAAGCAAGGAAGAGCGATGCGGCCGCTCTAAAGGTGGTCGAAGAGTTGAGGGCTGAACAGGCTGCGCATTGCCAGAGCAAGGAAAGAATAGCCAAGATGGCCGTTGAGTTGAAAGATGTTGTTGACCATTACCAGCTTCTTGAAAAAGAAAGCCGAGCGAGGGTGACGGACCTGGAGAAGGCCATGGTAGCGGCCAAGGAAGCCTGCTCCAATATCAGAGCGACGAAGGAGGAGCTGCATCAAGCGGCGGATATCATGGCTGGGAAGCCCTTCTTGTTGCGGACTAAGTTCGGAGATCCAAAGTATGCTCCTCTTGATCAACTATGGAGTTCTGCGGACGCCTACGTGGATTTGGCGGCAAGTGCTGCTGATGCGGCCGAGTACTTCAAGGATCAAAAAGATCGCGAAGTGGAAAAGCTGTTCTGGTCACAGTTCCATGCTCCAGTGCGTCCACTGCTGTTGAATGAGCGAATGGCCGAGTGGGACGAGCTCCATAGGTTGTCCGGACTTGCCATGAGGTCTGTTGTGGATCATCTATGGCCGGGAGGGCCAAGGCCGAATAGTTACTTTAGTTTTTTGCAACAATTCCTTGGTGCTGTGCCGCACATCGATGCTATGAAGAGGTCAGCGTGCATAGAGGGTGCGCGGATGGCCTTTGCCCGTGTCAAGACATACTGGGCAGAGACGGAGGCCACCACTGTTGCAACACAAGGTTCGGTCGTGGGCCGAGTGGCTGCCGAGCACTACTTTGAAGAAGTTCTTGAAGGCGCTCATTCGATAGAGGCTCAGTGCTCGAAGGATATTATGTTCTAGTGACATGTACTCCCATTGTAAAAACAATGTTTTATTGAGTTATCAAGGCTGTGTTTATACTTTTTCCTAAAAGTATTATGATGCCTCCTATCCAGCCGTTTATGTATATATGTATATAACCTGAAAGTTTGCAGCCGTCGGCTTCCGCCCCCACGCATATAATGCGGGGGTGTTCGCAAAAGGTGCATATTCACACTTGATCCAACGTCTTGTTCGTTAAGGAGGTGATAGCGTAGCGAACTAGGCAATCAGACTATATTGCTTTAACACTTTCACTTAGCCATATGAGTTTGACAGTGGGGCTACTATGTAGCCCTTGGTACTTCTGCGCTCGTCCGAATATGGGGCGCGTACGTACGTGACTGGGTAACGGCCCTTCGTTAATGCGGAGGAATCTCAAAGATTCTGATGAGTCATCGAGTGGTTGACCAGTCTCCCGCTATATCATGACAGTCAGTTTTCGTCTTTCTGTACTGAGGTGCTCATCCGGATGACCCAGGGCACAATCGCAGTAGTTCTCCCAGTGCTACCTTAGCCGATATAACGGAATGTAAGGTACCAAAACGTGGGAGCCGGGCAAACCGAACATTTGACTAAAGACATGATTCGGAGCTGATGCATATAGGTCCAAACTCGCGACGCCCAACACTCCCTAAGGTGTTCAGTCTTTATAAGATATATCGGGCTAAACAATGCCCTTAATAAGAAACCCCATGTGTCCAGGTACGTGCAAAATCCTGGCGTGGCCACATGCCAATAACGCCAGCATCCTTCTCGGTTGTGTGGAGTATCCGGAGGATGTGAGCAACAAGAGACAGTAAAAAAGGTTTACGCAGGGTCTTAATCTAAAAAGAAACCTTTGGGCGGGTCCCTGCTGCACGTCTACGCCTGTGTCTCCATTGTGCCATGTCCTGGATGGGTGTAGCACGATTGTCATCTGTAAAAGAGAAGAACTTAAGTGAAAGTTGCCGTGCCAGAAAATTGGTTATTATCAATAAACCATGAAAATTCAAGATAAGTCAAGTTGAGCCGGACTAGCCCTGATTACACGCGGGAAGCCCCTGGTACCGTCTAGGAGGGTTTGATCATCAAACCAATCTCATGTATATGTAATGGTGCACCGGACTCATCTAACCGTGTCCGTGGTGTTGACGACCTGTCATTTTGTCTGGTTGGTGAGGCCGTCTAGTGCTCGGCTGTTAAAGCTGCCGCACACTCTTCCGCGCATATGAAACGCTCAGTATTTACGCTAACTGTGACGGTGCCACGTGAACCGGGCATCTTAAGCTTGAGAGAAGCGTAATGCGGTATTGCATTAAAATGAGCGAAAGTCGTTCTTCCGAGTAGTGCTTGATAGCCACTTCGGAATGGAGAGATATAGAAAGTTAACCTTTCGTTTCGGAAGTTATCGGGAGAACCGAATACAACCTCTAGCAATAGAGAGCCCGTACAGCGGGCCTCTTGGCCTGGTATTACTCCCTTGAAGGTAGTATTACTGTGGCTTATTTGTGTCGGATCTATCCCCATTTTGCGGACTGTGTCCTGATATATCAGATTTAGACCACTGCCACCGTCCATGAGGACTTGTGTGAGATGGTATCCGATTATTATTGAGTCTAACACCAAGGCCGCCAATCCTTCGTGCCGGATGCTTGTCGCGTGATCCCCGTGATCAAAAGTGATCGGGCAGGCCAACCAGGGGTTGAACCTAGGGGTGACGGGCTCTATGGCGCGTGTGTCTCAGAGTGCATGTTTGCTTGTCCTCTTCGTCACATGGATCATGTTTACTGTTTTAACCTCTGGTGGGAATTTTTTCTGTCCTCCAGTGCTTTGCTGGCGAGGATCGTCCTCGTCTTCGCTTGGTGTCTCCTCCCCTTTGTGTTCGGCGTTTAGCTTACCGGCCTGCTTGAAGACCCAACATTCCCTGTGGGTATGATTGGCAGGTTTATCGGGGGTTCCATGAATCTGACATAGTTTGTGAAGAATCTTGTTTAGGCCAGACGGTCCGTCTCTGCTGCCTTTGAAAGGCTTTTTCCGCTGACCTGGTCGAGAGCCCCTGAATCCAGCGTTTGCCGCCGTATTATCTGGGCTATCTTCTTTATTTAGACGCTTGTTTTTATTGCATCGTGGTTTTCCATTGCCATCCCTGACTTCGGATGTGCTTGGGTCGCTGGTGCTATTGTGGGCTAACCAGCCGTCTTCGCCCACGCAAAAGCGGGTCATGAGGCTTGTTAGGGCTGCCATTGTTCTCCGTTTTTCTTGGCCGAGGTGTCTGGCGAGCCATTCGTACACTGTGTTTGAAAGCTGCTAAGGCTTCGGCGTTCGGACAGTCGACGATTTGGTTCTTCTTGGTGAGAAATCTGTTCCAAAGCTTTCGGGCGGATTCTCCGGACTGTTGAATTATATGACTTAAATCGTCTGCATCCGGAGGTTGGACGTAGGTCCCTTGAAAATTAGCCCGAAAAGCGTCCTTGAGCTCCTCCCAACTTCCAATTGAGTTTTCGGGGAGGCTTTTCAGCCAGTGCCGAGCTGGTCCTTTAAGCTTGAGGGGCAAGTATTTGATGGCATGGAGGTCGTCTCCGCGAGCCATATGGATATGGAGGATAAAGTCCTCAAGTGGTCCTGTCGTATGCCTCTATGTTCACTAGTTTGAATCCTTCTGGGAATTCATGGTCCAGCACCTCATCGGTGAAACATAGGGGGTGTGCGGCACCCCTGTATTGGGACGTGCCATGGCGTTCGGATGGTTGTAGTATTCGGTTTTGATTTTGTGCCGGAGCGCGCTTCCTAGATCCATAGATGGATCTGGTCGTACCGGATTTTTGGCGCAAGTCCTCACGTAGATCATGTGTTGACTTATGTGCGACTTTGTTAGCCTCTCCATCACGGTCACAAGGTGGTGGATCCGGCCGGTTGGCCGTTTCATTTTTTGGCTGTGTGGGCCCTAAGGCCTCATCGTCGAATTCAGGTAATAGCTTGCGCTTTGGATAGCTCTTTGTGTGGTAACTTCCACCATACTTTGCTTCGTTGTCGAGCACTTTGTTCCACCTGCTGTTGAGTGTATTTTGTGCGGCCTTAAGCCTTTGCTTTTGCTTCTTCAGACTCCTCGCTGTGGCAATAAGCCTTCTACGGAGGTTCTCTTGCTCCAAGTGCGTTTCCGGGATGATGTGTGCATCTTCGTCCGGACTGTTTTCCTCCCCAGAGGGGGTTTGATGAGGTTTATCCTCGGCGTCGCCGTGTTCGGACGTCAGATCCGTACTATGTTCGTCGCTTGCAGTTTCATCGTGCTCTGCCACTGGGGCAATGTGGTCGTCGTTTCCTCTGGAGTCGACTAGAGTGTTATTTTCTCTTGCGTTGTTATTGCTTTTTTGCTACAGTGGGACTTAGAGTGGCGCCGCTAACGTCGGCGCTTGGGTTGCTTCTTGGAGGGGCCATCCTCCACTGTCTCTTCACCATTGCCTTCTTTGGGTGTATCCGCCATGTATATGTCATGTGATGAAGTGGCTGTCCGGCGCCCTGTGGGCGCTGGTTTCTGTTCATCTCCTGCATCTTCATCCATGCCGTCGATGTCTTCGGAGTCGAAGTTGAGCATGTCGGTTAAGTTGTCGACAGTGGCTACTAAGTGGGTGGTGGGTGGGCAGCGAATTTCTTCATCGTCCGCATCCCATTCTAGCCGGATATAGTTTAGCCAAGGTTCTCCTGACAAGGAGAGAGACCTTAATGAATTTAGCACATCGCCGAAAGGCGAGTGCTGAAAGATATCCGCGGAGGTGAACTCCATGATCGGCGCCCAGTCGGATTCGATAGGCCCGGATGCAGGCGGCTCGGAGTCCGTGGCCGGAGACGAATCCAATGGTTTGGCGACACGGCTCTCGTAAGGGGTGAAGTCAGTATCCGGCTCCATCGCTACTGAGAGTGAGGCCTCCATGGCGGGGTCTATCCCTCCGTCCTTGGATGGCGCGATTTGCTCTGGATTAAAAGCCGGAGTAGTTGCAGATGCGATCTGCCGAACACTTTCCGACGGCAGAGTTACGTCATGCTCGTCGTGACTGTGCGGCGCGCCTGACACAAGCTCGAATCCGTCGAAGATCAAGTCTCCGCGGATGTCGGCGGTGTAGTTTAAGTTTCTGAATCTGACCTGATGGCCAGGGGCGTAGCTCTCGATCTGCTCCAGATGGCCAAGCGATTTGGCCCGCAGTGCGAAGCCGCCGAATACAAAGATCTGTCCGGGGAGGAAAACCTCACCCTGGACCGCATCGCTGCCAATGATCGAAAGAGCCATCAAGACTTATGGTGACGACACAGTGGAACTCTCAATGAAAGCACCAATGTCGGTATCAAAACCGGCGGATCTCGGGTAGGGGGTCCTGAAGTGTGCGTCTAAGGCGGATGGTAATAGGAGGCAGGGGACACGATGTTTACCCAGGTTCGGGCCCGCTTGATGGAGGTAATACCCTACGTCCTGCTTGATTGTTCTTGATGATATGAGTATTATAAGAGTTGATCTACCACGAGATCGTAGAGGCTAAACCCTAGAAGCTAGCCTATGGTATGATTGTATGTTGTCCTACGGACTAAACCCTCCGATTTATATAGACACCAGAGGGGGTAGGGTTACACAAAGTCGGTTACAAGGGAGGAGATCTACATATTCGTATTGCCCAGCTTGCCTTCCACGCCAAGGAGAGTCCCTTCTGGACACGAGACGAAGTCTTCAATCTTGTATCTTCATAGTCCAACATTCCGGCTGTCCGGAGACCCCCTAATCCAGGACTCCCTCAATGACCATCTTGCCTGAAATCCCACTAGGAAGAAGACCGAATCCAAGAAGTAGACGAACCAACATAGTCGAACGGATCCTCGCAATCGCAACGTAACCGGAACTATTGGGAAGAAGCACAACCGGAAAGATGCAAACAACATGGTAAACAACCATCACATAAACATGGCATGATGCGCAGCCAAGTATGATGCATGTCCGGTTTAATGAGTCATGGCATGGCAAAGTGCAACAAACAATACTACAAATTAAGTGGAGCTCAATATGCAATGAGTTGCATATTGACAAAACACCACATTCGATTATTTAGTTCGCTCTCATTTATGTACATAAAAATATTAAATGTTGGTTAACATGGCAAGAGGTGAAGCATAAGTAAACTAACTATTTAGGCTAGTTTAAATGAGGCCGGAACAACAAACAACCATTCTGGAAAATCCCCATATGCATATTTTGAATTTGGTATTGTTCTGCCTAAAACCATATTTTAGAATTGTTAAACATGCCAAATAAGTTTACCATTTTAAACTATGCATTTTTCTACCCCATTTACATATCAAGTTTATTAAATTCAGAGCTACGGTTATTTAGTTATTAAATAAATCATTTTAGCATGGCATTTAGAAAATTAATGCAAACAACAGGTTTAAACATTTTAAACATGGATGAAAGTTGCATAATATGAAACTAGATGAAATTCTAAGCATTTTACATATTTAAATCATTTTAATCCGATGCACGGTTCAAGAGTTATTATATGCATGAACAATGAGGGTTTTTCTATAAAACTGCAAACTCTGGATAAATAGCTAAATTCACAGACATGGGAAAAAACACTATGGGCCAAATCCGGGGCGGTCTGGGCCTCACAAGAGGGGCTTAGCCCATGTGGTGGAGAGGAAGGCCGACAGGGAGGCGCGCTGGGCCGAAGCCAAGCTGGCTGGAGCGGTGCTCGCTTGGATCGAACGATGATGAAGGGGATTGAGTAGGCCGCTGACAAGGGGGGCCATAGAGCAGAGAGACGAGGACGAGGTCAACGTGCGCGGGCACGTTCGCGACAGAGAAACATGGTGCGTGCATGGGACAGCAGCGACGACAGAGCTCCGGGAAGAAGATGGCAGCGACAGGAAGAACTTGGTGCGCGGGCGAGGGACTTGATGCGAGGGAGAAGCGGGACTTGGCGCGGCGGCTGGTCAACGCGGGGTCAAGGCGGGACGGCTGGGCGCTTGCAGGCAGGGAGGCCACGGATCTCGACGGAGATGGTCAAACAACAGCGGCAGCGACACATCCGAGCACGAGGAAGATAGATCCGTCCGTTCTCGTCGGTCTTGGAGGCGGGGCGGAGTTTCAGGCGACAGACGGGTGGTGAGGAGGTTGTCCATGGTGTCGGCTTCCTGTGAAGGGGAGTGAGAGAGAGATCGTGAGATGAGAGGGAGAAGGAGAGGAAGAAAAGGAAGGGCAGATGGGCGGCCTGGCAGTGGTGGTCTCAGGCGAGGCCGGACGGCGACGAGGGACTCGATCGGGAGCTCCTCTCTCGTTCCAGATTGAGGAGGCTGTGGCGAGAAGGTGGTCTTGATCCGATCTAGATTGAGCACTTCACGAGGCTCGGGCGTGCTGGTGGTCGTCGAATCTCCATCTGGCGGCCACAGATGGATGGGTGGAAGGCTGTATCGGGGTTGGATTTGGTTGGCTGGTTGGGGATCGAGAAGTGGCATCCGGTTGGGTAGTGGAGGAAAACGAGGAGAAGGCTGGTCCGGTGGCGGTGAAGGGATAGATCCCCTAGGGATTAGGGTTTGTCCCAAATAGGCATGGAGGGGTGGCTTAAATAGGGAATGGGGGCTAGGAGAGGGGTTTGGGGCTTATCTCGGGTCATTAGATCATCACCTGACGGCTCCGGTCAAAGGGGTTTGGGTTAGGAGAGTCCGAATAAGAAACGGAAGATGCTCGAAATGTTTGGGGTTGATCCGGACCCAACGGTCACTGGGGGAGTCCTGGACCAAGGGGTCCTTGGGCGTCCGGCCTATTAGACATGGGCCGGACTGATAGGTTGTGAAGATACAAAGACCAAAGACTCTACCCGTGTCCGGATGGGACTCTCCTTGGCGTGGAAGGCAAGCTTGGTGATCAAATATGAAGATTCCTTTCTCTATAACCGACCTTATGTAACCCTAGATCCCTCCGGTGTCTATATAAACTGGAGGGCTAGGTTCATAGACACATATCCTCATAATCATAGTCAGACATGCTACACTTTTAGGGTTTAGCCATTACGATCTCGTGGTAGATCAACTCTTGTAATACTCATATTCATCAAGATCAATCAAGCAGGAAGTAGGGTCTTACCTCCATAGAGAGGGCCCGAACCTGGGTAAACATTGTGTCCCCTGTCTCCTGTTACCATCGACCTTAGACGCACAGTTCGGGACCCCCTACCCGAGATCTGCCGATTTTGACACCGACATTGGTGCTTTCATTGAGAGTTCCGCTGTGACGTTGAAAGATAGGTTCGATGGATCGCCTTGTTATCAAGGACGACGTCACCTCCGGAGGAGCACTGGCCCCAGGCAAAACCCTCCGGCTGGGCGGCTTCATCATGACCGCCCGTTCGGCCGTTAAGCCGACGATGACTTCTCGGGTCATCGAAAATCCCCTCCATGTTGACTCCAAATACTCCAAGCAGATGGATCCAGTGGAGCTATCGTCTTTAAATGAGCTCCTAGATCGCATCGCCGGCCTGGGGGTTGCCACAGACTATGATCGGATTGGGCTTAAACCCGACCAGAGAGAAATTAAAACTCCGCCGATCACCCACCAAATTGCGGTAGTAGAGGAGCAAGACGACAACTCTTCCTCTATATTGAGGACGAACTACGTTCAGACCTCCGAGCTTGAAGAGCCGGACACCTACCTGCAGAAAGACTTGCCTTGTCCCTCGAACATAGAATCGGACGACAAGCCCACAAAATCAGTTGACATCCCGGAGCCTGAACTACTAAGTCCGGAAGTTCTTTAAACTCCGGATCCTAAATTGGGTCAGGGTTCGGATTTCAAACCACCCACCCACCCAGATATAAGCGCTCTCATGGGCATACGACATCAGTCTCAGGAAACGGTCCACCACTTCTGGGCCAGATTCCTCCTTGTCAAAGATAAGATTGAAGATTGCCACGATGAAGACGCGATCTCAGTGTTTCGCAGACTTGGCAACCATAGTATACAAGTACTATGCAATGGAAAGCGACTGGAAAACTCAGGTAGCTCGCTGGGAACCACCGGTTTCCACCCAACCCCTCATTCAGGTGAAAAGGACGCACCCTCGTGGCACGCCCGACCCATTGATAAAGAAATATAAGCCCGTTACGGGACACAGAACCGTTCTGGAGGGATGGCTCAATGGACCATGCAAGTTACATGCAACACCGGATACTATATCAACCCACATCCTTAGAGCATGTTGGATACTCTGGCAGGTGGCCAAGAGCGGCGAGGATATCCTCACCAAAAATAATCCAGAGCAATATCCCCCAGAAGACGATGACCTCAGAGTACTGACGGTCTTCCAGACTTTCACTTCAAACAATAAGCGCAAAAGGGCACTCCGCGACCTCACCGAAGTCAGCCAGATCGCAGCAACAAACCCTTGGAACGACACGGCCATAACTTTCAATGTCGATGACGAACCAAAATTCAGGACAATCCGAGCACCAACCGCCTTGGTCCTCAGTCCAATCGTGGATGGCTTTCGGCTCACCAAAGTTCTTATGGACGGCGGCAGCGGATCAAACCTCATTTACGAGGATACACCCAGTAAAATGGAAATAGACAGGAGCCGCATCGAGCAAAGTAGCACGACCTTCCATGGAATCATTCCCAGTCGGGAGGCGCGATGCGCGGGAAAAATCACCCTCGACGTGGTATTCGGCACACCGGAGAACTATCGGACGAAAAATTAACCTTCCAAGTGGCCCCTTTCAATAGTGGATATCACGCCCTACTGGGGCGAGATGCATTTATACGCTTCCAAGCTATACCTTACTATGGGTATATGAAGCTCAACATGCCTGGGCCCAATGGCATAATCACTCTCGCTAGTGATCCGGACATAGCACTCCGCGCCGAAAATAAAACCGCATCCCTGGCCCTTGAGGCATTATCTGAAGCCCTCGCGACCGAAGAATTAACCGCATTACGCTCCACTGTGGATAGGGACGATGTAATCCTAGACAAATGACCCAAATCCACCTCCTTCAAACCAGCAGAAGAAATAGTCAAATTCCATGTCCATCCAACGGACCCCAAGAAGACAACATCTATCAGAGCACAACTAGACCCAACGGTCGACACCGCGCTACGAGTGTTTCTGCACGAGAACTGGGATATATTTGCCTGGCACCCTTCGGATATGCCAGGAATCCCACGCAGATTGGCCGAACACAGCCTCAATATATTGAAGGGATATAAACCGGTCAAGCAAACACTGCGGCGCTTTTCCGAACCCAAACATCAAGCTATGGGGGAGGAGCTAGCCAAGCTAATCGAGGCTGGATTCATTAGAGAAATAAAACACCCGGACTGGCTAGCAAACTTGGTGATGGTGCCAAAGAAGGATAAATCCTGGCGCATGTGTGTCGATTTCAAAGACCTCAACAAGGACGACCCTATGGATCCCTCCCCCCTCCCCCGCATCGACCAGATCATTGATGCCACTGCAGGACATGACTCACTATGCTTCCTCGATGCATATTTCGGATGCCATCAAATCAAAATGAAGGAGTCCGATCAAGCCGCACCGGCATTCATTACCCCATATAGGCCATTCTACTTCAACACCATGCCCTTCGGTCTTAAAAACGCTGGGGCCACTACCAACACATGATTCAAACATGTCTGGAGAAACAGATCGGCAAGACAGTTGAAGCATACGTGGACGAAGTCATCATTAAAACTAGGCATGTCGATTCACTAATAGACGATTTACGTCTCACATTCGACAACCTCTGTGCATATAACATCAAGCTCAATCCGGAAAAGTGTGTTTTCGGCATCCCTGCTAGAAAGCTGCCGGGCTTCATCGTTTCCCATAGAGGAATTGAAGCAAATCCAACCAAAATCAGAGCTTTGTCACAATGGGCTATGCCAACGGACCTTAAACATGTCCAAAAACTGACAGGATGTGTGGCAACTCTAAGCCGCTTTATCTCCAGACTGGGAGAAAAGGCATTGCCACTGTATCGCCTCCTCCCGCACACCGATCACTTCGAGTGGACGGATGCGGCAACGGCCGGATTGGAAGAAATAAAAACCCTTCTTGCGAGCAACCCAATCCTAGCCGCACCGAACGTTGGCGAACCCATGTTATTATACATATCGGCAACACACCAGGTGGTGAGCGCCGTGCTCGTCGTTGAGAAAGAGCAGGACGGACACAAATTCCTGCTTCAGAAGCCGGTATATTACGTATCCACTGTCCTCACACCATGCAAATCCCGATACCCTCATTATCAAAAGATAGCATACATGGTCTTCATGGCATCCCGGAAGCTACAACACTACTTCCAAGAATGCTCTATCGCGGTGGCTTCCAAAGTACCACTCAATGATATAATAAACAACCGTGATGCTACGGGCCGGATAGCCAAATGGGCCATTGAGCTCCTTCCATTCGACATAAAATACAAACCGCGTTGAGCCATCAAATCCCAAGTACTGGCGGACTTCGTCGCCGAATGGACAGAGGCCGAACTCCCTAAAGAGTATGTCACATATTCCATCTGGGTTATGTATTTCGATGGTTCCAAAATGCTGGCAGGATTAGGAGCGGGCGTCGTTTTAATGTCCCCCACTGGAGACGTAGTCTAGTACGTGCTCCAAATATTATACACAGACTCCAATAACGCAGCCAAATACGAGGCCTTATTGCATGGTCTCCGGATGGCTGTTTCCATGGGCATACAACGCCTAGAAGTGCGCGGGGACTCAAACCTCACAATATCTCAAATAAATGAAGATTTTGATGCCAAAGATCCGAAGATGGCAGCCTATCGCAACGCCATCTTAAAAATGTCGACTCGGTTCGAGGGGCTCAAGTTTCATCACGTGGATCGAGAAAGTAATCAAGCGGCGGACGTCCTTGCTCGCATCGGCACTAAGCGCGACCCCGTCCCACCTAACATCTTTCTGGAAAGGCTTTTTAAGCCGTCCGTGGTGTGGAAAGGGGAGAGCGGCAACACCAGTCCAGATCCGAACACAACCCCAGATTCCGAACACAACGATATCATCGGGGGCTCAGCCACCGAAATAACACGTGTGCCCATCTCATCATGGCAGTCATTGCCCCATGGACCGAACCTTTCTTGGCCTACCTTAATAGGAGAGAACTCCCGGAGGATCAGAATGAGGCTCGCCGCATTGTCCGGCGTTCGAAGGCCCACAAGGTTCACAACGGAGAGCTCTACAAGAAAAGCGCTACTGGAGTCCTTTAAATATGTATCTCTGAGGAATAGGGGGGGGGCAAATCTTGGCTAAAATTCATGCCGGTCTTGGAGGTTACCACGCCGCAGCTCGGGCCCTTGTTAGCAAGGCCTTCCGTACAGGTTTATACTGGCCGATGGCCCGAGCAGATGCACAGGACCTTTTCCAATGTTGCGTCGGATGCCAGCTCTTCGCCAACCAAAGGCATATGCCCCACCGCTCTACAAACAATTCCCATCACTTGGCCTTTCACGGTTTGGGGGCTCGATATGGTCGGACCCCTTGAAGGAGGAAGCCATAAGAGAAAGTATCTGCTGTTCATGGTGGATAAATTCACTAAGTGGACAGAGGCCAAACTATTTAAAATGGCCGAGGCGGGGCCAGTGATAGAATTCATATCCAGCGTGGTGCACCGTTATGGTGTCCCACATAGCATCATCATCGATAACGGCTCCAATTTCACAGACGATGAGGTGAAAACTTGGTGTGCTAATCTGGGTATTAAGCTCAATTACGCCTCTGTCTATCACCCGCAAACAAATGGTCAAGTCGAATAGGCCAATGGTCTTATTATGAGCGGCATCAAACCCAGAATAGTGTGGTCTTTGAGAGAATCAGACAAGCACTGGGTTGAGGAGCTTGACTCCATACTCTGGGGGTTGCGGACCACGCCCAACCGCACTACTGGATATACACTTTATTCATTGTGTACGGCGCGGAGGCGGTGTTGCCCTGCGATATTATTCATGACTCACCTAGAGTGCGCATGTACGAAGAGAGAGAGAGAGAGAGAGGCCGAGCTTGATCGGTAGGACAACCTAGATGCCCTGGAGGAGGAGCGCGATGTTGCAAAAGCCCGTTCCGCATTTTATCAACAACAGGCCCGCAGATATCAAAGCAGAGAAGTACGGGCCAAGACTTATAATGTTGGCAAACTCATTCTATGCTTGTTGGAGAAGAAAAAGGACAAACTCAAGCCCAAGTGGGAGGGTCCCTTCATCATTGACGAAGTTCTCACTGGAGGAGCGTACCGCCTGCGTGCTGCATCAGATAATCACCTAGAGCCGAACCCCTGGAACGCGGCCAGACTCCGAAGATTCTATGCCTAGTGCCGAACTATTTGTTCGTCTCCTTCTCCCTGTTGTTTCCTTTATTTTTCCCTCTCTTTTCGTTCTTCTTTTTTTCTAAGCCTTAAAGCTTTCGCACGGCTAAATCGTGCACCTATGACGTACACATCCTCGAACATGTACGTCCATTATACCTGGGGGATTCCTGGACAGAAGCTTATTCTTATTTTCCGAGCATCAAGCTCATCACATATGCGTTTTCCCATATGTACCTTTTCTTCGACATTATATGCATCGATATGACTTAAGTTTTGGCCAAGCTGGGTTGCCTGGCTCCTGTGCTTATGCCCTACGTTCCCGTTAGTTCGGTTAGGGCATAAAGGGAGCACCTCTGCGATTGTTACTGCCAGGTCATCCGGATGTGTACCTCAGACTGGGTGAAGCCGAATGCTAGCGTTCTTAAGGGAATATTCGGTCGGTGGATTAAAGATGTTTTTGCATTCACCCCATGGTGAACCCCTAGATGTTACGCATACTGCGATTTGTTCCAATCACAGTTCGGACATGCATTTTAACGCATGCACACCCAGGGAAAGGAACCCTTAACGGAAGTATTTTCTCTGGAAGATGTTTCTTACAATCATAACGCAATATAACATAACTAGCCAGATACAACTTGTCTGTTCAAGCAACTATGACCCTACGCCTGGTTTCCACGCATACCTCGGTCTATTTTACCGCTCAGGTATTCGGAAACACTCCGCACCTTCGGGTCCAGAGGTTAAAGAGAAAAGGTCTGCCATGAAAATCGTTTTACAATTCAGCTAGAGTTACATATGTCAAGGAATGTACATAGTCACTTGGAATCAAAAATTTCCTCCTCTATACCGTCCAGCAGGCTGTCTAACTTACAATCCTACTGGGAATACTTGGCAGCTACTTCTACTTGGTCATATACCAAATTAACAGGAACTTCTTTTCCATCTGACCCTAGAGGTCTGACCCGAGCCATATTATTCGGATCAAGCTTGGTATACCGTGTTTTCACCATGGCCCAGGCCTCTCGTGCACCTTCCTGGCAGGCCGATTAATCTAAAGCGCCGCCCTGCTCCCTTGAATAGCTGTAGAAGCTCCTCCATCTTCCTCGGAGGGGATGCGGATGGCCATAAGGCCTTGGAAACACTTCACATCGCCTGCTGAGCCTGCTCGTGCACTTGCGACAACTCTTGTAGCAGATCGCTTGAGAATCCGGACATCTCCTCTTCGGGACGACCGACCAGCATACCTGCAGACATAACTCTGCCAGTCCCCTATATCTCTAAATTATTCGAAGGTAAGTTCGACCACATACTGAATACGCCGCCTCGTAGCCTTTTATTCTCCTTTACGGAGTCAGCCAGCTAGGCCGTACATCTTTCAGTTCCTCGCCCAGTTGGGTATTGGAATCCTGGAGCTTGTTTTTCTCCATCATGACTTTTGTTAGCACACGCTCGCCTGCGGCTAGAAGTTTTTTGGCTTCTCGTTCTCCGCCTTGAGCGGCTTTCAGTTGCTCTTGCAGTTGATCTAATGATCCTATTAAGAGGTGAGCAACCGTGTTAGCATTATTGGTATACCATTATGTTTTCTAGATGGAGGGGAACATTACCAGGAGACGCCTTCTTGGATTTCTCCAGTTCGGCATTGGCAATAGTTAGCTAGGTCCGATACTTTTCTAGTTCTCGAGTTAATAGGTTGTTCTTCTCCGTAAGCACCTGGTTATACAATGATCCTTAAATCAGTTGTATCAACTGCGTTAAGTCTCTAGGGCTATTGGTGTATGATTATTAAATCTACGCTTACGTGCATATCTTTCAGATGCTGGTCCGTGGCTCTGGCAAGCCCATCCCGAGCAGCTTGGATGTATGCATCGGCCGAGCTGAAGGCATCAAATGCCTCCTTTGAAAAGCCGGGGTCACGAAGAGCAGCCCTCCGACGACGATGATTCATGGCGCTCTCCACTTCAGAGTTCGTGACGGACATATTGTCCAAATCCTCAGGGGAAGGACAGTTCGGCGCCACTCCCGTGTCAGCCCCCATCCTTAGGGCAGGGTCCGGAACCTGACTAGTGGAGGCACGTCCGGCGGATCCCCGAACACAGTCTGGCGGATACTTTTTCTGATAGAATGCGGTGAATGGCATCATGATTTGATGTGGCGATCAGAAGATGTATTCTTGAAAAGAAAACCTTACCTCTTGGACGAGGGTTCTGTCATGTTATCATTTGCCTTCCTCTTCGAAGATATGCTCGGTGCGGGCGCCGTTCTCCTCGGAGATGCTTCTGGTGAACATTGTGGCATCGAGCGCCTCCCCTTTGAAACACGAAATAGTGTGGTGGGTGAGGCATAGTAATGAAACTCTTTCGAGGAAGGTGTCTTTTAAATTACTCACATGCGAAGCAGGAAGAAGACCGGGGTAATCGGCGATGATGGGTACTTTCGTACCATCGTAACTCGTCTGATAGAATACTCCATCCTCGAGATCCACAAATATGTCCGTATCTTGTTCAAATCCAGGGTCAAGGTCTTGGTTGTGACCCTCCGGCTGGGGAGCGGGGCTATGGATCCCCTCGATAGCCTTCCCCATTCCTGTAGCGAGTGGATAGGTTACTGTCCATCGAAAATGATTCTGGGAAATGAGTAAAATGGCGGGATTGGAGCTTACCCAACTAGGAGGATTATACATGGAAAACCCATCTCGATGTTGGAGACGAGTGAACTCCTCCTTCTCCCCTTTGTACAGTTCGGCCAATATTTTGACCAAAGCGGCGGGGGTTTTCGGACCCTTCCGACCGTAGCATGAGGCGTCATCTTCCCCGTTATAGTGCCACATGGGAAGCCCTCTGTATTGGAGAGGCTGGACCCCCTGCACTATGGAGATCGCCATTACCTCAACTATTGACAATCCGGACTGGGCGAGCATCTTAATCTTGCCCATCAACTGACTGACTTCTGCACTATCCTCCTCCTCGAGGCTCCGAGGACGCCGGCTATGGTGTTTCTTCAACGGAGCGCTTGAAAATTCGGGGAGGCCCATTCGGACTGGGTCAGGAAGATCGACATCGTCAATATAGAACCATTCGGAAGGCCACTCTTCGGAAGCCTTCTTCGGCGTGCCAGACAGGTAGCCGGTCCCGGCGATAGGACACACTTTGGCTCCTCCCAATTCGAATATTGACCCTCCTTGATTATGAGGGACGAGGCAGAACAGTTTTCTCCATAAATCAAAATGGGCCTCGCAGCCTAGGAATAGCTCGCATAGAGCAACATAACCCGCTATGTGCAGGATGGAGGCGGGAGTGAAACTATGCAGTTGGAGGCCATAATACTCCAGAAGTCCTCTGAGAAAGGGATGGATTGGAAATCCGATGCCTCTTAGCAAGAAGGAAACGAAGCATACTCGTTCCCCCTAGACGGATTGGGGAAGTTCTGCGCCTGAACCCTGCCATTGAAGGATGTCAGCCCTGCTCGTACGGGGACTAGATCCGCGGGAGGAAGAAAGCCCTGTTTTTGCAGCTTCAACAACTGATTGTGAGATACGGAGCATCTCTCCCAATCACCCTTTTAGGAGCCATGGGGACGAGAGGAAGAGCTGGGAGCGTTAGCCATGTTGGGGTGGTTCTGCTTATCAAGCTCTGAAGAATTTTTCCGCGGGGTGTGGAATGGATCTGAGATCTATTCTCTTTAAATAGGCACCTCTCTTGTATGGTTAGGGTGGTATGTGCAGAAATACCCCGACCTCTTGTATTCACTCGACACATGGAAGCTGGAGTTAGGAAGGCACAGAAGCTGAGGGGTACGACATTAAATGGAAAGCCGAATACATTGCTTTGAAGTCATCGAAGGAGGAACCCGCCTTGCAATGCCGAAGACTATCTACGCACCGGACACCTCGTCATTAAAGTCTGGTTCGGGGGCTATTGAGGGAGTCCTGGACTAAGGGGTCCTCGGGCATCCGGCCTATTAGACATGGGCCAGACTGATGGGCTGTGAAGATACAAAGACCGAAGACTCTACTCGTGTCTAGATGGGACTCTCCTTGGCGTGGAAGGCAAGCTTGGTGATCAAATATGAAGATTCCTTTCTCTGTAACCAACCTTATGTAACCCTAGATCCCTCCGGTGTCTATATAAACCGGAGGACTAGGTCCGTAGACAGATATCCTCATAATCATAGTTAGACAGACTAGACTTTTAGGGTTTAGCCATTATGATCTTGTGGTAGATCAACTCTTGTAATACTCATATTCATCAAGATCAATCAAGCAGGAAGTAGGGTTTTACCTCCATAGAGAGGGCCCGAACCTAGGTAAACATTGTGTCCCCTATCTCCTGTTACCATCAACCTTAGACGCACAGTTCGGGACCCCCTACCCAAGATCCGCCGGTTTTGACACCGGCAGTCACGACTGCTCGGTTCGGGTTTGGAGAAGCTTTCGGACGCGCGCGAGGGGTTTGACAAAAGGTCATGAAGGCAAGGGGGTTTGAGCACTGTGCAAAGAGACTCCAGCTTAGGCAAGAGAAAGAACAAAGATCTAGGTTGCAAGTGGTCCGAGAAGGTCAACAGAGACAAATGGGCAGTAGCACTACCAATAGATGCAGTTTTATGAAAACATGCAGATGCAATGCACATGATGCCATGATGAGATGCAACAAGCAAATAAAACACACGGCGAGAATGAAAAACATGGAAGGCGTCTCGAGCGTCGGTCCTAGGTCGTTACAACTCTCCTCCACTAACAGAAGATCTCACCCCGAGATCTTAGGAACAAAACGGAAGGGAAATGGAGGATGTAAATTAAAGTTGCTTCTTTGGCCAACAAGTGAAACCAAAGAATCTTAGAAGGTTGAATAACTTGAAAGAAATAATACAACGGAGATGAATGAAGTTGAGAGCACTCTGGTAGAAAATAGAAGGGACACTTGATAAGATGAAAAGAACTTGAAAAGAGAACACCACACTCCGGTTAAATGGATAAGCAAGGAAAAGAACATGATCTTGACAAAACGAGATGGTGGTTCAAAGAGAGAAACATCACCATGCCTCCAGAACAAAAGAACGGAAGCTAAATCGTTAGAAAGAAACGAATGGAGGAGAAAATGACAACTCCTACAACAATTTAATTTGGAAAGCATCCTTACGAAGAAGGGTTGAACGGAGTTGTTGAGAAAATCAACAACAAAAGAATAAGCTTGTCGTGGGCTTATGGAAAACATCTCAAAATTATGAGGTGATAACCGGCCACAAACAGAAATGATTGTTTGCTTGAGACGAAAGAAAAGATGCAAAACAACATGTCTGAAAGACAAGGAAGAATTAGTTGCACTTCGGTATGCAAGAAGAGGGATACTTGAGCTCCAACAAGAATCTTGACGGACTTAAATCCTTGACAGGAATGAGTTAAATCCTTTATGAACCACCATGAAGCACTCTGGTAAACAAAAGGATTAAAGAAGCGAAGGTTGAAAAGAACAAGATAAAGCCTTGCGATGATTTAGATGGAGCTTCGCGACGAGACAATCTAGAAAACTTGGAACTCCGGAAAAGAAAAGATGAACAACTTAAAACCGAGAGATTATTCAACATGAACAATCTCCGAAGGAAGGAATTAATCAGCTTGATGAAAGAACAATAAGAAATATGTGATGATTATCCTTCATCAATTAAATTGATGAGAAGCAATGGATTTGCATACTACTTATTCGCGTTGGAAAACATTAAGGGGAGATATAGCGCAAAACTTGGGAAGGTCTTCACGAACTATCAGTATGATTGGAAAGAACGAATGAATTGATATGGTAAGAACGGAAGTGAAAATCTTAAACGAACCACCGTGGCTATGAAAATGAACGAAGAGAAGAGAACGAATTGCCGGAAAGAATTAGAAAAATGAAAGAAGATACTTGAGTGAATCTAGGTATAAGATAATGAAGAGATCATGAACTGATTATAGAATACTTATACAATGCGTCTGGGTAATTGGAGAATGATAGCTGGAATGTGAGAACGAAGAATTCTTTTGAAATGATGGTCTCCGGAGAATCAAAAAGGAAAGAACTCATGAAATGTTGCGGATGAGTATGAAATAATTCTCATAATAAAAAAACAATTATGAGGGTGGCATAAAGCTAGAACCATGAATCTTCGAGAGAACGGACAAGATTTAGAGGAAAACTCTTCTTCGGTCTTCAAATGTTGAGAATGACGACGAGGAACACCACCAAAATTGTTGAGATACTCTGGGAGAGTGAAAAGCGAAGAGGTTGACCAACAATGAAAATAATTTGAAATCGATCTTGGAAAGGCATCTGACTGATGAAATTCATTCTTACGTCAAACTTTGAAAAGAATTTGAGAATAACTCCAGGAAAATTAAAAGAGTCAGGTAAGATCTTGGGAAAAGACCTGTGGGTTAGGGCCCACTGAAAAGAAAAACCATTGGAAAGGGTTGTTTGAATGAGAAATGATGCACCGAAATGATTGAAAGACTCGAATGAGGTGACAACCTCTAATTAATTTGAACACAAACACGAATCTTCTGAGATGTCTTCGGCACTTTGGATATGAATAGAGAGAGGTGAGCGATTAAGAGGTGCACTGGCATGGGAAATCATTTGAAACGGGGAAAGGGATATGATCAACACTGAAAGCTTGAATTGAATCCACCGGAGAAGAAAAAAGAACAAAGAATGATGAACTTGTAACTCCTGACCATCTTCATGATAATCATCGGATAAGAACATTGAAGGAAAGACTAAAGAAACTTCACATCCATAAGATGGATACTTGATTAAGAAATATGAGTCCTAGAAGCAAAAGGGGTGGGAGGGCGGGAAAACACAGGAAGCTTGGGGACGGATGAAACAAACACCGTTGTGAAGAACTGAGAATTGATCTAGCAAATATTGAAAGGATAGGATGAACTTGAAGAGAAGCACACCCGTTGGAAAGAATTGACATGATAACCTCAATGATCAAGAAGGCTTAGCACTCCCATAGAAATATGAGAACACCACTTTGGAAAAGGTATGGAATTAACACTTGACATTTAAGCAACTCGAATACCACAACTCAAAACAAAACAAAGGATTTGGCATGCAGAATAAGCTGGAACAAACATACGATATAGCCCATATCGTATCATGTGTCTGTTGGAAGGATATCCTACGTGATACTTGAATTCCCACCTAAGAACTCCCGAAACTTTCTGGTTATCCAATCTGGTGTTAGGGATACAGGGAGGCACAAATACCTCACACAACTAACAAGTCCTACACTCCAACTGTATTCATCCGTCAACACATAACCAAGAAACCTTCGGAAATCATGTACCTCAGACCTTCGAAAATATTCGATATACTAGCTGTGGCAATACATCTGATCACTCTCCCCAGTACTGGGTGTCGTCAAACTACTCTCACCACAAAGAGTATAGAAGCGTTTTCAATGTCGGTGAACTCTGGTATTTTGGAACTTAAATGATAAGCACTGTGAAAAAAACACCTTGGAGCTCAACTCCCCAGGACAGTGCCACAACCCCTAAATGTCAGGAGGCACCAAGACATAATTCTCGTCACAATGATATTGCAACGATCCAACAATACTCGCGTGATCCTAAAAAAATTTGAGTGAAAAAGGATAGGCAAGTGGAGACAAAACATCTACGTCAGGAGTCCTCACCAGAGTGACGAAGGAGTTGAGGAGTAAAAAGAATTCCTACTCTCCGATATATAGCTAGACTCAAAAAAGTTCTCTTCTAGACTCAACAATGACAGCAGTTCGATCAATCAAGGGGGCTCCTAAAGTCGGTAAGGCTGTGATACCAACTTGTCACGCCCAATATGCGACTCTATCCGAGAGGAACTCGAAGGTCCCACCAAGGATAGAGCCGCATATTGAAACACTTTTGCAAGGTGGATATCATTACATCGTACCATTACATAATAGTTGGGGATACATACAAGGCATACAAATGCCGCAAGAATACATCAAACATCATACATGAGAACAACATCCAACAACGGATGAAACACAAACATAAGCTCAAACGACATCCACCCTGGTAGCCCAGGCTGCTGACCAGGAACCAAACCCAAGATCGCATTACCTGCACATGCAACTGTTGTTGTAGTAATCTGTGAGCCATGAGGACTTAGCAATCCCATTACCATGGGTATCAAGACTAGAAAAGCTTAATGGGTAGGAAAGGGTAAGTGGCGAGGTTGCAGTAGCAGCTAAGCAATGTATGGTGGCTAACTTACGAGTACAAGAGTAAGAAGAGTTACTACGCAAATGGCCGCAAACTAGTAATGATCAAGAAGTGATCATGAACTACTTACATTCAAACATAACCCCATTGTGTTCTCTTCTTGACCCACTCAAAAAGAGGCGGTCACGGTTACGCACACGGTTGGTGTGTTTTAATTCGAATCTGGTGTCAAGTTCTCTACAATCGGACATTAATCCCATCTGCCACATAACCGCGGGCATGGCTCTTGAAAGTTTAAACCCTGTAGGGGTGTCCCAACTTAGCCCATGACAAGCTCACGATCCGCGAAGACAATCCTCCATCTGGGGACCCTCCAATCAGACTCAGAATCCCGGTGCACAAGACATTTCGACAATGGTAAAACAAGTCCAGCAAGACCTCCCAGCGTGCTGACACCCTGATAGTAGCCGCACGTATCTCATCTCAGGACACAACCAGATGGAGAAGCTACGAGTAAAACCAACCCTCAAGTTTCCCCAAGGTGGCCCCACAGGTTGCCCGTTTGGGACCAACACCATCAGTACTGGCCCCCCTATATTAGGTTGAATAATGAACCTCGGGTAGCGCTCACTCCCTATGCATCAAATTCATTATCATGTTTAGTTATTATGTTGGGCAAATGGTAAAACCAATGTTGGGTCTTGCTGGAAGAGTTTTATTCAAAGCGAACCACTACTGCAGGATGCTGCTAACGCGACACTACGATCAGAGACCCTTCGAGAAACTGTGTGCGATGCAATAATCGCAAACAGTGCTATATGAAAACCATCAGAAATGATGCAAAATATTTGCGATGAATGATACATCAAACACGGTTCAGATTATAGTTACGTGTGCGATGAGGGGCATCCGGTTGATCTGTATGAACTATTTGCGATGAGACAGAACAACAGGGCAGCCAGATCAAGGTGTGTGTGATATACGACATACAGTTCGGTCCGATGAACCATTTGCGATGAGTGAGGTGAACACAAACGATTCGGCGTAACAAGATGTGTGTGATGCCCGGCAAACATGTCGGTAATTGTGTGTGATCATTATAGACAGCCCATACAGTCTTTTTTTGTGAATTGTGTGCTCATCAGGGCACACAGTTCAACAAACCAACCTGTTGGCGATTATGTAGAAGATCTCCGTCGAATACATATTACTAACCGTGTGTGATGAGATTGACAGGATAAACAGAGATATATACAGTCTGCATAATTTAGTCCTTCTTGTTGTTCTTGTTGGATGGCCCCGCGACATCGTCTTGGCGAGGACGCTTGAAAGCACAAGTGCTCCCTAGGTGGTTTTGATAATTGATGACAACATATCTCTTGTTGGACTAACATTTCTATCTAGCATGTTTCAGATAAGTTCAACAATGGAGTGGCATGGACTAAAGGTTGTGGGAACTCCTTCAAGATGCTAAGGACAAAGGATTGGCTAAAGCTTCAAGCTCAAGACTCTTCATTTTACATTTTAGTGATCCAAGATCACATTGAGTCCATAGGAAAAGCCAATACTATCAAGGAGGGATGAGGTGTTGCTTAATGAGCCTCTTGCTTCATGTGCTTAATGATATGCTCCAAAATCCTAAGCTACTTTCCCACTTCCACATATGACCTAAACCCAAATCCAAACTCGGACCTACCGATTATTCCTATCTGGCGCCACCGAGTTTCACCTGTCATAGCCACTGCCAGAAACCCTAATCAGTTCGGTCTCACCGATGGGATCTCGGTCTCACGGAGATGGCTTGCAAACTCTCTGTTACCTATTGCAATATTTTCGGTCCCACCAAGATATGCAATCGGCCCCACCGAGTTTGCTTGGCCAACTCTCTGTTTCACTTATTACCCAAATCGGTCCCACCAAGTTTGAGTAATCGGTCAAACCGAGTTTTGGATTTACCCTAACCCTAGCACATCGGTCCCACCAAGTTGAACCAGTCGGTCCCACCGAAAATCTCTAACGGTCACTAGGTTTCCTATTTCGGTCTGACCGAGTTTGTTGATTCGGTCCCACCGAGATTGGTAAATCGTGTGTAACGGTTGGATTTTGTGTGGAGGCTATATATACCCACCACCTCCTCTTCATTCATTGTGAGAGCCATCAGAACACATACACAATTCCAACTCATATGTTCTGAGAGAGAACCACCTACTCATGTGTTGAGACCAAGATATTCCATTCCTACCATATGAATCTTGATCTCTAGCCTTCCCCAAGTTGCTTTCCACTCAAACCTTCTTTCCACCAGATCCAAATCCTATGAGAGAGAGTTGAGTGTTGGGGAGACTATCATTTGAAGCACAAGAGCAAGGAGTTCATTACCTACACACCATTTGTTACTTCTTGGAGAGTGGTGTCTCCTAGATTGGCTAGGTGTTACTTGGGAGCCTCCGACAAGATTGTGGAGTTGAACCAAGGAGTTTGTAAGGGCAAGGAGATCGCCTACTTCGTGAAGATCTACCGCTAGTGAGGCAAGTCCTTCATGGGCGATGGCCATGGTGGGATAGACAAGGTTGCTTCTTCGTGGACCCTTCGTGGGTGGTTGCTTCTTCGTGGACCCTTCGTGGGTGGTTGCTTCTTCGTGGACCCTTCATGGGGGAGCCCTCCGTGGACTCGCGCAACCATTACCCTTCGTGGGTGGAGCCCTCCGTGGACTCGCGCAACCGTTACCCTTCGTGGGTTGAAGTCTCCATCAACGTGGATGTAGGATAGCACCACCTATCCGAACCACGGGAAAAACATCCGTGTCTCCAATTGCGTTTGAATTCTCCAAACCCTTCCCCTTACATTCTTGCAAGTTGCATGCTTTACATTCCGCTGCTCATATACTCTTTGCATGCTTGCTTGATATGTATTGTGTATGTTGTGCCTAAAACTCCACTCAAACCAAAAAGGCCTAAAAATTGCAACTTTAGCACTAAGTGTCTAATCACCCCCCTCTAGACACATCTACTTCTAGATCCTACAAGTGGTATCAGAGCTTTGGTCTCCATTGCCTTGGTTTAATCACCATTGGAGGAAGATGGATGTGTCTACCTTAGGGAGTCTTAGACATAGAGTGCCTATTCTTGATGGAGAGTATTTTCATGAGTGGAAAAATGAGATGCTTGTAATTTTCAATCAATATCATTTGAACAAGTATATTGCTAGCCCTTGTGCACCTCATATTGATCCTTTGCATCCTACCCTAGATGAAGATATTGACATGATTCACAATCTTAGAACTATTGAGCTCATCATTAGAGGATTGCCCAAAAAATTGATTGCTAGTTTGCCTACTCCTAATTGTGCCTATACTATATGGAAATTTCTTGAGGAACGATTTCCTGATCATTCCTTGAAAACTTTGGATGAAATTCTCCATAAATCTATTGCCTTGAGTAAGATGAACTCTAGTGATCCTAGTTTTGGTAATTGTCTATTTGAACTTACCAATCTTAAGCATGCTAAAGGAGATGTTGGAATCATTAGTGATATCATATTCGAAGCTATAAGAATTCATAAAAGTGACCACTTTGATGATCATTTATCTAATGAATTACCCTCTCTAGGAAATGATGAGTCACAAGATCATGATGAACATGGATACTATGATGATGATGATGATGATAGTGACTTCGATCTTGATGATGCAAGGAGACATTTTGGTCTTATGGCAAATCTTCGGGGATATGAATCAGGAGGAAGGAATGGGTTCTTGATAGTGGATGTACTGATCATGTGACCGGAGATGAAGAGATGTTTCGTGAGCTTGCTGAAAATGACGGCCCTCGAAAATATGTCACCTTTGGTGATAACTCAAAGGGTAAAGTGGTTGGCCTTGGTAAGGTGGCCATCTCACATGATAGTTCCGCTCAAAATGTCATGCTCGTTGAATCTCTCGGCTACAAATTACTTTCAGTATCTAGACTTGCTGATTTTGGTTTGAATGTCCTATTTACTGAGGTAGATTGCCAAGTATTTCGTCGAGACAATCATAAAATGGTATTTACCGGTATGCATAGAGGTGATCTTTACATTGTCGATTTCTCTAAAAAGGCACAACCTAAAACTTGCTTTGTTGCTAAATCCTCAAAAGGTTGGTTGTGGCATAGACGACTAGGTCACGTTGGCATGAGAAACCTTGACAAGCTTATTAAAGGAAATCATATCCTTGGAGTTAACGATGTCATATTTGATAAGGATAGACTTTGCAGTGCTTGTCAAGCAGGTAAACAGGTTGGAGGAAGGCATCCCGTGAAGAACATCATGACCACAAGAAGGCCACTCGAGCTACTTCATATGGATCTTTTTGGTCCCAACGCCTACAAGAGTCTCGGTGGAAATTCTTTTGGTCTAGTTATAGTTGATGTTTTTTCAAGATTTACGTGGGTGTTCTTTCTTAATGACAAGTCGCAGGTCCAGAAGATCTTCAGAAACTTCGCTAGGAAGGCCCAAAATCATTTTGACGTGAAGATAAAGAAGGTTCGGAGTGACAACAGAACGGAGTTCAAGAATGCAAATGTGGACACCTTTCTTGACGAAGAAGGGATTTCACACGAGTTGTCGGCTACGTACACACCTCAACAAAATGGAGTTGTTGAGAGGAAGAACCGGACGCTCATCGAAATGGCAAGAACGATGCTTGATGAATACAAGACGCCGAAGCACTTTTGGGCAGAAGCAGTTGAGACAGCTTGTCACGCAACAAATCGCTTATATCTTCACAAGCTACTCGGCAAGACGGCATACGAGCTTCTCACCGGTAACAAACCCCAAGTTGGATACTTTCGAGTATTCGGCTCAAAGTGCTACATTCTTGATAAGCATCGTCGTTCAAAGTTTGCTCCTAAATCTCATGAAGGTTTTCTACTTGGTTATGGCTCAAACTCTCACACTTACCGTGTCTACAACAATTTCACCCGAAAGGTTGAAGAGACGGTAGATGTGAAGTTTGATGAATCTAATGGCTCGCAAGTAGAGCAATTGCCAATTGATGTAGGAGACAAAGACTCTTCAGAAGCAATCCAAGACTTGTCCATTGGCAAAATTCGTCCAACGGAGGTGAAGGAGAGTACTTCATCCGTCCAAGTGGAAGCTTCTACTTCACGACAAGGTGAACCAAGAATCGACACGGAAGCATCCACAAGTGGGACACACCAAGATGAAGAAGACAAGGAAATGCATCAAGACGAACATCAACAACCTCTTTCTCCACCACGACAAGAGAACGACGACGTCAACAATGAAGAAGGCCAAGAAGAAGAACAAGATGAAGAAGATGTTCAACGAAGACCCAAGCAAAAGCTCTCACAAGTTCGAGCAAGAATTGCCAAAGATCATCCCGTCGAGCAAATCCTCAATGATATACAAACCGGGAGAATCACTCGCTCAAAAACTCGTTTAGCTAACTTTTATGAAAACTATTCATTCATCTCTAGCATTGAACCTATGAAGTTTGAAGAAGCATTGGAAGATCCGGATTGGATAAACGCTATGCATGAAGAGCTACACAATTTTGAGAGAAACCAAGTTTGGACATTGGTTGAGAAGCCCGACAACAACCACAACATCATTGGTACCAAATGGGTGTTTCGCAACAAGCAAGATGAAGATGGACAAGTGGTTCGCAACAAAGCACGTCTCGTCGCCCAAGGGTACACACAAGTCGAAGGTATGGACTATGGTGAGACATATGCTCCCGTTGCTAGACTTGAGTCCATTCGCATCTTACTTGCCTATGCTAATCACCATAATATCACCTTGTACCAAATGGACATTAAAAGTGCTTTTCTAAATGGTGAAATAGAGGAGGAAGTTTATGTCAAACAACCTCCCGGCTTTATCAATCCTAAGAAACCAAATCATGTTTACAAACTTCACAAAGCTCTTTATGGTCTTAAACAAGCTCCTAGAGCATGGTATAAATGCTTGACCAAGTTCCTTATTACAAGTGGTTTTGAAATTGGTAAAATTGATTCTACTCTTTTTACTAAAAGGGTTAATGGAGAACTATTTGTATGCCAAATTTATGTCGATGATATCATATTTGGTTCAACTAACCCTCTCTTTAGTGAAAAGTTTGGAAAGCTAAAGTCAGAGAAGTTTGAGATGTCTATGATGAGTGAACTCAAATTCTTTCTCGGTTTGCAAATCAAGAAAATTAATGAAGGTACATTTGTCTCTCAAACGAAGTACACCAAGGACTTATTCAAGAAGTTCAATATGCAAGAATGCAAAGGTATGTCTACACCCATGCCTACTAGTGGACATAATGATTTGACCAAAGATGGTGAACCGGTTGATCAAAAGGTTTATCGCTCTATGATTGGTTCATTGTTATACCTATGTGCTTCACGTCCTGATATTATGCTAAGTGTGTGCATGTGTGCACGATATCAAGCTGCTCCTAAAGAATGTCATCTTAAGGCTGTGAAAAGGATAATGAGATATTTAATCCATACACCAAATTTTGGCATTTGGTATCCTAAGAGGTCTTCTTTTGATCTTGTTGGCTATTCCGACTCGGATTATGCCGGAGACAAGGTTGATAGAAAGTCCACGTCGGGTACTTGTCAATTTCTTGGTAGATCTCTTGTGTCTTGGTCTTCCAAGAAACAAAACTCGGTATCCTTATCCACCGCCGAAGCAGAATACATTGCCGCTGGTTCATGTTGTGCTCAATTACTTTGGATGACCCAAACTCTTAAAGATTATGGGATTTATGTGAAACATGTTCCACTGCTTTGTGACAATGAAAGTGCTATCAAAATTGGTCATAATCCTGTACAACATTCTCGAACTAAGCATATTGAAGTTCGTCATCATTTCATTCGAGATCATGTTGCTAAGGGTGACATTGATCTTAAGCATGTTCACACCGATAAGCAATTAGCGGATATATTTACTAAACCTCTTGATGAGAAAGTGTTTTGCAGGTTGAGAGGAGAATTGAACATCATTGATGCTTCGAACTTGGAGTAGAAACTCCATTGGATACATGCAAGACATGAGCTTATGACTAATCCATGATATATCTCTTATGATAACTATCTTATGTCTTGGATATATTTGCACCTTGCATGTTGTCTAACCCATGTAGGTGCTTGGTTGAATCTAATTCCATGAGATTGCGACTCACTCACATCTTGAGCAATCTCTACATCACCAAGACTCTACACAATGGTGGTTGAAGACAAGGAAGCATAAAACCATTCAAACATATCCTTTGACAAATTCTATGTTGAGCTTCATGATTGTCATTTTTGGATACACAAGTGCTCTTCCTTGCAAGAACTAACCCATGTAGGTAGATGAACTCAAACTCCAAGTGGTACTCTCAACTCTTGATGAGCTACATCAACCTTGAGCACCCACACAAGTTCAACTACATGAGCAAGAACCACACCACCACCCAAGGTATGTTATTCCATCTTAGAGAAGCTTTACTCCAAGACATGAGTCAAAGCAACTCAACAAGATGTGAATACATCAAGATGCTTAAACGAAAAATGGTAACCCCATTTTGAGCTTAAACGATGAGTATGACCTATGATCAAGTGTTCTCACTTGACTCCTAAGTCAATATACTCTAACATAGGTGACTATGTCACCGCCCAACTCTAGATGAAGTTCTCTTGTGTTCTTTTTGTGTGTATCTCATGCATGTTTAGTTTCTTTCTCTTTTTCAAAAACAAAAAAAAAACTCCATCCAGATTTTTCAGTCTCTTCTCTTTTCTTTCTGTTTATGTTCTGCATTTTCTGCATTTAATTCCTTGCAAATCCTTCAGGTAATTCATTGCAAATCTTTGTGAGATCCTACATGTCTAGTGAGCTGAGGTGACAAGTGTTTTTCTCTGTGTGAACTCGGTTTCACCGACTTGTAATTTTTGGTCCAACCGAATCTTTTCGGTGCCACCGAAACATACCACTCGGTGCCACCGACTTCGCAACAGGAAAAACAGTTTGCCACTTGTTCTATATTTCTTCTGATCCAGCTCTACTCAATGAATCTTGTCCTCTATAAGCATCACAGTTTTATCCATTGCTTTGTGCTGAGTCTCAAGGACCAAACCTATACGATGGATTCCAGAAAGCCCTTCTTGGAAATTGATGTCAAAGGGGGAGAGAGAGATCACATCAAAGCTTGTAGGAGAGAGAGATCACATCAAGGGAGAGAAAAAGTCTCAAGGACCAAACCTACAAGAGAGAAAGTATTAAGGGGGAGAGAGAGACTTCCAGGGGGAGAGAATACTCAAGGATCCCAGATGTCCTAGATGCTTGATGCTTGGTGTTCAAGAGGAGAGATGTCACATGTCTTTTTAGGGGGAAAGACATGTTCATTTGTATCTTTCAGCTCTAATTTGCTGTTCCTTATCTTCTCCCAATATCCCATGTAAGATTTTGGGGGAGCAAGACACCTAAGGGAAAGAAATCAGTCAAATTCATTGCATATCTTTATTCTTGGGGACATGTTGAATCCAATGTGGTACCTTGTACTCACTCTCTACATGTCATCCCAATATTGGTATTCTTGTGGTTTCTTTTGTTTGCTCTGGCTAGTGGATGTACCTGTGTTATCTAACTTTGTTTGTGCAGGTTCATTCCATCCTAAGCCTACTCAAGACCACAAGGTAAGTATATGCATCAAAATCATGAGTATGAGGAGTTCTTGCTTATGTACATACTGTTTGCAAGAAGGACTCATGAGCATGAAGGTATTTTCCTTGATAATCTTTTGCTCTGATGCATATGGCCAAGATACATGTAACACATTGCCTACTCTGTCATGGTTATGCTCTCACATGCCTCTATATTTCATATTTACATGAGTGCATACATGTAGGGGGAGCCTATGCTTGTTACATGTCCTTCCAAAGCTTTACTTACTGTTCTTTATATCTTTATCTAAAGCTTTGATATATGTTGCCATCAATTACCAAAAAGGGGGAGATTGAAAGCACAAGTGCTCCCTAGGTGGTTTTGATAATTGATGACAACATATCTCTTGTTGGACTAACATTTCTATCTAGCATGTTTCAGATAAGTTCAACAATGGAGTGGCATGGACTAAAGGTTGTGGGAACTCCTTCAAGATGCTAAGGACAAAGGATTGGCTAAAGCTTCAAGCTCAAGACTCTTCATTTTACATTTTAGTGATCCAAGATCACATTGAGTCCATAGGAAAAGCCAATACTATCAAGGAGGGATGAGGTGTTGCTTAATGAGCCTCTTGCTTCATGTGCTTAATGATATGCTCCAAAATCCTCAGCTACTTTCCCACTTCCACATATGACCTAAACCCAAAGCCAAACTCGGACCAACCGATTATTCCTATCTGGCGCCACCGAGTTTCACCTGTCATAGCCACTGCCAGAAACCCTAATCAGTTCGGTCTCACCGATGGGATCTCGGTCTCACCGAGATGGGCTTGCAAACTCTCTGCTACCTATTGCAATATTTTCGGTCCCACCGAGATATGCAATCGGCCCCACCGAGTTTGCTTGGCCAACTCTCTGTTTCACTTATTACCTAAATCGGTCCCACCGAGTTTGAGTAATCGGTCAAACCGAGTTTTGGATTTACCCTAACCCTAGCACATCGGTCCCACCGAGTTGAACCAGTCGGTCCCACCGAAAATCTCTAACGGTCACTAGGTTTCCTATTTCGGTCTGACCGAGTTTGTTGATTCGGTCCCACCGAGATTGGTAAATCGTGTGTAACGGTTGGATTTTGTGTGGAGGCTATATATACCCACCACCTCCTCTTCATTCATTGTGAGAGCCATCAGAACACATACACAATTCCAACTCATATGTTCTGAGAGAGAACCACCTACTCATGTGTTGAGACCAAGATATTCCATTCCTACCATATGAATCTTGATCTCTAGCCTTCCCCAAGTTGCTTTCCACTCAAACCTTCTTTCCACCAGATCCAAATCCTATGAGAGAGATTTGAGTGTTGGGGAGACTATCATTTGAAGCACAAGAGCAAGGAGTTCATTACCTACACACCATTTGTTACTTCTTGGAGAGTGGTGTCTCCTAGATTGGCTAGGTGTTACTTGGGAGCCTCCGACAAGATTGTGGAGTTGAACCAAGGAGTTTGTAAGGGCAAGGAGATCGCCTACTTCGTGAAGATCTACCGCTAGTGAGGCAAGTCCTTCGTGGGTGATGGCCATGGTGGGATAGACAAGGTTGCTTCTTCGTGGACCCTTCGTGGGTGGTTGCTTCTTCATGGACCCTTCGTGGGTGGTTGCTTCTTCGTGGACCCTTCATGGGTGGAGCCCTCCGTGGACTCGCGCAACCATTACCCTTCGTGGGTGGAGCCCTCCGTGGACTCGCGCAACCGTTACCCTTCGTGGGTTGAAGTCTCCATCAACGTGGATGTAGGATAGCACCACCTATCCGAACCACGGGAAAAACATCCGTGTCTCCAATTGCGTTTGAATTCTCCAAACCCTTCCCCTTACATTCTTGCAAGTTGCATGCTTTACATTCCATTGCTCATATACTCTTTGCATGCTTGCTTGATATGTATTGTGTATGTTGTGCCTAAAACTCCACTCAAACCAAAAAGGCCTAAAAATTGCAAATTTAGCACTAAGTGTCTAATCACCCCCCTCTAGACACATCTACTTCTAGATCCTACAAGTGGTATCAGAGCTTTGGTCTCCATTGCCTTGGTTTAATCACCATTGGAGGAAGATGGATGTGTCTACCTTAGGGAGTCTTAGACATAGAGTGCCTATTCTTGATGGAGAGTATTTTCATGAGTGGAAAAATGAGATGCTTGTAATTTTCAATCAATATCATTTGAACAAGTATATTGCTAGCCCTTGTGCACCTCATATTGATCCTTTGCATCCTACCCTAGATGAAGATATTGACATGATTCGCAATCTTAGAACTATTGAGCTCATCATTAGAGGATTGCCCAAAAATTTGATTGCTAGTTTGCCTACTCTTAATTGTGCCTATACTATATGGAAATTTCTTGAGGAACGATTTCCCGATCATTCCTTGAAAATTTTGGATGAAATTCTCCATAAATCTATTGCCTTGAGTAAGATGAACTCTAGTGATCCTAGTTTTGGTAATTGTCTATTTGAACTTACCAATCTTAAGCATGCTAAAGGAGATGTTGGAATCATTAGTGATATCATATTCGAAGCTATAAGAATTCATAAAAGTGACCACTTTGATGATCATTTATCTAATGAATTACCCTCTCTAGGAAATGATGAGTCACAAGATCATGATGAACATGGATACTATGATGATGATGATGATGATAGTGACTTCGATCTTGATGATGCAATGAGACATTTTGGTCTTATGGCAAATCTTTGGGGATATGAATCAGGAGGAAAGGAATGGGTTCTTGATAGTGGATGTACTGATCACATGACCGGAGATGAAGAGATGTTTCGTGAGCTTGCTCAAAATGACGGCCCTCGAAAATATGTGTCAGGACCCCGATTCCGAGTCACATTGATCTAGCCGGTAACACCTCATATCACTTTGCGGCCTCACGCACGGTACCCCACGGGTGTCGCCTTACCATGGCCCGGGACCGTTTGCGTCTTTTGGCTCACGTATATGATAGTGTCGCTAGCATCCATATGACAGAGAACCCGGGCCGACATGGCTAGTCGTGAACCCAAAGCGGCACAGACCTATGGAGACAGGCATACATGAATCACATCGAGCATGTCGGTCATCAGCGAGTGATTCCGGGCTGTAGCACTGGGCTAACAGGACACCGGGGAACCCGGGCTGTAGCAGGCTAGGCAGGACTCCGGAAATCACCGCGTGACATTTCCCCGAAGGGACAGACATAGGAACGAAGTGAAACACATGCCGGCCAGTCAAGTGTCCTAAACAGTAGTGCTGGGCTAGCAGGACTCCGGTGAACCGGGCTGTAGCGGACTACTATGGCTCGAGGAGCACTAGACTACATTTCCCCATAAGAAAGACTGCCAAGGATAAACAACTAGATTGTCGGATCCCACTCATACCAAGCATTTCAATCATACACACAATATGCCCGATATGAGTACATACAACATGGCATCACAACAAAACTCTACAATTCAAGTACTTTATTTAAAGGCTCCAGGGAGCCATACATAGCATGTTCATACAGATAGGGTTCACATGACCCGACACTCAAGTCATCCAAACACACAAGCACATGCGGAAGCAGCTAGTCTGAGTACAGACTCTAGAAAGAAAGAAGGCTTCTCGAAGCCTGTCTATCTACATAGGGCCCTCCATGGCCAGGATCACCACCTGGGTGGCTAGTCACTCGTCGACGTCAAGGTCTACATAAAACCCATCGGAGGGGGCGGTGTTGTCTTCTGAAAACAGTAATTAAGCAAACATGAGTACAAAGGTACTCAGCAAGTCTTACATCAGAACCTACTAAACATGCTTACTCTCAAGAAGGTGGTGGGGTTAATGCAGCAAGCCAGCTTTGACTCTTGGCTAAGCTATCCTATGGAACTTCACCAGTAAAATAGTTTTCGCACACGAGTCCACTACTCACCAACACAATACACCACCGTGGATCCTCCCTCGTCATCCTACGAGAGGGCCATCCTCGATACTCACACTTATCTTGAGTCTTTTAGTAGTATCCATTAACTTGTCTATGAACTGTATAGGCAACCAAGTAGTCCTTTACCGCGGACGCGGCTATTCGAATAGTTTTATACCCTGCAGGGGTGTACTTCATCATACACGCTTTCACCACTTACCGCCGTTTACACGACATGTACTCGGCAACCTTCAAGCGGAATCCCAACGAGGGTGTCGGCCACGGCCTACCTAAACACTTAAGCCTCTAGTCCAGGTTTATCGCCTATCCAGGTTCCATCCGCAGGGAGTCCGGCCAAGGTTTCCACATACGGCCCCGAACGATGTGAACAGGGTTCCCGAGACACCAAACGGGTGACTCGGTACACCGTGCCACGGTGTATCTACCGTAACATAGCCCACCCCGAGGGTCAGCGCTACGCACGGCCGCCAACACATAACCTACAAGCACCAGAAACTATTTGCAACTCCTGGACAGAGTACTAGGGTGGTTAAGAAGCCGAGAGGGTCAATTAAGGATCCCAATGCATGGTAGTAGCTGAATCTTAAATCACACATACAGATCTCAGTTCTTAGGGACGGCCTCAATGAAACGACCCACCATGTACTCCTACATGGCCTCTCATCGATACCTTTACCAAAACATGTTCCACGCATCCCTCACATTACCGACATAAGCATTTCACTCTAGCCCATCACCCAGATGAACCAGACCTGACACAACTCTAAGCATAGCAGGCATAGCAAGGTAGGAATCACATACATGGCTCAATCAACTCCTACACATGCTAGTGGGTTTCATCTAGTTACTGTGGCAATGATAGGTCATCAAGAGGATAAGGGTTCAACTACCGTAGCACACAGCAATTTGAATCGCGTTGTCTTAATGCAGTACACAAGAGCAGAAGTGAGAACATGGGTTTGTATCGGAATGATCAATGGTTGCTTGCCTGATGGAGTGGTAGTGGGATACTGCCCTTCAGTTGGATACTCGTGAATATCCTCGGAGGTAGAACCTACCACGAAGAACACATCGGAATACAATCAACACATGAAGATATACAACAATATGATGCATGCTATTACATGGCAATATGAATGTGTCTTGGCCTAATGCAAGTTATATTAGAAAGGAATGAACTCATTTGAATCAAAGATTCAAATATTAGCTCATTAAACATGGCCTTAATAGTGCATTTCCTTATTCTGCTTAAACAGCAAGGTGAACTTGTTTTCTCATGTATGAAACCATTCCATATGGATAGATTGAATTTTTCTGATAATTTTTCATATATAAATTATTTCATTTGGAGTTACGGTTGAATTTCTATGATTTTTAGAAGTTTTAAACATTTTCTGGAATTTCCTGTATAAAAATAAATCCAGAAAATCAATTACTGCATCAGCAATGCGTCAGGGTGACGTCAACAGGTCAAAGGCGCCAGCCCAGGTCAAACCTGACTGGTGGGCCCCTGCTGTCAGCCTCTCACTGCACTAACTACGTTTAGTTAGCCTAATTACTGGGCAGGGCCCACTAGTCAGTGACTATACTAATTAAACTAACTAATTTTTAGTTAGAAACTAATCTGGATAATTAGCAGAGGGGGGCCCACTTGTCATTGACTCAGGGGAGTCAACTGGGCCCACCCAGTCCACGTCAGTGGTCAAATCCGCCGGTCAACAGGGCTAATCCCGCCGGCGTTGAGTCGCCAGCGAGGCCGGGACGGCGGAGGGCTTCGGAAAATTCCCTCAGGCGACCAAATCGACGGTGGAGACTATCTACGGATAGCTGGGAACAAGCCACAGCGTTTGGTGGTGGTAGTTGGGCTCGGGGTGGCCGGAAACGTCGCCGGCGACGAGCTTGGCGGTTGCCGGAGTCGGGTGAGGACGGTTTCGAGGCTACGGTGCACGGGAGGAAGAACTGGTGGTGGCTACGGGTTCCTGGTGCTGCGCTGAGCACGGTGAGGCGCTCGGACGCGTGCTTGCACGGCTGTAGCCACGACGGTGACATGGCCAGCGGCGAGGAGCTCTCGGGTGCGGTGGAGAATGGAGCTAGGGAACGAGCGCGAGCACGAGAGAAGAGGGGAAAGGAAGAGGAGCTCACAGCGGAGTCGGAGAGGGGGTCAGCGAGCTCGGGGAGGTCCTGGCGGCGGCGAATCGACCGGAGATGGCTTGGGTGCCCGAGGTTGAAGACGAGGGCGAAGGCGGCGAAGCAGGGCTTCCGGCGAGGCGTGGCTCGGTGGGGAGGACGAGGGAGTCGTGGCGGAGCTAATGGGCTCGTCGGAGGGGCGAGGGAGTGGCTGTAGTGGCAACTACGGCGATCGGCGGCGAGGGACGTGCTCGGCCGTCGCGGGGGAGAGTGAGGAGACGAGGGGGAGAGTGCGAGAGGATGAGAGGGAGACATGGGGGTCGCGTGGCGTCCTCTGGGCGTCTCCCGGCGTCGGCAGAAGCAGGAGGTGGCCGGCGCGTGGCCGGCGCGCGGCGAGCACGCGCCCCTGCCTCCTGGCGCGAGGTAGGGGGTGACTGGCCGAGCCAGTAGGCTGGGCCGAGCCAGGTAAGGCCCAGGTGGGCTTCTTTCTCCTCTCTTTTTTTGATTTAGTTTCTGTTTTCTATTAAACTGCAACTGTTTAGCTCTATTTAAAATACTAAAACATTTCCAAAAATCCTGAAAATAAATGTGGCCTCTGTTTAGATTATTTCCAACAGGAAACATTTATTCCCAGAATTATTTGAGCATTTAGATTATTTTATAGCATTTAAATGCCCAAATTCAAATACTTATGATTTAATTCAATGACCTTCTGTTCACCTAGAAAATTGTGCACCAATTTTGCCAGAGGTTCTAACCTAAGACAAAGAGGGTGAACTTTTTAGAAGGGCATTTCAGGTTCATTGAAAATATTTTTAGTAAACCCTAGTTGTTTCCGGGGGGGGGGGGTGTTGGGGGTTCTGTCTTCCCCAATTCAAATTTAAGAAGAATTTAAACATGATGCACATTCTAATGCTTGGACTAGCTAGGGTGTGACAACTCACCCCCACTCAAAAGAATCTCGTCCCGAGATTTAGGATCCTCTGGAAAGAAGGTGGGGTACTCAAGTCGAAGACGATCCTCCCTTTCCCAAGTGGCTTCTTCCTCGGAATGGTGTGACCATTGAACCTTGAGAAACTTGATATTATGACGTCGAGTGGTACGCTCGGCTTGACCAAGGATACGAACGGGATATTCCCGATAAGAGAGGTTATCTTGTAGATCAAGCGTTTCGTGGTCCACTCCATGGATAGGATCCGCGAAGCAATGCCTGTGTTGTGAAACGTGGAGGACATCGTGAACTCTGGAAAGATGCGGAGGTAGTTCCAATTGGTAGGCAACTTCTCCTCGTTTGGCAAGAATGCGAAAGGGTCCAATGTAACGAGGAGCCAATTTGCCTTTGATACCGAAACGATGGGTTCCCTTTAGCGGAGTAACCCGAAGGTAAGCCTTCTCGTCGACTTCATAAGTCATAGGCTTATGTTTACGATCATATTGACTCTTTTGACGAGATTGGGCGGTTTTCAATTTCTCACGAATAATGCGAACCTGCTCTTCTGCTTCCCGAATCATATCCGGGCCAAAGAGTTGTCTTTCCCCGGTTTCTGACCAGTTAAGAGGCGTTCGACATTTTCGTCCATAAAGAACTTCGAAAGGAGCCTTGCCTAAGCTGGCTTGATAACTATTGTTATAAGAAAACTCCGCGAATGGAAGGCATTTCTCCCACTCATTCTGAACGAGATGACAGAAGCTCGGAGCATATCTTCCAGAATTTGATTGACTCGTTCTACTTGACCACTTGATTGGGGATGGAAGGCGGTGCTAAAGGAGAGACGAGTTCCCATAGCATTTTGGAAACTTTCCCAAAATCGAGAGGTGAAGAGACTCCCACGGTCTGAATTAATTTCCAATGGAACACCATGAAGAGACACTATTCGGGAGATGTATAAATCGGCTAGCTGGCTAGTGGTGATACTCTCACGAACAGGTAGAAAGTGGGCTACTTTGGAAAGTCGGTCGATCACGACGAAGATGGCATTATTCCCTCTCTTGGTCCTGGGAAACCTAGTGATGAAATCCATACTGATTTTATCCCATTTCCATTCGGGAATAGCCAAAGGTTGAAGAGTGCCAACAGGCCGTTGATGCTCTGCTTTAACACGATGACATACGTCGCAATTAGCAATGTATTGAGCGATTTCTCTCTTCATCCTAGTCCACCAAAACCTCTGGCGTAGGTCTTGATACATTTTAGTACTACCGGGATGAATGGTGAGAGGGGATTCATGAGCTTCCTTAAGGATCAACTGGCGCAGATGTTGTTTCTTGGGAACCACCAAACGGTTCTCGAAGAAAACAGCACCTCGCTCATCCATGGAGAAACATTTAGCAACTCTGCTAGCGATGTTTTCCTTAATCCAGGATATGCCCTTATCATACCGCTGGGCGGTTATGATTTGATCCGTAAGGGTAGGTTTCGCCACCAGGGTGGATAGGAATCCTTGAGGAACAATGTGAAGATTTAGCTTACGAAATTCCTCATGGAGAAGTGGTTGACTTTGTTGTAACATCAGGTTGTTACAATAGGACTTACGACTTAGCGCATCAGCCATGACATTGGCTTTGCCCGGGGTGTAAGTTATTCCTAAGTCATAGTCCGAGATCAACTCAACCCAACGTCTTTGCCTGAGATTCAAATCTGGTTGGGTGAAGATATATTTCAAACTTTGGTGGTCGGTGAAGATCTCGCGACGATTACCGAGAAGGTAATGTCGCCAAGTTTTAAGTGCATGGACTACAGCTATAAGCTCTAGATCATGTGTAGGATAATTTTCCTCATGTGGGTGTAATTGCCGTGAAGCATAGGCAATTACCTGACGATCTTGCATGAGTATGCAACCTAGTCCTTGTCGCGAGGCGTCGCAATAGATAATAAAGTCCTTGGAGAAGTCTGGTGGTACCAGTACGGGGGCAGATGTCAGGCGTCGTTTCAGTTCTCGAAAACTGACCTCGCACTATGGAGGCCACTTGAACTTTTTATCTTTCTTGAGGAGTTCAGTTAGAGGTTTAGCAACCTTGGAGAAATTTTCGACGAAGCGGCGGCAATAGCTCGCTAAGCCAAGGAAGCTCCGAACTTGCTTAACTATCTCAGGTGGAGTCCAATCAAGGATGGCTTGAACTCGCTCGGGATTGACAGCAATACCCTTACCAGAGATTACATGGCCTAGATAGGTCACTTCTAGTAACCAAAATTCACACTTGGAGAATTTGGCATAAAGGCGATGCTCTCGAAGTTTCATCAATACCAGCCTTAGATGTTCGGCATGTTCCTCTTCATTCTTGGAGTAGATGAGTATGTCATCGAGGTATACTGCGACGAATTTATCCAAGTACTCCATGAAGACTGAGTTCATTAACCGAGAGAAGGTAGCCGGGGCATTGGTTAAACCGAAGGACATGACGGTGTACTCGTATTGGCCATAACGAGTAACAAAGGCCGTTTTGGGTATGTCCCCGTTTCTGATTTTGATTTGATGGTAACCCAACCTCAAATCCATCTTGGAGAAGACTGGGGATCTAGCGAGCTGATCATACAGATCATTGATCCTGGGAAGCGGATATTTGTTCTTGATGGTGACCAAATTGACAGGTCGATAATCCACAACCATTCGATCCGTTCCATCCTTCTTCTTAACGAAGAGGACGGGGCAAGCCCAAGGAGAGGAACTAGGACGGATGAAACCCTTTTTCAAGGACTCATCGAGTTGATTCTTAAGCTCGGCTAGTTCTAAGGGTGCCATCTTGTAGGGTCTTCTAGAAATTGGAACGGTTCCTGGAACAAGGTCTATCACAAACTCAACATCCCTGTCAGGTGGAACACCTGGCAGTTCTTCTGGAAAGATATCCGGAAAATCTCGGACTACCAGAACATCCTCAAGGTCTGGAAGGGGGTTGGCATAGATAGCCTAAAGATACCCTTGCGCTCCAGGAAGTGAAGATGGCATGTAAGGGAAGTCGGTGTTCCGTAGCAGGCCAGTCCGGACTCACAAAATGGTCATCATGGAATAGGCAGCATCCTGCACAGCCATCTCAACAGTAACCCCGAGTCCATAGGAACAGTGAAGGGGCTCGGTAGACCCAGGATAAGAAGGAAATATCCTGACGGTGCAGAGATATTGGCTTTGATTAAAATCGCGGAACTGCTCTTCGACGGTGTATTCGGGATACCAACGGTAGCCCGTCTCAATCATTACCCGGACTAGCATAGCAGTATGATCGGGCACGTCGAGGCACCTGGTCAGGCAAACCACTTGGTTTTGAGCATGGTTGGCCATCTGAAAGCACAACCACAATGCAAAGACATCAGAATTCCTAGGGAAAATTGGACAGCATAACAACTGTAAATGCTCAGAAAAAGATTTGAGACATCCACAACAGTTCGGAATACCACTCAACAACATCATATCAAGGTTCTGATTCAATTAGCAACATACTAAGAATAGTAGAAACTAAACTTGGACTTGTAACAACAATCCTATAAGCTACTACGGATTAGTAACACGTGAACCTGATAGAAGAAGAGAGCCTAATCCTTAACCCACGTTGAATGAGAAGAGAATGACTCAGATCAGAGACATAGGGTAAAGGAGTAAAAGAGCCTTACGTTCCCTCCCACAATCAATTCCCCTACATATAACTAAGCATTTCTAGACTCGACATCGACCAGTTTGGCTCAACGAACCTACAGGCAGTCTGGCTCTGATGCCAACGCTGTCAGGACCCCGATTCCGAGTCACATTGATCTAGCCAGTAACACCTCATATCACTTTGCGGCCTCACGCACGGTACCCCATGGGTGTCACCTTACCATGGCCCGGGACCGTTTGCGTCTTTTGGCTCACGTATATGATAGTGTCGCTAGCATCCATATGACAGAGAACCCGGGCCGACATGGCTAGTCGTGAACCCAAAGCGGCACAGACCTATGGAGACAGGCATACATGAATCACATCGAGCATGTCGGTCATCAGCGAGTGATTCCGGGCTGTAGCACGGGGCTAACAGGACTCCGGGGAACCCGGGCTGTAGCAGGCTAGGCAGGACTCCGGAAATCACCGCGTGACATTTCCCCGAAGGGACAGACATAGGAACGAAGTGAAACACATGCCGGCCAGTCAAGTGTCCTGAACAGTAGTGCTGGGCTAGCAGGACTCCGGTGAACCGGGCTGTAGCGAACTACTATGGCTCGAGGAGCACTAGACTACATTTCCCCATAAGAAAGACTGCCAAGGATAAACAACTAGATTGTCGGATCCCACTCATACCAAGCATTTCAATCATACACACAATATGCCCGATATGAGTACATACAACATGGCATCACAACAAAACTCTACAATTCAAGTACTTTATTTAAAGGCTCCAGGGAGCCATACATAGCATGTTCATACAGATAGGGGTCACATGACCCGACACTCAAGTCATACAAACACACAAGCACATGCGGAAGCAGCTAGTCTGAGTACAGACTCTAGAAAGAAAGAAGGCTTCTCGAAGCCTGTCTATCTACATAGGGCCCTCCATGGCCAGGATCACCACCTGGGTGGCTAGTCACTCGTCGACGTCAAGGTCTACATAAAACCCATCGGAGGGGGCGGTGTTGTCGTCTGAAAACAGTAATTAAGCAAACATGAGTACAAGGTACTCAGCAAGTCTTACATCAGAACCTACTAAACATGCTTATTCTCAAGAAGGTGGTGGGGTTAATGCAGCAAGCCAGCTTTGACTCTTGGCTAAGCTATCCTACGGAACTTCACCAGTAAAATAGTTTTCGCACACAAGTCCACTACTCACCAACACAATACACCACCGTGGATCCTCCCTCGTCATCCTACGAGAGGGCCATCCTCGATACTCACACTTATCTTGAGTCTTTTAGTAGTATCCATTAACTTGTCTATGAACTGTATAGGCAACCAAGTAGTCCTTTACCACGGACGCGGCTATTCGAATAGTTTTATACCCTGCAGGGGTGTACTTCGTCATACACGCTTTCACCACTTACCGCCGTTTACACGACATGTACTCGGCAACCTTCAAGCGGAAGCCCAACAAGGGTGTCGGCCACGGCCTACCTAAACACTTAAGCCTCTAGTCCAGGTTTATCGCCTATCCAAGTTCCATCCGCAGGGAGTCCGGCCGAGGTTTCCACATACGGCCCCGAACGATGTGAACAGGGTTCCCGAGACACCAAACGGGTGACTCGGTACACCGTGCCACGGTGTATCTACCGTAACATAGCCCACCCCGAGGGTCAGCGCTACGCACGGCCGCCAACACATAACCTACAAGCACCAGAAACTATTTGCAACTCCTGGACAGAGTACTAGGGTGGTTAAGAAGCCGAGAGGGTCAATTAAGGATCCCAATGCATGGTAGTAGCTGAATCTTAAATAACACATACAGATCTCAGTTCTTAGGGACGGCCTCAATGAAACAACCCACCATGTACTCCTACATGGCCTCTCATTGATACCTTTACCAAAACATGTTCCACGCATCCCTCACATTACCGACATAAGCATTTCACTCTAGCCCATCACCCAGATGAACCAGACCTGACACAACTCTAAGCATAGCAGGCATAGCAAGGTAGGAATCACATACATGGCTCGATCAACTCCTACACATGCTAGTGGGTTTCATCTAGTTACTGTGGCAATGACAGGTCATGAAGAGGATAAGGGTTCAACTACCGTAGCACACAGCAGTTTGAATCGCATTATCTTAATGCAGTACACATGAGCAGAAGCGAGAACATGGGTTTGTATCGGAATGATCAATGGTTGCTTGCCTGATGGAGTGGTAGTGGGATACTGCCCTTCAGTTGGATACTCGTGAATATCCTCGGAGGCAGAACCTACCACGAAGAACACATCGAAATACAATCAACACATGACGATATGCAACAATATGATGCATGCTATGACATGGCAATATGAATGTGTCTTGGCCTAATGCAAGTTATATTATAAAGGAATGAACTCATTTGAACCAAAGATTCAAATATTAGCTCATTAAACATGGCCTTAATAGTGCATTTCCTTATTCTGCTTAAACAGCAAGGTGAACTTGTTTTCTCATGCATGAAACCATTACAGATGGATAGATTGAATTTTTCTGATAATTTTTCATATATAAATTATTTCATTTGGAGTTACGGTTGAATTTCTATGATTTTTAGAAGTTCTAAACATTTTCTGGAATTTCCTGTATAAAAATAAATCCAGAAAATCAATTACTGCGTCAGCAATGCGTCAGGGTGACGTCAGCAGGTCAAAGGCGCCAGCCCAGGTCAAACCTGACTGGTGGGCCCCTGCTGTCAGCCTCTCAGTGCACTAACTACGTTTAGTTAGCCTAATTACTGGGCAGGGCCCACTAGTCAGTGACTATACTAATTAAACTAACTAATTTTTAGTTAGAAACGAATTTGGATAATTAGCAGAGGGTGGCCCACTTGTCATTGACTCAGGGGAGTCAACTGGGCCCACCCAGTCCACGTCAGTGGTCAAATCCGCCGGTCAACAGGGCTAATCCCGCCGGCGTTGAGTCGCCGGCGAGGCCGGGACGGCGGAGGGCTTCGGAAAACGCCCTCAGGCGACCAAATCGACGGTGGAGACTATCTACGGATAGCTGGGAACAAGCCGCAGCGTTTGGTGGTGGTAGTTGGGCTTGGGGTGGCCGGAAACGTCGCCAGCGACGAGCTTGGCGGTTGCCGGAGTCGGGTGAGGACGGTTTCGAGGCTACGGTGCACGGGAGGAAGAACTGGTGGTGGCTACGGGTTCCTGGTGCTGCACTGAGCACGGTGAGGCGCTCGGACGTGTGCTTGCACGGCCGTAGCCCCGACGGCGACATGGCCGGTGGCGAGGAGCTCTCGGGTGCGGTGGAAAATGGAGCTAGGGAACGAGCGCGAGCACGAGAGAAGAGGGGAAAGGAAGAGGAGCTCACAGCGGAGTCGGAGAGGGGGTCAGCGAGCTCGGGGAGGTCCTGGCGGCGTCGAATCGACCGGAGATGGCTCGGGTGCCCGAGGTTGAAGACGAGGGCGAAGGCGGCAAAGCAGGGCTTCCGGCGAGGCGTGGCTCGGTGGGGAGGACGAGGGAGTCGTGGCGGAGCTAATGGGCTCGTCGGAGGGGCGAGGGAGTGGCTGTAGTGGCAACTACAGCGATCAGCGGCGAGGGACGTGCTCGGCCGTCGCAGGGGAGAGTGAGAGAGACGAGGGGGAGAGTGCGAGAGGATGAGAGGGAGACGTGGGGGTCGCGTGGCGTCCTCTGGGCGTCTCCCGGCGTCGGCAGAAGCAGGAGGTGGCTGGCGCGTGGCCGGCGCACAGCGAGCACGCGCCCCTACCTCCTGGCGCGAGGTAGGGGGTGACTGGCCGAGCTAGTAGGCTGGGCCGAGCCAGGTAAGGCCCAGGTGGGCTTCTTTCTCCTCTCTTTTTTTGATTTAGTTTCTGTTTTCTATTAAACTGCAACTGTTTAGCTTTATTTAAAATACTAAAACATTTCCAAAAATCCTAAAAATAAATGTGGCCTCTGTTTAGATTATTTCCAACAGGAAACATTTATTCCCAGAATTATTTGAGCATTTAGATTATTTTATAGCATTTAAATGCCCAAATTCAAAAACTTATGATTTAATTCAATGACCTTCTGTTGACCTAGAAAATTGTGCACCAATTTTGCCAGAGGTTCTAACCTAAGACAAAGAGTGAACTTTTTAGAAGGGCATTCCAGGTTCATTGAAAATATTTTTAGTAAACCCTAGTTGTTTCCAGGGGGGGTGTTGGGGGTTCTGTCTTCCCCAATTCAAATTTAAGAAGAATTTAAACATGATGCACATTCTAATGCTTGGACTAGCTAGGGTGTGACAATATGTCACCTTTGGTGATAAATCAAAGGGTAAAGTGGTTGGCCTTGGTAAGGTGGCCATCTCACATGATAGTTCCATTCAAAATGTCATGCTCGTTGAATCTCTCGGCTACAACTTACTTTCAGTATCTATACTTGCTGATTTCGGTTTGAATGTCCTATTTACTGAGGTAGATTGCCAAGTATTTCGTCGAGACAATCATAAAATGGTCTTTACTGGTATGCGTAGAGGTGATCTTTACATTGTCGATTTCTCTAAAAAGGCACAACCTAAAACTTGCTTTGTTGCTAAATCCTCAAAAGGTTGGTTGTGGCATAGACGACTAGGTCACATTGGCATGAGAAACCTTGACAAGCTTATTAAAGGAAATCATATCCTTGGAGTTAACGATGTCATATTTGATAAGGATAGACTTTGCAGTGCTTGTCAAGCAGGTAAACAGGTTGGAGGAAGGCATCTCGTGAAGAACATCATGACCATAAGAAGGCCACTCGAGCTACTTCATATGGATCTTTTTGGTCCCAACGCCTACAAGAGTCTCGGTGGAAATTCTTTTGGTCTAGTTATAGTTGATGATTTTTCAAGATTTACGTGGGTGTTCTTTCTTAATGACAAGTCGCAGGTCCAGAAGATCTTCAGAAACTTCGCTAGGAAGGCCCAAAATCAGTTTGACGTGAAGATCAAGAAGGTTCGGAGTGACAACGGAACGGAGTTCAAGAACGCAAATGTGGACACCTTTCTTGACGAAGAAGGGATTTCACACGAGTTCTCGGCTACGTACACACCTCAACAAAATGGAGTTGTTGAGAGGAAGAACCGGACGCTCATCGAAATGGCAAGAATGATGCTTGATGAATACAAGACGCCGAAGCACTTTTGGGCAGAAGCGGTTGAGACAGCTTGTCACGCAACAAATCGCTTATATCTTCACAAGCTACTCGGCAAGACGGCATACGAGCTTCTCACCGGTAACAAACCCCAAGTTGGATACTTTCGAGTATTCGGCTCAAAGTGCTACATTATTGATAAGCATCGTCGTTCAAAGTTTGCTCCTAAATCTCATGAAGGTTTTCTACTTGGTTATGGCTCAAACTCTCACACTTACCGTGTCTACAACAATTTCACCCGAAAGGTTGAAGAGACGGTAGATGTGAAGTTTGATGAATCTAATGGCTCGCAAGTAGAGCAATTGCCAATTGATGTAGGAGACAAAGACTCTTCAGAAGCAATCCAAGACTTGTCCATTGGCAAAATTCGTCCAACGGAGGTGAAGGAGAGTACTTCATCCGTCCAAGCGGAAGCTTCTACTTCACGACAAGGTGAACCAAGAATCGACACGGAAGCATCCACAAGTGGGACACACCAAGATGAAGAAGACAAGGAAATGCATCAAGACGAACATCAACAACCTCTTTCTCCACCACGACAAGACAACGACGACGTCAACAATGAAGAAGGCCAAGAAGAAGAACAAGATGAAGAAGATGTTCAACGAAGACCCAAGCAAAAGCTCTCACAAGTTCGAGCAAGAATTGCCAAAGATCATCCCGTCGAGCAAATCCTCAATGATATACAAACCGGGAGAATCACTCGCTCAAAAACTCGTTCAGCTAACTTTTGTGAAAACTATTCATTCATCTCTAGCATTGAACCTATGAAGGTTGAAGAAGCATTGGAAGATCCGGATTGGATAAACGCTATGCATGAAGAGCTACACAATTTTGAGAGAAACCAAGTTTGGACATTGGTTGAGAAGCCCGACAACAACCACAACATCATTGGTACCAAATGGGTGTTTCGCAACAAGCAAGATGAAGATGGACAAGTGGTTCGCAACAAAGCACGTCTCGTCGCCCAAGGGTACACACAAGTCGAAGGTATGGACTATGGTGAGACATATGCTCCCGTTGCTAGACTTGAGTACATTCGCATCTTACTTGCCTATGCTAATCACCATAATATCACCTTGTACCAAATGGACATTAAAAGTGCTTTTCTAAATGGTGAAATAGAGGAGGAAGTTTATGTCAAAAAACCTCCCGGCTTTATCAATCCTAAGAAACCAAATCATGTTTACAAACTTCACAAAGCTCTTTATGGTCTTAAACAAGCTCCTAGCGCATGGTATAAATGCTTGACCAAGTTCCTTATTACAAGTGGTTTTGAAATTGGTAAAATTGATTCTACTCTTTTTACTAAAAGGGTTAATGGAGAACTATTTGTATGCCAAATTTATGTCGATGATATCATATTTGGTTCAACTAACCCTCTCTTTAGTGAAAAGTTTGGAAAGCTAATGTCAGAGAAGTTTGAGATGTCTATGATGAGTGAACTCAAATTCTTTCTCGGTTTGCAAATCAAGCAAATTAAGGAAGGTACATTTGTCTCTCAAATGAAGTACACCAAGGACTTATTCAAGAAGTTCAATATGGAAGAATGCAAAGGTATGTCTACACCCATGCCTACTAGTGGACATAATGATTTGACCAAAGATGGTGAACCGGTTGATCAAAAGGTTTATCGCTCTATGATTGGTTCATTGTTATACCTATGTGCTTCACGTCCCGATATTATGCTAAGTGTGTGCATGTGTGCACGATATCAAGCTGCTCCTAAAGAATGTCATCTTAAGGCTGTGAAAAGGATAATGAGATATTTAATCCATACACCAAATTTTGGCATTTGGTATCCTAAGAGGTCTTCTTTTGATCTTGTTGGCTATTCCGACTCGGATTATGCCGGAGACAAGGTTGATAGAAAGTCCACTTCGGGTACTTGTCAATTTCTTGGTAGATCTCTTGTGTCTTGGTCTTCCAAGAAACAAAACTCGGTATCCTTATCCACCGCCGAAGCGGAATACATTGCCGCTGGTTCATGTTGTGCTCAATTACTTTGGATGACCCAAACTCTTAAAGATTATGGGATTTATGTGAAACATGTTCCACTGCTTTGTGACAATGAAAGTGCTATCAAAATTGGTCATAATCCTGTACAACATTCTCGAACTAAGCATATTGAAGTTCGTCATCATTTCATTCGAGATCATGTTGCTAAGGGTGACATTGATCTTAAGCATGTTCGCACCGATAAGCAATTAGCGGATATATTTACTAAACCTCTTGATGAGAAAGTGTTTTGCAGGTTGAGAGGAGAATTGAACATCATTGATGCTTCGAACTTGGAGTAGAAACTCCATTGGATACATGCAAGACATGAGCTTATGACTAATCCATGATATATCTCTTATGATAACTATCTTATGTCTTGGATATATTTGCACCTTGCATGTTGTCTAACCCATGTAGGTGCTTGGTTGAATCTAATTCCATGAGATTGCGACTCACTCACATCTTGAGCAATCTCTACATCACCAAGACTCTACACAATGGTGGTTGAAGACAAGGAAGCATAAAACCATTCAAACATATCCTTTGACAAATTCTATGTTGAGCTTCATGATTGTCATTTTTGGATACACAAGTGCTCTTCCTTGCAAGAACTAACCCATGTAGGTAGATGAACTCAAACTCCAAGTGGTACTCTCAACTCTTGATGAGCTACATCAACCTTGAGCACCCACACAAGTTCAACTACATGAGCAAGAACCACACCACCACCCAAGGTATGTTATTCCATCTTAGAGAAGCTTTACTCCAAGACATGAGTCAAAGCAACTCAACAAGATGTGAATACATCAAGATGCTTAAACGAAAAATGGTAAACCCATTTTGAGCTTAAACGATGAGTATGACCTATGATCAAGTGTTCTCACTTGACTCCTAAGTCAATATACTCTAACATAGGTGACTATGTCACCGCCCAACTCTAGATGAAGTTCTCTTGTGTTCTTTTTGTGTGTATCTCATGCATGTTTAGTTTCTTTCTCTTTTTCAAAAACAAAAAAAACTCCATCTAGATTTTTCAGTCTCTTCTCTTTTCTTTCTGTTTATGTTCTGCATTTTCTGCATTTAATTCCTTGCAAATCCTTCAGGTAATTCATTGCAAATCTTTGTGAGATCCTACATGTCTAGTGAGCTGAGGTGACAAGTGTTTTTCTCTGTGTGAACTCGGTTTCACCGACTTGTAATTTTTGGTCCAACCGAATCTTTTCGGTGCCACCGAAACATACCACTCGGTGCCACCGACTTCGCAACAGGAAAAACAGTTTGCCACTTGTTCTATATTTCTTCTGATCCAGCTCTACTCAATGAATCTTGTCCTCTATAAGCATCACAGTTTTATCCATTGCTTTGTGCTGAGTCTCAAGGACCAAACCTATACGACGGATTCTAGAAAGCCCTTCTTGGAAATTGATGTCAAAGGGGGGGGAGAGAGATCACATCAAAGCTTATAGGAGAGAGAGATCACATCAAGGGAGGGAAAAAGTCTCAAGGACCAAACCTACAAGAGAGAAAGTATTAAGGGGGAGAGAGAGACTTCCAGGGGGTGAGAATACTCAAGGATCCCATATGTCCCAGATGCTTGATGCTTGATGTTCAAGAGGAGAGATGTCACATGTCTTTTTAGGGGGAAATACATGTTCATTTGTATCTTTCAGCTCTGATTTGCTGTTCCTTATCTTCTCCCAATATCCCATGTAAGATTCTGGGGGAGCAAGACACCTAAGGGAAAGAAATCAGTCAAATTCATTGCATATCTTTATTCTTGGGGACATATTGAATCCAATGTGGTACCTTGTACTCACTCTCTACATGTCATCCCAGTCTTGGTATTCTTGTGGATTCTTTTGTTTGCTCTGGCTAGTGGATGTACCTGTGTTATCTAACTTTGTTTGTGCAGGTTCATTCCATCCTAAGCCAACTCAAGACCACAAGGTAAGTATATGCATCAAAATCATGAGTATGAGGAGTTCTTGCTTATGTACATACTGTTTGCAAGAAGGACTCATGAGCATGAAGGTATTTTCCTTGATAATCTTTTGCTCTGATGCATATGGCCAAGATACATGTAACACATTGCCTACTCTGTCATGGTTATGCTCTCACATGCCTCTATATTTCATATTTACATGAGTGCATACATGTAGGGGGAGCCTATGCTTGTTACATGTCCTTCCAAAGCTTTACTTGCTGTTCTTTATATCTTTATGTAAAGCTTTGATGTATGTTGCCATCAATTACCAAAAAGGGGGAGATTGAAAGCACAAGTGCTCCCTAGGTGGTTTTGATAATTGATGACAACATATCTCTTGTTGGACTAACATTTCTATCTAGCATGTTTCAGATAAGTTCAACAATGGAGTGGCATGGACTAAAGGTTGTGGGAACTCCTTCAAGATGCTAAGGACAAAGGATTGGCTAAAGCTTCAAGCTCAAGACTCTTCATTTTAAATTTTAGTGATCCAAGATCACATTGAGTCCATAGGAAAAGCAAATACTATCAAGGAGGGATGAGGTGTTGCTTAATGAGCCTCTTGCTTCATGTGCTTAATGATATGCTCCAAAATCCTCAGCTACTTTCCCACTTCCACATATGACCTAAACCCAAAGCCAAACTCGGACCTACCGATTATTCCTATCCGGCGCCACCGAGTTTCACCTGTCATAGCCATTGCCAGAAACCCTAATCAGTTCGATCTCACCGATGGGATCTCGGTCTCACCGAGATGGGCTTGCAAACTCTCTGTTACCTATTGCAATATTTTCGGTCCCACCGAGATATGCAATCGGCCCCACCGAGTTTGCTTGGCCAACTCTCTGTTTCACTTATTACCCAAATCGGTCCCACCGAGTTTGAGTAATCGGTCAAACCGAGTTTTGGATTTACCCAACCCTAGCACATCAGTCCCACCGAGTTGAACCAGTCGGTCCCACCGAGTTGAACCAGTCGGTCCCACCGAGTTGAACCAGTCGGTCCCACCGAAAATCTCTAACGGTCACTAGGTTTCCTATTTCGGTCTGACCGAGTTTGTTGATTCGGTCCCACCGAGATTGGTAAATCGTGTGTAACGGTTGGATTTTGTGTGGAGGCTATATATACCCCTCCACCTCCTCTTCATTCATTGTGAGAGCCATCAGAACACATACACAATTCCAACTCATATGTTCTGAGAGAGAACCACCTACTCATGTGTTGAGACCAAGATATTCCATTCCTACCATATGAATCTTGATCTCTAGCCTTCCACAAGTTGCTTTCCACTCAAACCTTCTTTCCACCAGATCCAAATCCTATGAGAGAGAGAGTTGAGTGTTGGGGAGACTATCATTTGAAGCACAAGAGCAAGGAGTTCATTACCTACACACCATTTGTTACTTCTTGGAGAGCGGTGTCTCCTAGATTGGCTAGGTGTTACTTGGGAGCCTCCGACAAGATTGTGGAGTTGAACCAAGGAGTTTGTAAGGGCAAGGAGATCGCCTACTTCGTGAAGATCTACCGCTAGTGAGGCAAGTCCTTCGTGGGCGATGGCCATGGTGGGATAGACAAGGTTGCTTCTTCGTGGACCCTTCGTGGGTGGTTGCTTCTTCATGGACACTTCGTGGGTGGAGCCCTCCGTGGACTCGCGCAACCATTACCCTTCGTGGGTGGAGCCCTTTGTGGACTCGTGCAACCATTACCCTTCGTGGGTTGAAGTCTCCATCAACGTGGATGTAGGATAGCACCACCTATCCGAACGACGGGAAAAACATCCGTGTTTCCAATTGCGTTTGAATTCTCCAAACCCTTCCCCTTACATTCTTGCAAATTGCATGCTTTACATTCCGCTGCTCATATACTCTTTGCATGCTTGCTTGATATGTATTGTGTATGTTGTGCCTAAAACTCCACTCAAACCAAAAAGGCCTAAAAATTGCAACTTTAGCACTAAGTGTCTAATCACCCCCCCCCCCTCTAGACACATCTACTTCTAGATCCTACAACGCTTCTTGGCGCTGACCGTTGGCTTTTCATCATCGCTGCTGTCGTCATCGGCATTGCTGTCGTCATCGTCCTCCTCCTCGTTTGACCATTCCTCCTCATCATCATCGTCGTCCTCTTCTTCGTCCTCTGACGGCTCCTCGTCCGTCTGGTTCTCATCTGACGACTCCGGAGGCAGTGTCCCTTCCATGAACCGGATATAATCAAGGTCTGGGCTCGACGCTGGACTCATGGAAGACGAGCGAGATGATTCTGATGTTGACCTATCATCGGGCGCCAGACTGCTGGCCGAACTGCCGTCCTCGCTATCTCTCAACATGGCTGCAGACTGTGTGTGCCAGTGTGTAGCGCGACCTGCCGGGGATGATGAAGATGGTGGACACTTAAGTGGGGTATGTAGAGAAGAGGAATTGCCAATTGAAGCGGGGATTGAAGCGGGGGTTGACGTACTATCTAACCGCTGATATAATCAACCACAATTATTTGTACCCAGTCGCTCCAAATTCCCGGGGTTGCGCATGACTCCTTATTTATGGTTGGTTGCGCAGGACTCCTATTGGCTATTTGGCCGGTTTGCTTTTTCAGGACAAAAACAAGGAACGAGTTTTGGGATTATGCACCGGTACCGGTATGAACGGAGTAGGACAGTTGGCAAGCAATACATTGAGCTTTTCTTATTGATAAAGCCAGCAATAATCTAATTAGAAAGGAAAATAAAAAAAGACAAAGAAAAATATCTGCATGAATCTTCGCGTAACATCAATGGCATAGGACCTAGATGTGCATTACTTAGAGCACATCTAGATGTGCTTTAACAATACTGTCAAACAAAACCCCTAATCATCATTGCCAACAGCGCATAGAACATGGCTAATGCGACAACCACAACTACACATGCTAGTTCCTTCTTGTCTCTTGCTTTCATCTCTTGCTTGTGATTGATTCTTTCTTTCTTCATCGTACTGATTGTACATTCCAGATCAGCCAGTTTCTTCTTCAGCTTTACGTTATCTTCTGTGAGCTTGGTGATAACACTCTGAGCCCTGCCATGCCATTCTTCATCTTGCCAGTTAACAAAGGCACAAGCCTCATATCCATGCCAATGTTAAATAGTATTCTGGATGAGCGGTGGCATTAACTGAAGTAAAATGATGAACTTAATTAGCACTAACCTCTAAGGGACAACTGAGAAACTGCCTGCCAATGTCGAATCCCTCTGTGCATACACGTCGAGCGGGAGTGTGCCCATGCACACAACTCATCTTTTGGTACTTCTCGGTGGCGCAAAACTCGGAGTCGAACTCGTGTTGCGGGAGTCTGGAGTCAAGCTCCGGATCCGGCGACATATCTCTTTCCTGGGGGGGGGGTCATTCAGGACGGATTCAGCAAGGAGCCATACTTTGGACATGGTAAAAAGATCGGGATAGATTGGAACCTGACAGGACGATTCGGATCCGTAGTACACCTACCTTCTGATGACCTTAGGCAAGTGCTCGGCAGCGACCGTCGTCGTGGCGGTGATACGAGCAGGAGCAGCCGCACCGAAACCATCGGCACCACTCGTCTGCATTCCCCCAATGTTAGCGCAACGCGAGGGAATTTGGGTGCTATGTAGGGATTTGGGGGGAATGGGGAAACAGTGAAAATAAGCTAACGGTCGGGAACTACTAATGGCACTATATATATATTGTATACGACACACTGTTTGTACATGTCGTTTGTGTTAGGTATTACAACGTCACACACGATTTTCGCACCAAACCATGTGAGAAGACAACGTAGGTTAGACACGGTTGCTGTTACATAACCGTATGTGATGTACTACCCTATACATATAATTGAGTTACGGTGAGATACCATGTAAATAGCCGCTCTGTGGATATCCGTAAAAAAAAGACACCCGCTCTGCATATAGAGATGGCGGCGGCGGCCTAGGCAGTGGCTACCGGAGAAGAGGTCAATCCTCGGTCGGTGAGCAGTGGCGGCGTCATAGGAGGTCAATCCTCATTCTACGACGGGAGATAGGAGGAGCTCAACCATCGAGGTCGGCGGCGGCATGATTCGAGCACATCCATCACGGTCGATGGCGCGCAGGATTGTGGAGGTTGAACTTCAGGCGGCAGCCGCATTAAGCTTTGCTCCTCGGCCCTGCTGTCTTGGCATGCCGCCGCATCGCGCTTGTCTGTCTGCTGGGTGGAGGTCGCCGCGCGGCTAATTAATTAAGGTATTCTTTCCGTGAGTGGCTAAATTTAGGTATTCAATTCCTAATTGTAGTGTTGTACTAGTACTCTGCGTGTAAATTGACTGGCTATTAATTTTTGTCATAGCACATCTGGATAACAACATGGAGCACCCTGAGTAATTATTAAAATAAAACCTTGTCATTTATGCATGCATCTTTGGACAGCAGTTAATCCGTGTATTAATGTTGTTGTTTTGTTTTTAATTACCATTTGTGTGCTGCAGATGGAACAATCTCAATGGATGAAGAATCAGAGAACCACAGATTTTATCAGTGGCGTGACAGAGTTCATGAATTTGGCTGGAAGTACAAAGAGGAGAATTGGTGATGCGTATTACATCCTGTGTCCATGTACTGATTGTGCCAATACAGAGTCACATGAAGTTGCAGATGTCCAGATGCACTTAGTCTCTAGGGGATTCATGGATGGATATACACGTTGGACCAGACACGGTGAACAGGAGGTCATGGATGAAGATACCCAGGGCAGCGAGATGCCAAACCCCGATCAGTGTCACATGGATGTTGAATCTAACATCGGGGCAGAGGCGTCAAGCTACCAATGGAACACCGGAAAGCCGAAACACTCACTGGAAAACCAAGACGTCGACGCAGATGACGACGATCTTGATATGCCAGATTTTGCTACTATGATTGCAGATTTCGAGGGCCCAGATAAGCATATGATTGGGTACAAGGATCTACCAACCATTGATGCGGACTCCAAGAAAGAATTGTATCCAGGTTGCAAAAATAAATATTCCAGGTTGAGTGCCGCCCTGGCGCTTCTCAGATTTAAAGCAGCAAATGGTCTATCAAACAAGGGCTTCACAGAGATGTTAGGTCTTTTGAAAGAAATTCTTCCGAAAGATAATGTGCTCCCTAGAAGCACGAATGGAGCAAATAATTTTTTTCCCATTGGAACTTGAAGTACAGAAGATACACGCCTGTGTGAATGACTGTATATTGTACCGTGGTGAGTACAAAGATTTTCATGCATGTCCCACTTGCAAGAATGCATGATACAAGTGCAAGAGAGCAAATGACAAGTACAAATTGCACGACAAGATCAAGACAGGAGTCCCATTCAAGGTTGTTTGGTTCTTGCCTTTAATTCCAAGGTTGAGGCGTTTGTTTGCAAACCCTAGAGAGGCAAAGAGGTTGCAGTGGCATCACGATGAGCAAATTGTGGATAGGTATATGAGGCACCCGAAAGATGGGGCTCAGTGGGAATTAATCGACAAAAAGTTTGAAAATTTTGCCATGGATCCTAGAAGTATAAGGCTCGGGGAGTGTATTGATGGGATGAATCGTTTTTGCGATATGAGCACCAATCATAGCACATGGCCAGTGCTTTTGTGTATATAACCTAGATCCTTGGTTGTGTATGAAGAAAAAATACATTATGATGTCAATGATTATCCAAGGCCCGAAGCAACCTGGAAATGACATCGACATTTACTTTCAGCTACTAGTAGAAGAACTGCTGACAGTGTGGATAGATGCGCCTGCTGTAAAATGTTATGATGCTTACAGAAAGGAGATTTTCGATCTAAATGCCATGCTGGTGCACACCATTCAAGATATGCCGGTATTAGGCAACACATCGGGGCAGAAAACAAGGGGAGAAGTAGGGTGTGTCACATGCATGGATAGGAAAGCTAGCAGAAGACTTCCCAACTCGCACAAAACAGTGTATTTGCGTCATCGTAGGTTCTTACAGAAAAAACACCCATACCGAAAGATGAAAGCTGAATTTGATGGTACGGCAGAGGCAGCTGCAGCCCCAAGACCCTATGAAGGGGTGGTGGTCCACAACATGGCTAAAAAATTAATGTTGTGCTTGGCAAGAACCACCCTTTGACGGTGAAACTAACACCCAAGGATCAAGTGTTTAAGAAGAAATCGGTGTTCTGGAAATTACCTTACTGGGAGATTCTACATGTACGTCATTGCATCGATGTCATACACGTAGAGAAGAACGTATGTGAAAGCATCCTTGGTACTCTGCTCAAGACTAAAGGTAAAAGAAAGGATGGTGACGGTTCACGGCTCAATATGCTTACTGATCAATCACAACACAAGAGTGAAGGAGAAGATGATGACAAAGTCATCAAAGATCGCTAGAGTTACAATTTCAGTACAAAAGAAGCAACACAATTCTTTACCTATTTGTTGTCAGTTAAGACACCCTCTTCCTACTCCGCAAACATCAGAAGTCTCGTGGATGTGAGCTTAGCTAAAATGAAGTTGGGACACATGAAGTCACATGATTGCCACGTAATGTTGACACAAATCCTCCCAGTGGCCATCAGGAATCTGATGCACAAAGATATAAGAAACACACTCATTGACCTCTGTGATTTCTTCAACCAACTATGGCAAAAAGTTGTAGATCCTGAAGAGTTGGATCATATGCAAGATGATATTGCAAGAATATTGTCCAACCTAGAGATGTTTTTCCCACCATCATTCTTTGACATCATGGTACATCTCACTGTGTATCCCTTCGAGCGGTTCATGGGAATCCTGAAGCACTTTTGTTGGAACCGAAACCATCCAGAGGCAAGCATCCTACAAGGTTATACCACGGAGGAGGTGGTTGAGTTTTGCATCGAATACATGAAACAAAGACCTATAGGTTTTCCCCTCTCTCTCCACGAGGGAAGGCTGAAAGGTAAGCCAGTCCTTACTGGCACACAAATGGCTACACCCGGAGAATTGGCAGCGAAAGCCCATTTGACGGTACTGCTTAACATCCCAGTTCTCATCGCTTATGCCGAAGAACACTTGGCAAAGATACGCCAAAGATTCTTACCAATAGTGCCTTCATCAGAGGTGGAGATGAAGGAGCACACTAAGAACTACGCCGAATGGCTGAAGAATCGTTTGGCACAAGGATCCATCAATGACATTGCTACGTGGTTGGCACAAAAGCCATCACCTACGGTATTGACGTACCAAGCATATGATATAAATGGATACACGTTCTACACTGAGGAACGTGATAAGAAGACCTCGTATCAAAACAGCTCTGTTCGAATAGAATGCATGACTGCAAATGAAGCTGATAAAAGCCTATACTATGGAACCATCAAAGAGATTTGGGAGCTTGATTACGTGAAAGTTAAGGTGGCATTATTCAGGTGCGCATGGATCCCTCTTGGTCAGGTAAGGATTGTTGAGTATAGGAAGACCTGTGTTAACAGGACAACGATGGCATATCACGCGGACCCATTCATTCTTGCCAGCGATGCTACCCAGATTTTCTTTGTGGAAGACCCCTTGCATAAGAATGGACATTTAGCGATGCATGGGAAGAGAAGGGTACTGGGTGTCGACGCTGTTGCCGATCAGGACGAGTATGATGAATTTGATGAGTTGCCAACCAAGGGATCACACACCCTTGCAACAGAGAAGAAGTTTAAAATCATCAAAAAACCCAAGTTCATTCGGGGTCAACTTAATGATCCTAGTTCCCCCATGTACATGGGAATTAAGCTGTAAGACTAGTCTTTATGCCTACCCTACAACTTAATTCGTTCAATTTAGAACTGTCGTGTGTACTGAATTTGTGAGTTATGCCCATTTTTCTATTAATGTAAGAACCGTTAATATGTTGACCTTGATATGCTGTCAGCTCAGGCAATGAATATCAACTATTTTTTGTTATTATTATTATTATTATTATTATATCATAGAGGCAGCACACTCAATCGATCTCACTACAGTATGTGTGAACAAAAATATGCAATCTGGTTTGCGAATAGCACACGGTTCATTGATGAAAGCCGTGTGCCGACCAAACCCCGCCACCACCCCGCCCACGAACTGAGTCATGATTTTTGATTGGCCAGAACCCAATCGTAAGTCTGCACCGTTGGATGCTCCCAGATCGAACATCGATCCTCATACCTTTCGACAGCACATGCATTTCCGGTTGTAATTTTATTTTTATGCACAAAATGCATGTTAATATCAAAAATATCTTAAATATAGCTAAAGATACCTGAAATGCGCCAGAAAATCAAACCCGTGGTATAATGGTGATTGCGTACCGTGGAAATTTTTATGAGGCCAAATGATGAAGTCACCGGCCATAGGAGTTTGAATTGACACGTCTCCTTTTGGAAAACCATGATCCTTCATGTGAGATGCTCCAGTTTGGAAGGAGCGGTCATCAAAACTTGTGCCAAACTTTACCAATTTTTTCCATAGGGTCATGAGAGCATGCCACAGGCACACATCGATTTTGATGATGTCCGAACTCCATCTAAATTTTCTGTAATTAAAATACCAACTAGGCCTACGTCAGTGGCCGCACCACGCGGCTGAAATGTTTCAAACTTCTCCCCGCTTCTCGAACAAACGGATGAGAACTCACAAAGTGACACACAAATGATCTGTACACCTTTGCTAGGCTGATAATAAGGGGTATCATAGCTAGTATCATGCATGCCAACTAGGCAATTTTGATGAGCTATCATAGAATTAATTAAATGAAGAAAGAGAGGGTTAAGTATCATATCATGAAACCATATCATAATAAATGTTTGTGTCATGCATGACAATATAAATAAAGTACTACATATGATACTAGCTACTCTATGATACTATGCATTATTAGAGCAAGTAAGTACACAATAGAGTGACATAAGACTAGGCACAATGGGTAGTAACATAGAATGTTACTAGTCTATGTTACTACCTCTATAGTGGGGACTAAAATATGTGTAGTAACATGCAACACTTCATTTATTAGGCTATAGACTCATCTTGCCTTGAGATGTGTGATGTTACTCAGACTAGCCACAATGGGTAGTAACATAGACTAGTAACATGCCCATGTGTTATACTAGTCTATGTTACTACCTCTATAGTGGGGAGTAACATATATGTGTGGTAACATGCAACACTTCATTTATTAGGCTATAAACACATCTTGCCTTGATATGTACATGTGATGTTACTCATACTACTAGTAACTAGCTATGTTACTACTTTCCTCTCTTTCTTCATTTATTGCTTGCCACATCATCTACTTTATCTAGATATGTGTGATGTTACTACCTACGTTACTCCCATTGTGGGTAGTCTCATACTATAGTATAAGACTATACCCACAGTGGGAGTAACATAGGTAGTAACATCACACATATCCACTTTCCTCCATTTCTTCATTTATTGCTTGCCACATCATCTATTTTATCTAGATATGTGTGATGTTACTACCTATGTTACTCCCATTGTGGGTAGTCTGGCTATAAGGAATAGAATAATATATATGTGCTTATTAGTTCGAGGAAAGAGAAGAGAAGCGGGCTCTTGGTTAGTAGAGCCAGCTGCAACAGGAGACCCAAGACACTTTGTGAGGATGTAAGGTGGGCCAACTATTGATAAACTAGTACGTATATAAAACTTATTATTGTACATACCCGCTAAGAGGTTGGCTGTATATGACATGTCAACTTCTTATAGCCGACCCTTGGCTGTATTATTAACCATGCTCTTAGTGAGGTAGCTAGTATATCATAGACAACTAGCTAGTATCAGACTAGCCACAGTAGGAGTAACTTCAGCAGTAACACCGAATCCAACTCAGCAAACTTGCTTATGTGGCAATAAGTTAATGAGGAGAGAGAAAGTTTCAGTAACTTAGATAGTTATTGTAGCATCGCATGTCCCAATGCAATATGAGTCTGTAACCTAAGAAATGAAGCTTTGCATCACATTACACTTATGTTACTACCCACTATGAAGGTAGTAACATATATAGTCTAGGGATATGTGTATGTTACCAGTGTACTACTCTCCATTGTGGCTAGCTAGTCTCATACTCCCTCCTTTCCGGTTTAGCTAGGCTGGTTGTAATGGTATTATCATAAGTGGTATCATGCATGCCAACTAGACTTTTTGGATGATGTGGTATCATATCATGATACCGTGTCATATTAAATGTTGTACTACTACTTTGTGTGATTTGTAAGGCAACCTAAGATGTTAACTTATGATACTATGCATTACGGAAGTAGCTAGTATCCTAGCTACACTATCATATATATGCATGATACTACTAGTATATATATATATATATATATATATGATACTCCCCATTACAACCAGCCTTATAGGGCTCAATTCAAAAAACTCACCAACCAAGGTAGATGGTGAGTGGTGGAATACCTTTTGTAGTTTGCAAGAACACCCAATTAATGCTTTTGTTTTCCTCAAAAATTTATGTTTTCCAATGTATTAATTGCAATACATGCATATATAAAGTACATGCATTGGTCAACTTTCTCTTAATACTTGCATGCAATGATTTAATGCACCTTGGAATCTGGACATGTGATGGGGAACAACCAAATTGAGCCTTATAAAATGGAAAAACTAAAATTTTGAGATAAGCCTATAAACTGGAAAGGAGGGAGTATATATGCATGATACTAGTATATGATCGGCAATACCTCCGTAATGCACGCATGCATAGTATCATGAGTTAGTATCTTAGGTTCCTTATTAATTACCATGAATGACACAAAGTAGTACAACATTTAATATGATACAGTATCATGATATGATACCGCACACCCTCTCTTTCATCATTTAACTGTGTGCCACATCATCCAAAAAGTCTAGTTGACATGCATCATACCACTTGATACTCCCATATTACGACCAGCCTTATTAGGGTGGCCATAGTGGGGGTATCATAGCTGGTATCATGCACCCGGGAATAGAAAATATGATGATGTGGCAAAGAAGCAGTAACAAGTAGATACCGTAATATATATATATATAATAAATGCTATACTACTTTGTGTCATGCATGGCCATAAATACGGTCATCTATGATATATACTCCCTCCGTAAACTAATATAAGAGCGTTTAGGTCACTATTTAGTAATCTAAATGCTCTTATATTAGTTTACAGAGGGAACTAGTACTATTCTATGATACTATATATGCACTATGAAGGTACGTACGTAGTATCATACACTAGTATCATATGCATGATACTATATATATAGTACTATATGATACTCCCTATATAAGGCTGTCCATAGTGGTCGTATCATAGCCGACAATATATAAAGAGGGTTAGAGTAACATATAGTAGGTAGATACCGTATCATGTTAAATGCGATGCTAATTTGTGTCATGCATGGCAATAAATGTGATATATATATATGTATGATATACTATACTCTATTTATTATACTATGCGCTATAATTAATTAAAGGTAGTATCATATCTACTGTATATTCATGATACTAGTATATGACACTCTTCACTATACTCATGATTTCTTACAGTGGAAAAAAATTGGAGGCGAAATGATGAACTCATGTTTTCATTCGAACAAAAATATCATGTTAGGTAATGTAAATGTTTTCAAAGAGCACACGGTTCAGTTACGAAAGCCATGTGTCCACTAAACCGTGGCCGATGCACCCCCACCCCTCTACCACGCGTATGATCTGAGTCATGCATTCTGATTGGCCAGATCCCAAACCCCACGGATCGTACGCCTGCACCGTTGGATTCTCCTTGATCGAACATCGATCCTCATCCCTTTTGACAATGCATGTACATGTTTTCAAATAGCCCCTCCCAAAAAATGTTTTCAAAAAGCACATGGTTCACACACGAAAGCCGTGTGCCTACCAAATCGTGGCCGATGCCCCCCTCGCTGTGCATGCGATCTGAGTCGTGCGTTCTGATTGGCCAGAACCCAAGCCCCATGGATCGTACATTTGCACCGTTGGATGCTCCCAGATCGAACGGCAATCCTCATCCCTTTCGACAGGAAATTCAGTCTGGCTAGGTATTGATTTATATGCAAACATGCATGGTAAATGCCAAAAGATGTCTTACATATAGCACACGAGACCTGAAATGCTCCAGCAAATCAAACCCGTGGTAATATTGTGATTGGTTTACGTGCAAAAAATTTAGATGAGAAACGATGAACTCATTTCTTCATTTCAAAATTAGTATGTCTTCATTTCAAACGAAATTATTCTATTTGTGCACATGAGTGCTTAGAGGCAACCGTTTGCATAGGCCTTTCCACGCGTGCGGCGACCGGGGATATTTTTCACCCTTTTCACCTAGGCCGCCAACACCCCCTACCGCCCTCCCGCGTTTCACTCATGTCGGTGTCAAAACCGGCGGATCTCGGGTAGGAGGTCCCAAACTGTGTGTCTAAGGCGGATGTTAACAGGAGGCAGGGGACACGATGTTTACCTAGGTTCGGGCCCTCTTGATGGAGGTAATACCCTACGTCCTGCTTGGTTGTTCTTGATGATATGAGTATTACAAGAGTTGATCTACCACGAGATCAGAGAGGCTAAACCCTAAAAGCTAGCCTATGGTATGATTGTATGTTGTCCTACGGACTAAAACCCTCTGGTTTATATAGGCACCGGAGGGGGCTAGGGTTACACAAGGTCGGTTACAAAGGAGGAGATATACATATCTGTATTGCCTAGCTTGCCTTCCACGCCAAGTAGAGTCCCATCCGGACATGGGACGAAGTCTTCAATCTCGTATCTTCATAGTCCAACAGTTCGGCCAAAGGATATAGTCCGGCTGTCCGGAGACCCCCTAATCCAGGACTCCCTCCATAGCCCCTGAACCAGGCTTCAATGACGATGAGTCCGGCGCGCAGTATTATCTTCAGCATTGCAAGGCGGGTTCCTCCTCCGAATACACCATGGAAGAGTTTGAATATGAGGATAGTGTCCGACCCTGCAAAATAAGTTCCACATACCACCATAGAGAGAATAATGTTTCCACAAATCTAATCTGCTGACACGTTTTGACAGCAATACATCACGCCACGGCCTGGTCATTATTTGAACTGTTTTCCTTTAACCAGCCCTGCACATAACGCAAGGAGGTTTCCTCGACACGTCTTGTCAAAGCAGAGATCGTGTTCCCCTTATCACAGGATTCTCATCAATACAGACGTGGGTAACCCAACCGTGCCTATTGGTATGACTCCTAGATCTTAGGTAAGTCTCAGACGGCCATGAGGAGGACGCCTGATATTCACCCTCTTTATAAAGGGGACAAGGCTTTTTCTTTTTTCCCTCCCGCATTCAATCGAATCCTTCCCCCGCCTCGAGTTCTAACACCCAAAGCTCAGGTCAGGTGCTTTGGACCTTCAACTATGTCCGGATCCAACCTTCAAGGTCAGTGGATGCCTTCCTCCGTCACAGAGGAGGACATCAAGAAGTTGAGAGAGGCCAGATATCTGACCGCCGAAATTTCGCATAGGCTGCCTGCCCGAGGGTAGGTTGTCCCTACTCCCGAACCCAACGAGAGCGTTGTGTTCGTCTCCCACTTCCTCCGAGGACTAGGCCTCGCTCTGGATCCCTTTGTTAGGGGTCTTATGTTCTATTACGGGCTGGATTTTCATGATCTGGCCCCGGATTCCCTTCTTCACATCTTGTCATTTATTGTCGTATGTGAGGCCTTCCTCCGCATTACCCCTCACTTCGGCCTGTGGCTCAAGACCTTCGATATGAAGCCGAAGATGATCGAGGGGCAGCATGCAGCGTGCGGAGGTGCTTTGATAAGCAAAACCGCTGACGTTCCATGGCCAGAGGGTTCCTTCCTAGAGGTGTCCGGATTGTGGCAGCGGGAGTGGTTCTACATCACAGCTCCCCAAAGTGCCAAATGGGTAGCTGCCCCTACCTTTCGCTCGGGCCCCCCACCACAACTGATGTCATGGATCAGCAGGGGGCTGAGCTAGGGTCCAGCCAAGGACGTGCCAATGCTGCAGAGCCGTATCCAAGATCTCTTTGAGGGAGATTTCAGTCTGGTTATGGTAATGCAAGTTATGCTGGTTCGTCGAGTCCAACCTTGCAAACGTCGGCCCCTCCGCATGTGGGAATTCAACCCGGAAGGACCGCGTACTATTCAGCATTTCCTCGGCATGACGAATGAGGAGATGTACAAATCATTCTTCGGACCCCAAATAGAGTGTCCGGACACCACCGAGGACGTGGGCCTAAGCTGCAACCGCCCCGCTGCCCAAGTAAGTAATCTCGTGGCTGAACACACTGTCCTTTTATTTATCATGACATCATTCTGAAGAATCTCTATTTGACCAGGACTGGATAACAAAGGTGAAGATGATCCGGTGTTCGACCCCCCTTCCTGAGGGCTTGGACAATCCGGTGCTAGAAAAGATGCTCGAGCCAGCACCTTATCTAGTACCCTCAGAGGAAGATGAAGGGAAAAAAAGAGGGCGAAAGCGGGCCTCCTTCGTTATTTATTCCAACCGAGGGAATGAACGCCTCTGCGAGGGAGGATAACCAAGGGGAAAAATTTGACATTCTCTCTCCCCGGGGAAGGAAGAGGGCAACCTCTGAAGATCCGGAAACCAAGGTTTCCAAACGGGAGAAGAAATCTCTAGCAGAAGGTCCTGCCTCGGAGGGTATTCTTGCCCCACAATGTCCGCGCGGGGATCAGCTCTCTAGCGAGCTGTAAGTAATCAAAAAGTACTTAATAGTGAAATCATCCTACCTTACTTTTGAAGACAATAACTGATGCTTATAAATTGTAGTCCGGATTGCAGCCCTTCTCAACAGAGCTCATCTTCGGGGGATCTTCTTCCGGAGATGATGGAGAGCGAAATGCCTCCCCCGGACACCCGGGCTGAAGAAGTGGGCGACCTTGAAGTGTCGTCGCGAAGGGTATCTCCAGATCCTATAGGGCCAGAGGATAACCCTTTGGCTGCCCAGAGTCCCCAGTATCCGGCTCCTAAGGAGAGCGACAACAAGGGTCCGTACAGTGTGCGGTCGGACGCGCAGAAGGATCTTCTGGGGCGAGCTGCCGTCTCGGAAGCGTATCGTACGCTAATGGGTACGGTAATTGAAAGGATTTCATCCGCTGAAAGAGGTTTACATGAAGCCCTTATGAGTCTGCTGAAAGGCTACGAGGTACGTGAACTAGTGTATGTTTTTAACAGTACCGCATACGTAGGTATGCCCTATGTAGATAGTAGCCCCTGAGACTCTGGTTGTCGTCGAAAATGGTGGCAAACAGAGGATCATAGTCCCAGGTAACAACCAGACCGCCTTTATGTGCAGGTGGCTGAGGCTCTGGTGGCTAGCCGGACTGATGGGTTTGCTGAGCTAAAGCGGTAACTGGATGCGGCAGATGCTGACATTGTGCTTGTCAACAAGCGGCTTGATGAGGCACAGGGTGAGTGATTTTTCTTGTGGTTGTCACATAATAAGAGTAGCATGATGCCAATATCTTTAATGTGTTGTGCCTACAGATGGAGCTGCCACCGTGGAGACCCTTCGGGCGGAGCTTGCCCGAGCCAAGGAGCAAGCAAGGAGTAGCAATGCGGCCGCTTTAAAGGCGGCCGGAGAATTAAGGGCCGAACAAGCCGCGCATTGTGAGAGCAAGGAAAAAATAGCCAAGATGGCTGTAGAGTTAAAATATGCCGCTGACCGTTACCAACTTCTTGAAGAAGAGAGCCAGGCGAAGGCGACGAACCTGGAGAAGGCCTAGGTGGCTGCCAAGGAAGCCCGCTCCAAAATTAGAGCGACGAAGGAGGATCTGAACCAAGCTGCAGATATCGTGTCTGGGAAGCCCTTCTTGTTGCGGACTAAGTTCGAAGATCCGAAGTATGCTCCTCTGGACCGGCTATGGAGTTCTGCGGACGCGTATATGGATTTGGCTGCAAGTGCTGCTGATGCGGTCGAGTACTTCAAGGATCAGAAAGATCCCGAAGTGGAAAAGCTGTTCTGGCCACAGTTCCACGCTCCAGTCCGTCCGCTGCTGTTGAATGAGTGATTGGCCAAGTGGGCCGAGCTCCATAGGTTGTCCAGACTTGCCATGAGGTCCGTTGTGGATCACCTGTGGCTGGGAGGGCCAAGGCCGAATAGCTACTTTAGCTTAGTGCAACAATTCCTTGGTGCTGTGCCACGCATCGATGCTGTAAAGAGATCAACGTGCATAGCGGGTGCGCGGATGGTCTTTGCCCGTGTCAAGACATACTGGGCGGAGATGGAGGCCACCATTATTGCGACACAGGGTTCGGCCGTAGGCCGAGTGGCTGCCGAGCACTACTTTGAAGAAGTTCTTGAAGGCGCTCGTTCGATAGAGGCTCAGTGCTCGAAGAATGTTATGTTCAAGTGACATGTATTCCCATTGTAAAAACAATGTTTTATTGAATAGTCAAGGCTGTATTTATACTTTTGCCTGAAAGTACTATGGCGCCTCCTATGCGGCCGTTTATGTATATATGTGTATAACCTGAAAGTTTGCAGTCGTCGGCTTCCGCCCCCACGCATATAATGCGGGGGTGTTCGCAAAAGGTGCATATTCACACTTGATCCAACGTCTTGGTCCGTTAAGGAGGTGATAGCGTAGCGAACTAGGCAATCAGACTATATTGCTTTAACACTTTCACTTAGCCATAGGAGTTTGACAGTGGAGCTACTATGTAGCCCCTGGTACTTCTGCACTCGTCCGAATACGGGGCGCGTACGTACATGACCGGGAAACGGCCCTTCGTTAATGCGGAGGAATCCCGAAGATTCCGATGAGTCATCAAGTGGTTGACCAGTCTCTCGCTATATCATGATAGTCAGTTTTCGGCTTTCTCTACTGAGGTGCTCATCTGGATGACCCAGGGCACAATCGCAGTAGTTCTCCCAGTGCTATGTTAGCCGATATAACGGAACGTAAGGTACCAAAACGCGGGAGCTGGGCAAACCCAACATTTGACCAAAGACATGATTCAGAGCTGATGCATATAGGTCAAAACTCACGACGCCGAACACTCCCTAAGGTGTTCGGTCTTTATAACATATACCGGGCTAAACAATGCCCTTAATAAGAAACCCCATGTGTCCAGGTACGTGCAAAATCCTGGCGTGGCCACATGCCAATAACGCCAGCATCCTTCTCGGTTGTGTGGAGTATACGGAGGATGTGAGCAACAAGAGACAGTAAAAAAGGTTTACGCAGGGTCTTAATCTAAAAAGAAACCTTTGGGCGGGTCCCTGCTGCACATCTGCACCTGTGTCTCCGTTGTGCCGTGCCCTGGACGGGTGCAGCACGATTGTCATCTACAAAAGGAAAGAACTTAGGTGAAGGTTGCCGTGCCAAAAAAAGAGAAGAGTTGGTTATTATCAATGAACTATCAAAATTCAAGAGAAACCAAGTTGAGCCGGGCTGGCCCTGATTACACGCGGGAAGCCGCTGGTGTCATTTTATGAGGGTTTGAAAACCAATCTCATGTATATATGATGGAACGCCGGATTCGTCTAACCGTGTCCTTGGTCTTGCCGACCTACCATTTTTCTGGTTGGTGAGGCCGTCTTAGTTTGCGGCTGCTAGAGCCACCGCGTCCTCTTTCGTACGTAAAAACGTTCGGTATTTCCAATAACTGTGATGATGCCACGTGGACCGGGCATCTTGAGCTTGAGAAAAGCATAATGTGGTACTGCGTTAAAACGAGTGAAAGCCGCCCTTCCATGTAGTGCTTGATAATCACATCGGAATGGAGCGATGTGAAAAGTTAACATTTCGCTTTGGAAGTTATCGGGAGAACCGAATACCACCTCTAGTGGTAGAGAGCCCGTACAGCGGGCCTCTTGGCCGGGTATTACTCCCTTGAAGGTAGTATTACTGTGTCTTATTTGTGTTGGGTCTATCCCCATTTTGCGGACTGTGTCCTGATATATCGGATTTAGGTCACTACCACCGTCCATGAGGACCCGTGTGAAATGGTACCCATTTACTATTGGTTCTAGCACCAAGGCCGTCAGTCCTTCACGCCGGATATTTGTAACATGATCCCGATGATCAAAAGTGATCGGGCATGCCAACCAGTGGTTGAACCTAGGGGTGACGGGCTCTATGGCGCGTGTGCATCGGAGTGCATGATTGCTTCTCCTCTTGGTCACATGGATTATGTTTACTATTTTAACCTCTGGTGGGAACATTTTCTGTCCTCCGGCGTTTTTCTAGCGAGGTTCATCCTCGTCTTCGCTTGGTGTCTCTTCCCCTTTGTATTTGGCGTTTAGCTTACCGGCCTGCTTGAAGACTCAACATTCTCTATGGGTATGATTTGCAGGTTTGTCTTGGGTGCCGTGAATCTGACAGAGTTTGTCAAGAATTTTGTTTAGGCCAGATTGTCCTTCTCTGCTACCTTTGAAAGGCTTTTTCCGCTGACTTGGTCGGGAGCCCCTGAATCCGGCGTTTACCGCCGTGTTATCTGGGCTACCTTCTTTATTTCGACGCTTGTTTTTGTTGTGTTGTGGTTTACCATTGCCATCCCTAACTTCGGATGTGCTTGGGTCGATGGTGCTGCTACGGGCCAACCAGTTGTCCTCGCCCGCACAAAAGCGGGTCATGAGGCTTGTTAGGGCTGCCATGGTTCTCGGTTTTTCTTGACCGAGGTGTCTGGCGAGCCATTCGTCTCGAATGCTGTGTTTAAAATCTGCTAAGGCTTCGGCGTCCGGACAGTCGACGATTTGGTTCTTCTTGGTGCGGAACATGTTCCAAAGCTTTTGGGCGGACTCTCCGGACTATTGGATTATATGACTTAAATCGTCTGCATCCGGAGGTCGGACATAAGTCCCTGGAAAATTGGCCCGGAAAGCGTCCTCGAGCTCCTCCCAACTTCCAATTGAGTTTTTGGGGAAGCTTTTCAGCCATTGCCTAGCTGGCCCTTTAAGCTTGAGGGGCAAGTATTTAATGGCATGGAGATCGTCTCCACGAGCCATATGAATATGGAGGATGAAGTCCTCTATCTAGACTCCAGACTCCAGGGTCTGTGGTTCCGTCGTACACCTCTATGTTTCACCAGTTTGAATCCCTCTGGGAATTCGTGACCTAGCACCTCATCAGTGAAACATAAGGGGTGTGCAGCACCCCTGTATTGGGATGCGCCATGGTGTTTGAACGGTTGTAGTATTCGGCGTTGGTTGTGTACCGTAGCGTGCTTCCTAGATCCATAGATAGATCTGGTCATGCAGGATTTTTGACGCAAATTCTCATGTGAATCGTGTGTTGACTTATGCGTGACTTTGCTAGCCGCTCTATCGCATTCACAGGGTGGTGGATCCGGCCGGTTGGCCGTATCACCTTTCGGTTGTATGGGCTCTAAGGCCTCATCGTCGAATTCCGGTAAGCGCTTTGGATAGCTATTTTGATGGTAACTTCCACCATACTTCGTTACTTTGTTCCACTTGCTATTGAGCGTATCTTGTGCGACCTTGAGCCTTTCCTTCTATTTCTTCAGGCTCTTCGCTGTGGTAATAAGCCTTCTGCGGAGGTTTTCTTGCTCCAAGTGCGTTTCCGGGATGATGTGTGCATCTTCGTCCGGACTATTTTCTTCCCTAGACGGGGATTGATGAGGCTTATCTTTGGCGTCATCGTGTTCGGACGTCGGATCTGTACTATGTGCGCAGTTTGCATCTTGATCGTGTTCTGCCATCGGGGTGGTGCAGTTGTTGTTTCTTCCAGAGTCACGTGGACTATTATTATCATTGTTGTTGCTATGGCGGGACTTAGAGCGGCGCCGTTGACGTCGGCGCTTGGGTTGCTTGGAGGGTGCATCCTCCGCTGTCTCTTCGCCATTTCCCTCTCTGGGTGCATCCACCATGTATACGTCATGTGATGAAGTAGCGGTCCAGCGTCCTGTGGGCGGTGGTTCTGGTTTGTCTCCTGCATCGTCGTCCATACCGTTGATGTCTTCGGAGTCGAAGTCGAGCATGTCGGTTAAGTCGTCGATAGTGGCTACTAAGTGGGTGGTGGGTGGGCAGCGAATTTCTTCGTTGTCCGCATCCCATTCTAGCCAGACGTAGTTCGGCCAAGGTTCTCCTGACAGGGAGAGACACCTTAATGAATTTAGCACATCTCTGAAAGGTGAGTGCTAAAAGATATCCGTGGAGGTGAACTCCATTGTCGGTGCCCCGTCGGATTCGACAGGCACGGATGTAGGCGGCTCGGAGTCCGTGGCCGGGGATAAATCTAGTGGTTCGGTGACACGGCTCTCATAAGGGGTGAAGTCAGTATCTGGTTCTATCGCCACTGAGAGTGCGGCCTCCATGGTGGGGTCCATCCCTCCGCTTTCGGATGACGTGATTTGCTCCGGGTAAAAGGCCGGAGTAGCTGCGGATGCGATCTCCCGAACACTGTCCGATGACAGAGTTACATCTTGCTCATCGCGACTGTGTGGCGCGTCCGGCATGGGCTTGAATCCATCGAAGATCAAGTCTCCGTGGATGTCGGCCGTGTAGTTCAAGTTTCCAAATCTGACCTTATGGCCAGGGGCTTAGCTTTCGATCTGCTCCAGATGGCCAAGCGAATTGGCCCGCAGTGCGAAGCCGCCACATACGAAGATCTGTCCGGGGAGGAAAGCCTCACCCTGGACCGCATCACTAGCGATGATTGAAGGAGCCATCAAGCCTTATGATGACGACACAGAGGAACTCTCAATGAAAGCACCAATGTCGGTGTCAAAACCGGCGGATCTTGGGTAGGGGGTCCCGAACTATGTGTCTAAGGCAGATGGTAACAGGAGGCAGGAGACACGATGTTTACCCAGGTTCGGTGTGACGCCCCAAGTCCGATGCGCCAGGTGTCTTCCAGTTATTCGCTGTTGTTGCCTTGTCATTTGCTTGCGTGTTGCATCTTATCATGTCATCATGTGCATTGCATCATCATGTTTTCAAAACTTGCATCCGTCCCGGTCTCCTCGTTCCTTCCGTTGTCCGTTCTGAGCCCAGACACATTTGCACGCGCCCGCGGCATGTCCGAAATAGTATTTTATAAGTGGCCAAAAAATGTTCTCGGAATGGGTTGAAAGTTGGTGTGTGGTCTTATTATAGTGTAGATAGACCGCCTGTCAAGTTTCATCGCATTCGGAGTTCGTTTGATAGCCCAACCGTTAAACTATAGCGGGAGTATTGCCGGTCTAACGTCAGACGTTTTCGGTCTCCGGAAACAGTCGCCGGGCCTCCCTCTATTCTCTTCTCTCAGCTCGAGACCGTCTACATAGCTCACTACCTACCGCCAGGTCCAACCTAACCTCTCTCGTCAGCCCGCAGCCCCCCTCGCGCGCGTCCGAAAGTTGTCCCGAACCGACCCGGGGAGTCGTCACCGTTGTGTCTGGATCATCCCCAAACATCTACAAAATGTCTCCGTTTTGTTAATTGGACTTCCTAACATATTTTTTTCTCGACCTCCCGATTATGATCGGAGGGACGAGGTAGCCCCTACCCAAATATCCACTCGCTATATATAGCTAGTCTAACCCTAGACCAGATCCCAAATTTCTAGGGATCCATCCCACCGCCGCCACTCTCTTCCTCGGGTTCCACACCGAACCACTAGTTTTCTCCCTGATCCAAAATTCCTCTCTCTTTCAAACACCAGCCACCATAGTGCAGCGCTCCACTTCCTCCTGCCTCGTCTCTGGCCTCCCCGTCGCCCGCCGTTCGACGACCGGCGCCGTACCGACAGCCACCAGCAGGCTAGGCCGGACTCCCCATCACGTCCCTATCTTTTTTTCTTCCCTTCTTCTCGAACTTACCTCATCCCTCAAATTCCCTCCTCTGCTTCTTACCGCAGGAGATGGTCGCAGCCGTCAAACACCATGGATCGGCGCCAAGAACTCCTATAGTCCCCGAGAACCTCGCGTCGGGATCCACTTCCTTCTGCCTCCATTCCGCACCATTTTCACCGTTGTCCCTGCGCGCTGACCCAATCGCCCCGCCTCATGGTCTGCCTTCACCGCCGGAGACCAAGCAGTGCCTCCCCGCCTGCATCACGCCTCTCCCCATGCCCGGATCCGCCGCCGCACCGTCCTGGAACCCCGCCAAGTCCCTGGAGCCGCCGCACCTGCTGGTTCTTGCAGCGCCCGAGGAGTGTCTTCGTGCGCGAGCTCAGGATCGAGCAGAGAGATCCAGCCTTTGTTGACCGCTCCTCTGTTTCCGCTCGCCCTGCGCGCCCGCGTGGACTCGAGCGAGTCCAGCGCTTCGGCCCAGCTACGCCGCTAACCCTGGCCCAACCGCAAGGCCCAGTCACTTCCTTCCCAGCCAGCCTCCTTCACCAACGGGCCGAAGCCCATGGTGAGCATTCGCCCAGACCCTATGCACTGTTGGCCCAGTCCAATTCGGCCCACCTCTGTTTTTTTTCAGATCTGCAATTTGTCTATTTTTTCAGAGGAGAGCATTTTTGTAGGAAAGCCCTTGTGGATCATGCATATAATAACTCACAATTGGTGCATCGGATTAAAATGAATTATATATGAAACTTGCTTAGAATTTTGTGTAGATTAATAATATGCAACTTTCATCTATGTTTAAAATGTTTAAAATTGATGTTTGTTTAAATTTGCTTAATAACTTGCTAAAATGATTTATTTCATAACTAAATTACCGTAACTCGGAATTTAATAAACTTTATATGTAAATGGGGTAGAAAAATGCCTAGCTTAACATGATGGCTTTACTTTGCATGTTTAATAACTCTAAAATATGGTTTAGGGCAGAACAGTACCAAACCGTAAAATATGCACATGAGGTTTTTCCGAAATTGTTGTTTGTTATTTCCGGCCTCATTTAAACTTGCCTAGATAGATAGTTTCTTTATGCTCCACCCCTTGCCATGTTAATCAACATTTAATATTGCTGGGTACATAAACAGGATCAAACTAAATAACTTGTCGTGGTGTTTCATCAATATGCATCCAGTTGCATATTGAGCTCCACTTAATTTGTAGGGTTGCTTGTGCATTTTGCCATGCCATGCTTCATTAAACCGGACATGCATCATACTCGATTGTGCATCATGCCATGTTGATGTGTTGGTTGTTTACTATGTGGTTTGTTTCTTTCCGGTGTTGCTTCTTCGGGTTGGTTCCGATAACGTCGCGTTTGTGAGGATCCATTCGGCTACGTTCGTTTGTCTTCCTCATGTACTTGTTCTTCTTCCTTGCGGGATTTTAGGAAAGATGACCATACCCTCGAAATCACTTCTATCTTTGCTTGCTAGATGCTTGCTCTTTTGCTATGCCTATGCTGCGATACCTACCACTTGCTTATCATGCCTCCCATATTGTTGAACCAAGCCTCTAACCCACCTTGTCCTAGCAAACCGTTGTTTGGCTATGTTACCGCTTTGCTCAGCCCCTCTTATAGCGTTGTTAGTTGCAGGTGAAGATTGAAGTTTGTTCCTTGTTGGAACATGGAGATGTTGTTCCTTGTTGGAACATGTTTACTTGTTGGGATATCACAATATATCTTATTTAATTAATGCATCTATATACTTGGTAAAGGGTGGAAGGCCCGGCCTTATGCCTGGTGTTTTGTTCCACTCTTGCCGCCCTAGTTTCTGTCATATCGGTGTTATGTTCCCGGATTTTGCGTTCCTTACGCGGTTGGGTTATAATGGGAACCCCTTAACAGTTCGCCTTGAATAAAACTCCTCCAGCAATGCCCAACATTGGTTTTACCATTTGCCACCTAGCCTTTTCTTTCCCTTTGGTTCTGCAAACTCAAGGGTCATCATTATTTTAACCCCCCCGGGCCAGTGCTCCTCTGAGTGTTGGTCCAAACTAGAGCCCCTTGCAGCACCACCTCGGGGAAACTCGAGGGCTGGTTTTAGTTGTACGGACTGCTCAGCGGAGCGTGCCCTGAGAACGAGATATGTGTAGCTCCTATCGGGATTTGTCGGCACATTCGGGCGGTGTTGTTGGCCTTGTTTTACCATTGTCGAGGATGTCTTGTAACCGGGATTCCGAGCCTGATCGGGTCTTCCCGCTAGAAGGAATATCCTTCGTTGACCATGAGAGCTTGTGATGGGCTAAGTTGGGACTCCCCTGCAGGGATTTGAACTTTTGAAAGCCGTGCCCGCGGTTATGGGCAGATGGAAATTTGTTAATGTCCGGTTGTAGAAACCTGAAGTTGACCTTAATTAAAATACATCAACCGCGTGTGTAACCGTGATGGGCTCTTTCCGGCGGAGTCCGGGAAGTGAACACGGTGTTGGAGTTATGCTTGACGTAGGTTGTTTTAGGATCACTTCTTGATCATAGTTCATCGACCGTGCTTTTGCCTTCTCTTCTCGCTCTCTTCTGCAAATATGTTAGCCACCATATATGCTAGTCGCTTGCTGCAGCTCCACCTCATACCTTTACCTTACCCTTAAGCTTAAATAGTCTTGATTGTGAGGGTGTGAGATTGCTGAGTCCCCGTGACTCACAGATACTTCCAAAACCAGCTTGCAGGTGTCGATGAGACCGTGCATATGACGCAACCAAGCTCAGGAGGAGCTCAATGAAGATCTTGTCCTGTGTGTTGTTACATTCTAGTTGATCAGTAGTGGAGCCCAGTTGGGTCGATCGAGGGACCTTGTCGCATTTGGGGTTCTTCTTTTATTTTGGTTCCATAGTCGGACCTTGATTGTATCTGGATGATGTAATGCTTTATTCATGTAATTGTGTGAAGTGGCGATTGTAAGCCAACTATGTATCTCTTTCCCTTATGTATTACATGGGTTGTGTGAAGATTACCTCACTTGCGACATTGCTTTCAATGCGGTTATGCCTCTAAGTCGTGCTTCGACACGTGGGAGATATAGCCGCATCAAGGGCGTTACAAGTTGGTAATCAGAGCCTTCCCCGACCTTAGGAGCCCCCACTACTTGATCGTTATTAGCAGTCGTTGTTGAGGCTAGAAAAATGTTTTGAGTCATTTAGGAATTATATATCGGAGAGTTTAGGAATTCTTTTTACTCCCTAGTCCCTTCATCGCTCTGGTAAGGCATCCTGACATAGAGTTTTGACTCTTCTCTTCTCAAATTTTGACAAAAAAATTTTAGGATCACGCGGGTATCTTGGAATCGTTCCGATGGTTTTGTGACGAGAACATTGTTCTTGGTGCCTCCTGACATTTAGGGGTTGTGGCAGTGTCCCGGGGAGTTGAGCTCCGAGGTGTTGTCGTCACAATTTTATCGTTGCAGTTCTGGAATACCTGAGTTTAGTTCGCCGACATCGAAAATCTCTTTTATGCAGTTGTTGGTGAGATAACCTCGACGCCACCCAGTACTGGGGCGGGAGTTCGGGAGTATTGCCATAACTTGTATAACGGATGCTTTTCGAAGGTTGAGGTAGACGATTTCCGAAGCTTTCTTGGTTATGTGTTGAAGGATGGATACAGCTAGATGTAGGACTTGCTAGTTTTGGGTGAGATATTATGCATCCCCTGTATCCCCAACACCCGATTGCATAACCGGAAAATTTTGGGAGTTTATAAGTGGGAATTCAAGTAGATCTTAGGATATCTTTCCAACAGATGTATGATATGAAATTGGGGTTCGACGTCTAGTGGTCCGCCTATTCACGGTCGGTTTTACAGTAGTCTCTGTCGGTGTACTAGAGTAGGGGTACCCTAGTACCCCGAACTCGTGCACGGGCAGTCGCAGCATCCCGCGGCAAGGCTTTACGCATCCGTGCGGCCCGAACCTGGGTAAATCGCTCGCGTGCTCCGCCTCGATCTGCTCTTTGCACGACCTCCGCCCCCGCCGAACCAAAAGGGACCCGGTCCGCCGGTCCCATAGGTGCCCGTGGATCAGCAACCCCGGCATCTCTGGTGCGCCAGGTAGGGGGCGTCGAAGTTGTGTGAACCAGATCCGGCGTTCTTGCGGGCTAGATCTTCATCATCTTCATCAACATGCCGCCGAAGAAGAAAGTTTCGGAGGCAGCTGCTCCGTCCGTGCCGAGCCGGCCACCGCCGGAGCAAACGGTTGGTGGGGCAGGCACCGGCGGAAGGACACACGTCGACGAGGGAACTCAAGGTGCTGCCAGGTCCCAGGACAAGGCTGCGCTGCCCATCGGCGGCGTAGCCGGCTCCCACAATGACCGGGCGCACTCCAAGACCTCGGCGTCCGTGCATGCACCGCGCCCATCTCAGGAGGCGCGGGACCGGCAGCGTCATGGTACCCACGGCACCATGAGTTCGCTAGATCAAGACCGAGCGAGATAAGTTGCCAAAGTTTGAGCAATCAGATTTTTTAAATTTTAAGTTATCTCCCTTGAACGACCGTGCTTTGTATGGAAAACCTGTGCGCGGAGGAACCAACTCGTAGCTAGTTGCGCCCTTACTTCGTTTCGAGTCCGCTCAACGACTTAAGTGAGCTGCTAACGCCCTTACTTTGCTTCGAGTCCGCTCAGCAACTTAAGTGAGCCGCTAGCGCCCTTACTTTGCTTCGAGTCCGCTCAGCAACTTAAGTGAGCTGCAACTAGTTGCGACAAGGTTTCTTGCCGGTAGCGGCACCGCCAGCAGGCTGCTGATGTTCCGCACTCAGCGCTCGCGGCTCGGGTGCCTGCACCGGCAAGTTCCCTAAAAGCGTAGGGCAAAAACATACAAAGGAAGGAATCAAGTAAAGGGAGTAACGTGAGGAAGGCGACCTTGTTCTTCGGCGCGTTCATTCCGCCAAGAATTCCAACAAGTTGACGCCGAAGTGGGAAGGCCCTTACCGGGTGAAACGAGTCACTAGGCTTGGCGCTGTCCGCCTTGAGACCGAAGATGGCATTCCGGTGAGCAACTCCTGGAACATCGAGCATCTTCGTAAGTTTTACCCGTAAGGCGCGGTTGTCGGACCCTGTCCGGCAACCACCCTTTTGTACAAGTCTTGCCGCTGTTGCATGTGATCCTTTGTACAAAGCCGGGCGCAGATCCCGTGCATAAGTAGAGCTCATGTGCTCCGCACATTTTGTCAATTTTATGCTTTCTATTTTCTGGCATATTTGATCTGACACCTTGTGCAGCACCTACTCCACGGTAAGCAATAACAAGCCGTAAAGCTCCATATCTGTATTTTCTCTTCTTTCTTTTTCACAAGGAAAGGAAGGCCCCCTCGCGCACAAGTTTGCCGGGGGGGAAAGGAGAAGAAAAGGGTATGGACCAGGCGTCGTTCAAGAATTTCGCCTTGCCGGGAAGCGAACAACAGAAAAGATAAGTTGCCAAAGTTTGAACAATCAAATTTTTTAAATTTTAAGTTATCTCCCTTGAACGACCGCACTTTGTATGGGAAACCTGTGCGCGGAGGAACCAACTCATAGCTAGTTGCGCCCTTACTTCGTTTCGAGTCCGCTCAACGACTTAAGTGAGCTGCTAGCGCCCTTACTTTGCTTCGAGTCCGCTCAACAACTTAAGTGAGCCGCTAGCGCCCTTACGTTGCTTCGAGTCCGCTCAGCAACTTAAGTGAGCTGCAACTAGTTGCGACAAGGTTTCTTGCCGGTAGCGGCACCGCTAGCAAGCTGCTGACGTTCTGCACTCAGCGCTCGCGGCTCAGGTGCCTGCACCGGCAAGTTCCCTGAAAGCGCAGGGTAAAAGCATACAAAGCAAAGAGTCAAGTAGAGGGAATAACATTGCAATGGCTACCCAGAATCAAGTTATATTACAAAAATAGCTTGTCGCAGCTCTGATAAATTGTTTTCATGACGAGGTAAACAGCAACAAGAAAAGAAGAAATGAGCGGCCTAATCTACGCGATCGCCCTCGACCCGCTTGATCCCGCTCACCTTGTCCACAATGGGTGCGACAAGGGCCTTGAGCTCATCCAGATCAGCTTCTGGCGGCAAGGACCTGAGGATGTTGGTGAGGTGGAGGCCCGGATTGCGGAAGGCCACCTTCATCAACACTTTCTCGAGGGCTCCTGCGCAGATCTCGCGCGACTCGTCAGCTAGTTGCTTGGGGATCCTCTCTCGGAGTCACTGAAGGGCCGTCGCCACGCCCTTGAAGAACAGGACGAGCTTGGCACTGGGTTGGGGGTTGTCATCGGTGGAATACCCGAGATCCTCCATCCCCAGTTGCGCCAGCTCCTTGTCGATGTCCGTGGCGACGTCCACAAGGCTCTCCGTCCAGTGCGTCACAGTCTCCCTGAAGGCGTTCTGGGCGGTGGCGGCGCTCTCCAGCAGCGCCTTGTCGGCCTTGATTTCCTCCTTCAAGGCCGCCTCCCGCTTCTTGGCGCTGTCCAGAGTCTTGGTCAAAGTGGTTAGCTTCAACTCAAGATCCATGTTGGAGACCTTGGCGGCGCTGAGCTCCTTGCCCTTCTCGGAGAGATTGGCCTCCAGCCGCGCCACCTTCGTCTTCAACTCCTCCTTGGCAGCCTCAGCGGCGGCGGCAGCGTCCTCCGCTTGCTTAAGGGCTCCGCCAAGCTTCTCCTCGCGCGAGGCAAGCTCCTCCTCGTGGGCATCGAGATTGACCTTCCGCTGCGCCAGCTCGCCCTCCTCCGCGGCTAGCTTCACAGCGGCAAGTCGCTGGCGCTCTTCGGCGTCGGCCTTCTCGAGGAGAAAGGCCTTCTGCGCTTCAACGAGCCGCTCACGCTCCTCCGCCAGGGATCGGAGGGCTTCCCGGTGGAAACCCCCGAGCTCTTCAGCGCGCTTTTCAATGTCTGCCCCCGCCTTCGCGACAAGTGCCTCGCGGGACTCCAGCTTGGCCTGTCGCGCGCGGTAAAGCGACATCAACCTCCGCAGCAGCCGCTCTTCTTCGGGCTCGTTGCTGCTGCTGCTTGGCGCGTCGACCAGCGTCGACCCCGCGGAGGCGAGCACTTCTCCGTCGAAGACCTCCCCCTCGACCGGCGCTCTGGAGCTTGATGCCCAGGGAAGATTGATGAAGACGTCGTCGCCGGCCTTTAGGTAGACGCCTGGCTGGGGCTCTCCGGAGCCTGGCGCTGCGGCAGCGGCGGACGGATCGGTGGTCGGTGTAGCGCCTGGCGCTCCTGCGGCCTCAGGGCCGTCAGTACGATCGCCGGACCCCTCGCCAGTTGCCGCAGCGTCTGCCTTGGCGGCCTCTGCCCCGGCGGCGTCGCCACCACCGGTTGCCTCGTCAGCGGCGACCTCGGTTTCCATCTGCTCCGCAGCGGGTGGATCTGACGACCGGAAAAAGGGGGAAGAGTCAAGCAAAATCCAGCAAAAACTCAAGAACATCAAGAGAAGAACCCAAGGGAAGTTTTGAAGCAAGAGGAGTACCTGCAGTCGTGGTCTCCGCCGTCGGGGGGCCGCTGGCGTTGTCCCTCGCCAGGGAACCCTCCCTTGCCGGAGACTTCTCCCTTGCTGGAGGTCCCTCCCTTGCCGGAGAATTCTCCCTTATCGGGGGATTTTCCCTTGGCTCCCGATGGGGCTGCTCGGCCCCTACACAAGTCAACAAGCAGATATCAGCAAAGACAAGTACCCATGCGCGCCTCGCCGCGGAAAATAATTCACACACTTACGCTGGGGGCTGCCATGGAGGAAAGTCACCAGGTCCGGCAAGCTTTGTCGGGCGCGACCTGCTGTCGCAGTGGGCTCGTCCTCGACAACGATCACCGGGGCCTTGGCTCTCTTTGTCGCTCTCTGGGCCAGAGTCCTAAGAAGGAACAAATTCAAAGCAAAGCAAATGAGATACAAGACCAACAGCAAGAGTTGAAGAAATGCAAGTACAATAAGAGAAGCTTACTCTTCTTCCTCTTCCTCGTCGGAGCTTAACGCGGAGAAGTCGAAGCCCGGCGCACGCCCGGCGCAAGGAGGCGGAGGAGAAGCTTCCCTTGCCGCTTAGAGGGAGCAGTGGCGGCGGTCTGAGACGACCCTGCTCCGGCTGTTGGCACGGCGTGAGTAGCGGCAGGGACTGAAGCGGTGGTCCGGCTAGACTCCGCTCCAGTCGCCGTCGTAGCATGAGGCGCTCCCGCGGCAACGGTGTTTGCCGCGGTCGAGCGTGTCACGCGGCGTGGCGACTGTTGGCCCGCTTGCCGCTCCGCCACGTCACAGGCCTTGCGGAGACGCCTTCTTGGCGGGGATGGAGGCCTTGCTTGCGGCGAGCTGCCTGAAGGCGAGGAGGAAGAAGAGTTGATTTCCAACGAGCCGCTCGTGTCCCTGGCGGGCCCGCTCGGCTCGGCGTCACGCCCGACAAGCTCCTTCCTGCAGGCGGCTTCCCCTCGCTCGGCATGGCTTGCCGCTTCCGCTGCATCAGCCTCCTCCACAGTAAAACCGAACTCGCCTGCGACTGCGGTTGCCGCTGCCTCCTCCATCCTGGTGGCGATGAGCGCCAACTCCGCATCCGTGGTGTCGCGGGTGAGGCCGTCCTTCTCGTCGAGGCGGATCGGCACTTCCACCAAGTCGTCGAAGAACTGCTGCACGACCTCGTCGGCAGGTTCCTGCCAAGTTGGCACAATTCCATGTGAGTCACACTCCGGCATCATTGCACGGATGCGATCGAGCAAGGAATTTTTGCACAACGGCACGACGCCCCCCGGCAACCTGAACACCTCGGGATGTTGGGGGTCATATCTGAACAGCTCCTGCAGCATCGCGTCGAGCTCCAGGACTGTGAAGTTGTAATTGAGGCCCGGCCGTAGCCTCATGATGTCTGCCGTGTTCTTGAACTCCCAAGTGGGCCTCCCCCGTTCCTGCAGGGGGGCGATGCGGCGGCGAAGGAAGTCTGCACCAACAGCGCCAACAGTAAGCCCGGCAAGCCTCAGGCGCAGGATCCTGGTGACGGCAATCTTCAGCCTGGCATCCTCCGGAGCCACGTCACTCCAATCGCTGCCGCGTGCTACTGGGGTTTGGCGTCAGATGGTAAATGGCTGCGGGCTCTCCTCGTCAATCCAGCACCAATCAGCTCTCCACTCCTCCCACTTGCCGCGGAATTCTCCCTCTAGATAGGTCTCTTTCTTGCCGGCCCTTGAGATCCAGGCAATCCCGCCGGATAGAGGCTCTCCCCTCTCTACTCGGGGTATGAAAAAGTGGCGGAAGAGGGCTACGTTGGGAAGGACTCCGACAAAGTTTTCACAAAGGGGTGCGAAAACTGCCATTGTCAGGACGGCATTGGGAGTGAAGTCAAGGAGATGGAATCCATAGGTGTTCATGATGTCGCAGAAGAAATCAGAGAAAGGCGGGCAGAGCCCGCAGTAGAAAAACAGAGCGAAGAAGGGATATCCGTTCGGAGCCTTCTTCCAAGCAATGGCGGGGAGTAACTTTGTGCGCGGATGCGCGCGCGTCTCCGCCGACCAGAAGAGGTAGTACTTCTCCTTCAGCTCCTTCGCGGCGAGCTTGGGGGGGGGGGGGGAACTGCCCGCTCCTTCCGCAGCGCCGCGAGCCGCTGCGCCTCGGTCGACTTCACGGCCTTCCCCTTGTCGGCTTTCGGAGCCATGGCGGAAGCAGTGGAGGAGGCCGATGGCGTTAGTGATGCTGGCGGCAATGGGGGGGGGGGGCGGGGCGCTGCTCTCTCTCTGCTCTGGGAAGGCGAGGGAGCGGCGGAGGTTTCTGAGATTGGAAACACCAACGGACGAATGTGCGAACTGCCCCCATTTCCCCTGCTTATGAAGGGGGAAGGGGCGGACGTTCCGCATTTCTGAATAAAATAACCACCCACGACCTCTCCCACGACGTCGCATTCAACGCGTGCTGTTCGGGGGAGGCGCGGTGGAAGCGGAGAGATATGCGGCGTGACCTAGGCCGCGCGTGCCCGTGCACTGTTTTGGGCCTGGCCCAACAGCGCTCGACACCGTGTCTGGCCCAGGCCCGGGGGCTCCTGTCGGTGTACTACAGTAGGGGTACCCTAGTACCCCGAACTCGTGCACGGGCAGTCGCAGCATCCCGTGGCAAGGTTTGCCGGGTGACCGCCAAGACCCTCCGTAGTTCCTTTGAAGACGATTCAAGAACAAAGTACTCAAACCAAGGCCCCGGCAAGAGAAGCTTGCCGGGAAGGAGACAAGACCCCGGCAAGAGGAGCTTGCCGGGAAGGCCAACCAAGGCATACCGAGAAGACTTGCCGCGACGCGCCGCGCGTCCCGGCAAGGCCCGGTGAGCGACAAGCTCCCGAACACGACAAGACGACGACCGCGGCAAGGAGCTTGCCGCGGGAAACCCCCACTTCGTGCCCGCGCTCCAGCACACCTGCCAACGTGTCGCTCTGGGACCCTCCCAAGCACACGTGGCAGGGGGCCGTGCAGCTAGGGGTGCGAGGTGGCAAGCAGGCGCTGACAAGATAACCATTGTGGCAAACGGTGGCGTCCCTAGCGGTCCCTTTCGGTACTGTTTAGGCGACACAGACGGGCAATTAATGCCCTTGTCCCATGCCGCCAGGGTTAGGTATGATAACACTGTAGCAGGTAGCTGTACCTACCACAGCACCTTTCCATTTTTGCCCTTTACCTCCGTTGCCATGTCGGTAACCCCTTGAGCATATAAAAGGAGGCCCGTATGCAACGGGGAGGGGGGTCGGCCAGCTCGAACACCCACGCTCGGTCTTGCTAGCCGCCGGTGTGCACTGTAGCACTCCGCGCTCCCGAGCTAGAAATCAATACCAAACCACAAAGCAGGAGTAGGGTTTTACGCATCCGTGCGGCCCGAACCTGGGTAAATCGCTCGCGTGCTCCGCCTCGATCTGCTCTTTGGGCGACCTCCGCCCCCGCCGAACCGAAAGGGACCCGGTCCGCCGGTCCCATAGGTGCCCGTGGATCAGCAACCCCGGCATGTCTCGTTGTGTCTTAAAGAGTCCTTGGCTATGCCGACTCGGGGACACTTCGTATGTCATGTGCACTACCTTGTACATGATGGTGATGTATGATCGAGCCCGTGCAGGCCCCACCACGAAAACTTTGGACGAAATCTCTATCATATGTTTGTTCCGGCTTATTCTGCAAGCCAATCCTTGTTTTGTTTTGAGTTGTGGTATTCGAGTTGCTTCGAAGTCAAGTGTTGATTCCATACTTTTCCTAAGCGGTGTTCTCATATTTCTATGTGAATACTAATCCTTCTTGATCATCGAGTTTGTCATGTCAATCCTTTTCAACCGGCGTGTTTTGTCTTCAAGTGGATCCGTCCATTTTCAACATCCGCAAGATCTAGTATCAGTTCTTCTCAACGGTGTTTGTTTCATCCGTCCCCAAGTTGCCTTTGTTTTCCCGCCCTCCCACCCTTATTTCTTCAAGGATTCAGATTTATTATTCAAGTATCATTTTATTCTTGTGAAGTCTCTTCATTCTTTTCTTGGAATGTTCTACCCGGTGGTTCTCATGAAGATGCTCTTCAAGTTCGTCATTCTTCATTCTTTTCTTCTCCGGTGGACTCAATTCAGGATTTTGGTGTTGATCATATCTTTTCCTTGTTTTAGAAGTTTTATCATACCGGTGCACCTCATAATCATCCACTCTTCGCTATTCATCTGTTCAGGAGTGCTCAAGACATCTCGAAGATTCGTGTTTCCACTCTACATTCGTTCAAGATCTTTCGAGGTCGTTTTCTCATTCAAGCCATTTAATTCAACCAGTGCAACCTCTCTTTTAAATCATTTCAACGGTGTTTCTTTTGAGTGGGCCCTAACCCACAGGTCTTTTCCCAGGATCTTACCTGACTCTTCTTATTCTCCCGGAGTTATTCTCAATTCTTTTTCAAAAGTTTGACATAAGAATGAATTATCATCAGTCAAATGTATTTCTCCAAGATCTTTCAAATTCTTTTCATCGTTGGCTCAACCTCTTCGCTTTTGATTCTTCCAAAGTATCTCAACAATACATGGTGGTGTTCTCGTCGTCATTCTCGAATTTTGAAGACCGAAGAAGATTTTTGCCTCCAAATCTTATCCGTTCTCTCAGAGATTCGTGGTTCTAATTCGAGGCCATCCTCTCATAATTGTTTGATTGTGAGAATTCTTTTTAAAATATCCGGAGCAATTCAGGAGCCTTTTTCAGTTTGTTCATCCGGAGCCCATCATCTAAGATTTATTCATTCTCAGCTTTCAGCTCTCGTTCCCCAAATCTCACCGGTGCATCGCTCAAGTATTTCTCTAATCGGTTCATGATCTCTTCGTTCCCACGTATCTAAATTCCCTCAAGCATCTTCATTCATTTTCCAATTCTTCCTGGTGTTTCTCTATATTTTCTTCGTTCATTTTGAATTCTACCGGTGGCTCTTCTAAGATTCTTCTTCCTTCGTTATAATATCAATTGACTCTTTCTTTCCAATCCTACCGGTGGCTTGTTGAAAACCTTCTCATGTTTGCGCTATATCTATCTTAATCCTTTCTACGAGAATAAGTCATATGCGATCCGTTGCTTGTCATCAATTTAAATTGGTGAAGGATAAGCATAATATAATTCTTATTCTTGTTTCATCCTAATGATTAATTCTTTATTCCGGAGGCCCTTCAAATTCTCGGTTTCATTTGTTTCATTTTATCTTTTTCCCGGGGTTCCAACCTCTTTCAACTATGTAGTCACGGAGATTCATCTAAATCGTCGCAAGGCTTTGCTTGTGTTTTCAACTTCTCTTTCCGTTCTGATCATCCTTTTATTACCGGAGTTCTTCATGGAGGTCTACATGATGGTTCATCAAGGATTTAATTCTTTCTCGAAGGGTTCATCAACATTCTTTTCAGAGGAGCTCAAGCATTCTTCATCTTGCTTTCCAAAGTGTGATTCTTTCTTTCTTTCTTTCTTATATTTTGAGGTGGTGTTATGTCACTCTTGACAATTTCCCTTCGTGTTTCATGTTTCACATGTTTTCAAGAGTGAGGTATTTAAATCCATCATTTTCTCTTCGCTCAATTCATCTTTCCAACCAATCAACCTCTTCTTTGGAGTTATCTTGGGGTATATTTCACCTAAAGCCTTCCCTGAGGATTGTTGCTATCCATGGTGCTTACAATGACCCAAGTTCTTCAATTATCCTCCCGGTGAATAAGTTTCTCGTCTCCTTGTTGATATCAATCCAATCTTTGATTTTGTTAGTGGCAGGTTGTCACCTCATAATTTGAGATGTATTCCATAAGACCATATCAAGCTTATCCTTTTTCATTGTTGGTTTTCCAACAACTCCGCCCGACCCGTCTCCTAAGGAGGCCTTCTCAAGCTCTTTTGTGGCATAAGATGGCATTTTCGTCTCCATTCTTTTATTTCAATTATCTATCTTCTATTCTTTTGTTACGGAGCATTTGTGATGTTTCTCTTTTCTCTCATCATCTTGGATCGTGTTCTTTTCGTGTTTATCCATTTAACCGTAGTGGTGTGTCCTTTTGCTCAAGCTCTTTCATTTTATCAACTCTTTCATCTCTCTTCAACCGAAGTGCTACCCGAATCGGTTCTTTCTTTTCCTCTTTCTTAACGGAGTGCTGTCAACTTTGTTCATCTCCGTTGCTTTCTTTCTTTTATTTTGCTCAACCTCGCAAGGTTCCTTGGTTTCACTCATTGTTCAGAGAAGCAACTTAGTTTTACCTTTTCTCTTCCTCTTCCGTTTCCCTCCGGTGTCATCCTAGATCTCGGGACGAGATCCTCTCGTAGTGGTGGAGTGTTGTGACGCCCCGAGTCCAATGCGCCAGGTGTCTTCCAGTTATTCGTTGTTGTTGCCTTGTCATTTGCTTGCGTGTTGCATCTTATCATGTCATCATGTTTTTAAAACATGCATCTGTCCCGGTCTCCTCGTTCCTTCCGTTGTCCGTTCTGAGCCCAGACACATTTGCACGGGCCCGCGGCATGTCCGAAATAGTATTTTATAAGTGGCCAAAAAATGTTCTCGGAATGGGTTGAAAGTTGGCGTCTGGTCTTATTATAGTGTAGATAGACCGCCTGTCAAGTTTCATCGCATTCGGAGTTCGTTTGATAGCCCAACCGTTAAACTATAGCGGGAGTATAGCCGGTCTAACGTCAGATGTTTTCGGTCTCCGGAAACAGTCGCCTGGCCTCCCTCTATTCTCTTCTCTCAGCTCGAGACTGTCTACACAGCTCACTACCTACCGCCAGGTCCAACCTAACCTCTCTCGTCAGCCCGCAGCCCCCCTCACGCGCGTCCGAAAGTTGTCCCGAACCGACCCGGGGAGTCGTCACCGTTGTGTCTGGATCATCCCCAAACATCTACAAAACGTCTCCGTTTTGTTAATTGGACTTCCTAACATATTTTTTTCTCGACCGCCCGATTACGATCGGAGGGACGAGGTAGCCCGTACCCAAATATCCACTCGCTATATATAGCTAGTCTAACCCTAGACCAGATCCCAAATTTCTGGAGATCCATCCCACCGCCGCCACTCTCTTCCTCGGGTTCCACACCAAACCACTAGTTTTCTCCCTGATCCAAAATTCCTCTCTCTTTCAAACACCAGCCACCATAGTGCAGCGCCCCACTTCCTCCTGCCTCGTCTCTGGCCTCCCCGTCGCCCCGCCGTCCGACGACCAGCGCCGTACCGACAGCCACCAGCAAGCCAGGCCGGACTCCCCATCACGTCCCTATCTTTTTTTCTTCCCTTCTTCTCGAACTTACCTCATCCCTCCAATTCCCTCCTCTGCTTCTTACCGTAGGAGATGGTCGCAGCCGTCGAACACCATGGATCGGCGCCAAGAGCTCCTATGGTCACCGAGAACCTCGCGTCGGGATCCACTTCCTTCTACCTCCATTCCGCGCCGTTTTCGCCGTTGTTCCTGCGCGCTGACCCAATCGCCCCGCTCATGGTCTGCCTTCACCGCTGGAGACCAAGCAGCGCTGCCCCGCCTGCATCATGCCTCTCCCCATGCCCGGATCCGCCGCCGCACTGTCTTGGAACCCCGCCAAGTCCCTGGAGCCGCCGCACCTGCTGGTTCTTGCAGCGCCCGAGGAGTGTCTTCGTGCGCGAGCTCAGGATCGGGCAGAGAGATCCAGCCTTCGTTGACCGCTCCTCTGTTTCCGCTCGCCCTGCGCGCCCGCGTGGACTCAAGCGAGTCCAGCGCTTCGGCCCAGCTGCGCCGCTAACCCTGGCCCAACCGCAAGGCCCAGTCACTTCCTTCCCAGCCAGCCTCCTTCACCAACGGGCCGAAGCCCATGGTGAGCATTCGCCCAGACCCTATGCACTGTTGGCCTAGTCCGATTCGGCTCGCCTCTGTTTTTTTTCAGATCTGCAATTTGTCTATTTTTCAGAGGAGAGCATTTTTGCAGGAAAGCCCTTGTGGATCATGCATATAATAACTCACAATTGGTGCATCGGATTAAAATGAATTATATATGAAACTTGCTTAGAATTTTGTGTAGATTAATAATATGCAACTTTCATCTATGTTTAAAATGTTTAAAATTGATGTTTGTTTAAATTTGCTTAATAACTTGCTAAAATGATTTATTTCATAACTAAATTACCGTAACTCGGAATTTAATAAACTTTATATGTAAATGGGGTAGAAAAATGCCTAGTTTAACATGATGGCTTTACTTTGCATGTTTAATAACTGTAAAATATGGTTTAGGGCAGAACAGTACCAAACCGTAAAATATGCACATGAGGTTTTTCCGGAATTGTTGTTTGTTATTTCCGACCTCATTTAAACTTGCCTAGATAGATAGTTTCTTTATGCTCCACCCCTTGCCATGTTAATCAACATTTAATATTGCTGGGTACATAAACGAGATCAAACTAAATAACTTGTCATGGTGTTTCGTCAATATGCATCCCGTTGCATATTGAGCTCCACTTAATTTGTAGGGTTGCTTGTGCATTTTGCCATGCCATGCTTCATTAAACTGGACATGCATCATACTCGATTGTGCATCATGCCATGTTGATGTGTTGGTTGTTTACTATGTGGTTTGCTTCTTTCTGGTGTTGCTTCTTCGGGTTGGTTCCGATAACGTCGCGTTTGTGAGGATCCGTTCGGCTACGTTCATTTGTCTTGCTCATGGACTCGTTCTTCTTCCTTGTGGGATTTCAGGCAAGATGACCATACCCTCGAAATCACTTCTATCTTTGCTTGCTAGATGCTCGCTCTTTTGCTATGCCTATGCTGCGATACCTACCACTTGCTTATCATGCCTCCCATATTGTTGAACCAAGCCTCTAACCCACCTTGTCCTAGCAAACCGTTGTTTGGCTATGTTACCGCTTTGCTCAGCCCCTCTTATAGTGTTGTTAGTTGCAGGTGAAGATTGAAGTTTGTTCCTTGTTGGAACATGTTTACTTGTTGGGATATCACAATATATCTTATTTAATTAATGCATCTATATACTTGGTAAAGGGTGGAAGGCTCGGCCTTATGCCTAGTGTTTTGTTCCACTCTTGCCGCCCTAGTTTCCGTCATATCGGTGTTATGTTCCCGGATTTTGCGTTCCTTACACGGTTGGGTTATAATGGGAACCCCTTGACAGTTCGCCTTGAATAAAACTCCTCCAGCAATGCCCAACATTGGTTTTACCATTTTCCACCTAGCCTTTTCTTTCCCTTGGGTTCTGCAGACTCAAGGGTCATCATTATTTTAACCCCCCGGGCCAGTGCTCCTCTGAGTGTTCGTCCAAACTAGAGCCCCTTGCAGCGCCACCTCGGGGAAGCTCGAGGGCTGGTTTTAGTTGTACGGACTGCTCATCTGAGTGTGCCCTGAGAACGAGATATGTGCAGCTCCTATCGGGATTTGTCGGCACATTCGGGCGGTGTTGCTGGACTTGTTTTACCATTGTCGAGGATGTCTTGTAACCGGGATTCCGAGCCTGATCGGGTCTTCCCGCTAGAAGGAATATCCTTCGTTGACCGTGAGAGCTTGTGATGGGCTAAGTTGGGACTCCCCTGCAGGGATTTGAACTTTCAAAAGCCGTGCCCGCGGTTATGGGCAGATGGGAATTTGTTAATGTCCGGTTGTAGAAAACCTGAAGTTGACCTTAATTAAAATACATCAACCGCGTGTGTAACCATGATGGTCTCTTTCCGGTGGAGTCCGGGAAGTGAACACGGTGTTGGAGTTATGCTTGACGTAGGTTGTTTTAGGATCACTTCTTGATCATAGTTCATCGACCGTGCTTTTGCCTTCTCTTCTCGCTCTCTTCTGCGGATATGTTAGCCACCATATATGCTAGTCGCTTGCTGCAGCTCCACCTCATACCTTTACCTTACCCTTAAGCTTAAATAGTCTTGATCGCGAGGGTGTGAGATTGCTGAGTCCCCGTGACTCACAGATACTTCCAAAACCAGCTTGCAGGTGTCGATGAGACCGTGCAGATGACGCAACCAAGCTCAGGAGGAGCTCGATGAAGATCTTGTCCTTTGTGTTGTTATGTTCTAGTTGATCAGTAGTGGAGCCCAGTTGGGTCGATCGGGGGACCTTGTCGCATTTGGGATTCTTCTTTTATTTTGCTTCTGTAGTCGGACCTTGATTGTATCTGGATGATGTAATGCTTTATTCATGTAATTGTGTGAAGTGGCGATTGTAAGCCAACTATGTATCTCTTTCCCTTATGTATTACATGGGTTGTGTGAAGATTACCTCACTTGCGACATTGCTTTCAATGCAGTTATGCCTCTAAGTCGTGCTTCGACACGTGGGAGATATTGCCGCATCGAGGGCGTTACATTCGGGCCCTCTTGATGGAGGTAATACCATACGTCTTGCTTGATTGTTCTTGATGATATGAGTATTACAAGAGTTGATCTACCACGAGATCAGAGAGGCTAAACCCTAAAAGCTAGCCTATGGTATGATTGTATGTTGTCCTACGGACTAAAACCCTCCGGTTTATATAGGCACCGGAGGGGGCTAGGGTTACACAAGGTCGGTTACAAAGGAGGAGATATACATATCCGTATTGCCTAGGTTGCCTTCCACGCCAAGTAGAGTCCCATCCGGACACGGGACGAAGTCTTCAATCTCGTATCTTGATTGTCCAACAGTCCGGCCAAAGGATATAGTCCGGCTGTCCGGAGACCCCCTAATCCAGGACTCCCTCAACTCAACTAGTCCACCCAATCTCCTTCGCCAGCTCCCCCTCCCCCAGATCCACAGTAGAACCCTCTCCGGCGCCACCATGCTCACCCCGGCCGTGTGCCCGCTCTTCAGCGTCAAGCCTACCTCCACTGCCATTCCCAACACGAGGCGCCCCACGTCTCGCCGTCTTCGTTTGCTCGCCAGCCACCCTCGATCATATCGATGCAGTAACCCTCGCCTCTCATGTGGTCCGGTCGGGTTTGCATTAAGAAGCCTATTAGTTACTGCTCTCCATCATGGTGAGGCATATTTCCTCGCAATCCCTCTTCCAATTTCGTTCTGTATGTTCCCAAATTGGCTATAAAACAAGAGCGTATATATGTTCATTATCTACCTTCCTTACTACATATAAGCTGTATTTGTTCCAATAAGTTACTGCCTATTTACAGATCACGGGCGCCCGAGTCACACAAACTTAACAAATTAGTCGTACATTTTCTAAATTATTGCATGTCATGTTTAGAAAGCTTGATACCAAGTTGTTAGTTCTATGCTTATCCTCCTTTCCAGAGTTTCGCATGTGTCCTCTGTAGATGCCGAGTAGCAACGACAACACTCATTCAAGCGATGTATCTTCATTTAATTCGGACAACCCTAGGTCTTCAGCAGATGGTGAGGGATCAAGTAGTGTTGAATGGGATAGAGCTGCAGCAATTACCCTTCTGGTCAGGACACGGAGGAACACTCCAAGGAAGCCCCCACACCAGCCTAAAGGTGTATAGGAAGTAACCAAGATTGATTTAAAGTCCTGGGCTCCAACTAAACCAGATAAAGCACGCATGAGGTTCAGGAGTGTGTGTGGATTTGTTGGCAGGGAAAGGCTCAACATTAATCTGCCGGGGTTTTGGAAGGCTGACACAGAAACACGACGAAGGATAGTTCGGGAGATCATGGATCACTTCAACATTCCAGAGCAGTGGAGAATGCAGGTGGAACACGTTGCACTAAAGAAGGCTAGGGATGCTTGGAGAAACTGGAAGCACGTACTGTACAAGAAGTACTTGAGTGAAGGCAAGGACCCAATCCCGACATACCCCCAAATTACAAAGGCAAACTAGGCAGAATTCAAAGGGGTCAGTGCAACTCCAGAGTTTGCTGCGAAGAGTTTCAAGCAATCGGAACTTCAGAAGAAGAACATACACCCCACCATATGGGTGTGGCAGGATACTACAACATAAAACTGATATGGGAACAAGAGGACAAATAAGAGTAGCGGTGGGTGGGAGTCCGGCCTTTAGTGAAATCAAGGGCGAACGCGCCAGAGACTACTTGCGGGCACGTGTAAAGAGGTATGGTGACAGAACTTATTACTTTGAAAATGCACGTGACACCAAACTATATGAAGTGATGGTAGAGGCTTCGGAGATCCCTGGAAGGTTCTACAGGAACTTGAGGCCATGTGACATTCTGTCCATTGCTCTGGACACAAAAGAGCCCCTGGCCATGCAAGGGGTATAGGTGTTAATGTCCCGCACAAGAGGGATTTCACATTCAGCAAAGAATAGAGGCTCGGCATGAAAAAAGCGAGGAGTGAAATGAAGCAGAATGCACTGTTTGAAAAGTTGAAGAATGAGATTTATCCGGCTGTTCGAAAGGATGTTGAGGAGTCAATGATGATGATGCAGAAGACTCAACACTGACAGATAGCCACAGGATGGGAGGGGAGGCGGGCATGGATGATGCTGCTTATTGTGTGACAACACTGCACAAGAGTAGATGTGCATCAACTGACCCCAGCGACACTGAGATTGCAGCTGCTCGTGATGATGCTATATCTGATCTATCTAGAATGAAAGACAGACTGAAGGGCGTGCTTACACATTATGAAGGTACATTAAAATGTGCAACAGCCTGGGTTTGCCCACCCTTCTTGGAAGATGGCCTCTTCTTAGACAATGTGCCATTGAAGCCGGGCTGTGTGAAGTGCTACATGACTGAAGTAAAGCCTGGGTTCAATGAATTTTCCCTGAAGAATGTCCTAGGAGACTTCGATGAGCAAAGGACCTTGGGAGAAACACTGTTACATCACATGCAGTGGCCATGAAAGGAAATAGAGTTCATTAATGAGATCCCTAAAGCCCCGCCAAGAGCAACCACTATCGCCCCTCAACTGGTGATGCTCTCCTTGCCAGAGCAGCTCTCGCGGGCTGATGCATCAACCTGTGATCAGCCGGACCGACTTTGTGGTGTACATGCCATGTCATCCTCCGCCCCAAAGTAGCTAGTGGCAAGGCCTACAACTGCTGATGAGGCACCACCGGTTCAGATGCCGGCCGCTGAAGCAGCGGGGGGAGACCCGGCTGCAGCACATGCTCAACACACCAACCTCGTGGAACAGACTGCTAAGTAGTCTAATGCTTCGGGACCACCTGCTAAGCAGTCTGTAGGTCCAGAACCGACTGCTCATTAGTCCGTCGGTCCGCAGGCACGTGATCAACATACCAATGTGTCAGCACTTCCTGGTCAGCAAACCAAGGCATTGGCACGGCCTCCTCAACACACCGACAAATTGGCACCACCTACGCAGAAACCAGACATAGCTTCAACGCATGGTCAGCAGTCCGATGCCTCTGCTCCTACAGCCCAGCAGTTCATCACTGCAGCATCGTTAGCTCAGCAGTTCGGCATATATAAACAGTCTGCTAAGAAGTCCGTCCAAGCTTCACCATCTGCTCGGCAGTCTACCGTGCAGGCAACCAGACGTTCTGCCAGAAATGCTTCAAGTATCAAGAAGGAAGTGGCCAAAAAGGCTACACCCACGACCACGAGGAAGCGCAGCGAGAAAGTGAAGAGGAATGAGAACGATTGCCTCTTACTTAAAGCACTCATCACCCAGAACCAAATTAACAACAACTTGTTCGAATTGGGGAGTAATATTATTGCTGACGCCATGGATGATGAAGAAGTAGAATTGTTGCTTGCTAAAAGAAAAGTAGACGTACTTGAAGCACGCAATTACATCCATGGCCAGCCATTTCTTGTTGGCGAATACTTTGATGAGTGCAGCTCCAGTTGCCGCGAGTTACATGAATATTGCATGGATCAAATGTCAGAAGGTCATCACCATTTGCTAGTCCACTACAACAGAGATCATTTCTGACACGGTGCTGGTTCCATCATTGTGAGTTTCAAGGACTTACATCTCTTCTTCAACTTCAACGTGCTTGATGCCACTCTTGCTAGATGCGTGATTTTGTAAGTACTTAACAAACTCTGATCAACTTCTCCATACAAGGCTGTAAATGATAAACATCTAACTGCATTTTATTCCTCTCAGGGGATTGAACGCGCTGAGAAGATCAAGTGAGAGTGTGTATTTCATAGATCCTGCATTAGCAAATGGCACAACATTACATGAAAATGACCGACGGGACTGGGCCGTTAACACGGTCGTCCGTATCTTCAAAAACACGTCCCATGTAGAATCATTTCTCTGGCCATATCATGAAGGATAAGTCAGGTAAACAACCACGCATACACTGATTGTCTTTCAGATTTCGACATCATTCGTAAGTTCATGGCTTTGTTAATATGTAGCAATCACTGGATATTGGTGCAGACTAAGGCATAGCCTAGTGGTGGGAAGGGGCAGATGCCTTCCCACCCACCCAGGTTCAAGGCATGGTACTTGCAATTTGGGTTTGTTGCACAAATTATACTATAGGGGGTTCCCTTACAGTCTTTCTGTCAAAAAAAAATCACTGGATATTGGTATTCATTGTTCCAAAGAAGAACACAGTTTACTACATTGATTCTCTCAAAGAGTCAACAAATGCCCAGGATCTGACGCATCTTCAGCTATTCTTGGATAGGTATTGAATTCTATGATGTTGAAATTAATTTGCATTCATATCTGGTTCAATAATTCATGTTGTCAAAATTCATCATCATTTGCAGTGTGCTCGCATTGTGGGAAACTAAAACAGGGAACCTGTTCAAGAGGAAACTACCTCTGCAACATGAGATCGTTTCTCCGGTAACACACCAAAATCCATTATTTTCGGAAAATTTATCCAACAGTCTGCAAATACCTTTCCTTACGCTAGTCAAATGTTCAAGCTTCTAAATAAACCTATTTCTATTTCTTCCAACGAAAAAATAATACATCTAACACCGGTTAGGTTGTTCCTAATAGGACAAATACATGACTAATTCTGTACAAAAAATTTCAGTTTCCTCAGAAAGAAGCAGGGACCAACCTTTGTGGATACTATGTTTGCAGACACATGATCTCCATCTGCAAATCTGCTGATAGTTGTGACGATCCTCGTGAATTAGTACCAGTAAGTCTATCTTAATTAATATCTTCTACTCCACTCATATGGCACATTTCGATCTTAAAAATACTGCAGCTCATCTTAAAACCGAGGACCCCTGAACCGCTCCTGGCTGGTGAATTGTTGATGGTTCGGAGATTTATCAGCGACTTCTTCCTGGATCACTACATCAATCCCACCGGTGATAATGAAGATTTCAGCATGCCTTCTCCTGAAACATTGAGTAAGAGTTAGCCAATAAACATATAATGCATGGATCCATTGTTTTCCATTTGATGAGGTTTCTGTATTTCGTACACTATGATAAATTATGTAATGCATATATGTGTGGGCAAATCATTGGAATTTAGCTACCATATATTCAATTGCAATTGTTGCCAAATCTGATGAATGTTCTTCCTGTGGACACTATTTGTTCAATTGAATATTGTGGCGAATTTGCTTTTTGCGTGCCGATTCAAAATGGGATATTTATGTTTATTTGTTCAATTGAATATTGTGGCAAATTTGCTTTTTGCATGCCAGTTCAAAATGGGATATTTTTGTTTTAATCTGGCAATTGCTCCGCACACGGTTCAACTAAATGAGTGTGTGCGATCCACGTCGGAAAGCATACGTCAATCATATTGGAACCATCGGTGATACACAACAGATCGCAAACGATTCGCAGTGCTACTACGTGTGCGTAGGTTCTCCAAAACCGTTTGTGATATCGCATTATCGCACACGAGAACTGGGAGTAAACCGTGCCCAATGCAAAATACAATCCCAGCCTTATTTTTTCAGGAAACGTGTGGGATCCCAAACGAAAAGCACACGTCACTCTTGCGGCAACCGTCGGTGATACCTAACAAATCACAAATGGCCTGCAACACTTGTATGTGTGCGAAGGGGCTCCTAGACCGTTTGTGATAGAACATTATCGTAGACGGTAATTGTTGGAAAACGTGTGCGATGGAGTCTAGCATGGCAGACGAGTTACACAGAAAACTCGTGTGCGATAGGGCACAAATCACACACAGTTCATATGTTGGCCCATGTGCCCTACATACTGTTTCCCAAACGGTTCGTTACGATAGACCGTATGGTTTCACTTCGTCATTAGAAATGGTTAATCGCCGATACCACACATGCGAAAGAATTTAGTGAGTGCTGCATCGCACATGATTACATTTTGGAAGGCCTCTGGATCACTGTTCCATATCCCCGACGGTTTCTGGGTTGTGTGGGAAGGACCCCCTATCGCACACACTCACTTGGCGACAGTTCCGAAGGCCGTCACAGAAAGGGGTAAAAAACCATATGTTTAGGACCGACGCGCACCAGTGAACTGTCAAGAGGGGCCCATAAACCCTCATCATGTTAGGGATGCAAAATCAAGGAACATAACACCGATATGACGGAAACTAGGGCGGCAAGAGTGGAACAAAACACCAGGCAAAAGGCGGAGCCTTCCACCCTTTACCAAGTATATAGATGCATTAATTAAATAAGAGATATTGTGATATCCCATGATATCCATGTCCCAACATGGAACAAACTGCAACTGCACCTGCCACTAGAAACACTATAAGAGGGGCTGAGCAAAGCGGTAACATAGCCAAACAACGGTTTACTAGGATGGTGGGAAAAGGTTAGAGGCTGTTTCATGGCACATTGGGAGGCTTGATAAACAAGTGGTAGGTAGTGCGACATAGCAGTAGCATCGAGACAACTAGCAAAGCAAAGATAGTAGTGGTATCCAGGTTAATGACCATCTTGCCTGAAATCCCGCTAGGAAGAAGACCGAATCCAAGAAGTAGACGAACCAACGTAGTCGAACGGATCCTCACAATCACAACGTAACCGGAACTATTGGGAAGAAGCACAACTGGAAAGATGCAAACAACATGGTAAACAACCATCACATAAACATGGCATGATGCGCAGCCAAATATGATGCATGTCCGGTTTAATGAGTCATGGCATGACAAAGTGCAACAAACAATACTACAAATTAAGTGGAGCTCAATATGCAATGAGTTGCATATTGACAAAACACCACATTCAATTATTTAGTTCGCTCTCATTTATGTACACAACAATATTAAATGTTGGTTAACATGGCAAGAGGTGAAGCATAAGTAAACTAACTATTTAGGCTAGTTTAAATGAGGCCGGAACAGCGAACAACCATTCTGGAAAATCCCCATATGCATATTTTGAATTTGGTACTGTTCTGCCTAAAACCAGATTTTAGAATTGTTAAACATGCAAAATAAGTTTACCATTTTAAACTATGCATTTTTCTACCCCATTTACATATCAAGTTTATTAAATTCGGAGCTACGGTTATTTAGTTATTAAATAAATCATTTTAGCATGGCATTTAGCAAATTAATGCAAATAGCAGGTTTAAACATTTTAAACATGGATGAATGTTGCATAATATTAAACTAGATGAAATTCTAAGCATTTTACATATTTAAATCATTTTAATCCGATGCACGGTTCAAGAGTTATTATATGCATGAACAATGAGGTTTTTTTTGTAAATCTGCAAACTCTGGATAAATAGCTAAATTCACAGACATAGGAAAAAATACTATGGGCCGAATCTGGGGCGGACTGGGCCTCACCAGAGGGGCCATGCGGTGGAGAGGAAGGCCGACAGGGAGGCGCGCTGGGCCGAAGGCTAGCTGGAGTGGTGCTGGCTTGGATCAAACGATGAAGGGGATTGAGTAGGCCGCTGACGGAAGGGGGCCATAGTGCAGTGAGATGAGGATGAGGTCAACGCGCGCGGGCACGCTCGCGACAGAGGAACATGGCGCGCACGGGACGGCAGCGACGGCGGAGCTCTGGGAAGAAGATGGCAGCGATAGCAAGAACTTGCGCGCGGGCGAGGGACTTGACGCGACGGAGAAGCGGGACTTGGCACGGCGGCTGGTCAACGTGGGGTCGAGGCAGGACGGCTAGGCGCTTGTAGGCAGGGAGGCCGAGGATCTCGACGGAGATGGTCAAACAACAGCGGCAGCGACAGATCTGAGCACAAGGAAGATAGATACGTCCATTCTTGTCGGTCTTGGCGGCGGGGCGGAGTTTCAGGCGAGGGGCGGGCGGCGAGGAGGTCGTCCATGGCGTCAGCTTCCTGTGAAGGTGAGCGGGAGAGAGATCGTGAGACAAGAGGGAGAAGGAGAGGAAAAAGGGAAGGGCAGAGGGGCGGCCTGGCTGTGGTGGTCTCAGGCGAGGCCGAACGGCGACGAGGGACTCGATCGGGAGCTCCTCTCCCGTTCCAGATCGAGGAGGTTGTGGCAAGAAGGTGGTCTCGATCCGATCTGGATCGAGCACTGCACGAGGCTCGGGCGTGCTGGTGGTCGTCGGATCTCCATCTGGCGGCCACAGATGGATGGGTAGAAGGCTGGATCGGGGTTGGATTTGGTTGGCTGGTTGGGGATCGAGAAGTGGCATCCGGTTGGGTAGTGGAGGAAAACGAGGATAAGGCTGGTCCGGCGGCGGTGAAGGGACAGATCCCCTAGGGATTAGGGTTTGTCCCAAATAGGCATGGAGGGGTGGCTTAAATAGGGAATGGGTGCTAGGAGAGGGGTTTGGGGCTTATCTCGGGTCGTTAGATCATCATAGGACGGCTCCGGTCAAAGGGGTTTGAGTTAGGAGAGTCCGAATAAGAAACAGAAGATGCTCGGGATGTTTGGGGTAGATCCAGACCCAACGGTCATGACTTTCCGGTTCGGGTTCAGAGAAGCCTTCGGACGCGCGCGAGGGGTTTGACAAAAGGTCATGAAGGCAATGGGGTTTGAGCATTGTGCAGAGAGACTCCGACTTAGGCAAGAGAGAGAACAAAGATCTAGGTTGCAAGTGGTCTGAGAATGTCAACAGAGACAAACGGGAAGCAACACTACCAACAGATGCAGTTTTATGAAAACATGCAAATGCAATGCACATGATGCCATGATGAGATGCAACAAGCAAATAAAACACACGACGAGAACGAAAAACATGGAAGGCGTCTGGAGCGTTGGTCTCGGGTCGTTACAGTGATTCAGCAGAGTAGAGTAAGTATTTCCCTCAGCTTTTGAGAACCAAGGTATCAATCCAGTTGGAGACAATGCACAAGCCATCCGATACTTGCACAAAGGAACACCAACTTGCACCCAATGCGACAAAGGGGTTGTCAATCCATTCACAGTTATTTGCAAAGTGAGACCTGATATAGATGGATAAATGGTAAAGTAATATTTTTGGTTTATAGATCGGAGTGAACAAATGATGGAAAATAGACCCGGGGGCCATAGGTTTCACTAGAGGCTTCTCTCAAGATAGAAAATATTACGGTGGGTGAACAAATTTCTACCGAGCAATTGATAGAAAAGCGCAAAGTTATGACGATATCTAAGGCAATGATCACGAATATAGGCATCACGGCCGTATCAAGTAGACCGAAACGATTCTGCATCTACTACTATTACTCCACACATCGACCGACTCATGCCTGCATCTAGAGTTTTAAGTTCATAAGAACAGAGTAACACATTAAGTAAGATGACATGATGTAGTGGGATAAACTCAAGCAATATGATGAAAACCCCATCTTGTTATCCTTGATGGCAACAATACAATATGTGTCGGTTCCCCTTCTATCACTAGGATCGAGCACCGCAGACTGAACCCAAAGCTAAGTACTTCTCCCATTGCAAGAAAAACCAATCTAGTTGGCCAAACCAAACCGATAGTTCAAAGAGGCTTGCAAAGATATCAAATCATCCATATAAGAATTTAGAGGAGATTCAAATAATATCCATAGATAAGCTGATCATAAATCCATAATTCATCGAATCTCGGCAAACACACCGCAAAAAATTATTACATCGAATAGATCTCCAAGAACATCAAGGAGAACATGGTATTGAGAATCAAAGAGATAGAAGAAGCCATCTAGCTACTAGCTATGGACCCGTAGGTCTGTGGTAAACTACTCACGCTTCATCGGAGAGGCAATGGTGTTGATGTAGAAGCCCTCCGTGATCGAACCCCCCTGAAGGATGCCGGAAAAGGCCCCTGGATGGGATCTCATGGGTACAGAAGGTTGAGGCGGTGGAAAAGTGGTTTCGTGGCTCCCCTGGAAGGTTTTGGGGTATTTGAGAATATATAGGCGGAAGAAATAGGTCGGTGGAGTCACGAGGGGCCCACAAGGGTGGGGGCGCGCCCTCCAACCTTGTGGTCGCCTTGTGGATTTCCTAACGTGCACTCCAAGCCCTCTGGATGTCTTATGGTTGAAGAAAAATCATTGCGAAAGTTTCATTCTGTTTGGACTCCGTTTGGTATTCCTTTTCTGCGAGACTCAAAAACAAGGAAAAAACATGAACTGGCACTAGGCTCTAGGTTAATAGGTTAGTCCAAAAAATAATATAAAATAGCATATTAATGCATATAAAACATCCAAAATAGATAATATAATAGCATGGAACAATAAAAAATTATAGATATGTTGGAGATGTATCAGGCATCCCCAAGCTTAATTCCTGCCCGTCCTCGAGTAGGTAAATGATAAAAATAGAATTTTTGATGTGGAATGCTACCTAACATATTTATCCATGCAATTCTCTTTATTGTGGCATGAATGTTCAGATCTGTATGATTCAAAGCAAAAGTTTAATATTGACATAAAAACAATAATACTTCAATCATACTAACAAAATAATTATGTCTTCTCAAAATAACATGGCCAAAGCAAGCTTATCCCTACAAAATCATATAGTCTAGCTATGCTCCATCTTCATCACAAAAAATATTCAAATCATGCACAACCCTAATGACAAGCCAAGCAATTGTTTCATACTTTTGACATTCTCAAACTTTTTCAACTTTCACGCAATACATGAGTGTGAGCCATGGACATAGCACTATAGGTGGAGTAGAAGGTGGTTGTGGATAAGA